>NC_051862.1:71181498-71844623 GCF_015732765.1 Culex quinquefasciatus
CGTAAACAACTTTCGTTTCATAATTTCTCAAAAAATGATTCCTTTTTATTTCCTTCTAATGCACATCTATATTCAATTATGCTCTACACTATTTTTAAACGTGTTTTTTTTATATATCAAAATCAAAACTCCTATAAAAATATAAAACTTGAGTACTTTGTCTAACAGATCAGAAGAAATTATTGAATTGTGTTCAATAAATGTTTAAATAATTAATTCATTACAAAAAAAACAATGTTTGTTAAATTTAGGGTTTTTTTGCAGCAGAAAAAAAACTTATAAAAAATAAAGCTTTTTTTATTCCACATAATTTACAACTTAGCAGACAATTGATTTTTGTTTGCTGTCTTACAATAAAGACAAATTTCAATCACAATAGTTTGACCTTGGACAACATTTCAAGCACCAAAAACACTTTTTTAATCTATACACTATTAGTCACTATAACTAGAAATTCACAACTAATCTTAAAGACCGTTTCGAGCTGCAAAAGACGTATTTAGAAGATACAAATAAAATTCTCATAACAAACGTTCCACAATAGAAAAAAAACAAGATTTCGAGCACTGAAATCTGAAATTTCGATAGTTTCATTTTATACGTTATTATTTAAAAAACATGATCTAGTTTGATCGACAAAATGCTGAATTTGACTTTTTACCACAGTTACTGCAAATACACCCAAAGCCTAACTGATTGCCACTTTCGCCAAACCGCAATCACAACCGCTAAAAGATTCCACACACGATTCTGCGCACTTCTACCAAACTACCGTGGTGAATATCCACCATCCACCATTACTCGCAGTCTGCTACGATTCGTCAAACAGTTTTTTAGTCCCGCCCACTTTGTCGAGCTCTCCCATCCCACACCAGAACGCGCTCACTGCATTTTGCTCTATGCACGATGCAAAAGTTTAGCTTTTATTTTATTCAGTTTTCCTTCCAAGCGATTTTTCCTCCCAACGCGCTCTAGTGGGGAAGAAGGGAGGAGAGGGGGGTAAAATGCAGATACAAAACGATGCAAATAGCATTTTTAATTGGTATTGAAACACTTTGTTCATGGTGGAAAGCGCCAGTGCCATGGAGTACTTCTTCTTGTTTTTTTTTGTATTTCAGCGCAGCACGAAATAACGCGGAAGCACCTCTTGGCACAATCATTTCCAGTCCAGTAATTAAGGGAAATAATCCAACATTGCTCATTCATTTGGATAATTTTAACGATCCACTTGCGGCAGAAGCAGGATGGTTATCTTTGGGTAGAGATTTTTTTCAACCGACCGACAGATTGAATGGCTCATCCCACCCAATTGGAAAAGGATGTCAAATTGTATTGGAATCATCTTTTTATATATATATTTTTTTATTCAAAATTAATCGTTAAGCATGCTAAACATATGTTAATCTAGTTTAAATTTGTAAGGTTTGCTCTACGTTTTTATGAACAGTCATCACGAATGATCAAAACACACGCATCGCTGCATCGCAAAAAAAAACCTCAAATTTGAGATTTGTTTGAACGCAAATTGATTAAATTGTATGGGCCCAACTTTTTGATACAAGTTTTCTAAGACCTGTTGACACTCAGAAAATCCTCTTTAATTCATTAACTTTTTTTTTACTTTTCTTAGTTTGCTGATCTGATCTAGAATAAAATTTTGAAGATCAATTAGCATTCCAAATGCATCTTTTCTGTCGACCTTACTATTTTTAGGACCTTAATTTGAACATTCTCTGGTAAACTAATAAAAGTAGTACATTCTAAACAAAAAAAAATGCATGTCAAGACTATTTTATCCAGAACAGCAAAATACTGCCTTAAAATTCCCGGTTCAATAATTGTGGGATGTTATTGTGCCTCCCACAATTGTAGAACGCCTGAATTTTACTGCTATTTTTCACAAAAAAATGTTATCAGACCAATCATAAAACATTACTAAGCTTGAGTTTTATGGTTTCAGTGTGTGATGTCATTATTGTGTTAAAAAATATGTACTCCTTGAGAGAAGTTTGTTTACAACCGTAAGAAAAAAGGGTTCCGAATTTGTGGATTTCAATGTTTTTCTTTAAAAATTAAAATTAAATTTTGACGGATTTTACCGTGACATTAGTCAGTTTTACATATTTGACTCCAAATCTTTGTGTTAGTTCTACTCGGTAGATAATGTCAATTCTAACGTGACAAAAAAGAGTGAAGAAATTAAGAACTGATTTTATTTTAGTGATACGTCCTAAATTGGTGTAATTTGGGGTTATGAAATTAAATCCCTTTTGGTAGCTATAACTTGAAGCGATGAAATACTGTCCAGTCTCGAATATCCAACGTTTCAAGCAACCGAGGTTACATTGATAGGATTTCTTTTTTTAATTATTTAATCGGTAAGACTTGTCTCAAAATGTTTTAAAACATGCACTGGGAAAAGCCACACAATTTTCATGTAATTTTAGTTTTAATATCATTAAAAAAAATAGTTATTTGTAAGACTTTGATTTTCAACCATAAATAAGGCAATATTTATAGCAGGGGTGCCCAACCTTTTGGCCCAGCGGGCCAGATCTGATTTTTCCGAAGCAGTGGCGAGCCGGAACTAATGTTAGTAAATGTTCAAAAAAGTAAACATTTTTTCATAAAATTTATTTGATAAGGTGTTAAATACACTAGTGTTGCAAATATGATTCAACAAAGATAAGATGTTTTTTTATTTATGTTTATTTTGTTTAAAATTGTATTGTAAATGTTTTTTAGTCGATTGAAATTAAACACCCTGATATCATTAACTTGAAAAGAACATTCAAATTTCGTCGTTGAAAGCTTTTGTCAACTTTGAAAAATCAACGAGACAAGATAAAAATCATAGAAACGAAATTTGGATTCAAATCATCTTTACGAAAAAACATTTTTTAAGTTGTTTTGTACCTTTTTTCAAATATTTTACAAAACATTTCAAAATGTTTTAAAAGGCACGAAATTTAAAAATGTGGAGAAAAATATATATCAGATACCTAGTTTTAAATTTGTCATTCTTCAAATTTCCTAAAATAATTTAAGTTTATAGAAAAAATTGCTATCTGATTTCTTAACTCATTTTGAAACATTTTTTAAAATTTTAAAAATATTTGCAGCGATTTTTATATTCGATATGATTAATTTGCTTTTTTAAAGCTTTTTCCAGCAAAACTTTATTATTGTTTTGCTTACTCATTTATGAAAAATCAATTCAAATCAAAATCCTCACAAATGTAACAATTCAAATAGAAGTTAAAATAGCCAACATTTTTAGAAATTTATATTTGACACTTCTTTTAGCACATTTTTTATGTTTAATAATTGGTTCTGAAAATTAATATAGAGATGATAAGAATTAAATTCAAATATTAAGAATGTGAAATAAAAAAAAAAAACAAATGCAAAATCCAAACAAAACGTTGAATTAGCAACATGGTATGTCAAAAGCAAAAATAAAACCAATAAATGTTTTTTTGTTTTTCAAAATATTGAAGAAAAAAAATTAATCTCATGATTATATTTTAAATTTTGACACTCAATTTATTTATTGAGTATTCCATAAACAACCTTTAGGGCCGGTCATAGAACTATTTTGAAAAGCCGTCACGGGCCGGATGAAATGGCTTCATGGGCCGGACGTTGGGCAGGCCTGATTCATAGTTTCGTTTGAAAAATTCAAGATTTTATGTTTGTTAATTCACACAGAAAATGGTTGAATTTGAAAAGTTGAAAATTTACTGAGTTATGGGCTATCCACAACCACTGAACTTAGAACATCTAAGTAAAGTAAAATAGATAAGTTACTTAGGAAAGTATGTAAATTACGGCCGTCATCTACAATCAACTTATAAAATTTGCTGGCCTGATATACATTTCTATGCAATTGTTTGTTTACACGGTATGGAGGAAGCAAAATAGTATAAATCAGGAGTGACCAAAGTATGGCCCGCGGGTTGTTCAGTTGTAAAGTGATTTTATTTTTTTTAAATCAATTTTTATTTTAAACTTTTTATGCTTTTATCTTTTATTTTTTGTTGATTAAAAACTAATGATTTATTAAAATGTTGATCTGCATTTTATGACACCGTTTCAATGTGAGTAAAACTAGTAAATATCGTCAAAACTTTCATCAATTGTTTTTGGAAATTCAAGCTTAGATAGAAAAAATGTTGAAATCGGAGGAATAAGTCTGTTGCAAGTTTTTAACAAAGCTTTTTTCGACAACCCTCCCCTCCCCCTCCCCATTATCTCAAAAAATCATGGGCAAAAATCGTTTTTTTTTTTTCAAAAAAAAACTTAGAAAAATGTATGGAAATTTTTGTGCAATCAGCTGAATTATTAAAAAATGAATTCCTTTGCGGTTACAATCATTTTGACAGGTTCTGGTTTATTTAAAAATAATTTGAATTCTAGAGAATTTTCAATGATTTTTTTTTTTGTAGCTGGAAGGTTTTTTTAAAGTCGAGTCTTTCATTTTTTTTGAAAATAACGATTGCAATCCAACAATACGGGCTCAACACATTTTTTATAATTTTTTTGTTGAAATGTTGAAATTCTGACTCTCAACGATTTTTACTAGCCACACTTAATTTATTGATAAAATTACGCCGTAACATAAATTATGCAGGTTACATGTCAGCCTTTTTTTTAAATATAAAAAAAAAACAATTTTATTGAAAACCTTTAAGTACAAAAACAGTAAAGAAAAGTACATTTAGCTGAAAACATTTTCCAAAGACCTTAAACAATAAAATCAACAAAACCTGTAGAAAACTGCCATTTTGTTTTTTATAATAATTTTTATTGACGAAGATGATGAAAAAATAATAAAAGTTTCAAAAAAAACTTGAGTTAATAGATGTATTTTCTAGTCTTTTAAAATAAAAGGACGTTATTTATTTTTAAGGCGAAACGGGAGCTAGAACCAAATTTTGTCGTGATTTGGCGCATCTCACTTTTTGATTTTTTAAAAATCGATTTCAACGAATTTCAAAAAACCATGAGCATCACGATGTTGCCCATGTTCTAACGGATCACTGTAAAAAAAATCAAGTCTCTAAGTCAAAATATGAACAACTAGTTTAGTTTTTCAGTTAAACTCACGATTTTTATACTTCTCCATACGATTCCCATGGACTTTGCCGAAAATCAGAGGAGCGCAATTCCACCCAAGTTTTTGGTAATATATTCCATTATTCAGCTATATTTTTATATACCGTTAGATTCGTTAGAATGTAACGAACACGGTGGTATATATAAATCAATAGTTCACTAACTTTTATAACACACTTTTTTGATTACCAAAAAAATCAAATATTTGCTTCTCGCGCAACGCAACGGGCAACGAATCAAAGGAGAAACCTCAGAGACAAAAACTCCCGTGTGCCGTGGCGAGGCGCGTGGATTGTGTTGGCCGCACGCACACACTCTCATGGCGCGCAAGCACTTATTTTGAATTCATTCCTTGATGTGTTTGATTTTGAAATTATATATTTTTTTATTTGGGGATATTGCGAGGTTCGGATATTTTTATTACTACTTTTAATTATTACTAATTTTATTTACTAATTTATTATTGCTTCATTCCTTTGTATCTAAACAGAGTATAATTAACAAATACAAATCAGGACTGAAAATATCAACATTCAAATGAATAAAATGTGATTATTATTTTAGTTAGACCAACTAAAGAATTGAAATTGGTCTTTGTCAAAGTCTTTGTTATTTTGAATAAAAAAAAACAGTGGACAATTTTCTTGGCTAAAAAGGCTAGTATGAATTTCAATGAATGAATTTGTTTTGTAAATTCTCTAATTTTCATAGAATATTGTATATAATATCTAAAGTTAAAATGCATACAAAATATCGCTTCGATAAAAAAACGATGTTTTGAGAAAATTTGAATATTTTATAAAATGAAACAATAATAAAGTGAAAATGCTCACAAAATTTAACAAAACTCATATTTCAAATTTTAAAAATTAGAATATTTTCAAAAAAATACGGCATTTTGAGAAAAAAATTGTTTTTTTCGAAAAACTAACTCTAATAAAGTGAAATTGCATACAAAGTTTTGCTACATTTAAAAAATACAATATTCTGTGAAAATTTGAGCATTGTTCAAAACTGCCCCAATAAAGTGAAAACGCTTACACAACTTTGCTTCCTTCAAAAAATACAATAATTTCAGTATTTCTCAAAAAAAACTCCAATAAAGTTAAAATGCATACAAAATTTCGTTCATTGAAAAATACAATATAAATATTGTCTCGTTAAAAAAAATGTGAATGGGCGAATTTGGTCCAAGGATGTACACAAAAATAAATACTAAAATACTCAAATTTTCACAGAATAATGTAATTTTTCAACGAAGCACAATTTTGTTGCTTTTTTATAGTTTTATTCTGTAAAATACTCAACTTTTCACAATTTTTGTATGCATTTTCACTTTTTAAGCGTTTATTGTTTTGTTAGTACTCTAATTCTCATAGAATATTGTATGTTTTTAAATGAAGCGAATTTTTGTATACATTTTCTATTTATTAGAGATTTTTTTGGAAAACACTGCAATTTTCAAAAAATATTGTATTTCTTTGAACGATGCGAAATTTTGTACAAATGTTCACAAAATATTGTATTTTTGTAAGAACGAAATTTTGTATGCATTTTAACTTTATTAGAGTTTTTTTTAAAAATATTCGAATAATTGAATTTGCTTTATGCATTTTCAATTCTGAGTATTTTGTATGCATTTTCACTTCATTAGAGTTTTTTTTTTGTAAAATACTTATATTGTATTTTATGGACGAAGCAAAAATTGTGTATGCATTTTCACTTCATTGGTTTTTTTTTTGTGAAATACTAAAATTTTCTCGAAATACTGTATATTTTTAAACCTAGCGAAACTTTTTATGAATTTTTAATTTATTAGAGTTTTTTTAAACTCAATTTTTCACAAAATACCGTATTTTTTTTAAATATTCTTATTTTCATAATTTGCAATATGAGTTTAAACAAAGCGAAATTTTATTTGCATAAAAAATTTCGCTTCCTTTAAAAAAAAATACAATATTCAGTGAAAATTTGTTAAATTACAAAAAAACTCTCAAGTGAAAATGCATACAAAATATCGCTTCGGTAAAAAAAGCAATATTTTGCGAAAATTTTAATATTTTACAAAATGAAACTATAATAAAGTGAAAATGCTCACGAAATTTCGCTGCTTTTGAACTCATATTTCAAATTATGAAAATTAGAATATTTTCAAAAATAAGGTATTTTGTGAAACAAATTGTATTATACGAAAAATAACTCTTATAAAGTGAAAATGCATACAAAGTTTCGCTACATTTCAAAAATACAATTTTCTGTGAAAATTTGAGTATTGTTCAAAAATGCCCCAATAAAGTGAAAATGCATACACAATTTTGCTTCCTTCAAAAACAAATAATTTGAGTTTTTCTGAAAAAAACTGTAATAAAGTTAAAATGCATACAAAATTTCATTCACTGAAAAATAAATTGTCTAATTTTCACAGAATATTGTATTTTTTAATTGTAGCAAAATTTTGTATGCATTTTCTTTTTATAAGAGTTATTTTTTCTTAAAAAAAATTCTCAAAATATCGTATTTTTTGAAAATATTCTAATTTTCATAATTTGAAATATGAATTCAAACGCAGTGAAATTTTGTGAGCATTTTCACTTTATCATAGTTTCATTTTGTAAAATATTCAAATTTTGATATTGTGTTTCTTTACCAAAGTTATACTTTGTATGCATTTTCACTTCAGAGTTTTTCAAAAATATTGTTTTTTAATGAAGCGAAATTTTGTATGCATTTTCTCTTTAAAAAACCATTGAAATAAAAATGCATAAAAAAATTTGCTTCGATCTTAAAATACTATATGAGTATTTTACTTAAAAAAATCTCTAATGAAGTGAAAATCCATACAAAATATTCAGAACGGAAAATTCATACAAAATAAAGCTTCGGTAAAAAAAGGCAATATTTTGTGAAAACTTTTATATTTTACAAAATGAATCTATACATATTAGGATGTAACAAAAATGACTTTTTGGCGGGCATTCAAGGGTTTGTTCCGGTGGGCATACTATGCCCAAATCCAAAATATGAGCTTGTAGGCCCGATCCTTTCGCATCTTTTGGTATATCAAATCAAAAATCAAATTATTCGCTCTACAGCATTGCCTTGGCGTACTCGATTGCAAGATTCCTACTCGAAACTAGGTGTCCGAAGGCTTGATTGTTGAGGCAATTGCCACCCCGGGATTCGAACTGACGACTTTTGGATTGTGAGTCCACGACTCCTACACCTGGACTGAGCTAACGACCTAACCTCTAGGTTAGACCGGGGCCAACATTTACTTCCCCGTCCGACGGAAGGCGTGATCAGACAAATCTCGTCTCAAAATTTGCCACCGGGACCTTCTGGGATCGAACCCAGGCCGACTGGGTGAGACACAACCACGCTTACCCCTACATCACGGTCCCGGCTAATAATACATATATAACTTTATTATATAATAAAGCGAAAATGCTCACATAATTTCGCTGCGTTTGAACTCATATTTCAAATTATGAAAATTTTAATATTTTCAAAAAATACGGGTATTTTTTACGGGTAAATTTTGGTATTTTACGAAACAATAACTCTAATAAAGTGAAAATGCATGCAAAGTTTCGCTACATTTAAAAAATACAATATTCTGTGAAAATTTTAGTATTTTTTCTAAAAAGGCCCAATAAAGTGAAAATGCATACAAAATTTTGCTCTTTTCAAAAAATACAATAATTTGAGTATTTCTTTAAAAAAAACTCCAATAAAGTTAAAATGCATACAAAATTTCGTTCATTAAAAAATACAATATTTCGTGAACATCCATACAAAATTTCGGTTCGTTCGAAAAAATATAATATTTTGTGAAAATTTGAGTATTTTCCAAAAAAAATCTCTAATAAAGAGAAAATGCATACAAATTTCGCTTCGTTTAAAAACATACAATATTCTATGAAAATTTGAGTTTTTACAAAACAATAAACGCTTATAAAGTGAAAATGCGGTAGTATTTTTTTTGTGTACATCCTTGGACCAAATTCGACCATTCACATTTTTTTTAACGAAGTGATATTCATATTGTATTTTTCAAGGATTGAAATGTTGTATGCATTTTTACTTTATAAGAGTTTTTTTCAAGAAAAACTTAATTTTTTTTTGAGGGAATCAAAATTATGTATGCATTTTCACTTTATTGAGGCATTTTTGAACAATACTCAAATTTTCACAGAAGATTGCATTTTTTAAATGTAGTGAAACTTTGTATGCATTTTCTTTATAAGAGTTTTTTTTTCGTATAATACAATTTGTTTCACAAAATACCATATTTTTAAAAAATATTAAAATTTTCATAATTTGAAATATGAGTTAAAACGCAGCGAAATTTCGTGAGCATTTTCACTTTATTATAGTTTCATTTTGCAAAATATAAAAATTTTCGCAAAATATTGCTTTTTTACCGAAGCGATATTTTGTATGCATTTTCACATGAGATTTTTTTTTGTAAAATACTAAAATTTTCACAAAATATTGTTTTTTTTTAACGAAGCGGAATTTTGCATGCATTTTCTCTTCATAAGGGTACTTTATTTTGTAAAATAATCAAATTTTCACTAAATATTGCATTTTTTTTAAAGGAAACGAAATTTGTTATGCAAATAAAATTTCGCTTTGTTTAAATTCATATTGCAAATTATGAAAATAAGAATATTTAAAAAAAAATACGGTATTTTGTGAAAAATTGAGTTTAAAAAAACTCTAATAAAGTAAAAAATCATAAAAAGTTTCGCTACGTTTAAAAATATACAATATTTCGAGAAAATTTGAGTATTTTACAAAAAAAAAAAAACCAATGAAGTGAAAATGCATACACAATTTTGCTTCGTTCATAAAATACAATATGCGTATTTTACAAAAAAAAAACTCTAATGAAGTGAAAATGCATAAAAAATACTTAGAATTGAAAATACATAAAAAATACAATAATTCGAATATTTCTCAAAAAAATTCTAATAAAGTTAAAATGCATACAAAATTTCGTTCTTACAAAAATACAATATTTTGTGAACATTCGTGCAAAATTTCGCATCGTTCAAAGAAATACAATATTTTTTGAAAATTTGAGTATTTTCCAAAAAAAAAAAACCTAGAATAAATAGAAAATGTATACAAAAATCCTCTTCGTTTCATGAGCATGAGCATGAGCATGAGCATGAGAGACATATACAAAAATCCTCTTCGTTTCAAAACATAAAATATTCTATGAGAATTTAAGTACCGTAAACCGGGGTGATTTTGATAGGATTTCAATTTGTTTTTAAAATATTTTTCAACAGGTAAGGTTTTTCTCAAGATTATTATTTTTAAAACATGTACTGGGATAGGCCACACAAAGTCCATACACTATTTTGGAGAAAAAAAGTTTTTTCAATAGTGTTTAGAAAAATAGTTTCGTTAAAAACTCTTAGTTTAAATTCCGGGGTGACTTTGATAGTCAAAGTTTTTCTTGTTAAAATCATATTTAAGATGTTCAAACTATATTTGTACGTTAAATGTACCATCAATAAGGTAGCTGAAAAATTTCTTAAGAAAAAAAAATCAATGTTTATATTTAGTTAACTAACTTTATAAGCTTTTATCAAAATACTAATACATTTTACATAAAATTGTTGAAAAGTAGGAATTTTGCCTGAAATTTGTTAAAACTTATTTTGTTTATAAAATTATCGATTTATATTGCATTTTAAACTGAATACAAAGCACGAATCACAAGTTTTCACATTTTACATGAAATTTGTTCAACTGGAATTGCATATAAATTTGGAGATTTTTTTTAATTGTGTTTCAAGGACACATAATTTTTATTATTTACAAACTTATTTAACATTCTCCAAGTGGAAAATTGTCCAAAGAACCCAAAAATGCATTCCGTTTTCCGATTCAAAATCATGTTCATTGAGAAAATCATGACACTTTGAGAAGTTTTAAATAATGACTTTCATCAATATTTTCTTAATTATAGTTAACTTACTTTTAAACATTTCAAAATTTTATGCAAAGTTCTTCTTGAGGTACTTTGAACACTTCTCTACCACGGTCAGTATGATTCTGAACCATTCCGTACGTATTTTAATTGTACTCTTCATTTTCTCTTCATTGCAAACCTATCAAAGTCACCCCGGCTATCAAAGTCACCCCGTTTTACGGTATTAACAAAACAATAAACGCTTATAAAGTGAAAATGCATACAAAAATAGTGAAAAATTGAGTATTTTTACAGAATAAAACTCTAAAAAAAATGAAAAATTACATTATTCTGTGAAAATTTGAGTATTTTAGTATTTATTTTTGGGTACATCCTTGGACCAAATTCGCCCATTCACATTTTTTTAACAAAGCAATATTTATATTGTATTTTTCAATGAACGAAATTTTGTATGCATTTTAACTTTATCAGAGTTTTTTTTTTGAAAAATAATGAAATTATTGTTTTTTTTTTGAAGGAAGCAAAATTGTGTAAGCATTTTCACTTTATTGGGCATTTTTGAACAATACTCAAATTTTCACAGAATATTGTATTTTTTAAATGTAGCGAAACTGTTTATGCAATTTCACTTTATTAGAGTTCGTTTTTCGAAAAATATAAAAATTATCTCAAAATACAGTATTTTTTTGAAAATATTATATTTTTTATAATTTGAAATATGAGTTCAAACGCAGCAAAATTTTGTGAGCATTTTCACTTCATTATTGTTTCATTTTGTAAAATATTCAAATTTTCTCAGAATATCGTTTTTTTTACCGGAGCGATTTTTTGTATGATTTTCACTTTAGATTTTTTTTTGTAATACATTAAAATTTTCAAAAAATATTGTTTATTTTAATGAAGCGGAATTTTGTATGCATTTTCTCTTTAAAAAAAACCAATGAAGTGAACATGAATACAAAATTTTGGTTCGTTCAAAAACATACTATATTCTATGAAAATTAGAGAATTTACAAAACAAATTCATTCATTGAAATTCATACTAGCCTTTTTAGCCAAGAAAATTGTCCACTGTTTTTTTTTATTCAAAATAACAAAGACTTTGACAAAGACCAATTTCAATTCTTTAGTTGGTCTAACTAAAATAATAATCACATTTTATTCATTTGAATGTTGATATTTTCAGTCCTGATTTGTATTTGTTAATTATACTCTGTTTAGATACAAAGGAATGAAGCAATAATAAATTAGTAAATAAAATTAGTAATAATTAAAAGTAGTAATAAAAATATCCGAACCTCGCAATATCCCCAAATAAAAAAATATATAATTTCAAAATCAAACACATCAAGGAATGAATTCAAAATAAGTGCTTGCGCGCCATGAGAGTGTGTGCGTGCGGCCAACACAATCCACGCGCCTCGCCACGGCACACGGGAGTTTTTTTGTCTCTGAGGTTTCTCCTTTGATTCGTTGCCCGTTGCGTTGCGCGAGAAGCAAATATTTGATTTTTTTGGTAATCAAAAAGTGTGTTATAAAAGTTAGTGAACTATTGATTTATATATACCACCGTGTTCGTTACATTCTAACGAATCTAACGGTATATAAAAATATAGCTGAATAATGGAATATATTACCAAAAACTTGGGTGGAATTGCGCTCCTCTGATTTTCGGCAAAGTCCATGGGAATCGTATGGAGAAGTATAAAAATCGTGAGTTTAACTGAAAAACTAAACTAGTTGTTCATATTTTGACTTAGAGACTTGATTTTTTTTACAGTGATCCGTTAGAACATGGGCAACATCGTGATGCTCATGGTTTTTTGAAATTCGTTGAAATCGATTTTTAAAAAATCAAAAAGTGAGATGCGCCAAATCACGACAAAATTTGGTTCTAGCTCCCGTTTCGCCTTAACATCTAATTTTGTAAATTTGGCCCACAAGCTCATTTGAACTTCAAATTTGGCCCGGTCTCCAAAAACTTTGAGCACCCCTGGTATAAATCAAAAAAAAACAATGGGAGATTTCTACGTAGAAAGTTGTGTTTCACCTTCCTGATTAAGAATATGTTCGATTCAAAATATTCTATCGGTGAAAATCGAGTTTTTTTTTCGTACTTATGGAGACGCTTGGCACCAAATAAAAATAAAAATAAATTATTAAAAAGTACATATTTCAAAAATTTATGCTAATCAAAGGCAAAAGAAATGTAAAACATTTTGAAGCACGTCATAATAAGGTTTATTAACAAATTATTTGAATTCACTTGAGCCACCATGCGCCTCCTCTCATGGTATGGGAAAACACATTTTTTCTGAAAAACATCGAACATATTCTTAATCAGGAAGGTCAAACACAACTACGTATAAATCTCCCATGGGTGTTTTCGATTTATAATAGTTTTCTTCCTCCATACCGTATTTTCCTTTAATATAAAAACGTCAACTTACCGTAAATTTTGAAATTTTCCAATCCATACGTCAAGTTTCTAATTTGATTTCTTTTCCATTGTAAATAAATTCATTTAGATTGATTCGCATTCCTAAGCTTAGTGCAAAGTGGTTGTAGATACACTTTTGATCATAATTTCTATTTTGCGAGACCATTTCTCATCATTTTGTTGGCACACACAGTGACACACGCGAGAAACCCTCAAAGGCTTAATGAATATCGCCAAAATCAACTTTTCACTTTCGCTTACTTTTTCACGGCACTTTCGATACAACACAGCCCCCAACTTTCGGCAACATTTTTTTTTTTGCACATTAGTTGGACACTCACTTGAAAAATAAACCCGAAACATGTGAATAATTAGCAAGCGCCATCAAAAAAACAAACGCGCCAAGTCTTTTGACGTTTCAATTTTGACGACCCATTCCAATCGAAGGCTGAAGAAAACCGAGCGAGAAGCGAATGCAAATAAAGAACAAAGGGTGGCCATAGCGTGGTTCACGTTTCTATGAAAAAGACAAAAGTTGTTATTTTGTCTTGCATCAACCGGAATTTCGTTCTTTTATGTCCCCAGAAGCACTCCTGAAAATTTGAGCCCATTTGGTAAGGTCTAGGAGCTCCAGTTTTAATTTGAAATTTATATGGGATTTTGATTTATTTTCCATGGGAAACTATCTTTTTTTACATTGTATTAGGATTTTTTTTATAAATCGATGAAATGACTTGATTCTTATAGTAGGAGATAGGTTTTGAACTGGGGAACAACTTTGTAGAACATACCAACATGCTAGGAAGTGACCCTTTAAAGATACAGATACTTTTAGATGGTGGCCCACACAGTAAAGCCCCTTCAAAAGCCACCATCTAAAAGTATCTGTATCTTTAAAGGGTCACTTCCTAGCATGTTGGTATGTTCTACAAAGTTGTTCCCAGTTCAAACCTATCTCCTACTATAAGAATCAAGTCATTTCATCGATTTATAAAAAATCCTAATACAATGTAAAAAAAGATAGTTTCCCATGGAAAATAAATCAAAATCCCATATAAATTTCAAATTAAAACTGGAGCTCCTAGACCTTACCAAATGGGCTCAAATTTTCAGGAGTGCTTCCGGGGACATAAAAGAACGAAATTCCGGTTGATGCAAGACAAAATAACAACTTTTGTCTTTTTCATAGAAACGTGAACCACGCCACTGGCCACCAAACCACCAGCAGCGCCGTTGGAATAAGCCAGTGTTGCCAGGAAATTTTCTCTATAAATGCTACTTTTCGTGAGTGTTCGCTTAAAATTTCATCAATTTTGGCAGCACTAAGCAGACCCAAAAGAGCTCTGGAAGTAAAAAAAAAACTAAGTTAAAAATAGGAAAATGGCCGTTGCCAAATGCACTCGACTGATTAGAATACATTTTTGAAATATTTTTTTCAAATGGTTGTAAAAGGAATAGCATAACTTTTAATAAAAGTGAAAATAAACAGAAATGTTCACAAAAAGTTGCTCTACTCGTTGGTGTACTTGGTATTAGTAAATTTCAAGGAACACTGCAGATTATCCAGCATCATTCAAACACGACCGCTTATTAGGCTTAAAATGGGTTTATTTCCCCTGCGTGCAAACAGTGTCAAAGAACGCTCTGCACGTTGTTATGTAGTGTACTGTCAAACATTAGCAAAATATTAAGAAAGGTATAAAAATATGTTATTCTGAAGCTGTACGACTATACCAATGTGTGATTCAAAAAAAAATAAAAATAAAAGTACACAACTTTAGAAATAAACATTATACAATGTTTTTTTTTAAATAGGTAGTGTACAAATAATTAAACAAGTTTTTTCAATGAATTGTTTTTTGTTCCCTTTTTTTTTTTTTTTTTTTGTTAAATTGAAAACCTATCAACAAAATATTATCACAATCATTTAGCTTTAGGTAAATAGAGCTACGTTTTTACCCGCAACTCACCCTTGCTAATTGGATCGTCCGACGGATGAACCTTTCCCAACCCACCCACCCACACATTCAAGAATCAACCCGAGAGGGAGGCGAATTTTCAAATCTACTGGAAGTAAGGCGCGGTCGCAGAAGGAAATCAAGGGTGGTGAGACGGTGGTGGAATTAATTCACCAACTCACCACACTGTGAAACACCCCCCCTCAACCACGAGGGATGACTGCGACGGCGAATAAATTATGAAAAGTCGGTTGGGCAAACAAGTGGGAGTGTGTTATGGCTTAAAAGTTGTTCTGATGGAGAAATAATGTTTTCCATTTTATTTCGAATTAAAGGCTGTTTAGGGGGTAAACTTTTCGCTGCTGCTGCTGCTGCTGCTGCGGTTGGTGGTGAAGTTGGTGTCTTCCTCGGATTTTGAAGGAGGACTGATTGCGACGGAACGTGTTGGGCCATCGGGCGGAACATTTCGGTGCCAGCTGCCGTGGGGATTGCGTCTAGGAAGATGTGTTAGTTGGTTAAACGATTCCCAGCTGAACGGGTGCACCACGTGATTGTGTGCAATGGACCAAGGTGCGGAGCAGATTGCAGGTGGATTGCAGTGAACTGAAGTGGCAAATTGGAGTGACTTGGGAAGTTTTTGGGATCGGCAGTGTTCTGGGTTTTCGGTGGGATTTGTGCAATATAATTTCGATGAGTTTACAAGTGAACGAAACTGTGCTGAAAATGGAACCACACAAGTCGTTCTTCATAAGGGATTTATTAGGTGATTTGATCTCCAGCCGACATACCAGCGGTAAATATCAATCTTTCAATATTACCCTTTTCAAATATTTCTTTGATATTCACAGTAAAGCATAGACAATATTTTTTCAATTTATAAAAATTATGAGTTTTCTGTGATTTCGATTTTTTTGATTTTGTTTTTACATGCTCTAAGTTTATTGCATCAACTGTGCATAATATTATATTTTTTATGTGCTTCATCAGTCATCCAAACAATTTTACGTGTTGGTCTTTTAAAAAGAGTAAGTAGGTTACTACACAAAAAAGGGTAAGACAATTTTCATCTCGTGAATGATCATTTATCTGGCTTCGGTAAAGGTTAAGCCCAGTGAGAATTTTGGTTCTGGTTTTTGGCTTGATTTTGAAGGGGGTTATAATGAGAATTAGGGGAAGTATACCCTTTCTCGGCACATTTCTATTTTTGGCTTATCACCCAAGTAGCACACTTTGTTCGCCAAAAGATTTCCGAACTTGTTGTTGAACTCATTTACTATGTTTTCCCAACGTCCCTGAGAACTCTTGAACGCTGGAAAAAGCGCACGTTTTTTTTGTTGTTGAACATCTCTTAACCTGTTAGAAATGTGTGTGGTTTAATTAAGTTTTACCAGCGCACGTCCTACTTGCATAGAGAAAGTTTGTTGAACATGTCATAAGAACTCATGACTTAAGATTCTTAACCGGGTTGGATAACGTCGTTAGAACCGTTCAACAACATTCTGTCTTTAAGATTTAGGAGGGAGTTAGGCAAACTTTTTTTATAACCGTTCAAGAACATATCGTGGCAAACAAGAATGGTAAACAGGCTTTTCATAAAAAAAAGTTCAAGGTGTTCGCTCAAAAGTTTTTTTTTCTTAATTTAATCCTTTATTTGTGAGTTATGTCGCTTTACGATACTTTAACTACTGATTTTTTGTAATTTATTAGTTTGGACAGAGATACGCATTTATGAATGATAATAATATGAATGATCCAGCATACAAAAATATCAACCATAAAAAATCATTCAATTTCCTAATTATGCCTTTGGGGATTTTTTTTATTATGTTTGAGTGCTTATTAACATCGCTTACTACTACTACTCTACTGCTGCTGCTGGTTCCCGGTGCTGCATTTTCAGTTTCCTTTTTGATGAAGTATGCTCAGGGGAAGTATCGAACCCAAGATCGCTCCAAATGTCAAGTCCGGGCGCGCGTCTGCTTCTTCCACGAGGGGTGCAGGAATGAGCAGGCCTAAACGTCAATAAAAAGTCTGCGATCATCTAGGTTTTACCAAGTTCACTAAGAGTTTGCCAAAACTTCTTTCGAACATAAGCTGTTTCTATTTTTAGAACTATCCTTGCTTGTTTCGTCAACATGTTCTTGATCGGTTTCTGAACACGAACGTGAACTACACATAAACAACTTGTTTACGAGAAATCCCAGCCGAAGCCAAAGGTCAAATCTACTATCTTATCATGTTTAGCAAACTGAAATGGAACATCATGTCTGCAAATGTCATTTTGCTTTTCGAGTTCTAAAAGCATGTTCCATTTGAGTCAGAATAAACTTCAAATTGAACTATTCGTAATTTGTTGCTAGATTTGGCATTTTTGTTACACAACCATGTTGAACCATGGGGTTTTTGATCAAAATGAGAACAATGGACCAAATTTGATGACACTTGTTCAATAATCAACGTATAAAAACGCTTGTGCAGCAATTGTTCAACAAAAAAATAAAAAGCGATGTTTAGCTTGCTACTTGGGCAGAACTTATCGATGTATCTTAACGTTCCAACACCCAAGGCTCCAAAAAAGTTGGAACGGTAACTTCAACTCGCTGATTCTGGAGCATAACTCAGCCAATTAAGTTGATTATTTCTAGATGACCTTAGAACTTCTCAGAACTTAATTTGATCAAATCTGTAATTTTTGCGATACAAATCACTGGAAACAAGGATCGTCCCAATTGGTTGAGTTATGCTCGAGAACCAGCGAGTTGAAGTTACCGTTCCAACTTTTTTGGGAGGCTTGGGCGTCCGTGTAAGCTGGACATGCGTTGGGCGTTCCACTGTTGAAATGTTGTTTGAATTGCGCCAAACTACAAAAGTGACGGGAATAGGTCGAACAGCTTAGTTTGTGAAAATGGGAATATCTCCCCTACTAGGTAAAACATAAAACGCAGATTGACAATCTCCCTCAAGAAGAGAGGAAGATGCTTTTATATTTCAATAAAAAAGTGGTCACTGGGCTTTGGGATGGCCCTTTGAAGAAACAGGATCCGTCTAGTTCTTCCTAAAATGGCCACCAGGTTTCGATTTTTAAAATTATCGGTTTTATACTGAAACCATACCGTCAGTGGGGGTGACATTGGGTCTGGGGGTGAGATTGGGTCAAAGTGATTTTTTACGGATTTCACCATTTCTCAGGTTCTTCTCAATTAAACTGAATTCTGTTAAAAGGGTTGTGTAGGGGACATCTTAAGATGACTTCGCTGAAAAAATCTCGCTCCTAGAGTAAATCCTGTTATTTTGACAGCTGTCTAAAGTTGCGGTACGTTTTTGGCCAAAAATGACCTCTTGAAAAATCATTTTTCTAAAATTTTTGTTGGGATTGCTCAAAAACTACCCAAATGTTTGAAAATCTCCACTTCAAACATTGTAGCATGTCAATACGATTCCCTCGAACAAGGAACACTGTTGGATGACTTGTTTTTACCATATCGTTGTATTTGAGCATCATTTTAGTTTCATTTGACCCAATGTCACCCCCTCTAAGGGGTGAGATTGGGTCAATTTTCAAACTATGGCATTTAAGGTAGTGTTCATCAAAATCCACCATATTTTGGGAAAATGTTAGTAAACTATCTAAGAACAAATCTACATTGGAAGATTTTCGATGTTATTTAAATTGTGTTTGTTATTAAGAAAAAAAAAAAAAATTACTAGAGATGTATCGTTTTTTGACCCATAGTCACCCCCACTGACGGTACATAATTTTCCCGGAATCAAACGACAATGTTGTTTAACTTTTTAAGCAAAATAAGTTCATACAAAATTACAAAGCAAATACTCATTAAAAATTGTTACCTTATCGGTTTTTGTTATAGATTTTGTTTTTTTTTTTTTTTTCAAATGAAACCTGTAGGACCCAAAGCTGAATTGAGTAGACCACATCAGGACAATATTAGTTAAGCCAACGCACAGCGGTCCAGATCGCAAAATTAAGTGGAAAATGGATTTTCCGAAAAATGATGACGTTTTGGAGCTTTGGTGTCTTCAGAAGAGTTGTTGCAAATGGAAAGCGGCAACTTTTGGTTTGGTTGAAAATTAGGGTGGTTCACGATAAGGGTGATTTTGAAAATCCAACTTTACAGGAATATTTTTGTGATTTTTTTGTCTTCTAGAAAATTGTTGGACTCGCCAATTCAAGCAACTTTGTCGAAGACACCAACATTTTATCTCGTATTCTACGCCTTCTATGACCAAATTTATAGAAAGCATCTAAGCAAGCCTTAAACAATCAGTTTTTTGAACGTGGCAATCCAGGGTTGAGTTTTAGAAAAAAGTGATATTGAAAGCGCTTTAAAGCTCTAAAAAAACGAATATTTTTATTTTTTGACATGTCAATTTGGACTTAAGGGTCAAAAGTTGCAGCCATTTTAAGGTGAAAAAGATGCAAATTTAAAACTTAAATAACTCGCCAAATTTTAAACACCAGGTTGCATTTGAAAGAGGAGATCTAGCACTACAAACGCTGAAAAAATGTCAGCGGTGTTTTCTTTAAACTTGAGATATCTTCATTTGAAAAAGTCTAATTTTCAAGGGAAAACCATATGGGACCACCCTAACGATATTCGAAAATTGTTTAAATATATGTTTTACCATGTAATTTTGCCCGCTGAATCTGAATCTGCCCTCAGAATTGAGCCAAAGTATCGAAAAATCGATTTTTGGCCATAGATTGGATTTTCATGTAAAATTATCATTTAAACCGTGAATCTTAAACCAGACTAATTATTAACCAAACCTGAAGTTGCCCCTTTCCATTTGCAACAACTCTTCTGAAGCACCAAAGCTCCAAAACGTCACCATTTTTCGGAAAATCCATTTCCACTTAATTTTGAGATCTGGACCAATGTGAAATGCCGAAACATGCTGAGAATTTGATTCTGAGTCGATATGTATAAATGAAGTTGAGTCTAGGAGGTCAAACTATAAAGTTCATTTTTGAGTGATTTTATAGCCTTTCCTCAGTGAGGAAGGCAAAAACTAAAAGTTGTTTAGAATAGTACCCTACACGTTTACTCTTAAACAACATAACATATTTGCAATATTTTGGAAACAAATTGTAGATTGGAACAAGATCAACAAATTGCTTAAAAATTATTGCAAAAATATTATGCCGTGTTTGAGAAATCCAGTAAATACAAAGCGTAACGCTTGCGCACTAAGCGAGGTTAAACTGTATTTTGATTTCAAAAACTTGCACTTCGAAAGTTATGTTAAAAATACAATTTCAACAAAAGTCCGAAAGATTGTAAAAAGGGTGGCTTGTGTAAAAAAACCCAGCATGGTATACATATTTAGAAAGGTATTCCAAGACCTTTCCTAGGAGTTCAAAAGTTATAAGATCTGAAAACTCTATCAAAAGTTCAAAAGTTGAGTGTATTACAATGTGAGGAAGGCAACAACCACCTAAGGGTAGATAAAGTAATGCTTATTGTTGGAAAGTAGCTAAATCTCTTTTGACCAAATGTCACTCTATCTTAGAGGTGAGATTAGTAAATATCAGCGATTCTCAACGGGGGTACCGGGCCTACTTGATTTACATGGTAGGGGGTATCAGCCTAGAAGAAGGTTGAGAATCGCTGGTATATATGATAGGATTCATCAAATTCAACCGCATTTTGTTAGTTTGTTGTTAAAAGAAATATACAAAAATTTTGTTACATGCAATTATTTTATTTATATTGTTTACTAAAACACAATAAGACATTAATACTGATATTTCACGGCATAAAATCCAGAATTTGAAACTCAGTCTGCACCACACTGATCGCAAGCCGCTCCACCCTGTTGCTAAACTCATCTTCCGTTTCGTCCATATCTAGCAGTGGATTGAATATTGATTGATACTCCCGAACAGCCAAATCCAGTGCCTTGACGCGTTTTGCCGCTAATCGTTCTCTGTTATCATAGCTTGATTTCTCAGAACCAACTTCTTCATTTGGAATTTCGATTCCGTACGCATACTTCCTTATGAACAATCCAAGGGCGAGATTTCCCTGCGCCACATCCAGTCGATTGAAATCTTCACCATATTTCGCCAGATAGATTTCCAATGCGTCGTCGTACACCTGAAGGTAGTTTTTGTTCATCGCAAGCAGACAAAATGCGAAGTCCTCCAGAACTTCAGCGTAGTACACGCTCGTCATCCCGAAAGCTTGTCGTGCCCAAATGACCGCTTGGGTGATCATTAGATTTGCCTGATGAGATCGCTTCTTCGCGATGCAACATCTGGCCATTTGTCGATAGGTGTTGATGATCGTCGATGAGACGCAGACCTGCTCGCCGAGCAACCGCAACGCAATCAGTCCATGCTGGTAGCTCAGGTCGAATTCGCAGTTCTCGAAGAAGCTCACCGACATTGCCTGATGAAGGGCCGCTACCAGATTGGTCGTGATCGAGACCGGCTGACAAAGCAGGGCTTCGATGTGTTTGATCGTATCCGATGCCGCTTCGTGTCGACCGGACAAACTCTCCGACATTAGCAAGACTCGGAGCACCTGAAGGGTCTTCACCGGTTCGTACCCAGCTTGTTGCTGCGCCAGATCCAGCACGATGATCGACTCTGCGAACCAACCCGTTTCCATGAGCATGGTTCCCAGCCGAAGATTCGAGCTGTATCCCAGCAAGTGCATCGCTCGACGGTTGCCCCAAGATCTATCAACCTCGTCGCTAACCTTCTGCGCCAGTTGCCACACGAAATTTCCCTTAATCTTTTCCAACCACTGGAAGTATTTCACCAACTTGACTCGAGCGTAAGGAAAGTGCTTCAGGATTTTACTAATTGTGTAAGGATCAAACAGAACTGTCGAGAATTGTTCGATCAGGTCAAGCCTGTGGCACATGGCGTCCAGCGTTTCGACCATTGGCGCCACCGGAAGGATCTGCACGTCGTGAGGCTTGTAGCTCTTGGTCTGCAGAATAACCCACACCTTCCAGATGTACTGCTCGAAGGTGAGATCCTTGTGGTCACAAGCTCTTAGTATTGATCTGGATGGGACGGTTGCTGGAGCGAGTGACGAAGAGGAAGAAGGTGGCGTTGATGACGATGAGGTTGTTGGGGAAAATGAAGTCTTCAAATCCATGATGAATCGATAGCTGATTTTTTGTATGATTTCAAGTCACAAGCACTATGCTTCCTAAACAAACAATGATCACTTCAAATAAGTTGTATGCTCTTAAATACTAGCTGAACTATCTACCTGATTGATTTGGTATAAAAAAAAGAAACCAAACGCGTATGTTAAAATGTATGAACTAACGTTACCTGACAATAAAATGTCTAACACTCAAACATTCAAGCCTTTAACGATCATTGTAACGTTCCAATCGACCAGGTAGAAAGTCGTCCATGTCTTATAATCAGATCTCATAAAACAATCATGAAGTTATGTATTGAAATAGGTAAAGGTAATGGGAAATACTCAATTTGACTTATGTTATTGTAAATTGCATATTAGGGCTTTGATTGTAATGCGTGTTTCGCATAAAAAAAACGAATTAGGGTATTTTAACCATTAGTGGACCCCCTAGTACACAGAAAAAAATATGTAAATTTACATGTCGTGTAAACTATGAATCCAATGTAAAACTACAAAATGTAACATTTAAATAACATGTAAAATGATGTTTCAGATGTAAAAAGCATTCATGTAAAATCTAATTGCATGTAAATGATAAATTTCATGTAAATGGAACTGACTTTGCGATTTATTTATGGTCTGAAACGTGTAAATCTTAAAATCATGTAAAAATCATGCAATGCATTTTCTAAATAAATGTAAATATCCATTACAACTGCTGTTTATTGAATGACAGCTGATCAAAATAAATCAGTCCTGATGTGTTGTTGTTAGGAAGCGGTCGCTTCATTATGAATGTTGATGTTGGTTCTTGAATGTGATCTGCATAAAAACAAAAACAAATCAGAGCAATGTTGTCGTTGTTGAGATGATGATTTTGCGTTAAGACGGTTATCCAGAAGACGACTGATAAGATTTGGAGAGATTCTGAACGTATTTGTTATGGCGCTACGTGATATTTGGTAAGAGTTTACAATAATTAATTGAATTAAGCGTCTAATTTCTTAATATATCAGCAGCAGCGAATCGTTAGCGTTATGACTTATGGAATTTTGAAGCTTCCTTGCCGGCATCGTCCTTTTGTAGCTGTTCGATCAGTACTTTCACCTAGTTGTGCAAATCCAGCAGCATTCGTTTTGATGTGCTGTTCCTCCTCGAATGGTTATGCTTTTTCAAGTCCTCCGGGAGATATCACCCAGCACGGACACTTCTGGATCTGGTTCTCTCGGTACTGCTTCCAGCGTAGTCAGCTCCATCCTGATTGCATTGAAGTTTACTCGACTCAGCTGGACCACTAGATGTCCTCCTTCAAATCGGTGTCTTTGCCATTTGCTCCTTGGTAATTGGTAACATATTTGTAAAGCATTTCTGTTCATTACCTTTTTCTAGCGTTTTAATTATGTATTTTTCAGAAAATAACTGTTTATACATTTGGGCGCAACTTTCACAATTTTTCACTTGCATGACATTCGAGTCCAGACGGTCCAATTGAGCCAAACCAGCGCACCTGCGGTTGAAACTGTCAAGACGTCGTCGGTCAAGACTTCATACTGTCTAGTTCAAACAGACTGGCCGATGCAATTTAAATCGGCACTAACAACAGATGTATTGGGTTTGCAACACTGCCAGCATTGCTGGGCGTAAAGGACGGTTTGTGTCCAGCGACATTGGCCAATCTTTAAAAACTAGACAGTCTACTGTCGAGACCAGAGCGACAAATCAATGTGGTGAAGAATAAGGTGAGGCCAAGTGTGATAAGTTATCACTGAATATCAAAAGTATGTCATGGAATGTCTGTCCACTTTTATGTATAAATATTCCATCGATTAATAAATAAATAAATAAACTAATTGAATTCAAATCTTGAAACTATCACTTCACTCAAGCACAAAGTTCAGCTGAAGTTGTGGTTGTGGTTACTGGTTTTTGTATTTCTAGTTTTTCAAATTTGGATTTTAATTTTCATGATAAAGTTTAAAAAAACAATTTCACACATTTTTGCCACACGCAAAAAAAAAGTTTCGCGTTTTCTGACATCTTTCGAACTCCACACATTTCGACCTTTAATTCATTTGACCTTTTTTCCTACCCAACGCCTGGTTGACGTGCGAGTGTTGATAAACAAACAAATCTTTCCGGGAATGCTGCCGAAATATGCCGAGAATTTGAAAAGTTTAAAGTTAAAAAAACTAAACAACTTGTAAATTTACCAAATTAAGGTTGATAAACAGCATGGTGTTGGTACAAAATACACTTCTGAATTTTACTCGCAAGGTAAGTCATGAAGGAATTGTTTGTTTTCAGTTTTAACTTAAAACTATTTCCCCAGAAAATCCACACCTACTTCCGGGGCAAGTTTTTGGACACACTACACCTTTCGATGTGCGGCGGCCACTGTGGTGATGGATTGCCGATGTACGGTCTTGCACAAATATTCCGGCACCAGGTGCTGGATGGGCACGTTGAGGAAAGCAGCAAAGTGTGTATTCTGGGCTGCCGATGGGTGGACCGGTTCGTTGAGGTTCCGGTGGACATTCAAGTACTGGTGGAAGGTGGAGAGCTGGCGAGGTGACAGAACTGAACGACGATGGCAAGACTTGTCTGGCTGCTGATAACGGGAACGGTGGACGTTCGGGAAATTCCTTCCTTGGCAAACAGGGCCAGACACAGATGGTCTCGTTGGATTTGAAGTTAATCGCAGACGCCCAAAATTGCTACTTATCCATGTATGATTGAGGTGAATTTGGCATTTAAACAATTCGTTGATGTTTTCTTTCTTTTAGTCACCACAATTACACCCCAACTTGGAACGATTGTTTACAACGACTACCGGCAAATCGCCTGTTTGACCGGACTGATTCAGAGGGCGCACGCCAATTTCGAAATGGGTCACTAATTTCTGAATCACGCGGAGCGAACACGACTGCTACTTATTATCGTGAACATTTTCGGCTTCCAGCTGAGCCAAAGTCTTCGTTGTACGCGCTGAACGGAAGGCTGGAAAAGACGTGTGTCCTGTCGGTGAACCAAATGGACAAGGAGGGTGCGATCGACGAGATCTGTAAATACGACAAATACTTTGGAGATCTGCAGGGTAACCGCAAGTTTTAGTCCATTACTGTTACAAGATCAACTAATTTGTTCTATTTTGCAGATGGACTGTCCGGAAGAGCTTATCCCGAAGCAACTGATCGACCTGGCAGAGCAGCACAACCGAAGTTCTACGCTTAAAAGTCCCGAAGGTACCAGCTGGTCGTTCGAGCTACGCCTGTGGAACCGCCGAATCCGATAAGAGCTCAAAACCTCGGCGAATAAGACAAAATCGATAGCTTGTTTCCGTTACGGTGCGCCATTGCCAGAATCTACTTCGAGGTAATGCTCAAGAGTTCTGATTCCCATCTGGACGAGAAACATCCAGATCGATCAAGCTCTTCTTGTTGCCTTTCGGTTCCTGGCCTTCTTCAACCACTAAGTCATGCAGTTCTCTGTCTAGGGATTCTTACTTGGCTGCGACGAATTTGGCCGGCGTCAGCTTCATCGTTACGTAGGAATCATCAGAACGTAACCTACAATATTACCTGGTAAAAATACTACAAGTAACAGCACCTGTTGTCAACTGATGATAGATGAATCAACCACTTATCAACCATGTAAGTTTCTCACTTCGTTATCTTTAAACGCGGTTTAGCGCAGCTTTTTACGTTAGAAATTATTTTTCCCTCGTCATTAGTATGATCACCATTATAGCCTATTTTGTTGTATTGCTCCGTTGAATCTCGAATCTAAAAATTATTATGGATTCTAGATTCAACGGAGCAAAAAATTTTTTTTTGTTTTGTGTATATTTACATCGAATTTATTGGAAATTTACACGATTTTGAAGCGTTTTGGCCAATGCTCAATTCCAACAAAAATAATGTAAATTTCCGATGAAATTAATGTAAATCTACATCATTTATCATGATACCTTTTGGTACATGATAAATGATGTAAATCTACATGAATATTTTTTTCTGTGTAGAGCCGAACCGCATTTTTTACAATTTTTCAATATTTTAAGCACTTTTTCATAACCCTTTGTACCAAACAATGAAATTTGAAGTCTTTTGAACAGTTTTGACTATTTGTTTCATCAGTTATTTGTTTTTGAGCAGAAAAATAGCCATTTGAAAATAAAGTGTTTTTTGCCTGTTATGGACCCCCTTTTCCTATAGTGGACCCGGGTCCATAATCCGATATTGGACCCGTGTCCACTATAGGAAAACTGTTATTTTTATACCAAATTTCACCGATATTTGGTGTTTTGATGCATGGTGTAGGTCTCATGATAGATATAATAAATAAAAGATGAATTTTGCTCACTTTTCCTCATAAACAAATATGTTTTGTTAACAATTTTAGCTCAAAACAACAAAAAACCTAACAAACATTTAAACACATTTATTTCCGTAAAGGATCAGAGAAAACGTTTCAAAAACTACTGTAAACATAAAAATGATTAAAAAAATAATTTCTATGCAATTTTTTTTTCATATTAATTACATATACAATTACAAAAAGTTGACCGAAACAAAACAATAGATTTGTTTACAGTTACTGATAAAATCACGCGTGTTTATTTTCCAAATATGTTTTGTTATTGATTCATCATTATAAAATATAATTTCAAACTTCAATTTTGATGTTTCAGTAAAGTACAATTAAGTATAGTTTTGATTAATTATAAATTCTTACGGCTTCAGCATTTTTGATACTTTTAACATGAAAACAACTATATTTATACTTATAGTTGAAAAAAATATGCAATCAGGTTGGTTACAACAAGCATTTATTGTATGATTAAGAGAAACTTTTGCTTAAATACACAGTTTTCTTCATTTTTGAAGGTTAAATTAACAGAGGTCCACTTTTGGAAAAGTTTGGCTTTTCGTTGTCCTATATTGGACCCCCGAATTTTTGCTCGTAATTGAGCAGTTCTTCGTTTTATTTTAGTAAAGTTACTTAAAATTACATTATTTCGACTTGCTGAAGTTAAATAACCAGTCAAAAAATGATTGGATAGCTAATTCAATCATAAAATATAAATGCAGTTTTGTTGTGAAAATGCTAGTGGCCTTGACAGATTTCAGATGTCGAACTTAAAACACTTATTTTGGTGAAAAGGACAATTCAATGTTAGTCAACATTGTTTTAAATGATGCTGAACAAGCCAAATAAATGATTTGTTGACAACAACATGCTTGAAATTGTGATTTTATTGAATTTTTCATCAAAAACCCTTCAGAGGGTCTACTATAGGAAAGGGGTCCACTAATGGATAACGTACCCTATTCGCTCTACAGCATTGCCTTGGCGTTCTCGATTGCGAGATTCCTACTCGAAACTAGGTGTTCGAAGGCTTGATTGTTGAGGCAATTGCAAACCTCTTTTTACACCTTAGTTTCCATCCACCCCGGGATTCAAACTGACGACCTTTGGATTGTGAGTCCAACTGCCTACCAGCGACTCCACCGAGGCAGGACCCAGGGAGACGACTCCTACACCTGGACTGAGCTAACGACCTAACCCTTTTTAGGTTAGTCCGGGGCTAACATTTACTTCCCGTCCAACGGAAGGCGTGATCAGACAAATCTCTGGAAAAATGCCACCGGGACCGTCTGGGATCGAACCCTGGCCGACTGGGTGAGAGGCAATCACGCTTACCCCTACACCACCGTCCCGGCGTTTCGCATAATGCTCATTTTATTTGGTCATTTTCCGCCAACTAACACCGCCAACTGCCCCGACCCCACTTCGATTAATGTGAAACTTTGCTCCTCTTTAATTTTTGGACATTAAAAAAACCTGTTTTTCAATAAACTTGTCAACGAAACTTTTATTTAATATTGGTTCCTAAAATTGAGCCTAATTTAGGGATATTATTGTAATACGATAAAGCTTATTTAGCTGAGCACAATGACCATTTGTGTGACTGCAAAAGATTTCAAATGAATTTTTAATTCATTTAAAAAAAATACCTTCGCGGCTCGAAATCTTATTTCAATAAATAAACAGGTAGCAGTTATTGATCAGCGCGCCCGAGTGCTTCTAGCAAATGCGGCGAATAGAGCTAATTTAGGTAATCTCAACATTAAAATTCGATATCTCTGGAACGAAACATATTCCTTTCTGTCGATAAGTGATTCTTATGTAAAATTGGCCGGGGAATACGATGGTGTAGTCAAATTTAAAAAATAAACAGGGATGTTTTGAGATACGGCCATTTAAAGTTTTCAATTGCGCGATACAGGTAGAAAAAATATTTTAATCTAAATTTTGAACACGGAAATGGATTCTACGTCCAATTTCCTTCAAAATTGAGACTAAGACCGACCCTCTAAGATTTGTGGTTCCTGAGTTATCGCCGTTCGAAGATAGGGGTTTTGCTCAAAAATCGCCAAAAAGTCGATTTTTTGGGAGGGTACAAAAATGGAGGGGGTGGTCCGATTTGGATGAAATTCGGGATTTTTGCATGTTTTGATAGTCTCAACAGCTCTGCCAAATTTGAGCAGGATCGGAGAGGGCAATTTTCAAATGCTGTTCCGCTTCAGATGGAATGACCCATATAACGAAAATACTATAAGATTAAATTTGACAATATAACTGTGTGCATTGTGCATATTGGTGAAATTTAAAGTTTCTCTATGTAAGTAATTTTTTTTAATCAAAATTGAAACATTTGTTGTTGTTTTATATTTAACTGATTTAACTCCACCAATTCAAAAAAACATCTACATCATTATCTCAAAAAACCAAAGATAAACTATTCTTGCCAAACAATTGAATTGAACGAAGAAGAATAAAAAACATAAGGAACCTATCAATCTGCTAACAATCGAAATTCCTCACGTGTAGAGGGCACCCTTCCTGGACTCTCGACTCAAGTGGCCCTTGTCTGCGCAAGAGTTAGAGTCTTTGAAAGAGATTTACGCTTATTCCACGTTCCGGAACCTCTCCGGATAGATAGATCCACGTGTGTGAGTTTGATTTCCCCCAATTTCCCGAGGAGATTTTTCCTCTTGACTCGTCACAAATCGAATCGACGCTGAATGGGATGATGATTTGGCGCGTGGCTTCAGCAGAAAAAAACATCACGTGGGATATGTAACGGGGTGGGAACATAACCACCAATTTCCTCCTTCAAATGTACTAGGGCAGAAGGACCGCCCGCTGCGATGAGGTTAGATTGACTCGGTTGGAAGGAAGTTGTTTGTAGAGTGATTATTATTGGTAAATTTATCCGGAGTCACGTTCTGGGAACGTTTTTGGCAAATACTTTTTTAGAATCAAATCTTATTTCTGAGTAAATATTTGTTCAAGAAATCTTTAATACGCTGATGGTTTACTTTAAAATTATTAAACTTAACAATCTTGCCAGTAATTTTCCCAATTTTGTCGAATTTTGTAAAAAGATCAACCGAATTAAATACATAATTCAACGTTCAAACAATATACCTACGGAATAAAAACATATAAGATCAAGTTGTGAAATTAAAATTTTCAACAATTTTCTGCCTCCAGACTGTAGAAAGCCCGGAGGTTAAACCTTTGTTTTAACCTTGTAAGGACTTCTTTCCCACACACGTGCGTCCCAGAAACATAATCAAAAAGTCGCTAAACACAAACATTTATGCACCACACTGGGAATAATTCCTGCCGTTAGCATTCATTCCATTCAAGTAGAAAAACGTGCTAAATTGTATGCATTTACTTTGAAGCAAAGCGAAAAAAAATGATGTCATTTAAGGAGTACACACACAGAGAATACATTCTTCATTAGTGACACAAAGGCGCCAGATAAACTTGCTCAAAACTGGGTATTTCCAGGATAAATGTAGGAACACGTTCCGGAGTCACTTTCATCCTTTTTATTTCCCATTTGTTCGTTCTTGTTTTAAATTAATAGCACTAGCAAAAATCATCCACACGGTCTAATTAACGCTTTAGGCAATCCCACACTCAAGCAAAAATAAAAGAGAAGAAGGATTTTCTAACTTGAACTTTTTTCCTCTACCCCCTCTCCCAATAACAGAATCCCAGCAGGGGTCGGAGAGTGACGAGGAGGACAACAGTGACATCGACATCGAGGACCGGTCCTCGCCGGAATCGGCGGTCTACCATAACCCACACAACCACCAGCAATTAACGGGCTGTGGTACGTTGGTGAACCACCAGGGGGTGCTTTCCGGTGGACCCGGGTCGGTTGACGCACAGACAGGACTTATCATCAAGGCCGGCAGGAAGCCCCGGCGGAGAAGGACCGCGTTCACGCACGCCCAGCTGGCGTACCTGGAGCGGAAGTTCAGGTTTGCTTTAACTCAAAACGTGTGTTTTGTTATTTTGAAATCATAAAATAGATACAAAAAATATTATTAAAGAAGTAAAATACGTTTTTAAAAAATGTGGCCTTCATGCATTATTCTATTTTTTTTTAATGTTGGTACCACCGCACGATTTTGAATTTTCCAGCACGCATAACGCTGTTATCATTGGTTATTGTTCAGGGAACAAAACTTATGGAATTAAATATATTTAACACTTTCTAATGAAAATTGATGATTCCAAATCTCTGTTGGAACTAAAATGCAATGAACTGGAAATGGTTTAAAATTAATTTCCCAGACTATTTCGTGTGTTCATTAAAACAGAAAAAATGTAAAATGGAAAGTTCTGTATCTTGAGAAGCGATTTTCTGATCGATTTGGTGCCTTCGGCAAAGTTGTATTTATATTTCAACAAATATATAATTTGGTTTAAAATATGGGTAATTCTCTGCCAACTCACACAGCAGTTGCCCCGACCCCTCTTCGATTTGCGTGAAACTTTGTCATAAGGGGTAACTTTTGTCCCTGATCACGAATCCGAGGTCCGTTTTTTGATATCTCGTGACGGAGGGACGGTATGACCCCTTCCATTTTTGAACATGCGAAAAAAGAGGTGTTTTCAATAATTTGCAGCCCGAAACGGTGATGCGATGGAAATTTGGTGTCAAAGGAACTTTTATGTAAAATTAGACGCCCGATTTGATGGTGTTCTCAGAATTCCGAAAAAACGTATTTATCATCGAAAAAACACTAAAAAAGTTTTAAAAACTCTGCCATTTTCCGTTACTCATCTGTAAAAAAATATGGGAAATTTAATGTAGGGTAGGGTAGTCATCAATGAGACACTTTTGGTTTTTAAACTTCAACGATTTTTGTATTTTTTTCATTAGCATGTTTTAAATAGCTTTTTGTTGCATTTTCTTTCTTTTAATGTGTTCTAACATTGACCAAAATATGAGATCGATCCGACCTCTACAGCCAGAGTTATTCAACTGTCTCATGGTAGACGCACTTGGCATGAACAATGAGACAGCTGGGGAACAATGAGACACTCTATGAAAATCAATAGTTTTCTAGTAAAACATCATGTTCTGTATTGTTCCATTGCAGATTACTTGCTTTGAAAATGTTCAAGCAATTTTGTCAACATGAAACTTCAAATAACAACAGTTATACTTAAAAAATATTTAAATTTTGTAAAATCCATATATTTTACCAAATAACTTTATATTTTTGGTTAAATGAAGTTCAAACTCACTAAATATGCCAAAATTCACTTCCAATTCATGTTTTGAAAGATTTCCATAGATTATGAAAAGTAATAATGAAGAAAAATCAAAGTGTCTCATTGTTACCCATGGGCTGAAAGGAGTGGGGAACAATGCGACAGCCCTGGATTCTGGGTATATTTTAAATTTTGGCCAAACCTAATGAAAGGAAATTGTAGCCCAACTAATGCTCTGTGAAATGACGAAAGAAATTTGGAGAAATATTAGTTTTTGTGTTAATGGCAGTCTATGAGCGAAAATGTAATTTTTAGTCATAATTTACTTTTACACCTCAGAATCAAACATGTTTGAATAACTTTGCAAGGGAGCGTCCATAACCAAAGCCACTATTATGGCAGACGTGTATCTAGTAGACACACCTTTCCCCCAAATATGAGCCTGATTGGTTGAAACTACGTCTTGTGAGAGCCATTTTATCATTTTTCCCCGTGTCTCATTGATGACTACTCTACCCTTTTCTACTTTTCGAATCTACATTTTTTATTTAGAACAAAAATCTGCATTTTAAAATGTCTTGTTTTTCCTAACTTCGCAGGGTTATTTTTTTAGAATGTAAACATGTTCTACCAAGTTGTAGAGCAGACAATTACAAAAAATTTGATATAAAAACATAAGGGGTTTGCTCATAAACATCACGGGTTATCACGCTTTTACGAAAAAAAAGTTTCGAAAAAGTTACTTTTTGCGTTTTTCTTTGTTTTGTCGTCCGTGTCTGTCGCGGGTGATCATGAACGGGCATGAGGGATCGGGACAACTTTTCCCGATTTCATGTGAGTTGGTAGAGAATTACCCATTTGAAATAGGCAAAGTAATCTATTTTTAGAAGTAAAGGCTGACTTTGAAATATTGAAATTATTTTTAAAGAAAAGATCAGAACAATTCGCCAAAGTTTCAATTCTTAACATTGGAAATGGGACTAAAAGTTTCTCAGGTACCGACCGTTTAAACTTACAGGCTAATTAGGTGACACTTGGAAAGAGTCTCTTACGTTTGGCGAAGACTCGAAAGGCGAAAATTCATTAGGCGAAATGTTTCAAAAGGCGAAAACCACATAAGGGACCATCCATAAACCACGTGGACACTTTAGGGGGTATGGCGATTGTCCACGCTCCATACAAAAAGATTTTTTTGTATGGACAATTGTCCACGAAGGGGGTACGAGATTCCCAAAAAGTGTCCACGTGGTTTATGGATAGTCCCTAAGGCGAAAAGCACATTTGGTGAAAAAATAACAAAGCACGCGCCAGGTGGCCGTGTGCACTTCGGCCGCGGCCTCGGTGCACACGGCCACCTGGCGCGGACTTTGGGTATTTTTTCGGCAAATGTATTTTTTATAAAGCATTTCCTCAAATATTCCCGTTCTTTTTTCAAATCAGTTATTACAGATTTGTCAACAATTTTTTAGACCAAAACAAAGCCTCTAGATTACTATTCGGCACGCTAAAGTCAGATTCCCTTCAAAGAGCAAAGTGCTCACTCTAAATCCTGACCGTAGGGGTTTCAACTAGCAGCGTACTGGACTTCCAGAGGTCGTGCGATCATTGCCCATACCCGAATGATGAAGATTCAGAATTAAAAATGCATAAACATTACACAATAAAACTACAGATCAACCAAACCACGTAAAAGGTCAAATACGAAGTCTAGAGCTATTTGAAATGTCGACATCCAATTATCAATCCGATTATAAAAATAATAAACCTATGAAAGGCAATAGTTTATAGAACCTTTTAAATATACTCTACACTGAAATAAAAAAGTACCAAATTCCTAAACTCTAGGAATTTTGGCTCCTTGCCTCATTTAGTAATTGGGTTTTCTTGATTACTTAATAACTGGAGCAACACTTGAAAGGGGCGGTACGACATTGCTCTCACGGCCTCTCATTACACGCGTTTAAATGGGACCAAAGGCCGTAAGAGCAATGTCGTACCGCCCCTTTCAAATGTTGCTCCAGATAAGAAAAGTAGGCAAAATTCCTAGAATTTAGGAATTTGGTACTTTTTTTTATTTTAGTGTAGATGTGTAAACAAACAATCCATCCACGAACGAGCAGGATGGATTGTTTGTTTACATTTCGTACTCCACTGTCTTAGAGAAAGAAAGAATCCTAATCAAATAATACTTTTTCGCCATTTGAGCCATTTCGCCTTTTGTGCTATTTCACCTAGCGTGGTGGGTCTACTTTTTTCGCCTTTTGAATTTTCTTCTTTCGAGATCTCGCCTATTGAGTTATCGCCTTTTGTGGCAAGCACATTTTTAAGTCCCCTAAAACAAATCAGAAAATTAAAAATATGTATTTTGGAAATTCAACTTTTGGTCATAAAAAGTTAATCAAAAAATGTTTTATTCCGTGTACCTATTTTTCCTGAAGAGTCTTAATCATAGCTTACAACTTTGCCGCATACACAAAATCGCCCAGAAAATTCCTTCTCAGGATACTGAATTTCATACATTTACATACCCATTTTGACCAGCTCCCAAAATTATAAGGAGACTTGTAAACGATTCTCTACGAATTCGGCAGATTTCGTGCAATATAAAATATTTTTTGTATTTTTTTTATTGGACTCAAACTTTTTAGGGGTCTTTCCAATGACCAGAGAAGCTATTTTGTGTCATTTGTTCTTCCTTAAAAGCCGAGCTACCGTGGCCGTAAGGTTACGGGTTTCACCTTGTAAGCGGAAGGTGATGGGTTGGATTCCCGTCTGGCTCGGCAAAGTCAGATCACTTCAAAGAGTTATTCTACTCACAGGGAATACTGACCGGTAGGGGATGAGTTTCAACTAGCGGCATGCTGGATTTCCAATCCAGCGGTCGTGAGTTCGATTCTCGTACCGGGATGATGAATGGAACAGAAAAAGACAAATTTGGCAGCAGTCTATATAAAAATAATACGTAAATATTAGAAAATCTTTTTATGAAATTTTCTGATTGGTTTGGTGTTTTCCGCAAAGTTGTAGATATTAATATGGACCGTTCAGGAAAATAGGTTCTGGGTAAAAAATTGCAGATCTTTTTTTAATTTTTTCACAGAAAAATAAAATTTCCTCAAACCCATATTTCTAATATATTTTTTAGGTCTTAGGGGAGTATGGCGAAATTTTACCGCCGAGTTTTGGAAAAATATAAATTGTACTCGATTTTTTTCTGACTTCAGTGCACCGTTTTCAAGATAAAGCCATTTAAAATTTATTTTAGCGGAAAAATTCTAATGATAGTGACAACAGGATTTTACGTTACACAGTAAAAAAAAATGAGTGTAAAATCACCTGCAAATGCATGCCCTTCACATTCGTGAGCAAAACCATTTAATAACGTCATGATTCGAATTCCCGGACGCTTCGAAACCCGGACACTTCATCTTGTTTTATCAATAATTTGGAAATAAGTTCGCATTATGAATGTCAAAACTGTGTTATTTGATGAATTCTAACATCAACTTTTATTTAAAGTTTGTTTGAACGCTGTAGTTAATGCCAAAACAATTAAATAAAATAAAATTATAAGTTTACAAAAATGCGAAACATTTCAACTGAAATATTTCATAGGCGTCCGAAGCACCGGGAAGGCAAAGCAGAAATTTATGTTTATGATTTCCTTGAATTCTAGCAAATTTGTATATAAACTATCGATTGTTTTGATGTTAACAGCTTATTTGAGACCTAAAGAATGCCATTCACTAAAATTTCAGTCCAAATTTGTGCGATTCATAAGTAAAATCGAGTGTCCGGAATTCGAAGCAAAAGTGTCCGGATTTCGAATCAGCTTTATCAGTGTCCGGGATTCGAAGCACAACAAGTCATTTTAATTTTAAAATTTTGACGAAAAATTGATAGAAAAGACATATTTTGCATGGATTTTCTTGAAACTGACTGTTTATACTATATCCTGATGATATTTCTACATTTCCAACTTATTGCATGATTTTTTGCCAGCTATAACAAAAATGATATGCTACTAAGTGTCCGGATTTCGAATCATGACGTTATTGTATGCAGAAACGTGTACAATAAAAGCATGTACGCAAGAAAAAAATAGATTTTACACACCCCAAAAATTTCACTTTACTAAAGAGTTTCATATCCAGATTTTAAGGCGAAGATGGCGTTACAAATGATGCACGCCTGAAATGTCACAATCGCACAGTGGTACCAACATTACAAAAAAAAAGTGTGCTATGGCATGACAGCCCCACTTTTTTCTAATGTGGATACAGATTTGAGATTATCAAGTCCACGTTTTCTCGTACAATATTATATGCTTTTGCTCACAACAGTGATGTGCATGCTTTTGCAAGCGATTTTAGTATTGGATTTTTTGCTCGGTAGTGTTTTTAAATTCGAATACGTTCTACATTTTTAGTAAGCATTTCTGTAATTCTGTAATAATATTAAACAAAGTTTTAAAATAGACAATTTCATGTTTTTTTAAGCATAATCGATCTCGTTATTTAAACTCTGCCATTTTTTCTGGTTAGGAATGTCCTGAAATCGTTTACCAACATTATCTCAAAATATGATTCTTTAAAAAAATGTTTCAAAATTTTAAAATTTCGATCGTATATTTTTTATTTACAGATGCCAAAAGTATTTGTCAGTGGCAGATCGAAGTGATGTGGCCGACGCACTGAATTTGTCTGAAACACAAGTGAAAACGTGGTACCAGAACAGAAGGTTAGTAAATCTTACATGAAACTAAACTCCACTCACCACACATATAAAAAATATTAAATTTCAGTCGTAAAACCTACATTCCCCATATTTTCTCCCAATTCCAGAACGAAATGGAAACGCCAGAACCAGCTTCGGCTCGAGCAGCTCCGCCACCAGGCCACCCTGGAGAAGGAACTGATCAACGGCCACCAGGAACCGTCATCAGCGGGCGGAGGTCCAATCCAGTGTTGTCCCACCTCACTCGCGTCCCAGTTCAGCCAAAATCCGTGCAATTTTCTCACGTCGGCTGCGGCGGCCGCAATCTTTCGTAACGTGTCGTACGGATGTCCGCTCTAGATTTTCGTCTGATGATTTGCGGGATTGGATGTGATGATGGTAATCTTGATTATAGATGTGGTGAATGTAGATTGACACAAATTTGTAAATAGCTCAGTGTTTGTTACGATGGCGAATAATAAATCTGTAATGATTACGATACACCCCCCCGCAGAGATTGGAAAGCAGCAGGAGATGATAACAAAGAACACGAATCCCGCAAACAAGTTGCTTCCTGGAGTCACTTTTTAGCAATCACCCAGCACCCCGAAACATCCCCCGAGGGCGCATGAATGGCTCAATTACTGTTTCACCACCCACCCCGACAACGTGACACATAATGATAAACATTAGTCCCGAAATATCACCCACTCAAAACACTTTCCACTTTGAAGTGGCGCAAGCACATAATTGATATTATGTTGACATCCGTTGCGTCTCTTTTGTGGCAAATTGGCCGCACAATTTACGCGCCAATTGTGTGTCCCTTTTGCTGAAATAAATTACAGCCATTTTTGCTACCGACTGACTTTTCCGCTGCAAATCATAAATCGGTGAAAACTGGGAAAGATAAACAAGCTTATGCATATTTTGAGGACTTACACCACAAGAAATGAGGGGTGGAGATCGGAAAATTATCGTCAGCCGATTTTGATGTGATGATTTGTTTGAATTTGAGGGGTGTGACGGAACAAGTCACGCATAATACTGGAAGAAATCACAATACAATGAGACGTCGGGAGAGGACCACGTGTCAGGTCAATTGATGTGCGAACATCGCGGTGAAGTGGTTTGAAGAAGTGTTTGCATTGTTGTAAGGGGAGAGAGGGCAAGGGATAATTTTGTGTTGAAGTAATGATGGTTTGTGTTTCCCATTGAAGTTATTAGGGATTGTTGTTCGAATTATTTTACAATAATAAAGAATCATTTCAAGTAGTCTTTCATAACATTCAAATCATTTCACATTTAAAGTATCAATTGTGTTGTGATAGTGAAAATTCATTAAGTTTCTTAAGCAGAGTACTGCAAATGGCTATCAGTAGCAGTACCAATTATACATGGTTCCACAAATTCAAGGTCTCCCGAAGATCGCATAAAAAATGATGTAAATATCTTTTGACAATCAAAACGAAATAACAAACTGTTTTAATGATTATAAAGGTAATAATTGTCTCTAAAAAAAATATAGCATTTTTTTAAAGATCGATTCACCGATTTTTTTACTGAAATGGCCTTCACTAAAAAAAACGTACAGAAATCAAAAACCAAAAAAACGCCATTTTCACCAATAACATATTTTTATTTATACTGATTCGGATTTAGGCCGAAAAAAAACAACTTTCTACGTGAGCAATTCTCTGAGATTTCGGTCATTCGATATTTTTTTAAATAGATGTTACTATGACCTATCAATGTAACAAATTCATTCAAATGCATTTCCAATTGTTTTCAGTTGATAAAACGTGCATTAACAATAAAATTTTGAAATTCTTTGAAAAATATTAGTATTTGGCAGCGATGGAATAATCATCATCAAAAGAAAATCATTGGATATTCATCAAGAGAAAAAAAATCCGAAGGGAGCATGCTCTCCCCTCTCGCGCACGAAAGATCGGTAAAAAGAATCGAAAAAAAAATCATCATCTTGATTATTCGGTGGAATATCTTTTTTACTACTACACTTGCAAGTGTAACGTCACACGTCGAAAAATGACCTGTCACATTTTGTAGATGGGCAATGTGTGTAAACAAAGTGAAATAAATATTATTAGGTGGTGCTGACAAGGAAATTCACAAAAATCATCAGCAGATTGATTTTTTTTTTTTTTTTTTTTTGAGAATTTTGGGAGCGATTTTCTTTTGCGTGATTCGCCTACACAGCAAAAAATCCGATGGTAAAATCGCATGCAAAAGCATGCACATCACCTTCGTCAAAATAAACACTTAATATTACACACTGCATGTAAAATTTTTGTAAACACAAAAAGGCCTGGATTACTACTTTTTTAGCTGTGTACTCTCTCTTTCGCGGGTAAAGAAAGCTCGCAAGTGAAATTGATTGTTTTGCGATTATTTCATCCCTGGTATTTGGATAATTTAATAGGGACGTGGCGTTACATCGTGCTGCCACCTGGTTTTTTTAAGCGCAAGAGTGGAAAAGTGCTGAGTCATCGTCTAAAAATAGACGGCGTCCTATCTCGCCCAGCAAAATGAAGTCGATAAAGTAGTCGGTTTCGATGAGAAAAAGTGGAAAATGTGGTCTAAAAATAGCGACGCCATCCCCCTATAAGAGCGTCTGTTCAGACACATGTTTAAATTTGTCTTGCCTTCCTCACCTAACTGAGGAAAGGCTATAAAATCACTCGAAAAATGAACTTATTAATTTGACCCACCTTCACGTATACATCTCGACTCAGAAACATGTTCTGAAATATAGGGACGTGGCGTTACATCGTGCTGCCATCTGGTTTTTTGAAGTGAAAGAGTGGAAAAGTGCAAGTGAGTCATCGTCTAAAAATAGACGGCGTCCTATCTCGCCTAGCAAAATGCAGTCGATAAAGTAGTCGGTTTCGATGGAGAAAAAGTGGAAAACGTGGTCTAAAAATAGCGACGCCATCCCCCTATGAGAAACCTACACAGAAAAAAAAGTTGAATTTTGGAATGTTGAAAATTATGTAGGTTGAATATTACCTCTTTATTTGTGTAATATTACATAAAAAATGTGTAAAAATATGAACCTGATGAATATTCATCAAAAACTGATGAAAATTCATCATTTTCATAGATAAAATTAATCATATTTTTTGCCACAAAATCTGTCTGGCGTAGGTCCGGAAGATTGTAAAAGGGTGTTTTTTGCAAGAAAACCTGCCTGAATCTTCCATGCGAACTATCGTTGGATAGGTTTTTGATCAGACCTTGCCGATTAGCTAGAAATATTGAAGGTCTGCGAACCCTATCAAAAGAAATGAGTAATAGTGTTGATTTGTTAAACCTGTTAAAGGGGAATGCTATTTTTATGAATGTATTGACTTTATGAATGTGAGGAAGGCACTAACCACCTAAAGATGGACCAAGGTGGAGCGTCCAATTTGTCGGGGTTACAAAATTCCCGAGAGACGGGAAATTTTCAACAAATAGCCCGGAAAATCTCGGGAATTCCCGGGAAATTTGAAATTTACCGAAATTTGTTCTGATTCTGGTTCTGATAATTATTTTGCAATATAATTGAAAAGACTAGCAACTTAAATATTCAAAATAAGAGTAGGGATCAATTTATGCCTTGACTGCTTGTAAAAAATAACATGTAACTTCAAGAAAATATAGAAATTTCCTAATTTTATAAGCTGTATTTGAAAATTCGTTCAAAATATCAAAAAATAATCATTAGTAATTTTTTGTTAAGAAGTATTATTCTTCTAATCACAGTGTTTGGACAGAGAGTATAATATCCATATCCAGAACAAAGCTTACTGGTTTAAACCCATCATTCATAGATTAGCATTGAATTTACAAATCTGCTTTTTCACTTGAAAATAACATTTTTATGAAATCAAAACTCAAAGTTTTCATATATTTGGAGCGAGTTTTTGAAACATGTTTGCCATTTATATAATACGAGGTAGTTTTTATTGACTTTTTCACGATATCTTTGGTTAAAAGAATTTTCATAACATTAAAGATTTGATATTTTTTAATATATTTAAACCTCTTACCTCTATGGCCCTAAATATTTCCAATTTAAAACTGTAATTTTTTGAATACATTTAAACAAATTAACCAAATCCTTCTTGCACAACCCTATTTGAGACATTTTATGATACCAATTCAATTTTCATCCAATTTTGTCATGGTAAATAAAAAACGTAAAAAAAACCCTCAATTTAGATCTTGGCGGGAAGGGGTTCCTTATTTTCAAATCACGTAACGTTATTACGTAACGCAAAAAAAAATCGGATTTTTAGACCTCCTCCCCCTCTCGTAACAAAAATTTCCATACAAATTTGAAAAAAAAAATGTATGGAGCGTAACACGGCCTTCGCATCTCCCCTCCCAACTGCGTTACGTAATAAAAGAACGCTCCCTAACAACAATTTTCGTTTAAAATCTTACCAGAATTATAATAGTTTATTTTCATTCAATAAAATCGTGATTTTTGTTGCCCAACAAAAAAACAAGAACTATTCCCAGTCGTGAATAGTTCTGAAATTAATATTATTTGAAATAAATTTTGACATGAAATTTTAAGAAAAACTGATAAATTCAATAAGAACACTAAATAAAATAAAAAAAATAAAATAAAATTGAGTTTCTTCATTGTTTTTTAAATAAATTAAAAAAAAGTGCCAAAATGTTAAGAAAAGGCATAATTCCGCTTGAATTTCGGGAATTATTTTTTTTTTTTTTGGGAAATCTCGGGACGAGAAATTATATACCGTAAAACGGGGTGACTTTGATAGCCGGGGTGACTTTGATAGGTTTGCGATTTTTCCGCAAAATGATGAGTACATTTAAAATACGTAAGGAATGGTTCAGAAACATTCTGACCGTGGTAGAGAAGTTTCAAAGTACTTCAAGAAGAACTTTTCATAAATTTTTGAAAGGTTTATAAAGTTAGTTAACTATAGTTAAGAAAATGTTGATGGAAGTCATTATTTTAAACTGCTCAAAGTGTCATGATTTTCTCAATGATCATGATTTTTAATCGGAAAACGGAATGAATTTTCGGATTCTTTGGACAATTTTCCACTAGTAGAAGGTTAAATAAGTTTGTAAATAATAAATATTATGTGTTTTTGAAACACAGTTTAAAAAAAAACTCAAAATTTATAGGCATTTTCAGTTGAACAAATTTCATGTAAAATGTGAAAACTTGTGATTCGTGCTTCGAATTCAGTATAAAATGCAATAGAAATCGATAATTTTGTAAACAAAACTAGTTTTAACAAATTTCAGGCAAAATTCCGACTTTTTAACAATTTTACCTAAAATTTATATGTATTTTGTTAAAAAGCTTATAAACTTAGTTAACTTAACATTGATTTTTTTTTCTTACAAGCTATATCAGCTACTTTAGTGATGGTACATTTAACGTAAAAATAAAGTTTGAACATATTAAATATGATTTTAACAAATTGACAAATTGAAATCCTATCTAAGTCACCCCGGTTTACGGTACTCTTGTTTTAACGAAACAAACTTGCTACTGCTATACTTTTCTATGGCTTCTATCGGCTCAAACATTATTTCGCAACGAAGAACATGGATTTTCGACTTCTTTTCACTTAACAAAGTTAAAACTCGCAGTGCGTCGACACCATTTTGAAAAGATGCACCACATTTTACTGCTAAACCTATTATTTCAGTCCAGCTTCGGTTGACTTGCCTTTTTGAGCGCACTTCCAATTATTTTTCCTCTCGACGACGACGACGCCGCCGCCATTTTAATTACATGCATAACCATGAAAAGACACTCGCGCGTTTTTCCCGCCACTTGTTTCACAACATTTTTGTGCCATCACCCAACTTTACCAACACCAGAGTTTATGCCAAGGTTTATGCAATGTTTTGCATATTTCCTCTGCTTTTCCAACTTGTAGAAATTGGAGTGCGTTTGCATTCATTTGCATGACGAGACCTCGTCGCCGTCGCCAACATTGTGAATGGGGGCTTTCTTTTCTGTGCCATTTCGCGAAAAAAAGCAGCGCGACTTCATTTGCATAAAATGTGTTGTCATGATTCTTTACATTCTTCTTAGCATTGGACAAATATTTTAAAAAAATAATAATGATGCGTTACTTACCACACCACTACCGAGGACAAAGCACGTGCGATTCCATGTTAAGCGCGCTTAGAGCCGCCCCAATCAGGTGCAGCGAGCCGGTTACTAAAATATCACATTCCTGCTGGGACGCCGCAAAACTGTTGTCGACTTGTTCCAACGCCAATCCGACGGCGGCCAGCGCCTGGGCCGAACATTGGGCTTTGGAAGATCCGTTTCGGCGTGTCTGCAGCTCCTGCCAAAGCTGACAATTTTGTTCGCAACGCTTTAGCTGCTCATCTTTGGGGAAGTTGAGGTTGACGGAATCTGGAATTGAAGCGGAAATTGTAGGATGTTATAATTATTTCAGAAGGCAATCTATAAAATTGAATGCAACTGACCAACATTAGTTGATTTCAGCGAAGCAACATTCGGCGTGAAATAAACTCTATCAAACTTCACGTTTTTCCCCAAAATCTCCAGCAGCTTGTGCGTGTCCCGATCTCCAGTTGCGTTAAATATTAGCACTTTGGGATTTTCCTTTCGCTGACACGACTGAAACCACTTGGCGCAAAGCTCCACGCTCTCAACCGTGTGTGCCCCGTCCAGAAATATTCGTTTGTTTCCTTTCCTAACCTGATGACACCGTCCCGGCCAAAAACACGACTCAACGCCTTGCGCAACCTGTTCCGATAGCACACCTTTCTTCGCGAGTAGCTCTGGACGCGTGCGACCAATCCAATTAAGCGCTATCTCAATCGCCAGTGAAGTGTTGAGCTTAATTGCTAAATTGTTTGCACTTAGCGCTGGCTTCCGCTGCCACTGGTAATCGTCAAAGTCCCGTACCACTTGCAGATTCGCTCCCAGCTTGCGACACTCGTTCGCGATCACGTCCAAACATCCGTCCGGTTGGCGCACGGTAAACACATCCGAGCCCTCCTTAACGATTCCAGCCTTTTGCCAAGCGATCTCCTCCAGCGTATCCCCCAATAGTTTTGTATGCTCCAACCCCAACGACGTAATCCCAACGGTCGAAGTTCTCCGAACCGCATTCGTACAATCGTACCGACCACCAACGCCAACCTCCACAACCGCAACGTCCACTTTGGCGCGCAAAAACATATCAAACGCCAAAATGGTTAAAAAGTTAAAGTAAGCTGGCATGTCCCGGGGATGGTCTCGCGTGGCGAGCAGCTGGTTGTAAACTCGCCAAAAGTGCGCCGTAAAGTGGTCGGACTGGATCGGTATGCCGTCCAGCCGGATGCGTTCGGTGACGGCGACCAGGTGCGGCGAGCTGAAGAAGCCGGTCCGATAGCCGTGGGCGCGCAGGATTGATTCCACGAGCGAGCAGGTTGAGCCCTGGAATGATAATGAGGTAATTTTTAGATTTATAAACAACTTTGTTATTTATTTATTCGACAATATGTAATTCGCTTCGCTTCGCTTCGCTAGGAGACGGTGATTTTAGCGGATTGCAGACTGGATTTCACCATGTGATGTGATGATTGTCTAAGCCCAAGTTGCCTAGGATTGATAATTGGGAATAGAACCAATTCCACCTGAACCAGATTCTCACCACGATGACAGCCGTCCATTGCCGGCCGCTCCCATCTCCACCGCGCACCAGGGACAAGGAAAGGGATTTGGAAGACGGGAAGTGTTGATGCTCCACTTTTTTCAGAGTATTAAGGGAAAATCTCCACGGTATCCTCAAGTAAGTTTCGCTTGGAGTTGGACGGTTTTTGGGAAGGTATAAGGTCTAGGATACACTCTAAGCAAGCGTTGCGACCATTGGCATAGTGTGTTTAAAGGTTATAGTTTTATTCTCAAGGCAAGCAATCGGATGCTGCTGTCGAGACAATTCCCGTTTAATTATTGTGGGTTTTAATTATTATTCTCAAGGCAAACATCTGATGTTGCTGCAGAGAGATCTCGTTTAGTTCTAAAATTTTAATTTAACAGTTCAAGCCTAGACAGCCGGCTGTGGAAAGCTTGAACTAACCGAAAGAGAAAATAACTAAATAAAACACATAAATTAATAACTAAACGCGCCCGTTGTTTGAATGACTATTTATTCGACAATATGTAATTTACGACATAACATACGATAGACATTAAGCTTTTCAATTTTATCCTCTTTATTAGGGCCTCCAATTTTCCCGGGTTTTGAATTTCCCGGGAAATGGGAAAAATATTTTTTAAAATTCTCGAAATCCCGGGAAATTTTTGACACAGTAAAAAAAACAATGTTTTCATTATATTTGTTATGTTTTTCAAGCATAAAATTATAGAATTTGCTCAATAATATCAATGGAGTACTTCCATTCGAGCAGTTTTTGCTTTTTTCTACAATGTATGTATTTCTTATGGGAGAACTGCGAGGAAAACTGTCATTTCTAGGTACCACTCGAATCCGGTGCTCCATTGCACAGTGTACTGTGCATTGGTGATAATCTATACTCTATTTAAAAAAATGACAACAGTTTTTAAATAGAATAAAAGAAATTAAAATTTGATATTTTTTTTGTTCTTTGCTGCAGCACAAGCTTGTGCTTACGATTTTAAACGTGCTACAATTTTTAATCAAATGTGATTCAAATGTAATAAGTCAAGTCTTTTATAAATATATTTACTTTATATATTATTTTGTATGACATGACTAGAAAAGCTTGGAAAATTTCTTTGAAATGTCTAAAAAAAAGAAGAAACGACAACAATTAAAATGATACCAGTTAATATTGAGTTTAACATAAGCTTTGAATTTCATGTTTTATATAAAACATATTTTTGCAATTCCGCCGTGAAACTACTTACTATTCCTGTCATTCTTGAACGACGAAATAGCCTACTTTTCTGTACCAAAAATAACAGAATAGAATAGCAACACTTTTCAAAATAAATGCTGAAAAGTTCTACTTTTCAGCACTCAAATGGGTGCTGAAAAGTTGAACTTTTCAGCACTTGTTTCGAAAAATAACACTTTTCAACTTTTTTTTTATTAAAACGATTTATTGACAAAATACATGAAAATTTTACATAAAAATTCACTCAGTGCCTGTTTTTTGGAATTGCAAAAAATGTTGTATGGAACTCGTTGCAAAACTTGATTTTTTCAGCACTCTTCGTATTTATCCAACTCGGTGAACCTCGTTGGATAAATGTACGACTCGTGCTGAAAAAATCCTCTTTTTGCAACTTGTTGCATAAACTACTATTAACAAATTATTTTTAAGTTACTACCGCCAACTGTGCTAAATCGGGACTGCAGTCTAAATAGGTAAAGGAGATTTGAGAACAATATTTTTAAATTGGTGTACTAACTGTTTTGTTCTGTTCCTGTTTTAATCGAAGTAATTCAAAATAATATGCAAAAAAATGGCTTAAATAGCAGTCTTAATTCATTACATTTGTCCTGATTTTCCCCAGATGCCAGTGTTTGATGAAAAATAATTCAACATGACATTTTTTTCCAAATTTAAAGTCATAAATACAGTAGTTGTTCGGTAACTGGGCGTTGTTCAACTGGGCTGCTTTTTAACTGGGCGCTCGATAACGGGGCCGTAGCCCAGTTAAAATGCAGACAAACGTCAAAAAACCAAAACAAACCAAAATGACCGAGGGGTTAATGGATGCAAAAATCATATTCAATAAATAAAAAAACTTTTTTCAAACTTTTGTTAAATTTCAAGTTACAATTAAAGAAATATGAAAAGTAAGAATTGTAAATAATTTTGAGTAACTTTAATTTTTATATTTCATCTGGAAAATATTATTCATCGGTGGTCCCCTCGTTATTTTTTGTTCAGCCCAGTTAACGAGCAACATTCGGTGACTGGGCTACGTTCTCAGCCCAGTTACCGAACAAATACTGTATACGTAAGGCTACCAACTGTACGGATTTTTTCCTTACCATACGGATTTCCGAACCTCTTCGCGGATTTTTAATAGGCCGGAATTTTTGTAGGGAATTTTACGCATAATACGCATTTGTACGGAATTTTAACAACTTTTTGATCATTGAATTGCTTTTTTGATTTGGTTGAAGCTTTTGTTAACTAGAAATTTATATTTTTCTGTGAGTTTAATTTAAAAAGGGAAAGTTTTCCGGGGTTTCCTCAATTCAAACTTGATTATCAATAATTCTAGAGTTTTTGAACTATTGTCTTTCATATGTTGATAGAACCTTAAAAAAAACTCTAGAATTGTTCTTTTAGAAACTCTTTACAGAATATATTTATCCATTTCCAATAACTTTCTAAAACTTGTGAAAACATTTGAACATTTGAATTAACAAATCTAGAGTTTTTTTTAAAGGTCCTATAAACTGTTGTGTTTTACATGTTATAGGACCTTTGAATAAAAAAACTCTGGAAAAGTGTTCGTGAAAACACTTAGAACGATATTATTCGTAAAATCAAACTTGACATTTCGTTAACTTTTAAATGTTTATGTAAGGTATGCACTTCGGAAGAAGCGGTCAAGAAAAAATTCAAATGGGCAGCGGTAGCGAAAGCAAGCCAGAGAGGGTGAAGAAAAGCCTCAATAAAACGTTCCCTCTTTTTTGTCCTGCCGTTCGTAAAGCTGTTTCTTGACCCCCTTTCTTTCGAAGAGCATACCGGGCCATAACAAAAAAAAAATTACGAACATGATGATTTGATTCAAATCACGGTTTATTTTATGAATACTTTTAAACGTGCAAGTCATAAGCACTCTGATAGCATTTTGTGAAATTCGTTAGCTGTGAAAATGACACAGTTTTTTTTTAATTTTTAATTCTCAAATTTATTTAATTTAATTTATCTAAATAATTCATTGACAGTTTTTGTTATACCATGGTGTCATATCGGCTAAGTGTACGGATTTTTGCTCAGCAAGAGTTGGTAGCCTTATGTATACGTAAATATAATACCCAGTCTTTCAACAAATTTATGAAATAAAATAGAAAACATTTAAAGCCCCAGGCATTTTGCAGATCTGTAAACATATTTTTACAATTTCCCCAGTAAGCCAAATTAATGCAGATATATACCGGGAACCATGGTGTAGGGGTAAGCGTGATTGCCTCTCACCCAGTCGGCCTGGGTTCGATCCCAGACGGTCCCGGTGGCATTTTTCGAGACGAGATTTGTCTGATCACGCCTTCCGTCGGACGGGAAGTAAATGTTAGTTCGTTAGCTCATTCCAGGTGTAGGAGTCGTCTCCCTGGGTCCTGCCTCGGTGGAGTCGCTGGTAGGCAGTTGGATTAACAATCCAAAGGTCGTCAGTTCGAATCCCGGGGTGGATGGAAACTAAGGTGTAAAAAGTCGTCTCTTTATACGCTCTTCGCACGCACGGCGTTGCACCCCGTGTTTACACCGCGTGTAAACTTGAGTGCGCCGTGCAGGGAGAACTCGAACATGGTAGCCTGTTGTGTTTGCGGTTCATCTGCACTGAAAACTTGTACGGAGTGCGTGCGTTTCGGGAGGACTGGTTTTTGCTAAAATGTATTCCTTATGAGAGAACTATAATTTCTTTCACTCGAATCTGCCAATCCATTGTAGTCACTGAGAAGTGAGAACTGAAAGTTTATATTTTAACAACCTTGATCTCACCAACTATTGGACCTATTTAGGATGCTTGAAAATGACAATATTGTCATATTATCTGATCACATCCGATAAAAATAAATACAAATTCTGGAGATCAAGTCTAACTTTTCAAAAGGACAAAATAAATTGTATTTTTTCAGCTTTTGTTGCTAGGCAAGATTTTCAATGTTAAGAAATGAAACTTTTGTTAAATTTTCTGATCTTTTTAATAAAAATTTAAAAAAAATGATAATTTGTTCTTGATTACGAGTAAAGCTTTATTAAAATAACCAGGTTACACAGAGGATGAGCCGTGTTTTATTATTAATTTTTACAAACTACTAGTTAGATTGACTTTGTTGGTTTAAAATCAGATTGTTAGGTTTCCCTGGTATTTATTTTATTAAAAAATCCTTTAAAAATTTGTTTTGTGTTCTTAATGATTTTCCGTTCGTCAATGTCATGAGAGCGATAAGTCATAAGTCCAGTCGTAGTTTGCACATGATTCACTGTGTTTCAGGAATATAATTAATCACTTGTTAAACGACTTTTTATCAGGTTCTTTCACGAAACTTTGAAACCATAAAACAAACACATAACATTCCTAATGCTTCTTTCCTCGTACGCATTACGAGTTCTCTCACTTACCTTCCCCTTCGTACCAGATACATAAATCACAGGCAGCTGATCGAGTCGCTCCGGGCTAATCCCAATTCTGCCGAGAAACTTGACCGTTTCCTGGATGTGCACCGAGTCGGACGTGTGCGTCCGGGCGATCGAACTTTGCATCACGCTGTAATTGGACTGGAGCGAGTTGAGCGCATGAACTGCATTCTAGAATCGTAATCAGTATTGTTTTAATTTGTAGCAAGAGCAGATTTGGGACAGGTCTTTAAACTCTCACCTCGTACGTTTCGTTGGGCGATGCTGGGGGAAGATCCGGCTTGGTCACCACAGCCTGCGGCTGCTGCTGAGCCTGCGGGGAAGGTTTGGCCGCGGCCGAAACAATCGGACTGGTGGTCAATGCACGTGTTGAGCGTTCCAGCACCATTTTACTACTACTACGTCGAAGTGCTATTAGCGCCAATTGCCTGGCCCGTGGCAGCATGGTTGAGGCCTTATTTACGTTTCTCGCTCTATGCTAACTGGAGATACTTCAGCGATTAGGAGAGGACACACAACTACACAGGCAGCGGAGAACCTGTTCCTTGAGGCTAAACACGCTGTACGATCGAGTGAGTATTTGTGAAAGCTACGACCTGCTTATGTCCCGCTTCTTCGAACTGCACTGGACAGACAGTTGTAAGGAAAGTGCAGCCGCAGCCTCAAAAGTGCTGATTATCGCGACGAGAACCTCGACTTAGCACGTTGTTCTATCACCGCTGATCCGACGTAGTAATTACACATCACAACACTGTGCTACAGCAGCAACTCTGGCTTATCAGCAGCTGACTGCCGCACTGAAAGTGACTCGCGATACTTTGTAAACAAGTTGCGTGTGAGGCTCGCGATTGTAAACAAGACGTCGTCTTCGCGGAGATTGACACCAGAGATGACGGAATGACGACATGGTTGTTCGCGAAATTAATGCAAATTTTCATTCAATGATTTTGGAAGAATGATTAAAAACTTCTTTGCTTCTTATGTATGTATGTAAAATCCACTCTTTCATAATAATCAACAACCACGTGTACAGATAAGGGTGATAAGACGCGGTAGCGGGAGCCGCCAAGCGAAACTGGTATAAAAACTGTAAACAAAACCATGATAGTGGAGCTGACGATTGCACCGATGGCTTTGCACCGCAATATGTCAGGTGTCAAAAATGGTGGCAATTTAACGTAGGACTACACTTTTAAAAAAGAAAATGTTTCAAGTTGCATTACATACTTTTGTGTAGATTATTTTTGAATAAATTTTCAAAAGGTCCTACCTGCATAGGAAACCCATGACTCATAGGTAGTTTTGAAAATTTACTCTATTAATCATAGTTGAACTGAAAAATCCCATGCACCCTTAAAATAAAAATCATGATTGACTGAGTTCGTTATCTCACTTTTTCATACGAATTTTTGAGTTCAGGTCTCGAGGTTCAGGAACTAGGTAGAACCCAAACAAGTTTTATATGGGTTGAACAGTTCAAGAAACGCGAGTCGCACAAGTGCATGCGAAGAAGCCCACGGCAGTGAGAATTTTGGCTTGAGTCTCGAGTCGATTTGACTCGCCAAATATGGACGGGAATGTCAAGTATTTACCTAATTTGAGGGGAAACGCAACAGTTTTCTGTGGTGTGGAAACTGCAACATGACCAATTATCGATAAGAAAGAAACCTTCCTGTGCCTCCTTAATCGCGGTTTTAGATGATCGAATCTGGACTGAATCTTGATGACGCAGCCTTTACAGTGAACTGTAAACTGTCGGTTACTCCATTGGCTGGTGCACGAAGAGATTTGTTTAAATTTCTCCGACTCTCCCCGCAAAACCATACAAAATTGCTGCAGGATCTTTTCCGGAAGAGATCCAAGTTGTTACAACACACTGTTGATTTTTTGGATTGAAATTTAAATAAATACAGCAATTTTATAATGAATTGCAACTGAGCATTTTATTTCATCAAAAGTTAAATGGTTTTCAGAGATTTAATATCAGTCCGAAGCGTTGACAGCGCCACCAATCCACACCTTGGCCCGATCGCGCTTCCTGTTCTCCTGTCGGACCACTTCAATCAACGCGTCATGATACACGTTCGCCATGTCTCCGAAAAGTTGGCCCAAATGTTCGCGCGCCAGAAATTTCACAATTCGCTGAAATCGGCCCAATTTGTACACCAAATTGGACGTGTCCCCGTCCGTCGAAAACAGGTCCTTTGGCGGATTGGGAGGCATCATCGGCGCTTGGTCCTGCTCCGCTTGCCACTTCTCCCCTTCGGAACCCTCGTCACAAAACGGACAATTACAGTCGAAATTCACGTCGTGGCAGTACTGAGCTCGCCACCAGGCCGGTCCGTACGTGGTCAAAATCTGATCACCTTTCACGATGGGGCGTAGAACGATTAGCTTTATCGATCCGGAATCGACAATGGTTGTTGCGTTCGGGTCACAAGAGTGATTGCAGACCGTGGCAAGGGGGGAAAAATTTGCCGTAAATCCGTTTGGTTCATATTTTTGGTTGAGAGCCAACGTTGATGCTACGCGGCCGTGGATCAACAAGCACCGTAGCATAAAGTTACGTTGAGCTGCGGTGCAGAAGATAGCTTGGACGGCAGGGCTCTTCATGAAGATCAAGTGGTACGCGGCAGCGTCCACTTTCAAGTCGTGCTCAATGGTGGGATCGTACCGAGCTTTGGTCTGATGCAGAACCTTGAAGATGTCCACACGGTTCAGATTGGCGAATTCCAGCTCGAATGGATTGGAACCTGTACCGGCGTTTGCCAGGCAGTACTTCATCATCTTGTTAACGTTGTCGTCGAAGGCCGTAAGACCGTAAAAGAACAACCGTGCCATCATCATCGCAGTTAAATCGGTCACACTGAACAGCTTTGATGCCACGCTGCACTCGAACCGATGAGTGATCCGTAGATCCTGCTCCCGACACTTCTCCGAACAGTACATAAACATCACACAGCCGAGGCATGGAATCAAGCTTCTACAAAACTCGGATCCGCAGTGGCCACAATTCAAGTAGTTTCGAAAACAGGAAACGAAACACAGATCTACCTTTTCATCGAGGATAACGTCTCCGGTGGTGAAGTCTCTCTCAGCAACTAGCCCTCGACCCATTTCTCCGTACTGTTTCATTGTAATTCCCTTGGCCAGGAATGGAATCGTTGGATTAACTTCGACGTTCATTTGCACAACCGGAATTGGAACAGTTCCCTTCGAATTACCTTCATCGATCATTTTCTTGCAGTTGACCTCCCGTGCCAATAGTTTCGGCATCATAGCTTCCGGATAGTTGTGCTTCCTGGCCAGGTCAATATTGTACAAAGCAAACTCGTACTCTCCTTGTTCATAGTAAACAGCAGATCTAAATAAAATACAAAACTGTTATCTAAATATTCTCAAACATCAAAAAAAACAAAGTCTACCGATTAGCATAACCCATTCCCAACTGTTCCGAGCCGCGTTCCGCAAAACAGATGCTCTGGTTGTACTGCAGCAGTGCTTCGTCGAACCGTTTCGCTGCGTAGGCACGGTTGCCGTGCTGGCGGTGTCGGTCGGCCAGCTCGTTGCTTTTGGCCATTTCCGGTATGTTGATCAACGGATCTCGCTGGGCGATAAAGTCCCGGTAGGCGGCGATGTCGGTGTTTCGCCGGCGGTACCGTGGCATCTTCAGGTCGAACTGGCTGCGGAGCGTGTTGATGGCGGCGCGGAGTTGGTCCATTGCGTCGCAGAGGTGGAGTATTTGTGCGGATATTCGTTAGAACTTCGAGAGAGGGGCCAGCTTTACGGCGAGATGAAGCAACAGCGGTCTTAGCCTTGTAAACCAAAGAGAGGGAAAAAAATGCAGCTGTGTTTGAGGATCATACAAATTTAATCAGAAGAACAAGTTAATAATTATTGCAGGAACAGTTTTAGAATCGTTTGCAATTTGGAAAGACAACAGGTACGCTCAGTTGGTATCGAGAAATTAAGTGTGTGTGTGCAACAAGCAGTTTAACTTTTCGCTTGCGTGCCATGGCAAACTTCACAGAAAGTTTAACTCCATGTTGCTCGATTTGTATGGGAGCTGTAAACATGCTCTCGGGCATGGTTTTTAATGATAAAAAATTAAATTACTACTTTACACACTATTCCAGGGGTGCCCAAAGTTTTTGAATCGCGGACCAAATTTGAAGCTCACATCTGGAGTGTTTTTTGAAAAGGTCTACATAATAAACCAAATTTTCAGTTTTTGCTTTTTGGGTGTTTTTTAATACCCCTGACTCAATGCGGTTTGAATAACACCCAAAAAGCAAAAAATGTTTTTTTAAACCTCCAGACATAAACTTGCTAGTCAACTATGGAAATCAAATCATCAAAAAAAATTTAAATGACTTTTTTAAGACTACAAAATACACTTAACAATTAAAGTTTTCTCATATTCAGGTATTTTTTGACATTTTCATCATAAGAAAACTGAAAATGACAATTTTTAACAGTTTCCGAGCATCCAACAGTTAGTTGAAATTTATCCAAATCATCAAATTATAAGAAATATGTAACCTTTTTTTGCATTTTTCTTATAACAATAAAATTGAAATCTGATTTGGTTTTGATTTGATGTGATAACCAACAGGGCCACAAGGATCATGGCTTTGCACAAGGATGACCGGTTGCCTAGAACTACAGTACATTCATTGAAATCTGATTAGGCTACTGAAAATATTTGTTGTAAGAAATCTATATACCACTGTCTGGTTGTACTTTTTGTAGCTGATGACAATATCAATTTCAGAAATATAACGAAAATGAAAAAAAAAGTTGAATGTACTTATATTTTCATTGAAGTAATTGAAGTAATTTGAAAATATTATGAAAAGAGTAACATAAACTTTGATTTATGTAAGGACGTAATTTATTTTCAAAAAAGCAAATCGTGAGGATATATCTTTGCCTTGCGAAAGGATTCTCCTACAATTATTTATGGTAGTCACTGAGATTTGTAATCCAAGTAGCACGGGTTTGAATCCCGAAGTGTAAGATACGATTTGAAGTCCAATCCATAAAAAGATGCCGCCAAAGGACCTGCTTTCGACGGAGTATGGCCCGCCCAATTTGGTGTGGCAACATGGCGAACATGTATCACGACGCGTTGTTTGAAGTGGTTCGGAGAACGGGAAGCGCGATCGGGCCAAGGCGTTGGTTGCTGGCGCCCTCAACGCTTCGGCTGAGGCAAAATCTCTTTTCTTTTCATGAAATAAAATGCTTAATTGCAATTCGTTATAAAATTGTTGTATTTCCGTTTCAATCCAAACAATCAACAGTGTGTTGTTTTCAAACAAAACTTAATCCCTATTAATGTTAAATTCAATCACAAGCTATGCTTTCAAGCATATTTCTTCACTTTTACTAAACCTATTATAAAATTCATGTACCACATCAATTCAACATCCTCACTCCCGTTCCGTCTTCATCCTCTTCGGCGACTGCATCTCCCCGTCCTCCTCCTCCGTGACCTGTCCATCCTCCGAATCCGACGAGTACTGGTTCCACAAGCTCTCGTCACTAAACAGCAAATTCGCCGGCTCCGTGCTAGCCGCTTCCCTCTTCTTCCTCCGAATCTCCCTCTTCCGGGCGATTTCCAGCTTGTCGATCCCAGCCAGCACATCCTTCGAGCAACCGTCCTGTTCGCCTTCCTGCTTGACGTGCTGGTTCCTCCGGTGATATCCGTAATTGTCGTCCAGGAACTTTTGGTACATTTTCGTTTCCGCCTCGACATCCTCGTCCGATTCGATCACGTCGAACCCGTCGGTTGACTCTTTGAACAGGATGTACAGCGAGGGGAACTCCACGATGGTTTTGCCCTTGAAGGCCTCCTTTAGGGTGTGCTTGGGGTCGAGTTCGAAGAACCGATTGCGGGACCGTTTGATCCCTTCAGCTTTTAGCAGGACTTTAAGCTGGTTCAGCCCACGAGACTGGTAGAATTCGAGTTTGTTTTTCCCAGGAAAGTCAACGCCGTTCGTGGTCTCCAGATACTTGTTCATCAGCACGTACAGCTTCTCATTCTCGTCACAGCGCTCGTCCGTGAAGACGAGCCCTTCCGCGTTCGGGAAGTTCCACTCCAGCCGCCAGTGAATCACTCCCGTTTTGAAGTTCAGCTGCGTCGTGTTCTGCTGATTGCGGGTAAAATTAGGCAACAGAAACCGAATGGCCGTCCCGCGGTCCCTGGCCGCACACCGCAGCCGGAACAGCTGCGTAGGCAAGTTTTTGTTGTACCGCGTGAACCGCTTGATCTTGTCCCGCTTGCGGTCGTCCACGAACCGCGTCGCCTCCTCCAGGAAGTAGTAATCGCTCATCATGTCCATTTTGGTCATCTTACGCAGCGCGACGTACTTGGTCCGGTCCCGGATGCCGTCGCAGCTCAGCTCCTTCTTGTGGATGTTGATGCACTTGAGGCAGCACGACTTGACCTCGCACTTGGGGCACGTGTATTTCGCTTGGCCCGTGTTGCAGACCTCGCAGAGGCCTAACCTCGGTGGAGATTGCACCATTCCCAGACACTCTTCACTTTCGCTGGATTCCATCGTTAAAACTGCAGATCTACAAGAAAGACGTCCCACTACGAGCGACGCACGTGTTGTTTTGTTTTGGATTTCGCGATGGCGCCTCTTTACGCCGTGTGGGATGGGGTGGGCAGCGTCGTCGGGTGGTGTAATGTTGACAGTTCAAAGGACGCCAGATATTTATACCAGTTACCCGAAACAGAACAGCTGTGCTGCCAAACGGTCGGTGCTCGAACTAAACTTTCAAACAAAACACAAATCGTTGGTTCCGCGGATCTCTCCCGGCAGTAGAATAAAACATTCCGGACTAGTGCCTTCGCCATGGACTTTGACGACATCGACGAGGAAACCAAAACCCTCATCTCGGAATCCCTGGACATGGCCGACGAGCTGATTGCGCTCACGGTCCAGGAAGAACTCGCCAAGACGAAGCACTCCGTGCTAAAAGATCTGGAGAACGAGATGGAAAATTACGGTAAACAGATCGCCAACTACACCGTTCGACTGCAGCGGCTGGAGTTGCTCGAGCAAGGCATGCTGCACCGACTGAACGGTTGCAGCGCCCTGGCCAAGGAGTTTGACCAGCTGACCGAGTCGTACCAGGGTAAGGTCAAACAGCTGAAGGACCTGCTGGACAAGAGTATCACGTTCGAGTGTTCGAAGCTGCTCGCGAAAGAGGTCTTCCAGAAGCTGTACGGATTCCGGGAGGAGTTGGAAACGCTCGAGGAATCGGTGGGGGACACGGTGGCCATGGTCAGCAAAGAGGATAACCAGGAGGTGGTGCAGACTTTGAGTCATTTGAAGCGGAAGACCTCCAAAGTTATGCAGGACATGGAGAGTTTGCTCGGGTTGAACAGTATGCACAAGCAGACGGTGATTGGGTTTTCAAATAAGATTTATTACGATGAGCAGGTTTAAGTTTTCTAGATTGTAAGCTTCCTTATTTTTGTGAAATAAATTAAAACGTGTTTTTAAATTATTGCCAATAATTTTTTTTTTCGCATTTTTGCATTGAATCGAATACATTTAGGTAAAAAAGAAAAAATCACTTTAACAACTAATCCTAACTTGAAACAAAATAAAAATCGTTGAAATATTAGGTTTTACGTCGACTCGGTTTTTAGGTTAGAAATTTGACAGCCTGGCTGCACTGTTTACATTTTTTGCACGTGTGTCTCAGTAAAAATGTGTGTGCGTGTGCGCTCGTGACGTCACGCTGTAAAACCTAATTCAGAATCATTAGAACGAGTAAACTACGAACTGTATTTTAAGATAAATCCTCCAAGCGTTCTCACTTGTTCCACACGAGTTTTGCAACCACGCAGTGTTGTTGTCATCTCGATGAAAATGTTCAGAAGTTCTTGTGGTGAAAACAGGTCACTACTGCCTTCATCCGTTGATGCTGGTTGGTTTTCCCTCGGTTGCTGACTGAAGCCAGGAGGTGTTGTATTCTCTGCAACTTTTTGTCGCTGATTCAACCACTCGAACAGATCCCGCTCCTGGTGACGCAAAAGCAGGAAAATCAACGTCCGTGAATGCTGGTGGTGTTTTGCGACGATTTGGTTGGTGCCTCGTCGTCGTTTGCTGACGATTTTTTAGAAACTCAGCACGTTTTGGGCAGCTTCGATTCTTGGTCGAATGGTCGCCACCGCAATTCAAGCATTTGGCTTCGATGTTCCTTTATCGAAATGAACCAGGTACAGTTGATCACGATACTTTATGTCCTTGTTGTGTCTCGTCTTCTTGTAGACTTCGATCACGTTCAACTTCAGAGATTTGAGCTCTTGCTCAAACTGCCTGGCTTTGCATGTAGCGCTTCGGCATTCTTTAGCTTCTTCAAATCCGCCGATCCTGCTGTTGAGGACCGCCTCTTTTTCTTGCCGTGAGGCATTTTTTTGCACTTTTCAGGAGCTTGATTGGACGTAATAGAATCTGGCTTCCCTTTTGATTTTAGATAGCTAGATTTTTCTAAATTTAAACATTTTTAAGGAAAAAATAAAGAGATCAAAATATTCAAAAACGAAAGCTCCAACGTTCAAAGTTTCAGAAATTAAATAATAAGATTTGTATAGTTGTTTAATCCAAAAATAGTAAAAACAGATTTTTAAATTTCCAAAAATTAAAACAAATCGAAATTTCAATTCAATTCAATTCGGTTTTATTGGTGAATAATCAAGATACAATAAGTGCTTTTGAGGTACATAACATAGTTTTGGAGTTCCTTTCAGCTGTGTGTTACATCATAATCCATTTTGGAACAGTTTTTGCTTGTAAATAAAAGTGTCACCAAGAGTAAGAAAAAAATAAAAATAAACTTACTAAAATTGAAAGGGAAAGGGGATAGAAATAGAGAAAACTTAAAACCAGATCACAGTTTTTTATCCTTTATGGATGTGCTTGATCATCAGCTCCCCAAGTGCCAGGAATTGCTCCGCCTTGTTACGGCAGGTCCGAAACCGCGTCATCATCCCCCCTGCGAGAGCAAAGAACTCTGGCAGGGTAAAGAGATCTTCCCCGGTAACTTCTTGCTGGGCCGCATTGCCGCTACCGGCAGCGACCACGCTGGCGAACGATCGCCCCCATCCAGGAGGGAATGCTGAGCTGTCCGCTGGAACCGTACGATGACCAGCTGCCGGCACGGTTACGCTCGTACTTCGCTGAGGAGGGTGGGACGCTGCTGCTTTCTTCTTCCTCTTTTCCTGCTCCTCGAGGTAGTTTTTCCGTACGTTGCATCCACGGTAATTGCCGGTATGGTTACCTCCACAGTTGGCGCACTTGATGCGCGCCTTCGTTTGCTCTGCCTTGTCCCCCAAGTCCGCTTTGCACGGCAGTGCACACGCCACAGAGAGGTGTGATTCACCGCACTTCACACAGCGGGCGGGAGGTTGCAGTTCCGCGAGCCGTGGCCGAATTTCTGGCAACGGTGGCATTGTGCTGCGTCCGACGGGTTCTTTGAGTAGAACCGCCAGTTTACCCAAAACCCGTCCAACGCCTCAGTTCGCCGCAGGTCGAAGTACAACAGGTACAGGGCGAGGTACAGGGTGTGTGTACCTGTGACTGTTGTCTTCCGCGAGAGGACTTTTATGTCACGCGGCGCTATTCCAGCACCCGAGAGGTCTTTCTTGAGGTCGGAGATCGGGCGGTCTTGGTGCCTCTGCAAGACGACCTTAACGGCTGTCTTCTGCATGGCGTCGAATGTGTAGAACTTGAAGTTTTTACTCTTCAATTTCTCCAGTTTTTTTCGTGAAATGTGTTGACTTGCACTGACGACTTACCGATTTTCAGACAATATCCGAGGCCTTCCAGCAACTCGTCAACATCGTCCGCCAACGTGTCCAAAACAAAAATTAGAGGTGGTCTACGTTCCTTTGGAGAATTGTTCTTTTTTGGTGTCGACACTTTTTTCCGTGCACGCCCGTCATCGTCGTCGTCGTCGGCAGTGCTACCGTCGGTGTTGCTGTTGTTGTTTTCATCATCGCTCAGTATCTGGAACTCGTTCCTGATGGTAATGTTGGCGGATGTTGATGTGCCACTGGTCGTGGCACCGGAAGTACCGGAACGGGTTCGCACTGGTGATCTCGGAACATATCCGGGATGTAGTAACTTTTTATCGATTCCATCTGTGCTGACGCTCCCCTGCGCGATGGCGGCCGATACGGCGTTGGTTTGTTTACCTTTTTGCACACGGCCGGTAGACGAACTTCGCGGGGTTTTCGAGGCCGCACTCGAACTGTCACGGCCACGGCCGGCCTTTGGCATGCTGGAGAAGCAAACTCGCGGGTAATCACAATCAACTACGGCGAAAAATTTCGAAAAAAACGGTAGAGCACAGAACACTTCACTGCTGCTTGCTCTCGTGCGTACACGGAGGTGAAATCGAAATTTCTGAATTAAAAAATTTATAGTTTCAAAATTCAAGAATAAATTCTCAAAATTGAAAAAATAAAAACAATCAATAGAACCAAAATTCTTAAATTCTGGACCTTAAAAAATAACTGTAGAGAACGAGGCAATTCCTAAGATGAAATTCCACTACATCGGTTTGAGCTTCTTCTTCTTCATATTTTTCTTCTTGAAATAAGTCATTGAAATCATCAATCATTAAGAATGCTAATTCGCAATTCGCAATTTTCAGTGTAAGAACGGGCCTTGACCGATCTTATGCACTAGGTTCCCGACGAACACGCACTGCCCTTACACCTACATCTCACCCTTGCTCTGAGTCAGTACGAGCAGCACGCTAGAACACGCTTTGAGTGTTCGTGCCAGGCATGCACACCTTCTTTTCCGGTTACGCATTTTAATTCGGCCGGGGGTGGTACATTACGTAGGGTTTGATGCAAGTATAAGCGCGCCTAACCATTTAAAAGGTGCCTAACAAATTTCATTAAAGCAAAAACTGTTTTATTTTTAGTTTGAATTCAAAAACTAATTGTTATTTACTGTGTTTTGTTTTCTCCTGAAATCTTTCCTATTGTTGAGTCGTGTTTATATGTTGCTATTTCTTTTGTCGCGGTGTTTTGTTACAATTTTTGGTCCTAAGCATTTTATAAAAGTTTTTCAAAAGTACAATAGTAATATTTGTGTTAATTCTTTGATCATTCCAAAAATTGAATAAGGGCTCGAACCTCATTTGTTTGAAGAAAAGGGTGAAGATTGAAATCAATGGACAGTGAAAGAAATATACTATTCGAATAGTCATTAGTAAAAGAAAGATAGTAATTTATGAAGTAGATAAAGAAATTAACAATAATTAATAAATAGAGGTAACAAACAAGCTTAGATTGTATTGAGGGCAATTTACAGGGAAGATGAGAAATTATTCAAATAGATAAATAAAGAAAATTCACATGATAAACAAAATTGACATCGCTGCCAAATTAAGGGAAAGCAGAAAGTTTGTTACAGCAGCATCAATTGGTAAAATAGAGTGGAAAAGCGTTGAGAAATAAGAGAATCAAATAAGTAAAATCGAAATCAAATGAAGAATAGTAAACAGAAGCCGCGTTAGAAAATCAGTGAAACAAAATAAACAGAAGATAGGTGGTAGATGAAATGGAAAGAAGAGAAACCCCGTTGTGCGATGTTACAGGTACATCCACAGCAGTTGACTCAACATACTGCGAATCAAAACAATACCGTCTACAATCACAAATTACTTCCCTTCCCCACATTGTCGCGCCCCTTTCTTTTAGCCGTCTCGAGTCTGACCCGCGGTGGTCAAAGGTTTACGATCCGTTTCCACAGGCCACCAGCTAGGTCATCATGAAAACCAAGCCAACGTGGAGGTAAGAAAATAGGACACTTGCAAGGAACCAGAGCTATACTGTCTTGATCAAGAATGATCTAACAGGACTACGGACGTAGTCAGTGACGCTCCTTCCAGGATGTTCCTCGCCTGAGCGACAACTGAAGAGGTATCATCAGCATCATTCGCCCTTGGCCTGCATCAATCATTAAGAATGCTAATGTTTACAAACTCAAATCAAACACAAAACTTCTGGACCGCATAAAAAAATAAAAACTCACCATCATAGATTACAGAAAATCTGATAACTTTGGAGCATGTTTGATGTAAAATTTTAGGTTAAAAAAATGTTTAGAAGAAAATTATGCAAATTTCGTGTTTCGATTTTCCTGAATGACACTTTAGCGAGAATCATTGAGTACTTTTGTTTGTTTTTCGATTTTTCAATTTGTTATTTTTATAAATTTAAATTTTATTTGTTTTATGTTTAAAAATAATTTAATTTCTTATTTTGTCAAATTTATTGCTATGGCTTTTCTTGGATTGGCACCACATCTTAAATAGAGCAGCACAAAGTTTTTTGTCAAAAGAATATGTAAATGGCTTTATCCAAATTAAAAAAAAAAAATTCGCTTTATCGCGGAAAATGTGATATTTCTTTACGAATTAAATCAAATATACCAACAAGTGATTATTCAATAGATGCTTTATTAATGTTCAACTGCATACTGTGAATTTCACTAAATGGGAAATATACACGACGCCACGTCCTTACGTCGTCACTCCAGCGATAACACTCTCACCAACATCACGCGCGTTTTCTCATTCATTTTAGAAAAAAAACACGTGCCTTGAATTGTTCCTGTTTGCTATCTAAAAGTGGTTTCAAACGTTCATCCTAGATTTTTTTTCTGTCTGTCTTTTACGCGAATGAATAGAGTCATATTTTTCAATCCTAAATTTATACCACGAAAAAAAAAATACTCAGCTCTGCACCCTTTCGAAAAAAAAAAACAAATAAAATAACTCTAAAGGGAGGAAAATAAAGATCTAATAAAAGTAAAGGTTAATACATATCACATTACCTCACTATACTCTTCTCTCAGCTTCCAGCAAGCTTTTTCAAAGTGCTTTCGCTTGTTATTTTTTTTGTCGCTACCCCGGAACTATATTTTTGACTAAAACCTTTGCGGTACGCTACCGCATTTGGAACGAAACATAAATGAGCAAACTTTATGTTCGATTTGCGATGCATGCGCGATAATTGAATAAATGTGTGCTGTAGATATTTTATTTCCCAAACAAATACGCCTTGATTTTCATCTAAATACTAAAACAAAAGGGGGACATCTTAATTATAATACAACTTAGGCTAGCGCTAACCGGGCAATATAAAGATATACTTTTGCTATTTATACACAAACAGAAAAAAAAATACAAACAAATCATTTACAAAAGTCTAGAGTCAAACTTGATTATTTTAAAGAAAAATGTTTCATTCGTTTGCCAAACTTTGCACAACAGGAGCCGTAATACGTTCGACTCCACGGACATTCACGATTTTCTAGAGTCCACCCTACTGTTGGTAACTTCCCGCGTACTGGTTGGGATTGTAGAACTGTGGCACTCCCTAAACAAAAGAATATTGAAATTCACTTTTCTAAATTAAAGCAAACATTCACTCACCTCTGCCGCAGTGTCGTTGGACTGTGCGCCTCCGGCTGGCGCCGGACCGGGCACGAAGAATCCTGCCTGGGGCGTGGGCATCGTTGGCACCGGTGGCGCCATAATCGATTCCGCTGGCCGGCTCGGGGCCACCCCGGATGGGTTGAACACATCAACGTACGATTTTTTCAGAGCTTGAGAATGAAAAAATTTCATAAATTTCCAAAATTGTACAACATTGCAAGCCGTTCCAAACTCACTTCGATTCCTCTGCATCTTGAACATGTTGGACTGCAGGTTGGGAACCTTGGTGGGTTCGCCGACCTTGGGAGCCGCTCCCTGTGGGGCTGCCGCCATCCCTGTGGGCAACGAAGCCGCGGGATCCACGTTCATCGTGGGAGCCGGAGCCATTCCCCCGCCGCCACCACCGGGAACGTATCCGGGACTGGGGGTGGAAATCGCCATGACTGGAGCCGGAGCTGGTGGTCCCGGAGCGGGTGCCTGCATCTGTGGTGGCGGTTGGGCTGCCCCCGTTGGCATGAGGTCGGCCATTTTCGGCGGGGGCTTGAAGGCTTCCTCGCCGGCGGCTTCACCTTCGGTGTTTACCCACTTTTTCTTGTCCGGGTCCCACACAATCTGCAATTTAAAAATAAATATATGGTTTCAAAAAAAACTTAAACCAATGTCATTCTAAATTGGTATAGAATAACCGCCTTTTAATTATAGTTTCCGTAATGCAATTAAAACCAAAATTCTCAATAGAAAACAAAACCTATAGCAGCACAAATCAAGCGTCAAGTGCGCAAATTGCAGTGCAGAGTACACGACGAATTTCCGAAGCTGCACCATGCGAAAAGTGTGGAGCAGATAGAGAAGAAAGCTTCAGCGACAAAACGTCGACCACGTTCGTCAAAAATAAAAATCGGGTTCATAGAATACACGATGTATAGTAGGCCTATTTCGATCCTTTTTTATTTGGCTCAAACTTTGGGGGGGGCCTTTCCTATGACCAAAGATACTATTTTGTGTCATTGGTTCACCCCATACAAGTCTCCATACAATTTTGGCAGCTGTACAAAAATAGTACGTAAATATTCGAAAATCTGCAACTTTTGAATGAATTTTCTAAACAATTTGGTGTCTTCGGCAAAGTTGTAGGTACAAGGAAAATCGATTTGGCGATTTTTAACTAATTTTTTTTAAAACAAAAACTCAAAATCCAAAAAATTAGTGATTTTTTGAAAAATCTAAATGTCATAAAAAAACTATGCAAAAAAAATTGTTGGCCTAATTTTTTATGTAAAATTGATTTTGCAATCGAAAAGTACTTTTAGATTTTTTGATGAAGGGCCCCATTTTCAAGGTATAGCCAACGAATGTTTGATTTCAGAGTAATATTTGCAGTATTTCGATTTTTAAAAAAAGTGACCATGAGTGACCATTTCTGGAAATATTTGTTTGGAAAAGTTTTGCTTTGTTTGCTAAATATATAATTGTCTAAGGGACATTGAAGATTGGACCTCTGGTTGCTGAGATACAGAGGTTAAAAGAAAAGAAAAAACAGAAAAAAAGAATTTTTTATGTAAAAAACGTTACTTAATCCACCTTTAGGTGGTTGGTGCCTTCCTCTCATTTATAGAGTGATTACAATCCCTTAAAGTGTCCACATGGTTTATGGATCTCCCCTAACGTGATCGCAGCATCTAAGAGGTCCTAATAAAAATAAGTGACGAGTAAAAAAAATAGACTTCGTACAGACTTTTTGTCAAGATTATACAGACACCGCCTTTCAGGAAAATGGCATCCCTCTACAAGGCTTTTTACGTGTCGACCATTTGAGGTTATGTAAATTCAGACCATTTTTAAAACTGCTTGTAATTTTAGATATGTAAGTCAGATCTTAAAAAATCTTAGTCCACAAGAAAGGTCTTCTCATATGCTTTCTAAAAATATATGTATAACATGTGAGGCTTTCATGGAAAAACCACCCTTTTTACCATAATTTTAATTTAATATGAAACAGTTTCTTTAACATAACTTTTTAAATACATGATAAAACTGCATGAATTTAAATAGCAACTTAGGGGACGTTAAGACGGATCGATTAAAACCATTCCGGCCAAAATCGGTTGAGCCTGTGACGAGATATTCCAGTGACATTGATTTGGTACACATGTCTACATACAGCCAAACACACAGACATTTGCTCAGCTGGTGATTCTGAGTCGATATGTACAAATGAAGGTAGGTCTAGAAGGTCTAACTAAAAAGTTCGTTTTTCGAGTGATTTTATAGCCTTTCCTCAGTAAAGTGAGGAAGGCAAAAATGAACCCATATTGAATGTTTGCCCTTTTGAAATGTTAGTAAAATTAAAAATATTGTTTTCGAAAAGATCGAGAAATTTGGGAAATTGAGTTTTTGTGAAAAAAGTTGTTTTGAAAATCGACAAAAAAGATGCTTTCCTATTTTCTGAATATAGTCCTGAACAATAGCTACAACTTTGTCGAAGATCAGAAAACTCATTTAAAAATAACAGATTTTCGAACATTATGGACAGCTGCCAAAATTGTATAAAGACTTGTATGGCTTCTTTGGTGATAGGGAAGGCCTCCACAAAGTTTGAGTCAAATAAACAAAATACAAATAAAATCCATTTTCGGTTTTGACATAGAATTGCTGATTTGTTAATAAAATTTATTTAAAAAGAGGCTCGATGCTACCACTGCACAGTGGTCCGAAACCGAAATCTAGCGTGACAAAATTGATAGCGGCCACACGTTAAGATTTAGAGCTTTGGTGTCTTCGAGACAAATGATCACGGTCAATAGGGACATCTTTTGGTATGGTGGCCATTAGGGTGGTCCAAATTTTAGGGTGGTTCAGAATTTTTATTTTGGCGGGATGACGAGATAGCACTTTGGTGTCTTCAGAAAAGTTGTAGAGAACACCATTCTGAGCAACTTTGCTGAAAAGCACAAAGCTCTATCTTCAAACGGGAAGTTTCTAGAGCCATTTTTGTAATTTAGGTTAAAGTGTTTATGAAAAAATGAGTTTTTTGAATTTATCAACTCAGGCTTGTGTCGTAGCGAGTTGGTGTCTTCTAGACATTTGTAGAGCTTATCAAAACACACATTTATCTTCCAAGAGAGTAAAAATCGGACCTTTAAAACGAAAGTTATAGCCAAAATACGACGAAAAAGACGCCATTTTGAAATGTGAATAACTCGAAAAGGTGGTGGAGTTTAACCTCGCTCTTAGAAGCATCTGAAAGTACACATTTTAGAGTAAAGTGCTGAAAATATCTCGGGGGTCTTTTTTGTTTAACTTATTTAATCTCAATTTGAAAATGAGCATTCTTTAATCGTTTTTTGCCCATAACTTTTGATAGAATTGACCAAAATTCATTTTTCAAGAATAAAAATGTTCATTTTGACAAGCTCTACAATTGTCTAGAAGGGCTCAAAAATGTACAAAATGATCTAGTGGTTGTAAATGAAGAAACAAGTTTTGGCTGAAATATTTCAGGAATAAATTTAATTATTTTGTTTACTCTCTTGGAAGATAAATGTGTGTTTTGATAAGCTCTACAAATGTCTAGAAGACACCAACTCGCTACGACACAAGCCTGAGTTGATAAATTCAAAAAAACTCATTTTTTCATAAACACTTTAACCTAAATTACAAAAATGGCTCTAGAAACTTCCCGTTTGAAGATAGAGCTTTGTGCTTTTCAGCAAAGTTGCTCAGAATGGTGTTCTCTACAACTTTTCTGAAGACACCAAAGTGCTATCTCGTCATCCCGCCAAAATAAAAATTCTGAACCACCCTAAAATTTGGACCACCCTAATGGCCACCATACCAAAAGATGTCCCTATTGACCGTGATCATTTGTCTCGAAGACACCAAAGCTCTAAATCTTAACGTGTGGCCGCTATCAATTTTGTCACGCTAGATTTCGGTTTCGGACCACTGTGCACTGGAATCAAAGATTGACCCACCGCTAGGTTAATTTCCAAATTTGACCCTCCCATTAAGTGTGTATGGAAAAAATCTTCAATATTGATGGAGAAGAGCACCAGTGAGATTCTTATGTAATATTTTCTGACAAACAACTTTTGTCGAAGACCGCCAAATGATCCGAGTTAAACCTGACGAGTTGAAGCCAAGACAAATAAGGACAAAGGCAACACCGCTAGCACAACATGTCAGCGAGAGCCAGTGATGCCAGGAGACTTTTTATGGAAAAAACTATTTTTTCAGCAGCACTTGGCAGACATACAAGTGCGCTGAAAGGAAAAAAGAAATCGACCGATAATATAAATTGCGTAGGCTCCACTGCATTCTCGTCTGACTAGAATAGACTTATGAAATATTTTTGTGAAATACTTGAACATGAATAAGAATAACTTTTGATTAAGTCAAATTAAACAGAAATGTTGACAAAAAGCTTCTCTACTGGTTGGTGTACTTGGTTTTTGTAAATTTCAAAGAACTCCGGATTATCGAGCACCATTCATAAGCCACAGCTTAGAGTGATGGGAATGGGTATATTTCTCCAAGATTCCAAAAATCGTTGTCATTCCATATCAAGCAAGAAACAGCTCAATGGGAAGTGGAAAGCAAGTGTCTAACAAATATTTGCAAAACAATTTGTTTAAATAATGAGATTTTGAAAATTGGATGAAAATAGGACTGTGGCAGTGCGTGGCCGAATGGTTACGCTGTCCGCTTTGTAAGCGGATGATTCTGGGCTCGATTCTCATCTGCTCCAACGTTCCATCGGATGAGGAAGTAAAATGTCGGTCCCGGCCTTGGTTGTTGTTAGGCCGTTAAGTCATTCCAGGTGTAGGAGTCATCTCCATGCCATAAGTACAAACAACACACCAAACCAAGCCTACTCCGGTGGAATCGCTGGCGGCGGTTGGACTCGCAATCCAAAGGTCGTCAGTTCAAACACTGGGGTGGAAGGTTCCTTGGAGTAGAAAGAGGTTTGGGTGCTCTCCCCATTCAAGCCTTCGGACTCCTAGGTTCGAGCAGAAACTTGCAATAGAGACCACAAAAGACCCGGGGTCGTTAATGTGGATGGTTTTTTTTTTTGAGGATTGAGGCCTTAACCTGCCAAACATACGAGAATTTCCCCTGAACTTTAATATAATATAATGAATTACGTAAAAAATATAAATCCTTACACTGCTATTGACTTTGTCTGAAAATTTTAATTTTCTCTCTTCATTTTAACAATTTCTTAAACTTACCGTTGGGTTCTTATCGTCTGGAAGAATCATCTGATTTTTTGGCTTCATGGACAGCTTGTTCCAGATTCCTCCAAACCAACCAGATCTGATAAAAAAAAGAATAAATAAATAAATTATTCAAAAAAGAGAGCTAGAAACATTCAACCCACCCTTGGTTGTTGGCCGCAGGCTTCGCCGGCTGTCCCTTTTTGGACTGATCCGCCGGAGCTGCCCCCTTTCCCTGTGGGGCCTGCTGCTGCTGCTGCTGGTTCGCTTGCGCTCCATGCTTGGGCGATGCGTTGCTTCCATCCTCATCGTCGAACCCCGGCCGCTGGGAGACCGCATTTGGCATCGAAATGGAAGGCTTTGGCATCTGCGACGAAGGGAGAAATCCGAAAAATGTGCTTGATTAATTTCCACGAAAAGCCTGAGCAATTGTTAGATCTTCGGAAGAAACATAAATTAGAAAAAGGAAGTAAATGTATTGTAATAACATAAATTGAATACAAAAGACAGCAATTGGCTTGTACTAGCGTGTTGTTTTTTTTTTCCTTTCATTCTCACAATCTGTGATTATATATTTTCAGTTCTAAGTTTCGACTAAGGCTCTTTCTTCTTTCATTTATATTATTATAATACATTTCAGCTGCCCTAAGAGAAACATACATGACACAAAAATGTTTTAGCACTAGCATATGGAGGGTAGTTATGTTTTTTTTGTCTGAAAACAACACACACACGCGATTATGAGATTTTCAAATCATTCCTTCTGAAACGGTTAGCAGATTCGAGGGCGCAGGGAAAAACGAGAAAGAAACTTGCGTATATTTGACTAAAATATATTTGATTTACGGCATTGTCAACTTTTGTGATGTTTTTTTTTAAAGCATATATCAAAATTTAACAGAAATCTTTGCAATTCATCTATTTCATTCGCTATTTTTGTAGTACTATTTAATAACGACTAGAATACTATATTGTCTTTGTGCATCTCTAATAAAGATAATGTGGTATTTTGCCTACAATTGCCTATAGATTTTTTGTTTTAAATTGTCTCTCTGTTTGGTAAGATTGATGGTAAATCAATTATGTTACTGATATTTTTTAAGTAAAATTAATTATTTAAAGATAGAATTTAGTTTAAAATTCAAAAAAGGAACTCTCAAAATGATAACTCCATAATCCTAAGACCTAAATTACTCAGTTTTTTTTCGAAACCTAATTTATTAACTGATATAAATTTTGAACAAACGTGAGATTTTGATTAATCTTTAATCTTGCAATCTTGCAGCATATTATTTCCTTAAAACCAGCGATGGAATAATCATCATCAAAAGAAAATCATTGGACGTTCAAGAGAAAAAATCTGGAGGGAGCATGGCTCTCCTCTCTCGCGCACGAAAGATAGGTAAAAGGAATCTAAAAAAATCATCATCTTGATTATTCGGCGGAACATCTTTTTCACTACTACATTTGCAAGTGTAACGTCACGCGTCGAAAAATTACCTGTCACATTTTATAGATGGGCAATGTGTGTGAACAAAGTGAAAAAATATTTTTAAGTGGTCACAAAAAATCATCCGCAAATTGATTTTCTTTGAGAATTTCGGTAGCGATTTTCTTTTGCGTGATTTGCCTCCTCTCTCTTTCGCGGGTGAAGTAAGTTCGCCAGCGAAATTGATTTTTTTTGCGATTATTTACTCATTTATGAGTAAAGTTAGGTGAAGAATTCCGACTAATCTTCAATGTGAGTGTAATATAGGAGTCCTTCATATTTCAGTTAATAAAAGAGTAAAACGTACACAGTAAAAAAAAAATCAAATTTGGCAGGTTTAACAGTTTGATAGTTAAGTATGACCTGTTTCGATGTAATTTTACACCAATTTATGTAAAATAATATGTGAAATTATCCATGAAAAGTTGTAAATTTATACATTTACAGAGGTTAGGTAATATTCCAAATTTTCTTACACAAAAAAAAACTGTCAACCTTCCTCGACGTAATATTATCTTCATTGTTTTTGCTGTGTATGCAAAACGAATTAAGTAATTCAACCTGCATTACGGACTTGTTATAATGTTTAACTACGTTAATATTTATTCAAATTTCACTTAAAAATAACTTCATTTATGCAAGTTGTTAACATACTTTGATTTTTTTCTATTTGATTGTGGATAGTGCAAAATATAATATTTTTTTACCAACCATGAACAGCAACCAAGGAAGTTGGTTGGAACCAGGGGGTAGCGAAGAAGCCGCCATCTTGGAAGTTCAGATAACAAACACTCAGAATCAGTATTATTCATAATACTTTGGTAACACGAAATGTGTTATCTTGGTTAAACTCAAAAGTCCCATGCAAATGTGTAAACCCAAACTGAAAAATGTGTAATGCCGATTCACAGTGTACGGGCGCACTGTTTGATCGACCAAAAGAAAAAAAGCAAAAAAAAAGTAAACAGAAAATTACTTTTTTCGATATGAATTTTGAGCCAATATTGGGATGGAATCTCCAAGGATATGATAGAATTTGGCATCAGCAACACAATTCACTTGTTTTTTCAGGTATTTATCGTTTTAATTGCGGGAAATTTGAAAATCAAAAACCCAAACAATGATTTGTTATGGGCTACCATTTGACAGCTAGTGCTTTTGTTGTGGGCTCTCATTTGACAACCGTGCTAATGTCGACTGTTGTCAGTTTGCTTTGGTCGGAATAGGGTTGCCATCCCCCCGGTTGGAACTATCAAACTTACGAACCAAGGTTAGATAATATTAGCGTCTAACGTTAACGATATTGGTTATCGTTATCGTCCCGGCGATCTATCGTTATCGTTGTTTTGATAATTCTGTAAGTCATGTACAATATTCAATGCTTTCACCAAGAATATATTTTTTTGAAAATGTCGTATGTTTCAAAGTATAAAACTCAAAATTGTTAACAAAATACCGTATTTTTCGAAAGTACTCAAAATGTCATTATTTGCTTTATTAGTTTTTTTAAATACTTTTTTTTTACAAAAAGCGTTTTTTTTTCAAAAATAGTTATTTTAAAAAAGTGTATAATGGGTATCAAACGAAGCGATTTTTTTTATGTCCATAAAAATTGCGTCGTTTGATACCCATATTGCAAATTATGAAAATTTATAAATTTTCGAAAAAAAGGAATTTTGTGATAATTTGGATATTTTCAAAAACTCTAATAATGCGTAAAGGCAAACAAAGTTTCGCTTCGTTTGATACCCATATTACAAATTATTACAATATTTGAGTACGTTCGAAGAAATACGGTATTTTGTGAACAGTTTTGAGTATTTAATATTTATATTTTAAAACTTACTACATTTTTAAATTATTATGATTATAGAAAGATTTAAAAAATGAGTTATCGTCCATTATCGTCGGTAACATTATCGCCAAAAGAATTATCGAAATATCTATATCGTTATCGCCCCGACGATAATTTTATCGTTAACAACCTTGTTACGGACCCAATCTTGCAACAATCTGATTCTGATATTGTCAATTTCAAAAAAAAAAAAAATATCGATAGTTCCCGTAGTTTTGAAGATACACAAATCGACGGTAACATTTCAAAAGGCTTCATGTACATTTTGAAACTTTCTGTGTTATTGCATATTCTAAAAGTAATCCTAATAAGCTACCTCCCCACCAAAAATGAGCAAAAGTTACTTCAGTAAAGTCTGTTTAATCATGATTTTAAATAAAGTAACATAAACAAAAAAAAGTTTAAAAAAAAAAATCTCTGCCATCAGCAGTCCCTGTTTATATAGCCCTGTCAACCTGTCAAACAAAAGACTACATAAACCTCGTGACGAAAAAAAAGCATCATGAACAAAGCGCCATGTACATTCGGCGAAGAAAAACGAATCATAACAAAGCGCTCCCTCCAATGCCAGCAGGGTGATATAGACGTTGGTGATTTCAAAAGGAGTTATGTTTGTTTTTCTTAAATAAAACGACGGAAATAATGTTTTATTGAATTTGGATGATAAAGTATCAATGAAAGCAACGTTTTTCATCGTTTGTTATTATTAGAACCTCGATTAGAACATCTTATTTTGCTTTTATATTAAAATGGGAATTGAAAATGGATGCTCAACAATTAAATGCGTTTTTCTCAAAAAGGATGGTGTGTACATGATGCTTTTTGAAATGTTGGCGTCGAAATGTCTGTAAATAAAATCCTGGTGCAAAAACTGCGGTTGATAATAATTAAATATTAATATTTAAAATTTTAAGTAATACTTCTTTAAAAAAAACTATAAGTTAAAAAATATCCAGAACATCGATAATCTTAAAATAGAGCCCTTTATCAGAATTACTCAAAGTAACTTCAAGGTTTGAATTAAATTTTACGAAAAAAAAAATCAATTTATCTACATTTTCATTGCAAGATATTTTACGATTTTTTTTAAATAATGTCATAAAATAGGAAGGACAAGGTTTTATTAAAAATTAAAAAAATAGAACGAAAAATCGAATTGCGAAAACGGAGAGAGTCATAAGTGTTCGATTTAGGGTCAGCTAATTTTCACCTTCTTTCTTTTTTATTTTAGAATAATTGATGATAAGTTAACACATTTCTATTTTAGTTGATTGTAACATATGATTGTTTTACATATTCAAATATTCAATTAAAAAAATCGGTGGAAAAATAGTCCCATAAAAGGATCGTTAGGTTTTCTACTTTTTAATACATACTTCAGTATATTTTTATATAGATTGTATATTATAATGTTACGGGTTGAACAAAAGTTCAAAGATTTCCATTTTAGTTCTGATTGTGCTACAAAACAAGTTGATTGTTTCTAAATGCGAACATTTCAATAAAAAATATGGAATAAAACAATCTCAAATATCTTTAAGCACAAGCCTCTATTTATCTATTATTAATTTAATAAATTTTATGAGAATTTCCCGTCAAATCCCCTTTAGATGGGCTCATCGATGGCAAAAGTTTTGACCACTTTTCCAACACCGGCAGCACCAACTGTCCCGCCAGCCGTGGCAGAGTTTCTCTTCCTCAGAATCTGCTCGCCGCTGGCAGGCCTCTCCAACCCACCTCCTCCCCGTGGCACCCCCGTTCCTGCCCCGTCCAGCTCGGTGTCCGTGCTGCTCAGACTGAAGCTGAGATTCTTGAACCGACTGCACAGCGGCTGATCGATCGGAAAGGTCCCATTGTAGACAATGTCCTTCCCTTCGGGGACCTTGCTGGCGGCCTTGCTGAGACACGAGTACAGGAATGCCTTCGAGGGGGGCAGATTGGCGAGAACCTGCTGCTGGTGCTGGGCTTCCGCGGCGGACAGTTGGGCCGCCTCGGACGGTTTGACTTTTTTGCGTTTCTTTCTCGTTTTTCGCACACTCCTCAGTATCGGAATCTGGCTGAGCAGCCGGGCTTGGGTGGTCGTGGAGGCGGCGGCGCTAGCTGTGGCAGCGGAACCGGAACCGGTGTGGCCACCACCGGCAGAACCGCCGAGCTTGTGCTTGAGCAGCGGTGCCGCGAGTGCGATATTGTTAAGGTGGAATTGCACTTGCTTAAAGCAGTTCTTCTGGTCGGAAGCGGACCGTTTGATGCTAGCTGCTTCTGCGGCGGCGATGGCGCCATCGGCCATGCTGGCGGGACACTCGTTAGCGGGACGGTAAGTTTCCGATAGTGGAGAGCTGCTATCGCTGCTACTTACGTAGTTGATGGCATCGCCGCCACCGTCGGGGCCACCAACGGCAGCGTTCGACGAGGACAGTGACGGCGGTTGGAGTGCGATGGCCGGAACCGGCGACGGGGTGCCCCGGGGAATGTCGGAGGACCGAGCGGGCGAGCTGAAGGCAGCGGCCTGCCGGGCGGCGTGGACGGCGGCGATGGTGGACGCGGCGGACAAACCGGCGATGGCGGTTTTCGAAAGTGGCTGCATTCCATGTTTTTTTTGTGTGAGTTTGTTTTTTTTTTGTTTGGATTGGGAAAAGTAGGGGGAAAGATTTCATGTGAAGGGTTTATTCCTTTGGAGCAATTTGAACACTACACGCTTTAGTGTGGTCTCGGCTAAAACCGGAAGTTGAAAATCGATATTTTTGCTAGAGTTTGGATTTTACCTTGCCAGATCTCAGAGCCTAGGGGAAGAATTGACCGATTTTTTTTTATTTCGATTTTTATCAAAACATATTGAACTGAGAAAATTTCCTACAAATTTCCTTTTTAAGCTTAGCTGACTGTTGGTTGCCTAAAGTTAAAAAAAAAAAAAATCTCAAGGCCATCAGATAAGCCCTGATTTTTAAACTAACAGTAGGTAACTCGAAAGTTATCGGTTTGATTTTTTATGTTAAATCTAAGTACGGTGCTCGGAAGGAACGCGGTCAAGAACAGATGGGCATGCTTTTCGTGACCCCCCCTAAGACAAGTTGACAGTTCGGTTTGAGCACGAGTGGAGGTGAGTGCACTCAATTTTTGAAATTGCTAAAATAAATAATATAAACACTTGAAAATTTAAATTTCCAAAAAAATTAGAAATATAAAAATCAGAGGCGACGCGTGGCCAAAATGTTTACCTGTTCAAACAATCTTTTCAGTAATTTTCAAGTTTTTTTAGCTCAATTATATTTAAAAAATATCTTTTATACATGATAAAGAGAAATTAGATGATGTTAGCAATATTGTTGTGAGAATTATTGATCACATGATTTTTATTGAAATAGTAACTTTTTCAAATTACAGCAATGATCATCCTTTAAGAAGTGTAAAATTGAAATGTTTTTTACATTGTAGTTTTCTATAATTAGCTTGTTTTGTAAATGAATAAAAAACTAAATCAAAACTCAAAAATGAGGCGTAATCCAACCACAAGTTTTTCCCTGGAGTTTTCTTTAGAATGACTTCTCTTATGTTCCATTGGATTAGATTAGAGCAAAAATTGTTAATTATTTTCAAATCTCACTAAGCAAACCTTCCGGATGTTGACCATTCTAATCCTGAAATCACGTGCTCTAGTTTCCTGACCAAAACAATTAGGCCATAAAAAATTTATTTTACGTTTCTCTTCAAAATTTCCCTAAAAAACTAGAAGAGAAAAAATTAATATCGATGATAATAAAAATTTTCATTTAACAAAAACTCGTGCAATCGATTGGACGTTTAACCTTATTTTTTGCATTGATTTTCAAAATCTGCTTTTTAAGCATATAACAAATTTTGAATTGATAGCCACAAATAAAAAATAATTGCCATAATTAAGTATAAAATGTCTGAGATTTTTTGTTTTTTTACTGCGTCTCATATCTCAATATAAATCCATAAAATAAAATAAAAAACATCACTTTATAAGCTTTGTTTTTATTTTTGTTTTTTTACAAATAACTTTTGAAGTAAATTATCGTATGCTTGGTAGGTTAAAGATTTCGTTCTATTTTCTTACAAATTATTTTGCAAATCTGTCGATATGAACATGCTTGCTCACTTTTGACAGAGCTATTTATTACTTTATTTCAGTTAAAAACGCTTTTTTGAAGCAACATTTTTAAAAAGTTTTACTAAAATATTTGAGCAAGCACGCCAAATCGTCTTGGAATCATGGAACAGCCAAGCGCATTCGTGTCCATAGAGCTCTCAATGAAAATCTAACGCGCACTGAAAATCCTCCCAAGCAGCCACCAACCTGTTCGGATTTCTCCATGCACGAGTTCCCATACAACGCATCAAAATACACAGAAAGCCGCCCCTATATGTACACGCTGGACGGTATGAATGTGGTAGTTCAGGTGTGCATGAAAGCTTTTGCACAGTCGACATAAAAGCGCGCGAGCCGAGACGCGAGCAGGAGAGAGCAAAGTTCAAAGAGAGAGAAAAACTCCAGATTTTGCTCTCTCCTGCTCGCGTCTCGGCTCGCGCGCTTTTATGTCGACTGTGCAAAGTTCATGCACACCCTGAACTACCACATTCATACCGTCCAGCGTGTACATATTGGGGCGGCTTTCTGTATTTTTGGATGCGTTGTATGGGAACTCGTGCATGGAGAAATCCGAACAGGTTGGTGGCTGCTTGGGAGGATTTTCAGTGCGCGTTAGATTTTCATTGAGAGCTCTATGGATTCGAATGCGCTTGACTGTTTCATGATTCTAAGAAGAGTTGGCATGTTCGTTCAATTATTTTGATGAACATATTTTAATTCTTTCTTCATAAAGAAATCAAAATGATCCACCTGTCCTATGAACAGGTTGAACAGGTGGACGCGACGCCTCTGATAAAAATCAAACATGGAATACTTAAATTATAAAATTCTTAAAAACTTTAAATTTAATTTTCTTCCTATTTTTTCAAAATTTTGATTACTTTTAATCTTAAAATTTTAACTTTTAAATTCATGAATTTTAGAAGTTTATACTTTTTGAACATTAACATTTAAAATTTACCTAATTTAAATTTTTAATTTTTGTTCTTTTTAGTTTTTGTTTCCCACAATGGTCCGAAAAATCAGGAGGCAAAAATAATATAAAAAAACTTCAAAATTTCAATGGGGATTTAAGTGCAAACAGCTGAAATGTGTGTGGTGGTCCAATCCAATAAAGTGCAAACAGCTGAAATCAATTTAAAATGCATTCTCCTGCGTTTTTAATCATTTTTAGCATGTTTGAATTCATCTTTGGAATTTAAAAAATTGTCGATGTTTATTATCGCAAAAAGTTTTTTTTTTTCGCTAAAATTTTTGTTTTCGTCAAATCTTACATTTTTTGAAAACTAATGATTGCAAAACAACTGTACTACCCTAGTAACATTTTTAAACTAACTGGTTTTATCATGGTTCTGAAAACCCTCATACGGCCTAAATAGGCTTTTATGGCCTACTTAAAACCTAAAATGCTACTAGGGTAGTGTAAAATGCATTTTAAAACACTTTTTTCATACAAATGTTGAAATTATGGCTTGTTATTTCAATATTTATTTTTTTTTTCATTTTTTTAAATTAGTAACTATGTTTGCCCAATCTTGAAATTTTTTTTTTTTGAAAAGCTAAGCAAATTCACTATATTTTGCTTTTTTGAACTTTGTTGACCCTTAGTTGCTGAGACATTGCTATACAAAGATTTAAAAACAGGAAAATTGATGTTTTCTAAAGCAGCCATTACACTACCGCAAACAAACAAACAAATTCACACTTTTTCGTGTTTGACAGTGCCAAACTCGCAAACAAGGCAAAATGTATGCAGGCTGACGTTTGTACAATTACATGCAGGCAAACTGGCAAACTGTCAAAAAGTGCGAGTTTATTTGTTTATTTTCCGTAGTGTAATACGCACCCAAACAACCCACTATTTTCTAATGTCGATATCTCAGCAACTAATGGTCCGATTTTTAATGTTAAAATATGAAACATTCGTGAAATTTTCCGATCTCTTCGAAAATAATACTTTCAATATTACGCCCTTCTGAAATGTTAGTTTTGATTTAGCCTACTACTAGGCTAAACAAATGATATTTTTTAAATTATGCCTTGCATCATTTTTTAAAACATTTTCTGAACAGTTTTTAAGTTTATTTTTCTTTATAAAATATTTTTAAATTGCATAAAATTGAAAAAAAAATCAAAGTTTTGACCAAAAAAAGCATATGACCTGAAAACGACGCATTTGTCGAAAAAAAAATTGTAAGGTTATTTACGATTGCAAATCTGATTCTGTATCTTAAAAAAATAATTTTAGAATACAATATGTTCGATATTTAAAAAAATCATAACTATTGTAAGTTTTGTAATATATGAGAAAAAGTAAGTAAAAAATATATGACAATTTGAATAACAAGCAAAAAAAGTGTTTCTAAATGCAATTTACACTAGTTCAGTTGTTTTGCAATCATCAGTTTTTAGCAAAAAAATGTAAGATTTGACGAAAACACTGTACTGTACATCGAAAATTTACAAAAAAAAATCAAGAGATTTTTGAATGAACCCAAACATGCTAAAAATAATTCTAAGCGCAGGGAAATGAATTTCCAATTGATTTCAGCTAATTGACTTAAATTTTAATTGACGTTTGTAAGTTTAAAAAAAATATAAGAACATTTTTGCCCCCCGATTTTACAGACCGACTTTGATCAGCCCGCACAATGAACTTATAACAAAAAATACAAAATTATATATCTCGAAAATTTGTTTGTTGTTTTAGAAAGAGGATGTTTTCGAGTGTATCAATTTTCTTCTTTACCCAAATCCAAAAATAAAAAAAAAATCAACGTTTACCGAAGTCTCAGAAAATTTTGTCATTTCAAATTAACTTTGTGAAATTCGACTGAATGCCTAATTATTTGAATCAAGATCATTTTCTTTAACACATCATAGTACAAAGTGATCTGACAATTTTCAACTCTAGGCTTTTCAAGAATATCATTTATTTTCACTTCCTCCAAGCTACGGACCACACCACTACTACACACAAAAGCGTCACTACGGGTTTGGACGAAAGAAACTCTTCAAAATACGTAAAACTCAACCGAGGGGGATAACTCAATCAACCAAACACGACTGTAACAAAACGCATCCGGAACGAAAAACGAAATGCTGGTAGCGGGGCAGTGAACTAACTCCGTCTCCAAAACTGAAACTCTGAAAGCTGAAAATGAAGCATTCAAACTCGGACTCACCTCAGCGTTCGCTCCCCAGTAGTCGTACGGGCTGGCCTGTTGTTGCTGCTGCTGTTGCTCCTGCCCAGCTGGAACCGGCGACGGCACGAACAGGCTCGGCTGACCGGAAGATCCATCGTACGAACCGTACGAGTACGGTTGCTGCTGCTGCTGAGGTGACTGTTGCTGATCGTAGCTTTCTTGCTGCTTTTGCTCCTCTGGCATCGAGGACTGGTTGATCGAGTCGTAACCCTGGTCGTAGCTGGGAGCTGCCATCGAGTTGTGGTGGTCGTACTGGTGGTGGGTTGGAGTTGGTTGTTGTTGCTGCTGCTGTTGTTGTTGGGGTTCAAAGCCTTCCGTGTACTGGAGGTTCAGCTGACCGAGCTGCTGGTTGATTTTGGTGAATTCGTTGTTGATCTCGGTTGGGTCGATGCCGTACGGTTGTTGCTGAAGCTGCTCCTGACCTGCGCCGGGTCGCTGTTCGGTGTTGTAACCGGTGTAGCTGTTGTACTGACTGTTGTTGTTGCTGTAGTCCGGCTGGCCGTCGTAGGACGTCGATTGGGGAGCGTAGTTGGAAGCATTCGTGGACTGAAAGATCGATAGAGTTGGAGAATTTGACTAAACTCGTTAGTTGAAGAACTCACATTGTAGTTGATCAGTATTGCACTCAACCGCTGCAACCAGGCAGGATCTTCGACGTTGGTGTAGATGTTGCCGTGGCCGTGGTTGTCCACGGATTCGTCCAGTTCCTTTTCCAACACAGGGTCGTAGTACTTCAACCGATCGCCCAGCGTGTAGACCTGCAAGAGTTCATATAGGTTAGCTTGTATTGGAAATGAGTGAAGATCAACCTACCTTTCGGATGAACTCGGAGTCGAATCTGTAAGGATCGAGCTGGATCTGTTCCGCTAGCTGCTCCATGTACAGCAGACACTTGAGCTGCATTCCGTAGTCTAGCATGCGACTGGCGAGCAAGTATTTGTAGTACTGAAATTGACAAGTTGTTAAAAGGCGTCGATCAACTAAACCTTCTCAGAATTACCTGTAATTCAGTGATCGCGTACCGTTCCTCGTTGAGCGATCGCGCGTACTCGTAGATCTCGGTCATCATGATCGATTCGTTCGTGGAGAACTCCTTGAACGTGCGCTGCATGTGGGACGACCCGAGCAGGATCAACCGGACCACCGTGTTGGCCGTGACGGTCGCGCCACCATCAACCTTGACGTCCGCGAACCGTCCAAACGTTACATCCGACAGGAGGTAGCAAAAGTGAGCCGCGTACAAATCGCCCCGATTGTACAGCGAATCGCCCAGCGTCGTGATCGACTTCTTGATCAGCTCCGGCTTGGCCGAACTGTTCGACATCAGCATGGCCAGATGTGGCCGCCAGTCGCCCCACTTCTCGTCCAGGACGCATGTCACCGAAGACGGCGTCCGGCCGCTCAGCAGCTGGTACAGTGTCTGCAGCGGGTCGTTCAGCGTCAGCTTGTTGGCGAACTTCATCATGACGTTCGCGTGCTGCCGCGAGTCCACCTTCGAGGCCAGGAACAGCGCGTGACCCCACAAGTTATTCTCGGTGGCCCACTCCAGCGCTTCGCTCATGTTCCCGTAGATCAAATAGTTGCGGAACTTGTCCGTGATCTCCAGCTCGCTCAGCGGTTCCTTCTTCTCCACGTCGGGGTCGGTGCCGGTGCTGATTTCCGCATTTTCGACCTGTTCCGCCGAATCTTCCTCGCCCTCGGCGTCGTGAGCGGCGCGACGCTCGACCGTGGCCGACAGCGACGAGTTACGACCGCTAACGTTCGTCGAGCGGGCGCTAGCCTGCGCCGACTCGAACGGGAACTCGACCTTGTTCTGCATCAGCAGCTCCGAGATGTCCGTGCCGACAAAGGTCTGAAAGTGAGTTGTAAGTTGTGTTTTTATAGGTAGGATTTTTTAATCAACTTTTTTTCACTAAAACTCAATTTCCCATTTCCAAATCTTTTTTGATTTTTGAGATTTTTTGATATGTTTTAGGGGACAAAAATCTGCCGCCGAGTTATGATTTTTTGAAAAAAAACAGTGATTTTTGGAAAAAATCGAAGTTTCATGCAAAAACAAATTTGACATTATTTTTTGATAGAAATTTGAATGTTTCATGTATTAACATTGAAAATCGGACCATTAGTTGCTGAAATATCGTCATTAGAAAATGGTGGGTTGTTTTGGTGAGATTTAGAAAACTTCAATTTTCGTGTTTCTTTTTCTTAAAGCGGCTCTATCCCAGCAACCCGAGGTCCAATCTTCAATGTCTCTTAGAAAATTTTATAGCAAATTTTCTGAACTTTACAAAAAAAAAAAAATTTTAGAAATGGTCACTTATGGTCACTATTTTTAAAAATCGAAAAACTGCAAATATTTCGCTAAAATCAAACTTTCGGTGGCTATATCTTGAAGACGGAGCCCTTTATCAAAAAATCTGTAGAGTACTTTTCGATTGCAAATTCAATTTTGCATTAAAAAATAATGTCAAATTTGTTTTTGCATGAAACTTCGATTATTTCCAAAAATCATTTTTTTTTTTCAAAAATTCATAACTCGGCGGCAGATTTTTTGACCATGTTTGTCTATGGCTCAAAAGTTGCGGATTTTTGTCCCCTAAAACATATCAAAAAATCTCGAAAATCAAAAAATACATATTTTGGGAAATTGAGTTTTAGAGAAAAAAAGTTGATTAAAAAATCTGCAATTTTTTTTCAGTGTACCTATTTTTTTCTCAATTGTCCTCAACAACTCCTACAACTTTGCCGAAGACACCAAATTGATCAGAAAATTCACTCAAAAGTTACAGTTGTTTGAATATTTACATACAATTTTTGTATGGACAGCAGCCAAAATTGTATGGAGACTTGTATGGGTGAACCAAGGACGCAAAATAGCTTATTTGGTCATAGGGAAGGCCCCCACAAAGTTTAAGTCAAATAAAAAAATACAAAAAATAAAAAAGGGTCGAAATCAGCCGATTTCGTAGAGAGTTGCTCAATTTAAGAATTTAAGAATTTAAGAATAGTTTAAGATTTAAGAATTTGAGAATTTAAGAATTTAAGAATTTAAGAATTTAAGAATTTAAGAATTTAAGAATTTAAGAATTTAAGAATTTAAGAATTTAAGAATTTAAGAATTTAAGAATTTAAGAATTTAAGAATTTAAGAATTTAAGAATTTAAGAATTTAAGAATTTAAGAATTTAAGAATTTAAGAATTTAAGAATTTAAGAATTTAAGAATTTAAGAATTTAAGAATTTAAGAATTTAAGAATTCAAGAATTTAAGAATTTAAGAATTTAAGAATTTAAGAATTTAAGAATTTAAGAATTTAAGAATTTAAGAATTTAAGAATTTAAGAATTTAAGAATTTAAGAATTTAAGTTAAAGTTAAGAATTTAAGAATTTAAGAATTTAAGAATTTAAGAATTAAGAATTTAAGAATTTAAGAATTTAAGAATTTAAGAATTTAAGAATTTAAGAATTTAAGAATTTAAGAATTTAAGAATTTAAGAATTTAAGAATTTAAGAATTTAAGAATTTAAGAATTTAAGAATTTAAGAATTTAAGAATTTAAGAATTTAAGAATTTAAGAATTTAAGAATTTAAGAATTTAAGAATTTAAGAATTTAAGAATTTAAGAATTTAAGAATTTAAAAATTTAAGAATTTGAGAATTCAAGAATTTAAGAATTTAAGAATTTAAGAATTTAAGAATTTAAGAATTTAAGAATTTAAGAATTTAAGAATTTAAGAATTTAAGAATTTAAGAATTTAAGAATTTAAGAATTTAAGTTTTAAGAATTTTAAGAATTTAAGAATTTAAGAATTTAAGACTTTAAGAATTTAAAAATTTAAGAATTTAAGAATTTAAGAATTTAAGAATTTAAGAATTTAAGAATTTAAGAATTTAAGAATTTAAGAATTTAAGAATTTAAGAATTTAAGAATTTAAGAATTTAAGAATTTAAGAATTTAAGAATTTAAGAATTTAAGAATTTAAGAATTAAGAATTTAAGAATTTAAGAATTAAGAATTTAAGAATTTATGAATTTAAGAATTTAAGAATTTAAGAATTGAAGAATTTAAGAATTTAAGAATTTTAGAATTTAAGAATTTTAGAATTTAAGAATCCCAAGAATTTAAGAATTTTGAATTTAAGAATTTAAGAATCTTAAGAATCCCAAGAATTTAAGAATTAAGAATTTAAGAATTTAAGAATTTAAGAATTTAAGAATTTAAGAACCAAGAATTTAAGAATTTAAGAATTTAAGAATTTAAGAATTTAAGAATTTAAGAATTTAAGAATCCCAAGAATTTAAGAATTTAAGAATTTAAGAATTTAAGAACTTTAAGAATTTAAGAATTTAAGAATTTAAGAACTCCAACTAAGAACCAGAATTTAAGAATTTAAGAATTTAAGAATTTAAGAATTTAAGAATTTAAGAATTTAAGAATTTAAGAATTTAAGAATTTAAGAATTTAAGAATTTAAGAATTTAAGAATTTAAGAATTTAAGAATTAAGAATTTAAGAATTAAGAACTTAAGAACCTTTAAGAATTTAAGAATTTAAGAATTTAGAATTTAAGAATTTAAGAATTTAAGAATTTAAGAATTTAAGAATTTAAGAATTTAAGAATTTAAGAATTTAAGAATTTAAGAATTTAAGAATTTAAGAATTTAAGAATTTAAGAATTTAAAGAATTTAAGAATTTAAGAATTTAAGAACTTAAGAATTTAAGAATTTAAGAATTTAAGTAAGAATTTAAGAATTTAAGAATTAAGAATTTAAGAATTTAAGAACCTAAGAATTTAAGAATTTAAGAACTCCAAGAAATTTAAGAACTCAAGAACTTTAAGAATCCCAAGAACTCAAGAATTTAAGAATTTAAGAATTTAAGAATTTAAGAATTTAAGAATTTAAGAATTTAAGAATTAAGAATTTAAGAATTTAAGAATTTAGAATTTAAGAATTTAAGAACTTAAGAATTTAAGAACTCAAGAATTTAAGAATTTAAGAATAAGAATCAAGAATTTAAGAATTTAAGAATTTAAGAATTTAAGAATTTAAGAATTTAAGAATTTAAGAATTTAAGAATTTAAGAATTTAAGAATTTAAGAATTTAAGAATTTAAGAATTTAAGAATTTAATTGAAGAATTGAAGAACTGAAGTTGAAGAACTTGAAGAATTGAAGAACTGAAAGAACTTGAAGAAGAATTTAAGAATTGAAGAATTTAAGAATTGAAGAATTAAGAACTTAAGAATTTAAGAATTTAAGAATTTAAGAACTTAAGAATTTAAGAATTTAAGAATTTAAGAATTTAAAATTACTTAGAATTTAAGAATTTAAGAATTTAAGAATTTAAGAATTTAAGAATTTAAGAATTTAAGAATTTAAGAATCCCAAGAATTTAAGAATTTAAGAATTCAAGAATTTAAGAATTTAAGAATTAAGAATTTAAGATTTTAAGAATTTAAGAATTTAAGAATTTAAGAATTTAAGAATTTAAGAATTTAAGAATTTAAGAATTTAAGAATTTAAGAATTTAAGAATTTAAGAATTTAAGAATTTAAGAATTTAAGAATTTAAGAATTTAAGAATTTAAGAATTTAAGAATTTAAGAATTTAAGAATTTAAGAATTTAGAATAAGAATCCAAGAATTTAAGAATTAAGAATTTAAGAACTTAAGAATTTAAGAATTTAAGAATTTAAGAATTTAAGAATTTAAGAATAAGAATTTAAGAATTTAAGAATTTAAGAATTTAAGAATTTAAGAATTTAAGAATTTAAGAATTTAAGAATTTAAGAATTTAAGAATTTAAGAATTTAAGAATTTAAGAATTTAAGAATTTAAGAATTTAAGAATTTAAGAATTTAAGAATTTAAGAATTTAAGAATTTAAGAATTTAAGAATTCAAGAATTTAAGAATTTAAGAATTTAAGAATTTAAGATTTTAAGATTTTAAGAATTTAATAACAAAATTTATAGATTTTCAAAATAAATTTGGAATAAATTCAATATTTTTTATAATAATTTTAGAATTAATGAATATAACAAATAACATTAGAGTTTCAGAATTTTGACTTTTTTTAAGTCTCGAATAAATCCTGCCGAGTTAGGCATACCGTCGAGAGCAAGTTGGATTAGTGTTCGTCGTTGCGCCTAGCAGTAGAGTCGCCCTAAATAAACGTCATGCTAGCGAGTGCGAGTTCGAGTGTATGAATGCTGCATACCTTCGTACAAGTTAATCCAAAAGAGATAATCCTGTTTTGTATGTATGATAGAGGGCATGCACCTTTCATACCTCCATTCTTACCAGCTAAATGTACATCTAAAGAGATGAATACGATTCGTAAATAATTAGAAGACATCGTCTATATTGCATGTTAAAACAAAAGACGATCATCTCTTCTAGATTTACATTCAACTGATAACTGTGAGGGTATGTAACATTTCTTTTTGCAATTTGTGACCAAACGATCAAACTCACCCCGTTCTGTCTCAGCAGCAGGATGATGTAGTTCCACAGCAGCGTGAACGAGCCCCGGTTCGCGCTCGACCCGAACGAGTGCAGACTGTTGATCGAGTTGCCGCGCGACTTGATCAGCGTGTGGCCACCGATCAGGGTGCAGGGTGGCGGTCCCGCCCGCAGCTGCTCCTCGCAGAACTCAATGACGGACTTTTTGTGGGTCTTGTTCTTGACGAGCGGCCCCGGGTAGGACTGGAACAGCTTGCGGGTGGGCTCGTTGGTACCTTTGAAAGGAGGGGAACTATCAAATTACTGCTTTCGATAAAAGTTGTAGAAGACCTTACCCAAGCTCAAAATCTTGACGAGATCGGTCGTCCCGTTGATAGTCAGCTGATTCTTGGCGGTGACCAGCAGTCCGCTGGAAATGCTCACGATCGAGTGGATCTCGGGGAACTTGCGAGGGGTCAGCCGTTCCGGCTCGAGCACTTCCATCTGCTCCTGGCGCAGCGATCCATCGGTAGCGTCCAACCTGAAAATCATCAAGGGGTTAGTTAGGTCCGTACGCTCAATTCGAGCATCCCATTAGTCGTATCGGTTAGCGAAATAGTTGCGAATATCCTGATCAGGTAGGTTAGTATTCAAGGGACTACAAACTACAAAGAAAAAGAGTAACCTCTAACTAAAGTTAGTGTGAGTGTGTGATTCATGCAGAACTAAAACGGTAGATGCGTAGCAAGCAATAAGTACGTCTAGAGGAAGAAGCGGTTCAGGAAGGTTTGTGTCTCAGCGCGGGTGATTTCATGAGAAGGGTATCGAAATGGTTAACTGAAGCAAAAAGGAAAGAAAAGAAAAATCGATCTGAAAAAAAGCACCTTGGCTGGTAATATCCACTATCAGTGTGGTACGACCTGTCCAGGAGAAGGGGCGTGGCCCGCTGTTGATGCTGCGGGAATGTTCCGCCGGCCATCCGCTGCTGTTGCTGCTGCTGCTGGTGATGGTACATTGGCAGTGACGTCGGCTGGCCAGAGACATCGCTGAGGAAGCTCTGGTCGAGCATGGCGGATGGTTGCGATTGGTTATTGAAATGACGGTGGTAGTCGTCGGCCGGATTGTACATGCCGGCGACGAGCGCGGGTTGATGATGGAGGAACGGTGTCGTGCGATTAAACCTACAGAAAGAGATAGAGATAACGGGACGGAACGGACCACACGGGTGAGACACGGGACAGAGGGCGGCGGCGCAGACGCGTTCGGTAGTGTTGGTGGGTAGGTGGTGGAAAGGGTCACGCGTCAAGTGGTCACTCGAAATATTGGATTCAACATTTATCACGGCTTAGTTTTCACAATTATGGTGATTTTTTGTTTCTCAATAACCTTTTTTTAATCCACAACCAGAATATTAGTTGCACACTATTTCCATGTAGATTTCCACGACAATAATACCGTCACCTAGTTTACATAACAAACAATTCAATATTATACTTTCAATAGAATGTAGTTCTAAAAGTTATAACAGGAACACTGTTGAGCACTCAAAAAATGTAAAATAAACAAGGATATATCTTTTACAGTGTATCTATTTTTATCTCGAATAGTCCTAACCTATAGTTTTTGCCAACCTCCCGTGGTCGAGTGGTTACGGGATCCGCCTAACAAGCGGAAGGTCAGAGGTTCAATCCTCGGGTGGCAGCTTTGGAGCTTTGGTCATCCCGCAAAATCAGTACAGGTTTTTCTTTCCCTGCTGTCTGCGCTTTGGAGAAACCTCGAGTTAGTCAAAAATGGACTACTCGGCGAAGAGCTCCAATGCCAACTGACGACAGTCGGGTCAATACGAGAGAGCCGAAAAAACTGATGACAAAGGGGAGAGATCTAAAATAGCCAACAGGGACCGCTCCAGTCCCCGTCCGTCCTCATCATTTGAAGTTGGACATCAACAGCCTGCGAGCCACAACAATTCTTCAAAAGTTGCTCATTTCTCCTTCGCTAGGTCAACTACAACTACTTAGCTTCGGCTGATCTGTGCACTTCGGAAGATAGTTGACTGGCCAACTAGCCGAAGATGCGCTAACAGATACGATGAGTGTTCGGACCCAAAAAACACGAGAGGAGAATTCTTCCTTTCGCACAACCACGCTTCAACGCACTGCGTTCAGGCGCACTCTACCAGTGTATATGTGCATTGGAAAAAAGACTGTAAACAGATAGCTTGATTCTTCTCAATAAGATTCGAGCAAAAATTGCAGCCTTAAGAGTATAACAGGGAATCACAAAAGATAGTCGCTAGGACGGTCGAGGTGAACTAATCCCAATATCTGCCCACAAGGCGGACAAAAAAAAAACCTATAGTTACTTACAACTTTTCCGAAGAACACCAAAACGGAATCGACGTAACACCTTCAGGGTTGTTACGGAAAAGTCGAAAAAAAATCCGCGCCAGATCCGCGCCGGCCCCAAAACCCAATCCGCGCGAAATCCGCGCCATAAAAAAAATCGCGAAAAAAGAATAATACAGAAAGCATTACTGATCCGTTGATCTGTTGTGGATTCATATCCCACCTGCACCAAGTGGAACCTTTTCTGCCATTTCTGAAACAATATTAGCATTTTTTGTAACACTTTAAATATCGTTGCTTTAAAAACAAATTCAGGAAAAAAATTTAAATTCAAAAATTTTAAAAATTTTAAACCCTAAATTAAATAACCATAAAATCTATTCTCACCAAAATTTTACTCTGGAAAATCGAAACACGAAATTTATTTTATTTTCTTCTCTAAATTTCTCTAAACTAAAATATGACTCCGAAAATGATTCGAACTAAGAAAATGGCAAAAAAACAATAATTCAAAAAATTAATAATCTAATAATTAAATAATTTAATAATTTAATAATTTAATAATTTATTAATTGATTAATTGATTAATTGATTAATTTAATAATTTAATAATTTAATAATTTAATAATTTAATAATTTAATAATTTAATAATTTAATAATTTAATAATTTAATAATTTAATAATTTAATAATTTAATAATTTAATAATTTAATAATTTAATAATTTAAGAAAAATCCATGCTAATTTTTTTTGTAGTTTTTCAATGTGAGAATTCATATTTCTTTTTGCGTTTTTGAGTCTGCAAGTTTTGGCAATTTAAATTTATGAATTCTATTTATTTTTTTGTTCAATTGAATATGTAAATTCTGAAATTTTCAATTTTAGACGGAGATTTTAGCAGATTGCTAAGTGGATTTCGTCATGTTTTGATAATTGGGAGTAGAACCAATTCTACCTAAATCAGAGTGGCAATAGAATGTTTCAATTTTTAATAAACCACAAATTTCAAAATTTCAATTTAAGATTGAAAAAACTTAAAAAATCTAAAAAGATCTAAAGCTTTTTAAAATTCTGTAATTTTTCGAATTTTGTAATTTTGAAATTGTAATTAATATGCTCGCTCAATATTTATTGTTTGCTATATTAGAAAATGTCTTGGAAACTTTGGAACCCTGTACCGTTCTTTAACAAAAATCTAAGGGTTAAATCCAATCCGGAACATACCCTAAGAATCATTTATGTACATCCTTATGTTTAAATCTTTGGAAAAAGTTTAAAATATGAGTCAGAAGATAAAAATTAAATGTATCATGTGAATAATTATAGAAAAATATTTAAACCAGGTCAGCAAATGTTAACAAAAAATATGTTATGTAAAATTTATATAAGAAATCTCAATACATTTTTAAAAATAAACGCTCCTTGAAGATTATTTTGAAGATTCGTATTAAGAAAAAAAAAACAATGAATAATTTTCAGAAGAAAATTTTCTTCTTAGAAATTGATATTTTTGCACGCAAAGAAAAAGATTAAATTTATTTTATTGCTTATAATATTTTCCTTTGTAACTTGAAACAAATTCTATCGTTCTCAATTATTTTATTTATGAAAATTGCTATCCGCGCGAAATCCGCGCCTGAACAAAATTAGCCAGCAAATCCGCGCCAGATCCGCGCGATACGCGCCATCCGTAACAACCCTGCACCTTATAATGTGGCCCTCTTAAACCTTGCGGTTTCGTCAACGGATCCACAGGCGTGTATCGTTCTTTTTGCGGCAAGACTCCGCCTCCCGGGTCTCCTAAGTGTGAAGGTATGGCACGGGGATAGGGCACCGAAAACCTATATATACACTTAGATTTTTTTTTGCGTCCGCCTTGGGATTCGAATTGGCGACCTCTGGATTGTGAGTCCAATGCGCGGTCCGATTGATCCACACAGGCAGACATCGAAGAACACCAAATTGATCATCAATTTTGTTCCAAATAGATATACAAATTTTAGAATAAAAAAAATAAGCAAATCTAAAATCTAGAAATTTTAAACTGCAAGAATTATTAAATTTCATAATTCAGATTTCAAGGTTCTTTAATTTTTGAATAAAAGATCTTTTAATTTCAAAAAATCATTATTTAAATTCTTGTTTTTTATGTTTGGAATTTAAAAACCAATGAATTCTTGACATTTTTTAGTGCGCGAATAAAATTAGTCTTCAAGTTATTTTTTTTTTAGTTAATGTCATCTAGAGGGAATCGGAATTGCAGTCTGTATAGGGACAGCAGTTTTTGGAACACTTAAAAGCTTGAAATTAGGAAAAAGATGCACTATTTTTATTGTTCTTTGTCTGTTCTATCCGAAACTAATCCATTTTCAAAATTTATGAATTTTCAAATTAAAAAATACAAACAAACAAAAAAAATAATAAAAAATAACTTAGAAAACTCAAAAAATCTGAAATTTATAAATTCAAAGAATCCAAAATTTAAAAAAGTGCTAAAATTTGAAAATTCCACAGTTTCCACAGATCATTATTCAAAATATACTCAAATTAAAAATTCAAGGACTCAAATATTCAAACTTCAAACATTTTTAAAAAATAACAAAAATAAAAGATCAAGGAACATGTTTTTGATGTTTGATTTTCTGGCGGCATGTTAGAATTCAACAATAAAAAAATCAAAATTAAATTATTTGAGCACTTAATAATTTAACAATTTAAGATATTAAGAATTTAAGAATTAAAGGATTTTTAAATTGTAAAATTTAATTCCGGAATTTTAAAACATTAGAGATAAGAATTTTTGTTTTTAATTTTCTTTCGTTTTGTGCAGTTTTTTTCAATTCTCAAATTTTTGAGCGCTTAAATTTTTTATTTCTTAAATTTTTGTTTTTTTATTGAAGCATTTTGATTTTTGGAATATTTTAATCTATTTGTATTATTTAACGATAACGGGGGCAGTTCAAGATTCAGTTCAAAAATATGCAAGTTTTTATCAAATAAATTTTAAATTTTGCACTTGCATTACTTTTTTACGCAGTAGTCCAGACTTTTCAAATTCTGACCTGGCATCCCTGGACCTGTCCAGCTAAAAAAGCAAAGCAATCCACTTTAACGACCCCCGGGTCTTTTGTGGGCTCTGTTGCAAGTTTCTGCTCATTTCTAGGCGTCCGAAGATTATGGTGTGGTGAGTCACCCAAAACCTCTTTTACGCAAATGGACCGACGTTTTACTTCCCCATCCGATAAAATGCAGCTGTTTTGCGATAATTTGTTTCCCAAATTTCTAAGAATTTGATGAAAAAATAAACCTTGAAAAATTTTTGCAGCGGCCATAATCCAAAACCCCTTCTCCCCCCCTCCTCCCCACCAATCGTGGACAATTGTCCATACAACAAAAATCTTTTTTGTAGGGAGCATGAACAATCGCCAGACCCCCTAAAGTGTCCACGTGGTTTATGGATGGTCCCTTTCCAATATTTTTAAAAAATTATGATTTTTTTCAATAGTTCATTTTTGCCTTCCTCTCCTTACTGAGGAAAGGCTATCAAATCACTCGAAAAATGAACTTCTCAATTAGACCTCCTAGACCCACCTTCATGTATACCTTTCGACTCAGAATCAGGGGGGTTTCGTCAAAGCCCATACATTCAATTGATATGTGGTCAAAGACAATCTTATGGGAAATTGGAAGAGCTTTCCGGTAATTTCGAGACTGAAAAATCAAGTCTGTCATATAGATATTGCCAAAAACCTTAAAAAAACCTATTTTTTCAACAAAAAAAAAAAAAAAAACAAAAGCAAAAACAAAACAAACAAAAAACCGCTGTAACTTCATAAGGATTGGACTAAGGACAATGGTCAATATGGAGACCTTTATGTAAAATTGTCTGAAGAATCGACTCTCGTGTTCGGTTTTTGAAAATTTTGATGTTTAGAGCACTTTTGAAACAAACAGTTCCAGTAAATGATATTTTTATTTTTTTTTTTTGGGTGAGTTGCTCCATCCTGCATTTTTCGTGGGTATTTTTGTAACATCTTAGGCTATTTTGACAAAAAAAATGAACGAGAAAAAAAAAAACGTGGGCTCACCTTCAAGTTTGACTTTTAAACTTAAAAATTAAAAAAATCTCTTGAAAGTGGCGTCAAATTTCCTACAAGTTTGTCTTTGGCCATTTTTTGATACGATGCAACGGCTTCAAGATACAACAATATTAAAATAACGAAATACACAAATATTTAAAACACTTACGCCCTACTCAAATGTCATTATCGAGTGTAACTGGCTCCATATACACAAAAATGGCTTATATAAGCGTAGGATAACATGTCTACAAAGTTTCATTGAAATCGGAGAGGGTCGAGAAAAAAAAGTACCTAAAAAATTCTTGTTTTGGGCTGGAATTGCTCAAAAACCTTTTCAACGAGCACGAATTGGATTGGAGATCTGACTACCCTATCATAAGTTCTGAGCACATCGGTGCCCTGCAATATGAAGATCTGACTACCCAATCTAGTGGTATGAATAATAGTCAAATTAAGGGGTTACATACTTGTAGAAAATCTAAATTTTTCATATTTCCGAATATTTATTAAATTCTTTAAAAAGATGAATTCCAATCACTCCTGAAAGTTTCATGAAGATATGTAATGTTTTAAGTGAGTAGAAGACGATTTAAGTTTATAGTTCTGCCATGCGCAAAGCGGACTGTCAAACTTTGTGAACGTTTTTCTCGGAACGCCGAGTTGATTTACGGGTGCCACGATATCTCGAGATTGGATGGACCAAATTGGCTGAAATTTGGGGTGAAGACTCTTAAGACATATCCCGTGTGCATGACGAAGCCCGATTTACAAATGTTGCTTTTTGAAAAAATACAAACATCAAAAACGGATGATTTTTAATATGAAAAACACAAACATATTTTTATCTTTTTTTAAAATAAACTTTTCGAAAATCGGCCTTCGTCATGCACACGGGATCGGTTTGATTAGTCTTCAAAAAAATTTTGAGCCGATTTGGTCGAAGCAGTGTTGAGATATCGTGGCACCCGTTTTTTGAAACTGCTAACTTCAAATAGCTATATCTCGGCAATGATGCAACCAAATGTCTTCAAATTTATGTTGATAATAGTTAAAAATGTTTATGTTAAAGTCCTGAAAACAAATTTTAAAAAACTTTGCGTGTGTGCCAATAGCAACCCTTGACATGTTTGCCGATTTACATGTATGTAACCCCATAATTAAACACTGAAAAACATCGCCCTCTATTTTGGATAGCACCCTTTAAATCTGAGGAAGGCACCAACCACCCTAGGGTGGATTAAGTAACGTTTTTTTTAAATGCCACACCTATGAACCAAAGTATGTATTTCTGAAACAAGTGATTATTTAACGTGAGTTACTATTTTCCAGATATTCATCCTCCTTAATTACAATTTTGCGGAAGACACGAAATCGATCAGAAAAAAATGCTTTCCAATATACAGATTTTCGAATATTTACAAACTATTTTTGTATGGATAGCTGCTTCCACATGTGATATTGTGCCTGACAAAACACATTTAATTCAAACATGAACATTTCCGGTGAAAATGGGCGAAGCGATAGTAAAGAAGAGGCGTCGTGTCGCAATTATGATCACGACAGAGAAGCGTTTGAGAGATAGATGATTTTCTATTTTGATTGTTTGCAATTCAAATGATGGCATGAGTAGTGTGTTTATTAGTTGTTCATGAGGGAAGATTACCAACAGTCTTCTTCAACTATTAGGCAGTGTAAGTTTTTTTTTGGTGCATCCACAAAAAAGGCAAAAACAAAAAAAGGGAAAATTTGGTCTCAGTTCGGCAAAACATTCAATTACCAGACAGAAAAATCACTCACAGAGAAGATAATTTGCACGTGAGTCGTGTCTGCCACGAAATGATAATTGCACAGAGCAACAAACAAGTGTTAACACACACACACGCACTCTCACGCTCACACAACAACAAGAAAAACAATAACGCTACCCAACACGCACGCACAAACGCCAACCCCTCAGTAAACCAGAGGTCTTGCTGGCAATTCTACATACCGTTCCTTATCGTTGGCCGAGCTGCGTCCCGAGTGGACCGACTCCCGGTCGTCCCCAGCCATCATGTCCCGCGGGATGTGACCCACTTGCGCCTGCTGGTGCTGCTGCTGTTGCTGTTGAATCTGGCTGTAGTACGTGCGGTACCACTCGGCGTACGCCTGCGGGTTTGTACGGCGCAGCTGCTCGTAGTACGCCTGGTGCTGGGTGTAGTAACTGTACGGGTCGTAATAACCGGCTGCCGTGGTCGCTCCGCCGTACTGCTGCGCACCGTACGCTGACGAGCTCGACGGAGCGTACTTGCTGGAGCGAGGATCACGCGGATCCTTGCGATCATCCGGCTCGCGACTTCCGCGGGCACGGTCACGCTCCGTTCCGTTGCGACTTCCGGTGCGGTAGTCCTCGTACTCGTAGCGTCGATCGTGGCGATCGCGCCGTTTGTCTCCGTCGCGGTAGCGATCATCTGGAATGAGATTGAGTCAGTTACATCGCGCTTGTACAGATGGATCTTCAAAACCTTACCTTTTCTTCCCTCTTCCCGGTAGCGATCGCCACCCCGCTCGCGATCTTTCTCTTTCCGGTAGCGGCGATGATCTTCACCACCGCGTTCCTCCCGCTTGCGGTAGTACTCCTCGCGGGAAATGTACCGCTTGCTGCCGTCTCCGTCCTTGTCGTAGCGCGTCGATCGCTCCGTCTCGTACTTGGAGCCGTCGGTTTCGTAGCGCGCGTCCCGGTCGTACTTGCGGCCGTACCGGTCGCGATCACCACGTTCGCGATCGTACCTGGAAAGGAGATCAGTGTTAGTAACTTGCCAATTAAGCAATCTAATGTGGTGCTGAATTCAGATTGTTGGAGTTTTTAAAGATCAACAGTGTACTTGATCAACTTTCACGATCCTCAAAGCGCATCAGAACCTCAAAACAGGCTATTGCCAATCTGAATGATCAACAGTGAACTGTACGACGTACAAGTCACATTTCAAATTAGGTAGATCTCAACAGGACACAGAGTTAAAACTTTGTTTAGGGATCTTGGGTTTTAAATTTGACCTGGAGATTGAACGGTACGTTGTTGATCGTTTAGAGCACCAATAAGTGAAGTTCTGATTTTTTTAATCTGCTTGACACATATCTTAAGGTTATGTTAAAAATCAAAACTCACCTGTTACGATCTCTATCCCGGTGATCATAACCACGGTCACGATCCCGATCTCGCTCCCCACGTCCTCCTCCCTCCTTGCGACGTTCCTTTTCCTTCTCGCCACCACGCTTCCGATCCCGATGACCATCACTTCCCTCGCGCTCCCTCCGTCTCCGCTCGCGATCGCTGTAGTCCGAATCTTCCGTATCGTAGCGATCGCGCGAACTCTTGCTCTTCGTCGAACGCCTCAGCGGATCCTCGTCCCGCCTCGAAGACGACTGCTTGCCCTTTGAGTAGAACATCGACCGATCTTTGTCGCTTTCGTCCGCCGTTGAGGTATTGGACGGATCCTTGCGCGGCGGTTCAACCGTTAGCGAGGAGTCTCCCGCTGCAGCTGCCGTTGAGTTGACAGCCGGCTCGTCATCGAGCGTATTGCCACCCTCGATCGGTTCTTCGCGACTTATTTCCACGTGGATCGGCTGCTGTGGCTGCTGCGCAGGAGGATCGTGCGGGTTCTCTCCGTCCATAACGAGTTCGCGCGTTTGCTCGTTGATCGGGATGTCTACGGTAGGTTGCGCCTGCGGCGCAGCGTAGCGATCGTCTTCGACTCCGGGGATCACGCGCTGCTGGTTGTGATGATGGGTGTCGCTCTCACCCGGGACCAGGTAAAGGTTACGATCGCTGATCGTCTGATCGCGGTGATTCGAAGGTCGCACGGCGTTGGAGGTGGCCGAATCGGACACTTCTCCGTCTACTTGGCGTTCCATGTTGAGGTCGGTGGCGTTCTCGAGGTCCGTGCCCGGGATCATACGGTCCAGGCCGGGTGGAGGTTCGGGGTAGTTGTGACCGGTTTGTTGTTGGTGTGGTTCCGACTGCTGCTGACCGGGGACGTAACGGGAAAGGCCTGGCGGGGGAAGACTGTCGTCGGCTTGCTGGGGATCGTTGGCGACTGGTTGCGAAACGGTGTAACCTTCCTCGGACAGATGACCAGTTTGAAGGTACTGGTTCCGATCATGACTTGGTGCAACTTCCAGGTTTTCAACGTTCTCTGTGCGAGAATCGGGAATTTCTTGATTTTCCGGAACGAGGTTCACCAAATTGGTGATTTCCTGCTGGACAACCGGTGCCGGAGGTTGGTAGAAGAAGGCAGGACTCGTAGACGGAGCCGGAGCCAGACCAGGCGTTGCGATGTGGGCCCGCTGACCGGTTCGTTTGAACGGATTTCCGGCGGGTCCTTTTGGCGGTGGTCCTGCCTGCATCGGCGGAGGTGGACCACCTGCTGCGACCTCGGTTGGCATCGGAGGCAACGGTGGAGTTTTCGACGCGGACTTTGGTGGCAACGGCACTGCTGCACCACCATCGGCCTGTTGATTGGCTCCGGCAATCGACGGCGGAGGTGGCGGGAACGATGACTCCCGGTAGCCGCCGCCACCACCCTCCTGGCGTCGTTCCTCCACGGGAGCTACCTCCTGCGGAGGTTCCTGCTTGATGTTCAACGAGTTCAACGCCTCGTCCAACTTGTCCGGAACGTCACCGCTCGTAATCCCATGCTGGTACGCCCCAATGTTCTCGTAGTTTTCCACGCCATGCCTGCCGGAAGACCCGTCGTCCGACGGAACCGTGTTCGAGCTACGACTCTCGCCGATTTCACCACTCTCGATCGAACGATCGCTGGACGTCTGCGACACCTGGCTCTCGATGGACCACTGCGGCGACAGGGTTTCGTTCTTGAGTCGCGTCAACTGTGCAACCTGCACCTTTGGGGCAAGTTGCTGCGGCGCCGTCGGCGGCGGCAGTATCGGTTGAGTATTGTTTCCGGCACCAGGTAAACTGAAATTGTTTGGAGGCGGCACGATCGGCGCAGAGTAGTTCGAGTAATTGGGGTCTTGGTAGGTCGGTTGATGAACCTCCGCGGGTTTGGGGCTGGGTGCTGCGGCCACAGCGACTACCGCCGGTTGCTGATCTCCGATGGACCAGTTCCAGTTTTCCCCACCGCTTGTGTCGAAGCTATCGGTGATCGTCTGATTGAACGGCTGCTGCTGGTGGGGCGTCGTTGAAGCCGGTGGATGTGACGGAGGTCGTTGCGGTTGCTGAGCAAAGTAGTTGTTCGGGCCTGGTGCAAACTGCTGCGCCGGTATCTGCTGACCCGGATACGGTTGCTGCGACTGATGATGGTAGATTGGCTGGTAGTTCTGCTGCTGCACCGGCGGAGGTTGCTGGTTTGCGTAGTTCGGATGGTGGTAAGCCGGTTGGGCCGGTATAAAGTTCCGGTTGCTCTGGTCCAAATGCGTTTGCTGAGGTGGATACTGCTGCTGCTGCTGTTGGGGTTGAGGTTGGAAGAAATGATTTGTTCCCACAGGCTGCATCATCGGCTGCTGCTGCTGCGGTGCCATCGATTGAGGACCTTGGGGAGCGCCGGAGTCTCCCCAATCGCCCCAGTCGTCACCCCAGCCATCGGTATTGTTGTTGTTGGTAAATGCTGCTGACGCAGAACCAATTGGTTCGGTCATTTTGTTGCTGGTAGATGATCGACGACGAGATGACGACGAGAGTTGCTGGACTTTTGCTGGTGATGCTGCTTTTCTGCTGATGATTTGCTGAGTGTCGACTACACTTCTTCCATTTTGGCTCTGCAAGCCGCCGCTGGGTTGATGAAGTTCTGAGGGCTGCGTGAAGTAGCTGCTGGCACTCAGAGGATGATTAGAGGATACCTGTAAAGATAGCAAAAATTTTAAGATATTTGATGGAACAAACGAAATTTGAAACTACATAAAATAGCATAAGATCTGAAAAAGGAGGTAGCGTACGGATTCGGACAGGAAAATGAGAAGTTCTTGAACAAGTCAATCAAACTAGATCATGATTCGATAACATAAATTTAGCTTCAGTTGTAGCTCTAATATCTACTCCGTTATCACTCTCCTATCATACTAGCGACCAAAGTTGTAGTTTGAAGTTGCCTGACTAAAATAACACCTCTTGGCGCGCACACGTAACCGAATCGTGCGACCGGTCAAAAACGCACCAACGACGGTAGCATATGTAATATCTCAATTAATACTCGGCGAACAGCGAAATAGAGAAAGAGAAAGAAAGAAAAACAAAGCCATGGGTCTAGCTCATTTCCCCGAATGACATTTCCCCGAATGCCATTTCCCCGAAAATCATTTCCCCTAATTGGCCACATCCCCGAATACCACTTCCCCTAATCAGCCACATCCCCGAATGCCATTTCCCCGAATATCATTTCCCCTAATCGGCTATATCCCCGAATGCCATTTCCCCTAATCGGCCATTTCCCCGAATGCCGTTTCCCGAAATGACACTTACGCCAATTGCCGTTTATTTAAATTTAAAATTACTCGAATTTGCATATCCCTAATCATCATTTTCGCTAAAGCCTTTTTCCATGACTAACAGTTATTTTCTTTCTCAATTTTACCGAACAAACAGCTTTTTCGGGTATGCTGATGATCTCACTGTTGATTAAATGTTGTAAATTGGGTAGTAAAGCCCTTTGTCAATTTTTATGAACAACGGTAAAAACACGATTGAAAACCATTTCTGATAACTTTTTTATTCATTTTTATGCAAAAAAGTTTTTGACAAGACAACATTTTTCCGATGGATCAACTATGCCCCCTGGATCGAGCTGTCAAGTAGGAGCTTTTCTGCCAAGAAGGGCCGTGAAGTGAATTTTTAGAAATTGAATTAAAATCCCTTTTAAATCCTTTGCGGTCGTACAAAGGGTCATTGTACTTAGTAAAGCTTATTTTTCTTGTGAACAATAATATCACAAATTTAAGCTTAATTTTAGGACCCAATTACTAGATTTTTGTTGTTCAATTAACATTTGTATTCAACCGCATGATTAAATGTTGTTTTTGAGAAATTTGCAAGGAATTTTTTTTTTCGAATTTTGTTCAAGAACGCAAAAATCGAACATATAGGTACATAAGGCTGGTATAAATTTTTGTTGATTATACTTTTCGCCAAATCCTAAACCAGCAATGCGAATAAAATGATCAGTGTGAACGGGGTTCTGTACTACGAAAATCGCACGGTTTGTTTTCTGAATCATAAAAAATAACAAAATTTCTATTGCATTATTATTATCATGTCTATAAGAAAAAGGTATTTGTTTTGAGAATGTATAAAAAATAGTCTGTAACAATATTCATTGTATTTGAATGAATAGTACCAAACCTTACAACACCCCTTCCCCCCTAAAATGCAACGTCTGTTCTGAGTGAAGCCAAAAAGAAAGTTGATCATTCAAGGCCAATACGAACCTTTCAAGAAATATTATATGTAGTTTGATGTGATAAAAATTGCCATCATTTTTTTTTCTTACACAGTCGACTCTCTGGTCTATCGATGAATTCTTCAGTCCCTGTTTGCTTTAAAAATCTCTTCCGGTTGTCAATAATTTCAGTTTTCATGGCTTGCATAGACATTTTTCTTGGCGAAACGAAGCTTTAAAGGGTGTTTGACATTAGTTTGGTTTTGTTTGATGGACGTTGCCATGATTCTCTCCCATAGCTGGGTATCAAGAAAAAAATATTTTCAATCGAGTCTTCATTTTGCATCGTTCTGTAATCTGATGATTCTCTTCCTCGACGGTCCCTTGGATATTGACAAGCAGAGAGTCGACTGTAGTGAACGCGGTCAAGCCGAAATGCCCGGTGCCCAGGAGCGCGCGCGCTCCGGGGCACCGGGCATTTCGGCTTGACCGCGTTCGGGGAAATGGCGTTCAGGGAAATGACTATTCAGGGAAATGACTATTCAGGTTGTTGTGGTTTGGTTGAGCGTTTTAGCAGAATGCATTACTGTGAATACAAAGAGACGAGTTGTTCCTTTTAATTCCGCTATATATATATATATATAGCGGAATTAAAAGGAACAACTCGTCTCTTTGTATTCACAGACTATTCAGGGATATGACTAATCGGGTAAATGGCATTCGGGATTGTGGCCCATTCGGGAAAATGGCATTCGGGAATGTGGACGATTAGGGGAAATGGGAAATTCGGGTAAATGGAATTCGGGGAAATGACTATTAGGGGAAGTGTCTTTTCGGGGAAGTGGCATTCGGGGAAATGTCCCTTCGGTAATATGGGTTTCGGGAAAATGTCATAGATTCAAACAAAGCCATACATCCCCATAATCGCGTTCCAATCAATGGGAGATACGACGAACCAACGAAAGTAGCGAGCTACAGCGAAGAAATACTTTCACAATACGGTCCACTTCACGTGTGTGGGTGGAGGAGGTACATGCAGGAGGAGACCGCGCCGAGGATGGAGATGATAGTTGACATGGCAGACGCAAATGGCGAGCCAAATCGATTTTGGCCATGGCGAAAGAATGCAGAACGAAAACTAACTGAATTGCCTTGTACGTTGTTGTATCGAGTGGATCCCTACAATATTTTCAACAGAAGTTGGGTTGGATCCCTTTCCTAAATGTCAGTTTACTGTTCAGCAGAAAAAATAAATAAAATCTGTTGAATTTGAATATGAATACAATGATGAAGCAGAATGTTTTACTGCCAAAAGGAAAATTTAGATTCTTGCCCGTTTGGATGGTTTCAACAGTCCCACCAAAATTAAGTTTGATCAGAAATAGTAGATTTCGAGTGCTGATAGAGAGTGTGTGGCGGACTGTGCATTTTGATGTCGTATTATACACAATTATTAGCAAACACCAACATTAGTTTATAGGGCCTAATAAAAAAATCCAGAACTGTCGTTTTTCTTAAAAAGATTAAGCAGGTATTAGACTTTGGCAAACAAACAAACTCTTACTTTTCCGTATTTGAAAGTTTTTCAAACTCGCAAATTTGTTTGCGGAAAATTCGCAAATAACTCAAAATGTATGCAGGCTAAACTGCCGTTCTACGCATAATTGTCCCATGTTCAAAAAAGTGCAACTGAGAAAAACGCGATTGAAATTTTTCGCCCGATTTCTGTGTTTCTACGCATAATTGTCCCGTGGGTTCCTATTAGCCCTATGTGTCCCTAATCGCCCCAGTTAGCAGTTTATCACCCTTAATTGTGATTCTGTAGCTATACAACAGATAAACAAGACATAATGGTTAGTAAAACTAATGATTCCGTGTAAGAAAATACTTGGTGGGACAATTATGCGTAGAAGTTTAACGATGGGACAAACAGACTTGGTGTTGTTTTCAATGAGTTTCCGAACAAAGTACCAGATTTTATGTGTTTTTCTTAAAGTACACATCAGACTAAACTTAAAAATGTCACAAAGTCAAAATCGTCCAAAACTGACATGGGACAATTATGCGTAGAACGGCAGTAAAGTATCTGCAAAAAAAACAAAGAAGTAAAAACTGTCAAACTGTCAAAAAGCGAGTTTTTTGTTTATCATAGTCTAATACCTGCTTGAGAAGAATGTATTTTTTATGTCAGAATAAGTAGGGTGACAATAAAAAATCGACTTAAGAGATACCCCCTGATTCGATTCCGTAGGAAAAAATACCCTCCAAATATGAGCGAAATTGGTAAAGGGTCGCTTTTCATCGTTGAAGTTGATGAAAAAAAAAATCTCGTCAGATCGACAAGGTTAACTCGGATCGACAAAGTTGTTTGTTGTTCGACAAAGTTGTTTGTCATAAAATTTTATTTACATAAGAATCTCACACTTGACAATTATCCGACACATTTAACGCCACATTTTATGAAATTTTGAATTTTTTGCTTTTTCCCATACATTTGTGGCCGTGGCTGACTGGTTACGGTGTTCGCTTGCGAATGGCTCTGGGTTCGATGCACTTTTGGACACTTTTTTGGAAATCTCAAACATCCCCCCCCCTCCCTCCCTCTTTGTGGACAATTGTCCATACATAAAAACAAATATTTTTTGTATGGAAAAACAAATCTTTTTTGTATGGGTCAGAGAAAGATTTTTCTTATCGCAGCTGAAAAGGAACAGAAACGAAAAATATGTTTTGATGGAAAAATCAAACAATTTGAATATTCTTATTTGAATGCGACTGAAAATTAAACCAGCCTAAGGATAGAAAAAAAAAATATAAATTAAAAAAATTAAAATCGGTAAAAACAATTTAAATATGAAAATCACAAAATTTGTTTCTAACCTAAAATATTAGTCCAAAATATCTGATTATCAGATGAAAAAAAAAAAAAATTATAAATTGAAAAATTAAGGATTTTAAGAATTTAAGATTAAAAAGATTTGTAAATTTAGGAAATATTGATTTCTTTTTTTGTTTCAACAATTTAAATTTTAATGGTTTTTGGGTTTTTTTATAAGGTCCTACTTTTTTAATTCTTTAATTTTTTAATTTGTTATTGTTTGTGGTCACGACATTTCTTGACCACGTTCCTTCCGATCTCCTTACTCAGCTTATAAGTTTTGGAAATATGTTTTTTTAGCAAAAAAATGAGTAAAATGAAATAAAAATAAATGAATCTGGGATTAAAAGAATAAAAGTTATGAATTACTACCGGTAATTCTAAGAGCTCTAAAACCAAAAAATTTTGGCAGGCAAATGCTATGTAAAAGTTCTCAGAGTAAAATTAGATATCATAGAAAATATGTGGGAAATTTTGTATAGGAAAAAAATATCAAATCTCTAATCTTATTTAATCGTGATACTAAATAACAAAAATAATCATCAGCATAATGGAAATGAATTTTTTTGGAGAGCAATTCTGGAGCAACACGAGAAAAGGGCGGAAATCATTTTGACAGCTGAAACTATTTTGAAAATTCAAAGACAACATGAAACTTTTTCACAAAACTCTAAACAAAATCTGGCCTTCCGAGCTACCTTCTAACGCTGCAGGGTTTATTAAATAGTAAACTCTGGAGTTTCTTTTGAAAAGGTCCTTTAAACAAAATTTTCATTTTTTGCTTTTTGGGTGTTTTTGAATACCCCTGATTCAAGGCGGCTCTAAAAACAACCAAAAAGCAAAAATTGAAAATTTGGTTTATAGGATCCTTTCAAAAAAAAAACTCCAGAACTGTTGAATCGGAATTTGCAAAATAGTTCTAGCTGTCAAAATGCTTATGCGCCCTTTTCATATGTTGCTCCAGAATTTATCAGGCGTTGGTTATTGAGCAATTCTACCTCAAATCAGGATTTTTTCTGGTACTTTTGTACCCGACTCTCTCCGATTTCAATGAAACTTTGTAGACATGTTATCCTAGGCCTATATAAACCATTTTTGTGTATATGGAGCCAATAGTACTCGAAAATAACATTTGAGAAGGGCGTAAGGTATTTAAATATGTTTTTATTTTGTAATTTAAAAATTACTGTATCTCGAAGCCGTTGCGTCGTATCAAAAAATGGTCAAAGAAAAACATACAGGAAATTGGACGGGCTTAGCATAGCATAAGCATAAGCATAGTTAGCAAGTTGCTACTCCGTTATTGACCAGGACCTTCAGAAGTTACATCCACGAGCCGTGGAAGATGAGTGGGTGCTATCTTTCCTCGCTTCGCAACTTCTCAAAGGCCCCTATCATGCTGATCAATACCGGCGCCGGCCACGACCAGTGGTAGAGTCACGGGGAAGTGGATGGGAATGTTAGTCCGATACTTGAGTGATAGAGACCGCCCAATCGACTGCTTCTCCGACAAAGTATCACATGAGTTTTGAGGGGTTAGTAGATGGGTATGAGGTCAGGATTCACGAGTGGCAGTGATGTGACCATGAGCATTTTGTTTATCGGTTGAAATTTTTAAATCTTAGGCAGCCGGCTGCGGAAAGATAAACTAGTGATGATTTAGAAAGTTTTTTTAATCGAACGCGTGCCAACCGAGCATTAGTGCTATGGGCTGGACTTATCAGTATATTTTTACTGTTTCTACAATTTAGATAACGCGAGCAAATTTCAAATATCCTCGCAGCACACAATACACGACAAAAATGCGAAACAAAAGGCACACGCAAAAAAAAAATCACTTTTCACTCCGAATATTTTTTACGACCACGCGCTCCCTTTGTCAATTATGCACGCACAGGAAATTGGACGGGCTTTCTGAAAAAATACACTGAAACAAAAATACACGCAACTTCTATGAGATTTTTCATTTTTTAAGTTTAAAGGTTAAATTTGATGGTGATGTCACGATTGTTTTTTCGCTCAAAATTTTTGAGGAAACAGCCTAAAATGTTACAAAAAGACTCACGAAAAATGCAGGATGCTATGTCTCTCCTAAAAAATACAAAAATCATTTACTACAACTGTTTTTTTTTTTTTTTTTTGAAAAGTGGTCTAAACGTCGAAATTTTTCAGAATTGAAAGTCGGAATCGATACCCCAGACAATTTTACATAAAACTCTTCATATTGACCATTGGCCTAAGTCCAATCCTTGGAAAGAAACAGCGGTTTTAAAAATAAAAATGTTGAAAAAATAGGGTTTTTGGTGGTTTTTGGCAATTTCTATATGACAGACTTGGTTTTTCAGTCTCGTAAATATTTTTACCGGAAAGCTCGTCCAATATCCCATCAGTTTGTCTTTGACAGATATAAGTTTAATTACATTGCTCATAACTGTAAATAGAATATGTTTTTCAGTGTGGTAGAAACCTGGATAGTAAATAAGCTTACGTAAATAATATGACAGGTCAAATTAAAAACCTTTAAAAGGAAAACTTATGGGAAATGGGACGAACTGTCAGGTAAAAATATTTACGAGACTGAAAAACCAAGTCTGTCATAAAAAAATATCCAAAAACCTATTTTTTTCAACATTTTTATTTTTAAAACCGCTGTATCTTTCCAAGGATTGGACTTGGGACAATGGTCAATATGGAGACTTTTATGTTAAATTGCCTGGGGAATCGATTCCCACTATCGATTCTGAAAAATTTTGACGTTTAGACCACTTTTCAAAAAAACAGTTGTAGTAAATGATTTTTGTATTTTTTAGGAGAGACATACCATCCTGCATTTTTCGTGAGTCTTTTTGTAACATTTTAAGCTATTTCCTCAAAAAAAATTTTGAGCAAAAAAATCGTGACATCACCATCAAATTTAACCTTTAATTTTAAAAACTGAAAAATCTCATAGAAATGGCGTGTATTTTTGTTTCAGTGTATTTTTTTTTCAGAAAGCTCGTCCAATTCCTACATGTTTGTCTTTGACCACTTTTTGATACGATGCAACGGCTTCAAGATACAGTAATTTTTAAATTGCAAAATACAAAAATATTTAAATACCCTACGCCCTTCTCAGATGTTATTTTCGTGTACTATTGGGTCCATATACACAAAAATGGCTTATATAAGCCTAGGATAACGTGTCTACATAGTTTCATTGAAATCGGAGAGAGTCGGGTACCATAAAAATTCCTGATTTGAGCTGGAATTGCTCTATTGGATAACTGAATAATTGATACATTTAGGTAAACAGATTTTTACCCAAGTGTTTAAATTTCTCAAAATTTTAAGTCAGTTTTTCATAAGGTACTGCTTGAGGGAGATTTTAAATCACAGTTTAAATTAAACTAATTTGATTAGCGTTTGCTTTATTTAAAATTTGAAATCTTAAATGTTAGTGATAAAGTTCAGTATAAAAAAAAATTATCAATTATCACTAAACCTAGCTAATACTTAATCTAGCAAGCACTGTTATATCCAACAATTCGAGCAAATGGACATTTTTACACAGGTAAGAAGAGAAAAGAGCATAGGAAAACCGCTTTAACATTAACGTCCCACACGCACAAATCCGCTGTTACCTGCTGCCTCCGATGAACATTACCATTGTGGTCCATATCGGCCACGATGCAATGGGCCGGAAATCCGGCTAATAACCAGAATATTGTCTTCTTGTATCAACTTACAACACACCACGAAAAAATAAAACAATCCTTCACATATTTCGTCCAAAATCAAAATTCCTCCTTTCAAGTTTGCATCGATTGACCTTGTTAGAAGCTAGAAGCAAAATCACCCAAAATAGAAAAAAAAACACTTTCGATTTTTCTCCTCCTCCTCCGCCAAGTCTGGCCCCGTTCAATTTCCTTCAAGAAACTCCTCGCAAGAAGTGGCTCGTAACTTCGTGGGCATGTCAATAAATTTTTCCTCGCCTTGCCACCTGAGCCACCGCTCTGTATTAGTGTCCACCTGCCGCACCTGTCCTCCTCCTTCGCCTTCCACTTTGAACGCCCAACAACGGCTTGGGCGAAGAGGAAAATCGTTTCGTGGCTACTTTCGAAACCACTTTTCGCAACTTCCCTCCGCCTCCTTCCAAAGTTGCTCAGTTGATCACTTCGGAAGGGTTGTTCTGGAAGTGGTCACCCCTCGTCGCCCCACCACCCGCCACAGTATGCTAATTTGCGACGATGATCAGCGAAAATAAAAAGCGAGCGGAATCGAAGGAAGGAGAAAGCCCGAAAAAATGGATTTTTCTCCACCTCGAAGGCAATCGCAAAGGAAAAAGCTGGTCGGACTACTCACTGGAAAAACACGCAACGAAACACACGACCGGTTCCCGGACGGACCACACGGACACACGCACGCACGAACCGGACGTAATTACGCGCTTTGGGTGACGAAAATTGGCCGGATTTCGAGAGTTTTGCACTTTTTTCACGCCACCTCTTGAAAACACGGATGCCAGGTTGGAACTTTCATCACGAAGTCTGTCAAGCCGTTTGACTGTAGTGGTGCGGTGGGTGCGCAAGTGAAAAAAAATGCATTTTGACGTTTCGCTGCAGATGACAGATGAACTTCGGGTGAACTCTCGTTCACGAACGAGGGGAAGCTCGATGAGAAGATGGTGGTTACAGATCTGAAGTTTTTTTGGGTACGGATATAAATATCAAAAAGTATTTATAACTTGGGACCATCCATAAACCAGGGCATGGAGCCTTCGGACGTGGAAGTTAGCCAACCATAAGCAGATGCGTTAAATACAACAAAAAAACGAAAACATACTGTTTTAATATTAAAATATCGAAATAAAATCCATCACATTTTTCGAAAATCATCACTGTAATGTTAAATGTTATTTATTCTTGCCATAAAAAGTTTTTTCTTATATGAAAAGTAAAAAAACTTTTACCGATACAACGTTTTTGTTCCAGAAATGCATGATAGTATCAAAAACTTTCCAACTTTTAAATTAAAAAGTTTGAACTTTCTACAAATATTCACCAACGCGTACTTTTAATCCAACGAACGATCTTTTTAAATTTAGAGTATTTTTTCTTTGTGTGTATAAACATATGAAAGACAATAGGTTATAGAACCTTTTTCCAAAATAAGTTCTTGATATCTATATTGCTCCAGCCATCAATACATTTTTCAGTCTCTTCAAGAATCATGCGCACAAAAAATCTTAGTGTTATGACAAAAGTAACTTAATCTTGAATTGAAAAGTAGGTTTTTAAAAACGATAAATTTTACTGCTAAAGTTTAGGAAAATTTTCTGACCAGCTGATTTAAAAAAAATAACTTTTAAGTATAAACGGATCCACGTTCCTGCTAACAGTTATATCGCAAATTTCTTTCTGGCGTCCTAAATCGTTTATTTTTCTGGTTCTCAGGTTTCCGACCAGTAGGTTCTTTCTGTGCACGGATAGAAATCCTGTCCGGGAAATCGACAACATTGTTCTCGATTCGTTCTGAAAATCGTTTCAGAATGTTGTCGACCAGTCGTCCGGTAACATTTGCATCAAAATCGAGAACAATGTTGTTGATTTTGAGTCGTCACGGTTGGTGACGTCTGGCAAAATAGAAAGCACGCAGCCATCCCGAACGAACACCATGGTGTTTCCTCGAACGCTACTTTGTTCCCGGCAGCAGCCATCCGGCACAAACGTTTAGTCTCGGATGCTCCTTGGTGTTACGGACACTGATCCTGTTCTATGCCGGAAGAAAACATCTCGTAAAAGTCACCCCGCACATAATTAAGTGCAACAGCAGATATATTTGTTTTGTGAACATAACCTTAAACTCGAGATGTTCCTTACGGAATGGGGACAGCTTTTGGAAGATGGACCAGGAAATACGAAGACAAGTCAGAAGGATTCCGTTCGATGGGATCAAGATAGTTAGCGGGTCCGGTGGAACAGTTGGACAATGTTTGAGAATTTTTGTTTTTATTTCGCTTCTTCGCCATGTCGGTGAAAATATTTGACATTGACGGGCGGCCAACCGGGTGTTAGCTAGACCCCGGGCAACCCACCGGCGAATAGAATGTGCAACAAAGTGGGAAAAATCTCGAGGAAACACCACAGAAAGAACCAGAAAAATACACGATTTAGGACGCCAGGAACAAACTTGTAACATAACTGTTAGCAGGAATCGTGTCCGGAACACCGTTTCTACCGGCAGCCACTGCCCGAAACCAACAGGTTCTGTGTCGTTTATTTCCAACGCGCTTTTCCCTTGCTTTTTGCCAGCCAATTTTGCCTCGGATTTTTTTTTCTTAGTCACGGACACGGTTCCGGCTGGCGGTTAGCAGGAAACAGCTTCACTGGTAAACAGCATTACACTTTTTTCAGTTCACTTTTACACACTTGTATGGGATTTTTCAGTTCAAGTATGATTACACACTTTCGTGTAATCATACTTGAACTGAAAAATCCCATACAAGTGTGTAAAAGTGAACTGAACAGTGTGTAATGTTGATTATCAGTGTTCTTTCTGCCTCACTGTCTCGGGCTCGGTACCGAGTTTATTTCTGGCACTACGGTCACACGGACTTTGTTCCGGCCAGCGGATCTGTGTCGGGTTGCTCCTGGGCAGCGGCTTTCGGAAAGAAACGGGTTGTCTCGAAAATATTCCGGGCAGCAGCAGAAAATGTTTTGTTGTGTGCGGATGGTGCGGAAGCAAAAATGTGTGACGCCATCCTGGTGAAAATCTGGATATCAACCGGCACATAAAACATGTGTGCAGAGCTTACGAAGTCAACTTGCGAGACCAATATTTTCTACCAAAAAGAAGGCAAGTTCGGTTACGTGCAATACGCATATTTATAACATCTTGGTACTAGTAGGCTACGCAATTTGATGACAAATCAGTTTTTTCCAAGTCCAAGTCCAGAAAAGTCTATGTTTCGTGAATTATAATTGGGTCCTAAAATGAAGCTTAGATTGCTGATATTATTGTTTAAAGCGATAAAGCTTATTTTTCTGAGTACAATGACCCTTTGTACGGCCACAAAGAGTTTAAAATGGATTTTTAAATCAATTTTGAAAAATTCACCTCGCGGTCCTTCTTGACAGAAAAGCTCCTACTTGACAGCTCGTTCCAAGGGGACCATAGTTGATCCATCGAAAAAATGTTGTCTTGTCAAATTTTTTTTTTGCATTAAAATGAAAAAAAAGTGATCAGAAACGGTTTTTAATCGTGTTTTTTACCGTTGTACATAAAAATTGACATAGGGCTTTAGTACCCAATTAAAATTCCTCTTAAAACGATCCAATCTGCTCCAAATAGCACTGGAAGACGTTCTATTTAGCGATGGGCTCGATGTTTAAGTGCAAGCCCCACGATTCCAAATCCAGGGACTTTCAGGACTAGAAAAATGATCAAATCACAAAGGTATGTTCAAATAACCTTTTTTGTTTCTCTTATTATTTGCTAATAAGAATCCTTTTTATAGGTTTCAACTTTAGTCTCTAACAGCAAAGCTTTGACTGACTCATAGAATTTCCAATCCAACGATCAGTTGATTTGTGGCACCTCGGATGGAAATCGTTTCCTTGTACAGATTACATATATGGCGGGTAATTAATTATACAATAACAACAAATAAAAAGCTATGAAAAAATAGATTGTTTTAATTTAATCAACACAAAAATCCGAAACGTGGGCGTCCGACAATCGCAGGACATTCTAAAAAAATAAAGTCGCCCGAAAACGGCCCGACAACGGCCCGTCAACGTCGATTTTCTCGAAAGCCGATTTCGTCGATCGTCGGAGAAAGTGTTGCAAATAAGCACGAAAAGGGCCCGAATTCCGTCAGACAAACCGTCGGAATTCGGGCCGTTTTGTCGAGCCGTCGGACGGATTTCGGGCCGTTGTCGGCCCTGTCCGTCTGTCAGGGATGAAATGTCATAGTTTTTAAGATGATGATTTAAGATACGGTTATGTGTGTTTTGCACAAGGTTTTGCATATAAAATCAATCATGAGATTATTTTCCGTTTTCGTTAATGAATTCTCATACCCAATGTGCATTAGGTTACACAATTCATTGGACCATCAGCTCGCCCCTCGATACACTTTTGACACTTGTTCTGTGGGGTTCATTCACGCAAAAAGTTCACCCACAAGCTTGTTGACATCCGAGCGCCGAGGTGACGTGTTGGAGTTTTTTTGCGTGATTTTCTGCTGCTGCTGCCGTCTCATCATCTTCCCTCAGATTGGCCAGTTTCGAGAAAAAGAGTCCTTCGCGAGCTTCTAGATTCTAGTGCACATCCGCCTCCGGTTTTGGACGCTGGAAATGTAAAGCAACTGCTGACGATAAAGGAAATCAGCTGACGAAATTTCACAGTGATAAGAATTTCAGTTTACGTTTGGGACAAAATTCAACGTAGCGAAAATGGCACTGATGACGATGATTGCCCGGGTTGTGGACGGTCTTCCGCTGGTCGGAACGATGCAGGAGGACGAGCAGGTTGGTCCCTCCTTCAAACCCTTTTAATTATTTAGGCAATATTACAACTTTTTTTGAATTTTAGTCTGGACGAAGCGTCCTGGAGTACCAGAATCAGGCAAAAATGCTCTTCCGGAAGCTGGGCCCAAATTCACCCAGTCGCTGCAGCATCGAAACAGGACCTTATCTCTTTCAGTAGGTTTCTTGCTTTGAGTTGCACCTGGCTTTATCAGCACAATTGATAAATTAATTGCGTCACGTCGCACGAAATTGCAACGAATTTTACGCTTGACTTATTTTGATTTCTAAAACAATTTGAATTCCTTCAGCTATCTGATCGAAAACGACGTCTGCTATCTGGTGCTGTGTGACAAAATGTTTTCCAAGCGCATCGCGTTCAGCTACCTCGAGGACATCGCCCAGGAGTTCCACAACAACTACGGCCGCAAGGTCAACTCGGTGACGCGGCCGTACGCGTTCATCGAGTTCGACATCTACATCCAGAAGGCGAAGAAATCTCTCACGGACCGCCGGCGGAACATCAACACGATCAACACGCAGCTGCAGGACGTGCAGCGAATAATGGTGAGTTCAAGCGAGCCTTCAATAGGTCGTGTTTTCCAACTAAAGCCAAACTTCACTCCAGGTTCAAAACATTGACGACGTGCTGCAGCGGGGCACGGTCCTCTCCGAGCTGGACACCAAGACGCAGAACCTGTCGATGCTGTCGCAGAAATACAAAAAGGACGCCACCTATCTGAACCGGAAGTCGCTGTACGTGAAGGGCGCGGTGGCCGGCATCGTCATCATAGTGTTTATCCTCTACTTTTGGGTCATTTAATGGGGGTGAAGGGTGAGACGCGTTTACTTTTTCCTGTTTTTGTGGTCTTTTTATGTAATGTTAATAAAATAAACTAGAAGGTGAAAAAAAGTAAATTTACACTGCAATTTGGGCCAAATTGACGACGTGGTTGTTATTTAATCGCTGTTTAGTTCTATACGAACGACGTTCCTTTAATTTTCACGCTAAACATTGAAGGAAGCTTTTTTCTGATATTACTTTAGTGTTCAGTACTTTAGTAGCGTACTATGTCAGAAGGAAAACAGTTTTTGCACCTTGGTTTTAAGGCTAAATATTACAAAGTTGTAAATACAACAAGCATAATGATAAAGAGTTTCAAGCAAAATCAATCGTTTCCTTAGAAGGTGAAGGTAGGAGCATTTCTACTTATGAATTTTCGGTTAATTGGAGCTAACGTAATAAAGTTAACCTGGCCATGGTCTTCGTTTCGTACATACACTTATGGTACTCGGGTCTATATGACCCAGAAATGTATTTGGCTGCCAAAATTCAGAATCTTGACCGATTTTGGATGTCTTGGCCGCAAATGAAAGGTTAGAATGTCTACTTTGCGATTCCGACTGGCAGAACCGGTTTTGGGCACTGTGGCCACCGGGAACCTGCTACAACCGAAAAAAGTCCTTTTTGAGGCCCCGACTTTGAGGACCTGTATCTCTGGAACGATAACACATAGCGGGTTGCTTCCAGTTGCAATTGACGGGTAATAACCTCAACTTTAAGCTCCCGTAGAGATGATTTGTCAAAAGTGGACACCGGTTCCGTTAACCCGGAACATCCGAAAAACATGATTTTTTCAGCTTTTGTTATAAAATCAACACATTAGTCAATTTTTCAACCGGATTTTTGTAAATCATTACATACGCACACTACATACTACCTCTGACTGTTTGGGATCGTTCCGGCCAACTGTGGCCAATCCGGAACCGGTTCCAGGGTACCACCAAAACGGTTCCAATAATGGTATCGCTAGAAACCCGTCATGTTGCATATCAAACTTCATGAAATTGAAAATCATAACCATCTGAGGTCATTCCGATATCCTCTGACCCAACCTGGTCACTCCGGAACCAGTTACCGATGGCCACTGGGGACACTTCCGGAGTATGCAGGAAAGCATATCATGCGACATATCAAACGTCATGAAATTGAAAATTATGACCATCTGAGGTCATTCCGATATCCTCTGACTCACCCTGGTCACGCCGGAACCGGTTACCGGTGGCCACTGGAGGACACTTCCTGAGTATGCAGGGAAGCATATCATGCGACGTATCAAACTTCATGAAATTGAAAATTATGACCATCTGAGGTCATGCCGATATCCTCTGACCCAACCTGGTCACTCCGGAACCGGTTACCGGTGGCCACTGGGGAACACTGCCGGAGTATGCAAAGAACCCTACCATGCGACATATCAAACGTCATGAAATTGAAAATTATGACCATCTGAAGACATTCCGATATCCTCTGACTCACCCTGGTCACTCCGGAACCGGTTACCGGTGGCCACTGGGGGACACTTCCGGAGTATGCAGGAAAGCATATCATGCGACATATCAAAAGTCATGAAATTAAAAATTATGACCATCTGAGGTCATTCCGATATCCTCTGACTCACCCTGGTCACGCCGGAACCGGTTACCGGTGGCCACTGGAGGACACTTCCTGAGTATGCAGGGAAGCATATCATGCGACGTATCAAACTTCATGAAATTGAAAATTATGACCATCTGAGGTCATGCCGATATCCTCTGACCCAACCTGGTCACTCCGGAACCGGTTACCGGTGGCCACTGGGGAACACTTTCGGAGTATGCAAAGAACCCTACCATGCGACGTATCAAACGTCATGAAATATAAAATTATGACCATCTAAGGTTATGCCAATATCCTCTGACCCAACCTGGTCACGCCGGAATCGGTTACCGGTGGACACGGGGGGACACTTACGGAGTATGCAAGGAAGCATATCATGCGACATATCAAACTTCATGAAATATAAAATTATGACCATCTGAGGTCATGCCAATATCCTCTGACTCACCCTGGTCACGCCGGAACCGGTTACTGGTGGCCACTGGGGGACAATTCCGGAGTATGCAAGGAAGCATATCATGAGACATATCAAACCTCATGAAATTGCAAATTATGACCACCAAAGGTCTTGCCCACGTTTTTTAATCCAACCTGGCCACTGGGAGACAATTTCTCGTGGCGATGTCCTCCGGCCCATCCTGATTAATTTGGAACCGAAAATGGGTTGGGAATGGAGGAAATTTGTGAAACATGCAAAGAATCAAGTTTGAAGTTTCTTCTCGAACCTAAGATTTAAAAGGTTTTAATGGGGAGAGCACCAAATCCTTTTCATTTTCCAAGGAACCTTCCATCCCAAAGTTCGGACTGACAACCTTTGAATTGGGAGTCCAACCGCCGCCAGCGACTCCGCCGAAGCAGGCTTGGTTTGGAGTGTTGATTGTAATTATAGCAGGGAGAAAACTGAAATGATCAAATGACCGTACAACAACTGAGGCTGGAACCGACGTTCTACTTCCCCATCCGATAGAAGGCGTGATGACACATTACTCGTCACAAGAAATGTGGACGCAATCACACTAGCAGCTACACAACCGAGCCCGATTACCATTCCGGAACCATTTAATTGATGGTGGTTTTAATATTCTGTAGTAGATAAATTTGGTTGAACCTTCCAAAATTACCTAACTTACAGACCCTCCGGAAGTGTCCCCCAGTGGCAACCCGTATCCGGTTCCGGAGTGACCAAGTTGGGTCATAGGATATCTGCATGATGTTTGATACGTCGCGTGATATGTTTCCTTGAATTCTCCGGAAGTGTCCCCCACTGGCACCGGTAACCGGTTACGAAGTGACCAGGTTGGGTCAGAGGATATCGGCATGACCTTAGATCAGTGCTCCTCAGCCAGCTGATCATCGCGGGCTTATTTGGAAATTTGCCCCAGAGTCGTGGGCAACATGTAAATATAAATAAAAATAAGTTGTAGAGTAGAATAGTTTGAAATTGAAATTTTGACAAACAACTAAATTTTTGACAACTTAGAAATTGTCACCAATTATACATAATCAATTGATTTCAAAATCAACATTCATCATAAATTTTTCTCATCATATTTTATGTTTTAAATCATATTTATTGAAATTTAGAAGTTTATTTTGGTTCGAAAAATTTGTATTATTGAACAAGATAAAAAATTGTTTTTTTCAATGATTTTGAAATTTTTTAAGATCTTTTCGTACGAAGTACAATCTTCTCGTTTCATTTTGATTCAAAGATTCGGGCACAAAAAAAAAGATCAAAAATATAATCAAATAGAATTTTTATGTTCTGTCGATTTTTTAGGATAACAAAATTGAACCAAAAAATATTAGCTCGGAATTCATATTTTATATTTTCCTTATTCAATATTTCTAACAAGTTTTAGTCAGAAAGTGATCTGATGTTTAGAACTGTTGGATATTTATTTATTCTTAGTATTTTTAGCAACGTGATTCCCAGATAATACAAAGTTTTTGTCACACTATCACATTCATAATTTTATATTTTTAAAGGAATGAATGTTTCATATTCATTATTTCCAAATTCAGAAATTTAATCGCTTTATAAATTCTACAGGAAAATAAGGCACCACTAGTTTAATACTTCCCATGACCTTATAAATATTGTAGAAATCAGAAATCAATTATGGTTATTTCGTCAAAAAAAAACATATATATTTTTTTTAAAGAAACTTAGTTCATGATTTCTCTAGCGAACTTTATATGAGTGGGCGCAAGTGGGCCGGATTCCAAAATAATTTCAAAACCATCCCGAAGGCCGTACAGAAGACCTCGGTTAGCCACATACGGCCCGCAGGTCGCATTTTGGTGACCACCGCCTTAGATGGTTATAATTTTCAAATTCATGAAGTTTGATACGTCGCATGATATGCTTCTCTGCATACTCCGGAAGTGTCCCCCAGTGGCCTCCGGTTCCGGAGGGACCAGGTTGGGTCAGAGGATATTGGCATGACCTTAGATAGTCATAATTTTCTATTTCATGACGTTTGATACGTCGCATGGTAGGGTTCTTTGCATACTCCGGAAGTGTCCCCCAGTGGCCACCGGTAACCGGTTCCGGAGTGACCAGGTTGGGTCAGAGGATATTGGCATGACCTCAGATGGTAATAATTTTCTATTTCATGACGTTTAATACGTCGCATGGTAGGGTTCTTTGCATACTCCGGAAGTGTTCCCCCGTGTCCACCGGTAACCGGTTCCGGCGTGACCAGGTTGGGTCATAGGATATTGGCATGACCTTAGATAGTCATAATTTTCTATTTCATGACGTTTGATACGTCGCATGGTAGGGTTCTTTGCATACTCCGGAAGTGTCCCCCAGTGGCCACCGGTAACCGGTTCCGGAGTGACCAGGTTGGGTCATAGGATATTGGCATGACCTCAGATGGTCATAATTTTCTATTTCATGAAGTTTGATACGTCGCATGGTAGGGTTCTTTGCATACTCCGGAAGTGTCCCCCCGTGTCCACCGGTAACCGGTTCCGGCGTGACCAGGTTGGGTCATAGGATATTGGCATGACCTTAGATAGTCATAATTTTCTATTTCATGACGTTTGATATGTCGCATGATATGCTTCCTTGCATACTCCGGAATTGTCCCCCAGTGGCCACCGGTAATCGGTTCCGGAGTGACCAAGTTGGGTCAGAGGATATTGGCATGACCTCAGATGGTCATAATTTTCAATTTCATGAAGTTTGATACGTCGCATGGTAGGGTTCTTTGCATACTCCGGAAGTGTCCCCCCGTGTCCACCGGTAACCGGTTCCAGCGTGACCAGGTTGGGTCATAGGATATTGGCATGTCCTTAGATGGTCATAATTTTCAATTTCATGAAGTTTGATACGTCGCATGGTAGGGTTCTTTGCATACTCCGGCAGTGTTCCCCAGTGGCCACCGGTAACCGGTTCCGGAGTGACCAGGTTGGGTCAGAGGATATCGGCATGACCTCAGATGGTCATAATTTTCAATTTCATGAAGTTTGATATGTCGCATGATATACTTCCCTGCATACTCCGGAAGTGTCCCCCAGTGGCCACCGGTAACCGGTTCCGGAATGACCAGGGTGAGTCAGAGGATATCGGAATGACTTCAGATGGTCATAATTTTCAATTTCATGAAGTTTGATATGCAACATGACGGGTTTCTAGCAATACCATTATTGGAACCGTTTTGGTGGTACCCTGGAACCGGTTCTGGATTGGCCACAGTTGGCCGGAACGATCCCAAACAGTCAGGGGTAGTATATAGTATACGATTGCAATGATTTACAAAAAATCCGGTTGAAAAAATTGACTAATGTGTTGATTTTATAACAAAAGCTGAAAAAATCATGTTTTTCGGATGTTCCGGGTTAACGGAACCGGTGTCCACTTTTGACAAATCATCTCTACGGGAGCTTAAAGTTGAGGTTATTACCCGTCAAATGCAACTGGAAGCAACCCGCTATGTGTTATCGTTCCGGAGATACAGGTCTTCAAAGTCGGGGCCTCAAAAAGGACTTTTTTCGGTTGTAGCAGGTTCCCGGTGGCCACAGTGCCCAAAACCGGTTCTGCCAGTCGGAATCGCAAAGTAGACATTCTAACCTTTCATTTGCGGCCAAGACATCCAAAATCGGTCAAGGTTCCGAATTTTGGCAGCCAAAACATTTCTGGGTCATATAGACCCGAGTACCATAAGTGTGACTTTTTTCTGGGGGCACTTCCGGTGGCCACCGGAAGTCCATTTTTGGCTCAAATGTGTGTCTTGGTAAAATGCACAAAGTCATAAAATTTCAGCTCTGTAAGTGCCAAAGGTCAAAAGTTACGATAACTTTTATCATGCTCTTGGGTCATATAGACCCGAAGACCATGCCCGGGTTAATAAGAGTAGAATTGTTTGAAATGTTTAGTTACAATTTTTACTTATAAATTTGCTTATTTCGTGTTTGCCAATAAAAAATATTAGCATATTTCTATAAATTGTTTTTTTAACTATCATTTTGATTGCAATTGTAATTTATTGAAACTAGCCTGCTAGTTGACACTGTAATCAAGAAAGATGTTCGTTCACAAAAAATGGAAAATGGACTAGACCAATCGATTTTACGTTTGATTTTCTTCAAAATGAAAACTGGCTCAGCATTGTACGGCTTGTGGGATCAGAAATATTGCAGTTTAAAAATCTGGAGTTGTTTTTTTTTAAAATGTCCAATAAACCAAATTTTGAGTTTTTGCTTTTTGGGTGTTTTCCAATACCCCTGACTCAAGGCGGATTCAAAAACACCCAAAAAGCAATAACTGGAAATTTGGTTTATTGGACCCTTTCAAAAAAAAACTCCAGAAATGGAGGTTTGAACATTTTTTATTTGCGAATGAGGCGATTTGGACAAAAACCAAGATTCTTGGTTGTTTTGATGGAGTTACAAAAAAAAACTTCTAAATGGGTAAATATACCCATTTCCCACTCTAAGCGATAATCCGGGGTGTTCCTTGAAATTTACTAAAACCAAGTACACCAACCAGTTGAGCAGCTTTTTTGTGAACAATACTGTTTAATTTGTTTTTTATCAGAAGTAATTCCTATTCCTTTTGAAGGCATTTTACAAAAATCATTCGTTTCCAAGGATACTAGATGACACCAGAAAAAAAGCATTTTTTAAAGGGTTAAAATGGATGATAATATACATTTTTATATATGTTTCTATTGTGAAATTGTCTCAGGAACACGAATATGAAACGAAACTATTGGCACTACGCCCCCCGGGGCATGGCCTTCCTCTAACGTGGGATTTCTGCTCCAGCGCCTCTGACGAGACAGGAGAAACCGGGACCGACGTTTTACTTCACCATCCGATAGAAGCTCAGTGGATAAGGCGGGAATCGAACCCGCGTCTCATAGCATCATCGGGATCGGCAGCCGAAGCCGCTACCCCTGCGCCACGAGACCCACACGAATATGATAAAATTAAAAAAAAATTACAACCAAAAAATTCACTAAAAGTAAAAGTGTCTATTCAATATGTTAAACTGCCTTACCCAAAGCGGTCTCAGTCTCAGATGGTAGTTCCAGATGTCCCCTACAAGCTGCAGGTCGATCCGAGTTGATATCTGGATGGAACACTTTTTTATTTCAGTTTGAAAATTACCGTAAACTGGGGTGACTTTGATTGCCCGGGGTGACTTTGATAGGTTTTTCAAATGCCCGTCAAATTAATATTTAAACATTTTTGAGAATTTTGAGTATGTAAGCATTAAGGGAAAGCTTATTATCGAACATATATGCAAAAATGTGACTGTTATATTGAATGTATCAAAAATAGTGGCCAAATCAAATTTCTATCAATGTCACCCCGGGCTATCAAAGTCACCCCAGTTTACGGTATGCTATTTTTTCATTAAAATGCCAATAACTCCCTTTAGAATTAACCAATTTGGATGCTTTACCCTGCATTTTGTTGCATTTTTGAAGCCCTTTAAGATGCATTTCGAATTTTGTCTAAGTTATAGCCTTTTTAAGATTTTTTTTACGTTTTTGAACATTCAAACTTTGTGTCCCGATTTGCCCCACTTCCCGTTGACCTAGAGTGCTCATATTTTGGCCAGATGCTAATTTTATATGCACAAACAACCCCTGAAAATTTCAGGCAGATTGGTGAGGTCAAACCGACGTCCCATACAAAGGGGTATGCCCTGTTCGTGGACTCGCTCATAAAACTTGATGTTGTTGGTCAGTAAATGGCAAATATTTGTGTGCTTGCTCGATGCGCAACTGTTGCTAGTATGTTTTTGACGGTTTTTGGCCTAGACAGTTATTTTGGAGTTTAAATCGAGCAACAAACTCTCCATATGCAATAGGTAAATGATGAGAATAGGTTTTCCCCCCCTACTTTCAACTGTCAATTCGCTCCTTGTGGTGGAGTTGCCCTCAATCTTTTGTTTACGTCGTTTACGTCATATCCCCAAAACTTGTATGTTTTTGGCGCGCAAATTTTGATAAAAAATCGTTCGTATCAGCGAATTTTAGTCGGACAATCTATTTATAAGGCAATGTATTTCGCAATGATTACATTTTAATCGTGCTTCGATTGTATGGTGATATCTGTGAGCTGAACACAACAGAATTGAATTCATAATTTAGAGCTATTTCGCTGTGATTTCATTTCTAGTGATTGTGTTTGAAAATCATTTGTGTAAAACTCTAAAAATCAAGGTTTAATAAAAAAGATATGTATAGTGTAAATGCAAATGCAAGATTGTGAAACAAACTTTTCCGGAGATTCATGGAACATCCGCTAGGCCAAGGTAAGTCAAACACTCCTCCGTCTTCTCAGGAAGCTTTTATTAAAATAACAATTAAAACATTCAAGTAGAAAAAGAATCCAGCTTTTTAAAACAATCAATTTTAATCCTAATGGAGCAACTTTTGCGCTTGCTCCAAACCGGACTGATATGCTCCGTGGACGGTGGAAAAGTACTTGGGGTGGCAGGCCTCTCCGGCAAATCGAACCGTGGCCGAATCGCTCTTTCCGGCCTGTATTGAACCGCCGGTCTTCGTTTCGTGCCCATCGCAGATCAGGGTTTCCAGCAGCGACCGTTGAAAGTCCGGCTCGTAGTCACAGTTGGTCGAGGTGTAGCTGTAGGAACCCCGGACGAACGGGTTCGAGTGCCATCGGGTGCTGTGGGATTAGGGGAATTTTAGCATTTGAACTTTAAATTTTTGGGATTCATTTCTTACCAGTAGAAATTGATCGGTTCTGGGACCTTTTTGTTGGTGAACTTTCTCAGTATGAAGACGCAATCATCGACGATCTGCTCGTCGGACAGCTTCTCCATCTCGAGCGCTCCGTAGCTTCCGACCCAGCCCAGCAGAGTGTTTGGTGGTCCGGGGTCAACTATGTCGAACCCGGACAGGTATCGCGTCCAGTGGGAGTCCTTTTCCAAGGTGTCGCTCCAAACAAGCTGGATTCCTTGGCTGTCTTCCCACCATGCGGATTCAAATTGGAGGAAGATTTTGTCTATCGTTCCAAATCCAATGTTTCGGATAGACCGCCGGTAGGACTTGGGTAGGGCAGGTTGGAAGAGTTTGTTGAGCGATGCCTTGAGAACACCAAGCGAGAAAGTTACGATGAGATGCTGGCAGCTGTAGGATGTTCCGTCGGAGCATTTCACTACAACACGTGACTTCAAGTCCTTCCAGCGAATCTCGCTGACTTCCTTGTTGAAAACTATCTTTTCGTGACCAATGTCGTCTACCAGGCAATCCACCAGAGCTTGAAAGCCGTATTTCATGTTGATGTGAGCTTGGCAACTCTCGCCGTTGAACGAGTAGCTTCCCCATAGCTTCGCTGAAATATCCTTCATGCTCATGCAAGAATTGTCTATAATTTGGAATCGAATGTGCCAATCCAGTAGTTGTCTAGCTAGTTCCTGCTCATCCTGCCGGAACGTCTCTCCAATCCTTCGCTCAAACTGTTCTCTAAGATAAGTGTCTACCGAGGTCGGAAACTCTTCACAGCCCTTCTTAGCAAACCCTTCACACTCTTCCAGTATTTGTCCGACGAGAAAGTCCACTTTCTGCACCAAGAAGTCATCAACTCGGTACCGATCGTCTCTCAGGTAATCGCCCAAACCCTCTTCGGACAGTTCCTCCCTCAGCAAGTCATTTTCAACCGCAATCCCGTGCAGATCGTTCTGCCTTCCATGCAACCACTGAGCTCCGGCGTCAATTCGTGGCCCCTCTCGATCTACTCCAGCTTGGGCCTTCATGGGAACGGTGCTGATTCTACCTCCTGCCACAGACTGTGCCTCCAACAGGGCAAACGTCTTTCCGGAGGTTCGTAACGCTTTTGCGGCACCTAACCCGGCCATTCCGGCACCTAAAATCAATACGTCAACGTACGCCTTCGGTCCTTGCTCGGTTCGAGTCGTGAAAAGCCTAAAATGAGGGGGTTCATCGTGATTTGTTGGGTATTTCTTTGAGTTTGCGATGTATTACAAGAAGAATACTCTTGTTTCTTGGAGTATTGCTGCAAGCTGTATTTATTTGAAAAAATGGTAAAACCTATTCATAAATACAATTAATATACTGCCGGACTTAAACTAAACATCTCATATAGAACTTAGGAGCAAGCGGGAAATGTGTGTGGAAGACCATCTCCGGTTCGGTATTCGGTAAAACAAGGGGTGACGATACTTGCAAATCAGAGACAGGCGCGAAATTGGAATTGGTTTGGAATTTGTGTTACTTGTGTATGGCAAAAGGCAGGCACACTTCTTTCATAGATGTGCTTTCCTATAAACGAGAGAAAAGAAAAATATAACGTAAGAAAAACTTGCATGCACCAACAATACTCAAGAAACGCAACACGGACATGGGAAAAGGACTTGGAACATTTTGATCAGAAATTGTCTTGTCATATTGACTCGTGAAACTCAACATCAACTCAAGACAAACAACACAAAAACAGCTTTCAACATCGATACGTACCTCTCGTAAAGACCCACCAACCGGTCCGCCTCGCGCCAACCCGTCTCGATCGCCCCGTGAACGGTCGAATAGTAATGGCTGTGGGTAGCTTCTCCGGCGAACTGAACCACCGGAATTCCGCAGGAATTTGTCAGCGGAAGCGCCAAGTGTTCAGCCGATGTGTTAAGCAAATCCGTCGTCATCGATCGGAAGCTGTACGACCCACGGAAGTTTGGATTGGAGTACCAAGTGGTTCGGTGGAAGGACTTGGGCTCTGGGATGGTGGTGTTCTTGATGAACTTCCGCAGCAGGTGCATGCACACTTTGCGGACTTCGTCCTCGCTGATGCGTTCCATTTTGCGACCGTTTTTGCCGGAGATCCAGCCGCACAGGACGTTTGGCTGGTAATCCACGGTGTAGAAGCCGAACACGTCCTCCATCCAGCTGTTCTTGGAGGATCGTACCGCTTCCAGGTCGGACTTGGTCCACAAAAGACTGAGTCCTTGCCAATCTTTTGGCCAGAAAGGCTTATTAAATTCCAAGAACAGCTTGTTGACCGTTCCGATCGAGAGACCTTGGATGGCGTTGACTTTGATTGGAGGTAACTTGGGCGTGAACAGCGTGTCGTAGCGTTCCTTCAGGACACCAAGAGATACTGTACTGATGACGTGGTCAGCGTCATACACGGTGTTATCTGTGCACCGAACCGACACGGTTTGATCCGGTCCTGAGTTCCAGCAAATGTTAGCTACGGACTTGTTGAAATGAGTGTATTCTTCCAAGTTGATAGCATCTTTTGCAATAGGCAGTGGGTAACGTTGCATCAAAATCTCAAAGATTGTTCTGTAGCCTTTGTCTCTCCAGTTCAGCAGTGGGTTGCCATCGCACTCCCAGTAGTGCAGATATCCCGGTCCCGAGGTATCGAACCAACTATCGGAAGATTCAATCGAGTTTTCAAACTTGTGGAAGAACTCCAAAAACTGATACGCCGTATCGTGATCTATGTCTCCATACTCCGGAGTTTCCAAGAACGACCGGAACTTCTCCAACACAAACGACCCCAGCGATCCCCTATAATGACTCAGCTCATTCTTGTGCGTTCCCAGTATCGTCCACATGGCTTCCATCAACCTCTCGCTCTGCTCCATCGGAACGCGCTCCCCGTTGGACTTGGTCAACTCGAAGTTCTCGTACCGTGCCGTATTGGAATCGAACACGTTGAGCTTTGACCCCAGCTGATAGCACACATTGTTCGTCTCACCGTGACACCTGAAAGACATATCCATGAGCACTTATTTTGTCAATTAATCAAATTCAGCGACAATACACACCACTGCGCTCCCAGGTCGACCACGTTGGCACCAAATGGTACCGTGTGGATCCGCCCACCGATCCGGTTCTCCGCCTCCAAAATGGTCAAATTCTTGTACCCCTTGGCGATCAACCGGGTGGCCGCGGCCACTCCCGCCGCTCCAGCTCCAATAACCAGAATCCTCGGATCCATAATAGCTTACTTTCTGATAAAATATTGCACTTTTTGCTCTATATTGCACGCTTGTTCGAATTGTTCTGCAATTACGCCGCACCGCAACAGGACTTATATTTCATAATACAAGCGCCCGTGTCTCTTTACCACTTAAAACAACAAGAAAAAATATAACAAGTTTTTTGTCTGTGACGGGTCGATGCGATAAGATTACGACGGGGTGGGATTCAATTTATGTGCTCCTGTGTGGCAGGGAAAATGTTGACAATCTGATTGGTGTAAATATACGCTCAACGTGGTGGTTTAAGGTTGCACTTATACATTGGACTGGCAGATTGTTTTGCGAAATTTGGGACATACCAACACTTTGGTAGAGCATATTCCGAGCAACATGTGAACTTTATACTTATCTTTCTAAATTAAACAAGCACAATGATGGGATAAAGCTCAATATAAAAACACATTACTTTTAGATAAACTTGATAAATATGAAGTTGGGGAAGATGTACGATAACAAATTCGCCTCTGTTGAACAGCTGAGAGGACCCGGCTTGTACGCATAATCATATCAGTATAAAACATACCGGGAAGTCGATGTATTGGTGTGTTTAGCAGATTTATGATCGGAGTTTTATGTGCCCTTCACATGTTGCAGGAGAAATTTGATACGAGCACATGCGTACAAGTTTGGACAGGTGAAAGTTGAATGCAATGTGCTTGAAAAGGCAGTTTTTCTAGACCTTTTGAAATGTCGTGATACATAATTTGTGGAAATCCTTATGATAAAATCAAACGTTTTATACATTTTTAATCTCATAAGACTTATCTGAAGATGAATATTTTTAAAATCTATGGTTAGTTTGCCATGCGGTGTAACATCGAACTCCGTCAACTATTTATTTTATTGACGGAAACAAATGAAATTTACACTGTTTTTTAAAATAAAAAAGCATTTTAAGAACGTGTACACAGCAAAAAATCCGATAGTAAAATCGCATGCAAAAGCATGCACATCACCTTCGTCAAAAAAGACACTTAATATTACACACTGCATGTACAATTTTTGTAAACACAACAAAAAAGTGGCAACCGACGGGACTCAAACCCAGCACCTACAGTAAGGACTGGTGCCTTAGCCCGCTCGGCCATCAGAACGATGAAAAATAGAGAGGATAAACGTAGGGGAGAGTGGGGAGACTTGATCCCCTTTTTTTGTATCGCACATAACTCTGTCAATTTCTCACAAAACTATGATCTTTTTGCATGAATTGAAAGCTTAAACATTCAACTATGTTTGGCTGATAAGGGCATTCAGATCAAGATCAGATTCAGATCAGATAAACTCTTCGAATAATGCCAAGCTTTTTAAAAAAATATTTTAAACCGGCATTTTCTAAATGTTGGGGGTAATTTGATCCCCCTTTCAACATTTTGAAGAAATCTAAAGCAAAATGTTTTTTTTTTCATCAAAACTTTTAGTTTTCTATAAGATACAGCAATTTCACATTAAACCTGTACGTTTGTGTTCAAAATATAACAAGTTTAGCATGTAAAATATTTAAAAACTTAAAATTTTCTTTTTTAGACCTAAATTGAGCATGTTTACAAAAGCTGGTAGTTTTTGTTTACAAAACTTTTGAAAAATGGTTCAAACTGCAGTTAGTTATGTACAACTATACTAAAGGAAACTATGTACGAAAACCCAGCCAATTTTTTAATCTTGGGGCTGATTCCAGTGACTGTAAAAATGCAGGGATCAAGTCTCCCTTAACGCACTTTTTTAAACAATTGATTGTAAAAATAGTATGACGATAAATTTAACGTCAAATGCGTAAGGGTTTTGGAGTTGATATGTTTATCAAACAATTCATGTATAAAAAATATTTTTTTGAATAATTTTTGAGTGTTTTCTATACTTATCAAAACAAAGAAAAAAGATCTCTTGGAAGTTTTTTGCAGCACTTCTTAGAAAAATGTGTGTAACTCAATCCAAACATTTTTTAATTTTTTTCTTTGTTTTCTACAATGAGTTTTAGTCAATTTCGCACCACTTTCTAGAACAAAGCTAATTGTTTTACCCACATGCTGACGAGATACAGGCTTGGGATCAAGTCTCCCCGGGGATCAAGTCTCCCCACTCTCCCCTATATGTGAGCTTCACATTTCGGTCAAGTAGGTTTCCCATGCTGATGGGCTACACAATTCAGGCTGTAATATTACGCAGAATTTCATAAAATAATACAAAATTTATTTTACACACACGCCTTTTACACGCAGCTGGATTACTACTTTATTTGCTGTGTAGATGAAAAAGTCAAAGCATTTTTTAATTAGATGATCATAAATTGATCGAGAATCCATCGAAAAACGTCGAATGTTTACAACTGGCGTTCAGGACTAACTAATTCAATTTTGTCAATTTTGCGGTCATTTACGGGTCCCAAATATATCCTAAATATTAGCTCGCATCCATGACAGGACCTGGCGCTCACACGTTAAAGTTTTAATTTCTGGAGCAACATTTGAAAAGGGCGCATAAGCATTTTGACAGTTAGAACTATTTCGCAAATTCTGAGCCAACAGGTAACTATTTAACAAAACCTGCAGCGTTAGAAGGTAGCTGGGAAGGTCAACTATTGTTGAACACTTCGAGTTTTGTGAAAAAGTTACTTGTTGTCTTGGAATTTTCAAAAAAGTTTCAGCTGTCAAAATGCTTATCCGTCCTTTTCTCGTGTTGGTCCTTGACGATTTTTGATATTTTCAAGTTTTGAGATCGTGTTCCATAGAACAACACTGCTCAAGAGTGCGAAAGGATTTGTCAGATTCCCTTGGGGATCACCGGAAGTGCATCGATATTAGCTCCTAAAATGTGCAAAAAATGTCGCAAGGTAAGCAAAAGAGGTGGTTCTCACCAGAGCTGAAAATGTCAGGGGTTCTGACGCGAAAATCGACGACGCATACATGATTTCTTCAGATCCATTCACTGAATCGCAAAACCGTGACATAAACAAACCCGACTCAGTCGTGAGTGCCCTAGCTCACTGAGCAGCTGCAATAAAGGAGAAAAGCTCGGAACTTAACCTCAAAGGTAAACAACCAAATGAACTTTTTTGACAGGTGTCAGTTCCAGGACTTAGCATTTAAAATTATAATTTTGTTCCGGTTGTTCCGTTTCGCATGGACACAAACACGACCAGGAACACGGCCACGGGAATGTCCAGGAACAGGCACCTGCACGGCCAGGGACACGAGAACGGCCAGAAGCACGGGCACGAACACGGGCAGAAGTCAGGACAAGAACACGGCCACGGGAACGACCAGGAACAGGCAACTACGTGGTCAGGTGCACGTACACGAACACGACCAGAAGCACGGACAAGCACACGGGCACTAATACGGAAAAAAACTCGTGTTATGACATTTCGCGCAATCGGAAGCAAATTCAAATTCAAAAAAATGCTAAGTCCCGATTTGACACCTGTCAAACCACTCAAATGGCACTCACAAAATAAATACTGAGTTCTTTGAGTTCATTTGCTACGTCACGGTTTTCTTGCCTATAGAGGAGAAAATCGTGACGTCAGAAATGAACTCAAATCACTCAAAGTTCATTTTGTGAGTGACTTTAACATTTTGGCCTAGTTTGACAGCTACATTCGTTCCCAGGTTTTCTGTGGGAAGGAAAAGGAGGCGAATACTTTATGAAAATCATACCTGTCAAAATTCCTAACCTCAAAATTTTGTCGCGAGTTGCTTTTCTCCTGTATACGAGGCAGTAGTCGACCAACGCTCATTCGACGTTGCACGCACACAAATAAAGAAACAAGTTTTTACACAAAAAGTTGGTTTTTATGCGTGGAAATGTAATTTTGAATATAAGTTATGGTTGTTTTAAGTGTTTTGCACAGTCTAGAACCATTCAATTGTTTAAAAATAGTCAAAATAGTGTTTAGAGAGGATTTTACGAGTCAGTCATACGACACGAATTGAGTGAGTGTAGCTCATTTTTTCACGTCTCTCATTCTCCAGTAGCCGACCGGCACGAGTCAGGCGGCAGTGGTTGAACGGACACAGTAGGCTTTCAGTCAGATGCTAGCAGTGAACTGACATTTTGGTTTGCTTCATGTGTACGCTGGGTTGGAAACATTTTGCAGGCCTGGTTCTCACCAACAGGATCGGTTGAATTGAAGAAGTTAAAGAATACAAAACAAAGTAGTTTGAGCAAGGACGCTCAAAAATAGCCAGAAACCCAGTTCGCTACTCTTTTCATTTGACGTGAGCGAGAAAGAAGTAGTTGAACGTTGGGAAAAGGTGCGAAAGTGGCTGACCGGGTTTATAAAATCTGGTGCTTTTCGATTGTGAACAATATAGAGATGGAATACTACAGCCATGACGATCCAGGTAAACGCCCCATGAAACAGGTCCTCCGAGGCCTGTACGACATGGATGTGAGTGTGCTGAGAGAAGAGCTAAAAACTCTTAAGTTTAACGTAATCGAAGTCTTTAAGATGACGAGACCCAACAAGGACATCAAGTATCGTGATCAACTGTAGCGAGGGTCGGTTCTTCAAGAAACGCGTGAGGTTTATGGTTCATGCGTCTTCGGCACACTCTGTCAAATGCCTGCACTCCACCGTAGACCGTTCGTAGCACCTTCCGTTCAAAGTCTCCAGGTCTCGAGGCCATAGTCCTCGTTCCGTTTCTTTCAGTGTTTTGCGGCGTGCGGCGTAGCACTCAATCCAAAGTGCGGGTCTTCCGTAATCCAAATTACGATTCCCAGCAAAAATACGAGTCCGGATTGCTGGTGTCATTGTCGGCGGTTACCAACGATCTCAAGTACACGAACTCGCTTACCTCTTCCAACACATTATTATTTAAAGCTAGAGGGGTGAGACTTGAGGGCGGTCGTCTTGAACCCTTTTCTCTCGTGTACTTCGTCTTCGTCGTATTCATGCCAAGTCTATAGGTTAGGTGTTGGAAACTGTTTATCAGCTGCGGGCGTTCCATGTTTGACTCCTACGCAAGGGTCCTGATTGCTTCACAATAGGTCTATTCCCGTACTTGCAGAATTGCAGAATTTCTGCAGCTTCTGCAGAATTCTGCAGCCAGCATAAGTCACTTTTTTGTAGCACGTTCCCGTACTTTTCAGCTCGCTCTCTTCATCTCTCTCTTTTGCAGAAGTTCTGCAAGGAGAGACGCGGCAAAATTTTTGCCTGGGTAGCGTGTTCCAGTACTTTTTTTGCAACATTATACACAGTTGAGAAGATTTACTCAAACTGGGTATTATTTTTTTAATTATGTATTTCAAAGTATTTAAAAAAATGGTTGACAAAAAAAGTAATTGAAAGAAGTTTACCTCTAGAACTGGGACATTATTGTTTTATGCAGCACATCATTTTATTTAAAAAATGAAGGATGTAGTATTTATTAGGTAACTAGAAATTAATTATGCTTAGGTAGAAATCATATATTAGAAACAACTTAAAATTTTACATTAGGTAAACAATTTTACAAATGAGTGTGACAGGTACGTTTAATAAATATGATAAAAAAGACAAACAAAGGTTTTCTATAGAAGGGACCATAAATACATGTTTAATAGCAGAATGTTTGAAAGATTATTCAGGATAACATAATAAATTATGACTGGATGTCACATGAAAGAACAACGGTGACGCAGTAAAATTGACAAATAAAAAAATGATCACAAAATCAAAAATTTTGATACACATAAATTAAGCAATCTGGAAATTAAGAAATCCATAATTAAAAATATAAAAAAAACTAATATTTCCACATCAAGAAACTTAAAACAAAACAATAAATTCGGGAGTTTTTTTTTTTTTTTTTAAAGGTCCAATAAACCAAATTTTCAGTTTTTGCTTTTTGGGTGTTTTTGAAACCGCCTTGAGTCAGGGGTGTTAGAAAACACCCAAAAAGCAAAAATTCAAAATTTGTGTTATTGGACCTTTAAAAAAGCTCCAGAATTGAGCTTTGAGCTTAAAAAATCTAATAAATAAAAACTAAATATTTCAAAATGATTAAAGTTCAAAAAAATCTTAATTTAAAAAAATCAAAATAAAAAAAAGGTTGAAAAAAATTCGAGATAAAATAATATTTTTTTTTAATATTTCTGAGTTCAGGAAACAACAAATTTAAAAGCTACAATTAAAAATAATATGACAGAAACTTAAAAAAATTATAATTTCAAATAAAAGTAAAATAAAAAATCTGTAAATCCAAATTTTTAAAACTCAAATATAAATAAAATGGGAACAGTCAAAATTTCCAATCTCTAAATCCTCTAAATTTGAGTTTATAACCTAAAAGATGACTTCAAAAAATGTGTACTTATTATGCTTCAAGATGGCGTAGAAATTAAAAGTTCAAGAGTTTAAGAATTTAAGAATTTATGAATTTAAGAATTTAAGAATTTAAGAATTTAAGAATTTAAGAATTTAAGAATTTAAGAATTTAAGAATTTAAGAATTTAAGAATTTAAGAATTTATGAATTTAAGAATTTAAGAATTTAAGAATTTAAGAATTTAAGAATTTAAGAATTTAAGAATTTAAGAATTTAAGAATTTAAGAATTTAAGAATTTAAGAATTTAAGAATTTAAGAATTTAAGAATTTAAGAATTTAAGAATTTAAGAATTTAAGAATTTAAGAATTTAAGAATTTAAGAATTTAAGAATTTAAGAATTTAAGAATTTAAGAATTTAAGAATTTAAGAATTTAAGAATTTAAGAATTTAAGAATTTAAGAATTTAAGAATTTAAGAATTTAAGAATTTAAGAATTTAAGAATTTAAGAATTTAAGAATTTAAGAATTTAAGAATTTAAGAATTTAAGAATTTAAGAATTTAAGAATTTAAGAATTTAAGAATTTAAGAATTTAAGAATTTAAGAATTTAAGAATTTAAGAATTTAAGAATTTAAGAATTTAAGAATTTAAGAATTTAAGAATTTAAGAATTTAAGAATTTAAGAATTTAAGAATTTAAGAATTTAAGAATTTAAGAATTTAAGAATTTAAGAATTTAAGAATTTAAGAATTTAAGAATTTAAGAATTTAAGAATTTAAGAATTTAAGAATTTAAGAATTTGAGAATTTGAGAATTTAAGAATTTTAATTTCGACAAAATAACATTTTTTGGTTCATATAAGAATACAAATTGGTAGCACCGTTAAAGGTAGGTATAACTAATTATTTGCCAATTAAATTTACCTGTTATTTAACACACATATTTAGTATATTCCGAGGTATATTCGAAAATAATTGAAGATCAAAAATCATTCCTAAACAAATATCAATTTGAAATTATGAAACTCAAAAGAAATGTGTCTTTTAAAAGTTTTTAAAAACAATTTATTTTTATAGTAAAATTTTTGTTGGGGTACTAGCCGTGCTGTAATACTATGGCTTAAGTTTTCTTTTTTATCCGGTAAAAATATTAACACTGGAAAAATCGCTACATCATTTAAATAAATGAACTAAGCCTAAAATCGTTAACATAAAAAAATCGGTCTCAATAAAACCAAACATAAAAACTACCCCAAAATCATTTATTATTACAACTTATAATAAAATGCTTAATTTTATGTAAGCGTGTAGTCAACATCCATCACACCAAATTGCAGTAACTTTTCAACAAGAAAGAGAAGAGAGAGCTTGCAGAAAAGTACGGGAACGGTTTTGCTGCAACTTCTACCTCTCTCACTGCAGAAGTTCTGCCTGAGAGAAAAGTTACTTTTGTTGTAGAAAAGTACGGGAACGCTCTGCTGCCGTTTTTGTGCAGAATTGCAGAATTCTGCAGTACGGGAATAGACCTAATGACTCATTCACTCGCGATCACAAATCGAACGCGACGCAAAACTGTTCTGATCGCTTCCTCACTTCCACACCAATCGCTACTGAATATTCTCTCTTTGCTCTCCCTTTCACTCCAATCGGGTTGTACAGCGAAGAGCTCAGAAAGACCGATTGCGTTCTATATCGGCGATCTGCTTTGTTACATATTCGTTTGTGACTCGGGTAAGTAAGCAGTAAGCGAAGCAAGCAAAGAAATTCACGAAGTAGGTATTTGTTTCACATTTTGAAACGATTGCGGCCGTAGAGCTGGCAGCTAGTGGGTCGTGTTCGTTTGAGTGAGTGGTTTTGAACCGAACCCTTGCACCGTTCGCTTCATCGTCGTTGAGGTGCTCGTTGAAGTACCGGTTCCACCTATCCAACTTTTGTTCACGATCAGGTTTCTCGCGTTGTCCCTACATACGTCGGCTTGCGGCATGAAGCCTTTGTGGGACTGGTTTACAGAAGGTTAACAAATAAACTGGGATATGGCATTTTTTCTAAATAAAAGGAGGTATCGATGTTTAATCTACTAGATCAATAATGTTTTTCTTTATTTTCATCTTTCACTGTCAACAGTATTATAATAATTTTCTTTAAATTATTTCTTTATTTTTAAATTACAGTTAGCATTTTTTGTAATTCTCTCTGTTTAATTTTAATAATGTACACTTTGCTATTGTTTCGTTATTAATTGTATTGATATACATAATTTAAATTATTACTTGTTTTGTTTGTTATCAATTTCCCACATTTAAGCCAAACTCAAGCTCTTCTTATTTTTCTCCATTTTCGTCCATGTATTTTGACTTTGTTTTTTTCTTACTTGTATGCTGTCCTAGGAAATGATAGTGGGTGTGTTTGTTTGCTTCTCTTTTTGTTTTATAAATATAATAACTAAAACATTACAATCTAGAAAAACTAACATCATCATAACAGTTTCATTTCGATGGGCGGGGGAAGAAAACTAAAGAAAAAAAAAACCGGACGTTGTCATTGTCTATTTCAGTGCAGTGGGTAATATTTGAATTTATATCACTAAAAACAGCATCTTTTTTTTTCAATTCGTTCTTATAAAAACATTCGCTTTATTTTCATTCACTTTTTTCTTCTCTAATTAAAACTGTTCCTAGAACACAAAAATAACCGTTAAAAAGCCGAAATCAATGTCGCGCAAACTGCGAAACTCGCCCCGCTCTGCTGAGGTTTGTCCCGTTTTCGTCTTCTTTTGAGGAGTTGTTGTTTTAGTTTAACTTGTAGCCTTTCTAACGCGCACGTCGAAAAAAGTCTGTATTTACAATAGGATTCACAACATGTTTTTTTCCCTTCCAGATGCCAGATTGGGCGACTGGGTTCTGCGTTTCGCTACTTAAACTATAAAAAAAAACAAAAAGAAAACTTGAACCTGTGGACCGGCGGCGGATTTCGCGCAGTCGAAATCGTGGGTTGGGGGATGAAAAATGGAGGGTGGGTATTTTTAAATTTCTTGTTTTACAACTAATTAATGTACACTTAACTGAACCTTCGCGCCGGGATTGCTTTGCATTCACAATGGTATTCGGAGTTTTTTTTTTGTTTTTGGGGGTTCAATTTCATTGTAAGATTTTGCTTTGCTGCTTTGAAAATAAATTTGATCTCTGCTAATCGTTCATGCATTTTGTTATTCTCTGCTGTTTCGACTTACATTTAAAACATTTCCTATTACGGTTAATTACTTTATAGTAGCAATCCTCTTGCGGTCTGTTTTTTTTCCTGCTGTGGGTTTTGTTTTTTTTGTTTCTCTCTTTAACTTGTTTTATAATTATCCGCTAAATCACTAGTATAGTAGTTGTGTATCTGGTTGATGAGGGGCTTTTCTTTGTTTTGTTGGTTGTGTTTGTTTTTTTTTAAGAGTAGCTGCTGCTGAGCTGAGGTTAGGTGAGGCGGTGAGGGAAGGTCCTTCCTAGTGGGCTTCTCTACACGCCACCGCGGCCACGAGTGCTGCTCCGCGCCCGGAACCGTCCTCGGACAGCATCAGGTCGAAGCTGATGTCGGGCTTCACAAACTGTCTGATCTTTTGCACCATCAGATCGTGGAATTTCGGGTGGAAACGATACACCGAACCGTCAACGCCGACCTGAAAGAATAGAAAAATAGACAAAAAGTTGAATAAAAATGTTAAATTTGGATCATTTTAGTTAGCGTTTTTCGTGCTGCGCAGCACAAGTAGCATGTAAAGTGCGCAAATTGCAATGGCAACCGCACGACGAACTAACACGATAGCACACTTAATCTTTCGATACAATCCAACATTTTTTTTTTTTTGAAAAAACGAAAATTCATTGCATGATACAGAAAAATGGACCACGGATTCGAGACGAGGGATCAAAATGAACCCTTAAAACTAAGTTTCAGAAAAATCTTAATTGGTTAACACCTGTATATCGATGCCCGTGTGCTCTCTTGAAATTGAATTGAATTGAGTTTGGTTCTGAACAAGTAAGTGACAAATGACAAATTATATTAATGGTCACATCACAGTCGCGTTTGTTAGCCATGACGTTGACACTGCAATTTGCGCACATTTACACGTGCTATTGAGTATATCCAAGCTTTTCTATACCCTAATTTATCCAAACCTACCGTCACACTCTTCTCGTCCATCTTGTTGATGAGGGCGGCGATACCGGCGGACACGAGGTGGGCGGCCCGGCTCGACACGCACTCGCAGATGTAGCGCACGTTCGCGCAGTCCTCGTCGGTGGCGTGCTCCAGGCCCAACTCGTCGAGCACGTCGCGGCAGTAGCTGTACGTTCCGGGCTTGTCGGACTCGATTTCTGACACGTACTTGGTGAAGAACTGGCCCCGCTTGAACAGGATGTCGGAACCGACGCCACCGAACAGCAGGCCGGCCTTGGTGAACTTGACGATGGCCAGGCGAGCCAGCTCGCCCATGTACATTCCGGAGATCATCTTCTCTTGTCTGACGGGTGGGAGGGGAAGACCAGAAATGAGTGAATTTGTACCTTGCAGTAGAGGACCTCAAACTGATACTCACATCTGTCTGCCCTTGTTTATACTGAAGTGATCGATCTCCCGGTCGTACTCTGTCCGGACAAAGTCGAGCGCGCCGTTATCGCCGAACGCGCCCCACTCGGTGTTGATCAGGACGTGCTGTTTGTTCGGGTCCTTGTAGCCGTCGAACATTTCGCAGTTCTCGACCTTCTCGACGTAGCACGCGTTGCTGCCGGTGCCTTTTTAGTAGAAGAAAATTCGATTAGCTTTTCGGAAACAATTCTTGACTTTGAAAAGGAAAAAAAAGGTAGAATGGACAGGTGTGGGCGGGATATTTGGGTGCATTGATGGAGGGACGAATGTGGAAAACTAAAACAAAACAATCGGAAAACAATTTCAAGCAAGCAGATTTTCAAACCCAACACCACCAATCTGAACGGTTTATTCCAATTTTGCACGGAGAGAACAGCTAATAAGATTTCGAAGGCCGGTTATTAGATGCGGGACACACTTTCATTTGAAGGTCAACTTGTTAGCACACAAAAAAAAGTTAAAAACAAAATTAACAAACACACACAAAACAGTTCCCACTTCCGGCATTTTTTGTTTGCCTTAAATCCGAACTAGAAGATCCTACATACCGACGATCAGTCCGATTCTACAGTTGTGGTTCTTCCACGCACAGGACATCAGCGTACCCGTGGTATCGTTGAGAATGGCACAGATTTCGATTTGAACATCCTGCGTATCGTGAGAAGGTGGAGGAGGATACAGATTGCGTGCGGTTCGTGGTGTTCGTGACACAGGGAGAAAGCGATATATAATTGCGCACATTCACGGCGATCACGAGCGGTGATTTTTTTTTAATGTATTTTTTTTTAGAATGAATCGTGCGAAAGAAACAATCATAGAGATATTTCGGTCATCGTATCGAGAAAGAAAGAAAGAAGAAAAGAAAACGAAAATCGTAAATTATACGTGCAAAGGAAAAGAAAACATAACCTAAAATGAAAATGCATGTAAACTAATTTAAAAACTAGCAATGTTTATGACAAATTCAACTCAGAAATGTTTTGAAATAGTTATTGAAATTATTTTCGACAAACAACCATGCGTCTCCATTGCAAGCATGCGAACATTGCAATTCAATGGAGACGCATGGTCTTTGGAGTAAAAACAAATATATAAAAATGAACATGTTTTCAATATAGAAATGACATGCATACTGAATTCTTTTGCAATCTTGTCTACATTTCGCCTTAAGAATATTATAATTAAGAGATGATGAGCTTTATGACAGTCTAGTTTGTTACAGTCAGAATGGTTAGTATTCGTCAGAAAAGAAATGCTGAAGAGATGTTGTCAATTTCTTAGAAATTTATGAAACTAATTATGTGTTTTATGCTTAAGTGTCGTGTGTGCTTGAATGGAGTTGTAATGTACAGGATGGATTTTGTGGTAGAGTGAATTGGTTGGTGTTGTGCAGTGCTCGCAGAAACATAAAAGTTGTATTAACTTGGTGTGAAAATAACAGCAAAATTATGTAACCTCAAACCCCCAAATTGCTTCCCACCTAGTTAGACTGCATAAAAGTCACCTTGGACATCCATTTCGACCAGACGCATGGATATTTCATCATTTTCTAGGGGCTGTCTCTTCGTTCGTTACTTTTTTTTGTTGTTTTTGCTGTTTTCTGTTTCACACTCCTATTTTTGATGCCTCGTGATGTTCGACATATACGAACGTTGAACGTAGCTGTAGCATCTGTCAATCAGAGTGCGTTAATTTCATCATGTTACGTTTCTTCCAAGATTTCAAAAAATACTGTAAAGTAACTTTCAAAAGCAATACATTTATTACGATTCAGAAATCGTAAAAATGTGATCGTATAACAGCTTGTTTTGTCCCACGTTCAGTTTTACTCAATTTGTAAAATTTGCATAAGAAAGACCTTCCCTAGAATAAGCGAATTTCAGAAAAAACATTTTTTTTTATTATTTGTGACTAGGGCGTCCAATTTTCCCGGGTTTTGAATTTCCCGGGCAACGGGAAAAATATTTTCGAAATCCCGGGATCCCGGGAATTTTTTAAAACATTATTAAAATCTATGTTTTCATTATATTTGCATGTTTTTCAAGTTTTAAATCATAGAATTAGCTTAATACTATTCATTGGTGGAAATCTACACTTCAACCTAAAAAGGATAGCAGTTTTTAGTTAGCTTGAAAGATTTTTTTTTGTTCTTTGTTGAGCTTTGGTTCCTATTTTATATCTTATCCAATGTGGTTCAAATTAAATAAGTCTCTTATAAATACATATCTTTATTTTTTATTTTTTGCTTGTCATGACTAGACAAGCCTCTCTTTAAATGTCTAAAATAACAAATAAAAAGACAACAAATAAAATTATAACAGTTAAATTTTGGATAAGTTTTAACATGCATGTTGTATATAAAAAAATATTAATCAAGTTGTCTTAAGGTCATCACCGCCAACTAGGGGAAAATCGGGACAGTCTAATTAGGTACAGTAGATTTTAGAGCAGTTCATTTGGAGATCGGTGTACTAATTGTTTTGCTCTGTTCCTGTTTTAACCGAAATCAATCAAAATAATTAAAACATTATGCAAAAAACAATGACTAAAACAGCTGTCTTAATTCGATACATTTGTCTTGATTTGCCAAAAATGTTTCATGAAAAATAATTTAAAATGATATTATTTATTAAATTTAAAATCATAAATAGTCTTTCCAAAAATATATAAAATTTGATACAAAATATTTAGATCGCTAGGCAATTTACGGATCGGTATTTTGTATTACAAGTTTGCTTCATAAGTCAAATTTATGCTGATACTTTGTTTGGATAGGTCCTATAAACATATGAAAACATAAAAGCTTTTCAAAAAAAGAAAACCCTGGATATATGCTAAATATATATTTTTTTTCTCGTTGTTCATCTATTTCAACAACAAAATATAAATTTCCAGAGAAATTTTTTATATTTTTTCCAATTTCGGGAATTCCCGGGACAAAATATAAAAAAATCCGGGATTCGGGAATTCCCGGTTTTGGAAAAATCCCGGGAATTTTGTCCCGGGGATTCCCGGGATGGACGCACTATTTGTGACAGTATCTAGTTTGTTTTGAACTACAAAAAAACGTCCAAATACTTTCGAAAGCACACAATTGAGTTTTACGAGTAAAACTTCGAAAGAGGGCCAAAATTTTTCAAAATTGTTACCCGGGGGGGGGGGGGGGGTAGGCCGAAGCCGAAGTGTCAACAATGAGTCTGTCCTGCTCGTTACTAATGTAAATATTCACTAACGTAAGCAGGACAGACTGTTTGTTTACACTTCGGCTTTGGTCCATTTACATTATTTTGCTTGATTTGTTTACATTAAATCAAGCAAAATAATGGAAAATAATAGCAATACATTCTTATAACTCGTGAAGAACCTGAATAAAAAATCGTCGAATTCTGATAACTCGTAAAGAACAAATGGAGCCTAACATTTCAAAAGGGGACATAACTTTTGTAAACAATAGTGTATCCCTTTCACTCAAATGACAGTTTAGATAAGGTGTGAAAGGGACACACTCTTGGTTAAAAAAGTTATGTGCCCTAATGAAATGGCAAGCACGAAATCTCGGATTTGTTTTCAAAAAAGACGTAAGAGCCAGTGCATCGGTATTGGACCTACTTACGAAAAACCAATTCAAAAATGCTTAAGATTGTTCATCTATAAACGATTTTTTGTTACAATTTGCAGAAAAACGAATATCAGTGTCGGAGGTCAAGGTGGCTCTTACGGTTTTTTGAAAAACTCGACCGTGAAATGCAAAACCCTTATGTTTACACATAAAAAAAATATTTTTGTCTGCTTTACAACTTTGTAGAAAATTGGTACAGTCTAAAATTTAACCCTGCAAAGTAACAAAAATAAAACGTAACCTCAAAATGAAATTTTTTGTCCTAAAAAAGAAAATTACCTCACAGGGTTATTGCAGATTCGAAAAGTACATTAAATGTCCCATAAAATGACTTGTTGCTTAAACTACTATTTTAACTTTATTTTGTGAAAAATAAGTTTTTTCTTGTAATCAACTTTGATAACAGATTGAGTTATTTTTCGAACAAATATCTGTTGTTTTTTGTGTTATTACAACAGATTATTTGGGAGTTTTAATAACAAACCTTACATTCTGACAAAAACAGAACTTGAACTTGAATACTATTCAACGAATAGGCATTCGATTTTTTTTTGAAGTGAGTCATAATTTTAAGATTTGGCGATCCTGTCCAAGGACATCGCTAGTTCAACAGAATTAAAAAAAAAACTCCGGTTTTAATGTAGAAATTCTACATAATATTGACGCTCTTGTGCCATCTTGTCACACGCCGCTTTTTGACGTTCTGAGAAAAACGAGTTCTAATGTTTGACCTCGAATAAACAAAAAAGAAAGCACGCAATGTAAACAATAACAAACACGTTTTGTTTGGTTGACCGTTCTGTGCATTGTCTTTAGGTTTGGTGACCGAGTTATAGTTAAAAGCACGACAAAATTGAAACTTCTTTTATATGAAAAGTGACAATAATGCACGGATTTTTTGGTTTTATTGAATATCTCAGGATTGAAATCAAATTTTGAAGATCTGTGAAGGTCAAAAGGTGAGGCATTGTGAGCTGCGTTCATAACTTAATTTGACCCAAAATTCTCCTGCGACAAGATAGCACGACAGCGTCGTCATGTCAATTTTAATCCTTTTTCAAAATCAAATTTTAGCATTTTAACGCCAGTTCAATCCAGATTCCTTCCAGTGTTTCCAAACTTTCCCACGGGTAATCTAAAGCAAAATGACTCCCAAAACGCGTGTCCACGCGGCGTCCACGCTTTTAGCATCATCCCCCACTTTGACTCAATTGAGGCCGCGGATCGCATGACAAATGATCCCGCCACCCCTTCTTTAGTGGGTCACTAATTTCAGTGATGTTCAGCGCAAGTAACCTTGATTGTTCTGGTCATGTTTTTTTTTGCTGACAGCTCGACTTTCTCAACGAGACTCAATTGGTTGGCGCTAGCTAGAATCGGTGTGGCATGCTGTTCTAACTGGTTTAAGTTACACATTCTCGATGCGGTCGTTGATAGAGTTCATGCGAGACTAGTACTAAGAAGAAAAAAATCATCAGTGTAGGAAAATAATATGAAAATTGGCAATATTTGTTTCGTACTAGTGGGGGCTGGAAAGTGGGAAAGAAAAACGACAACAACATAAAATAGATAATTGCCCACGGGGATCGCCCTAATTGCTAAAGGATCGAGTGTGTTCTAGGTTTGGGAAAGAGGGAAGAGTTGAAAGAATTTGGAATTTTCGGCCGCCGCGACCCAAGCCCAATCAGTCGCCACTTTATTGGAGGGGGGCAATTTCGCGCACGGAAATTGACCCTCTCCCAAAAAGTGCGGCTTGTTTGAGGTTGCGGCGCGCCTTGGAACTTTTGCGCGGAAAGTCTTACCAATTATCACTCCAATTCTACAATTGTGATTGCTATGCGCACACGACATTAGCGTTCCGGTCGAGTCGTTCAAGATTGCCATCACAGTTATTGCAACGTCCTGAAGCGAGCGCGCGTGGTTAGGATGATTTGTTTCGATTTGTCGAGGGTTGATGGTCACGGTGAGTGGGTGTGCGGGGTAGTTTATATGATTCACGACCCGAGTAATTTGCAGATTTGAGGTTTTGTTTTTATGGTTTTTTGATTAGTCGATTCGAATTGCCGCCAATTGGTGATAGCGAAAAGTAGAGAGAAGAAAGAAAAAAAATCGTTCGCTCATGACTGATTCTTATACGGTAAGTATGTGATCGCCCTAACACTGGTATTTTGTTGACCTAACTTAATCTAACTCTGACTTAAGTGCTAGCTAGATGTTACTCGCTTTGGGAACGACTCAACTCACCCCTCGCCTGGCAATGGCATCCTTCAGCAGCTGGACGACGTCTTCGCCGACGACACCGGAGCAGTTGAAACCCTTGGTCCACCGGGCCAGCATGCCCTTGGTCAGACCGAGCTGCGTCAGCGGGAATGAGAATGTGAAGCCTAGAGGTAGTTTTTCATCGTACACTGCATGTTCCTGAAAGATGCAAGCAAACTTGTAAAAAAAAATGGAAAATTATGGAAATAAATGATCCTACCTTCATAAAGTTGGCTAAACACTCCGCAATGTGGTCAAACAGTTGCGTCCCACTGCCAAGCATAATACTCTGTGGAATGGCGTAGATTTTCGACAGCATCTCGAAGTCGTTCTCGTCCTTGAGGTGGATCAGCAGTACTCGGAAGTTGGTACCGCCCAGATCGAGCGCGAGGAATTTGCCCTTTTCTGAGGAAAACAAAATTGAATTTAAAATTCGTCTTATTTAGTTTCGATGTGATTTTTTTCTATTATAATTAACAGTTTTCGGGCCAACCAAGCTACGATGTCATGAGATGAATGAGATACAATTAAAAAAAAGAATCTTTTTTGCCATTTTAAGACCAAAGATACAATTTAACATCGATATTGCTTTTAAAAGGCATATCAAAATACATAAAATTCGTATCATGAGAAAGATCTATTCGATTGGTAATCTTCTCCAGTTGCACGTTTTAAATTAAACTGTTTAGCAAAAGTAGCATTAAGGAGGTATTAGACTATGACAAACACACAAACAAACTCACTCTTTTTCGTGTTTGACAGGTTGTCAAATTCGCAAACAAAGCAAAATATATGCAGGCTGACGTTTCTGCAAACTAATGCAGGCAAACAAACAAAGCCGGCAAACTGTCAAAAAGTGCGAGTTGGTTTGTTTGTCATAGTTTAATTCCTCCTTTACAAGGTTGCCAGATCATCAAACTAGCTCGTATTTATAATCAAATCTTTGAAAACCGATCTATCGATGCACGGAAAAGCATCTTTGGATGTAATTTTCATCAAAATGTCATGTATCCGGCCTCAACCAGTTAAATTTCATTTAAGCAAATTAATGACAGTGTTGCCTCTCATCCTACAGCGGTCCCGAAGAAGACATTCAGTTTCAGCCCGAAGTCCTCCCCCTGGATACGGGCCTGTATCTTCAGAAGAGTTAATGCAAATGAGAAAAGGAAACATTTGACTTGGCTGAAAATTAGGGTACACAAAAGGCTACCAACTGTACAGATTTTCTCCTTAACATACGGATTTTCGAACCTCTTCGCCGATTTTTAACAGGCCGGGACTTTTGTAGGGAATTTTACGCATAATACGGAAATTTAATTTTACGGAATTTTACCAACTTTTTAATCATTGAATTGCTTTTTTGATTTGGTCGAAGCTTTTGTTAACTACAAATTTGTATTTTCCTGTGTGTTTGATTAAAAAAGGGAGTTTTCCGGGGTTTCCTTAATTCAAACTTGATTATCAACACAGAAAAAAATAATGTAAATTTGGAAGCTGTAATTTTGGAAGGTTGAATATTACCTCTTTTATGATGTAATTTTACCTCAATTTAGACTGAAAAAATGACATTACACCATGGAAAGTGGTAAAATTATACATTTCCAGAGGTAAAATTACACATTTTTTCTGACATAAAAGATGTACCCCTTCCCAGATGTAATATTACCATGATTTTTTTTCTGTGAATTATTCTATAGTTTTTGAACTATTGTCTTTCAAAAAAAAAATCTAGAATAAGAAATTCCTTACTAAATTTATTTATCCATTTTCAAATGCTTTCTAAAACTTGTGAAAACATTTGAACATTTGAATTAACACATTATTTAAAGGTCCTATAAACTGTTGTGTTTCACATGTTATAGGACCTTTTCATTAAAAAAAACTCTGGAAAAGTGTTCGTGAAAACACTAAGAACGATATTATTCGTAAAAGCAGACCTGACATTTCGTAAACTTTTAAACGTTTTAACAAAAAAAAAAGTGAAGAACACGATGATTTGATTCAAATTACGGTTTATTTTATGAATACTTTTAAACGTGCAAGTCATAAGCACTCTGATAGCAATTTGTGAAATATGTTAGCTGCAAAAACGACACAGTTATTTATTTGTAATTCTCAAATTTATTAAATTTAATTTATCTAAATAATTCATTGACAGTATTTGTTATACCATGGTGTCATATCGGCAAAGTGTACGGATTTTTACTCAGCAAGAGTTGGTAGCGTCTACAGTAAAAAATTCTGTAAAATTGGAAGGTTCAATTTTGGAAGGTAGAATATTACCTCTTTTGTGACGTAATTTTACTTCAATTTAGACTGAAAAATTAACTTTACACCAGCAATGTGGCAAAATTTTCAGAGGTTGTTTATCCATTTTTTCTGACAGATGTAATAGTACCCAAAATATAACCATCAAAAATCATTTTATTAAACGTAGCAATTTAACATTCCAACGCCCAAGGCTCCAAAAAAGTTGGAACGGTAACTTCAACTCAATGGTTCTCGGGCATAACTCAACCAATCAAGATGATTCTTCTTTCCAGTGATATGTTAGGATGTCTAGATGATCCTAAAATTTTGCAGAACTTAATTTGATCAAATCTGTAATTTTTGCGATCAAAAACATCGTTCCAACTTTTTTTTTCGCGTGTAAAAAAAAATACGCCTAAAATTCCACGGAGGCAGTCGTTTAAAAAAGTTGGAACGATGTTTTCGGTCGCAGAAATTACAGATTTGTTCAAATCAAGTTTTAGGATCATCTAGACATTCTTAGAAATCACTGGGAACAAGAATCGTCCCGATTGGTTGAGTTATGCCCGAGAACGGGCGTGTTGAAGTTACCGTTCCAACTTTTTTGGGAGGCTTGGGCGTCCGTGTAAGTTGGACATGCGTTGGGCGTTCCAGTGTTAAGGTTAAGTTTTAGAGAAAAGTGATGTTCTGAGCACTTTAAGACCTACTAAAAACAAAAAAAACGTGTATATTAAAAAAAGCGCTAGCTAAATTTTATTCATCAGATTGCCATCGAAAGAGAAAATCTAGCTCTACAAAGGAAAAGTGTAAAAATAATAAATGTCAAAAATATCGTTTTTTTGCACTTTGACCCAATTCTGAGGGAAGATTTGACATACTTCAAGATAGGATTCAATATATTTTCTCGCGAAGTTATTAGCTGTCGAGATTTAGGATTTTTTCGCAATCAGCTCTTTTCATCTCATCTCCAATGGAGCACTTCCATTCGAGCAGTTTTTGCTTTTTTCTACAATGTATTTTTTATGGAGCGAACTGTCAAAAACTGCTCGACTGTGGGTGCTCCATTGCACCCCCTACCAGATTCTTACCTTTGCCGTTCGGCAGGTCCTGCACGTAGGTGATGAAACACTTGACGTCCGCCGTCGGCTGTGTCTCTTTGTGGAGACCGTTGTTGATCTCCTTCAGCACCCGCCGCATGATCTCCTCCATCTGTTTGTCTGTCAGAATCAGCTCCTGGCATTGTTCACGGATCTGGAAGTTGGAGAGTTGGAGAATGAAGAATCGTCATTAGTGGTTTTGATCTCTCGACGTGCGATCGTGGAAAAATGTTTGTAAATAGAGCCGAGAAGATCACCCCATTGAATCCGCAAATAAAAAATACAGTAAAGTAAATAACAGAAGGAGAAAATAGGTTGAGCGCGTGATTCTCCCAGCATCGAATCTGTGGGTATAAGTTTCGTCATTAAAAAAAATCGTTGGATCCTCTCGAAAAAATGCTGCTCTCTTCAAAGTGAAGAATTCGAACGGCTGTAGTGTTTTATATTTAGAGCGAACATTTTTAAATTTATCACGAAATCGTTCGTCACGCGTAAACTTTCTTGTCATGCTGGGCACATCGAGACGATTTCAGTAGGAACAAAAATCTTTCTATAACCTTTTCTGAAGTCGACATTCTGGACAACACCTGCGCATCGGTTCACAATCAAATAACTACTAAGGTGATGTCCAGCTATTGCGCGCCACTCGCTGGGTGGTCATTTGCGAGAGATATCAAACTCTGTATAATTACCGGTGAACCTCACTAATTGGAGCTTCTTAATTGCACGCTTTTGCCAAACATCCACGTTGTGTTGCCAGTTTGAGGCAAAACTCGCGCCAATATTTACAAACAGCATTGGCGCCAAATGACTTTTGGACGCTCCATTTGTTGATAAGCTTTCCGCTATTTTTTTTTTTTGCCAAACTCAATGAATTTGCATATTTGCACATTTTTTTTTTTCAAAACAGGTCTGACGTTCAAAGTACAAATCAGTCACCCAGTATAGCGATAGAATTGTACGACAAAACGCGATTGTCACGTTTTCGTCGATTGGTCCGTTGCGTTTGCGATTGGCCTTTGTGGCCGCCAGGTTCTGACCCCTCTCGCGGGTGTCGATCCTTGTGACTGATAACGGAAATGGTCTTATCTGGACTGTCGACTACAGGTTGGCAGGTTCCTCTGGAGTCGGGCCCCATTGAGTTACGACGTAGTTCTCACTGATGGTGTCCAATATTTGCTGCCTACAGTTTGCCTTTGTTTGGATTATCTCTAGAGAGGGTGTTTAATGTTTTGACAAGTGTGCACCGGAAAGTGGCGCTGTTTTGGCTTTGGTTAATCGTCGATTGATTAAGGAGATTCACTAATAAACGAATGCTAGAAAGAAAGTTGTCTAGTTGATTGTTTCGTAATCTGCTAATCGTACGCTGAGATAATGCATTGCTATGGCTTGCCTTACCAGACTATCAAACTTGTAATCTATGAGTTGTGTAACGGAAATAATTAAACAGCTCACAAATTAATATGTACACGATTCCAAATTTTATCCTGCTTCGCAAGATTGTATCTTAGTGGAGGAGTATAATAATCCACATTATCACAATTCGTAAAAAAACAGTACAATACGGTTAAATCTGCACTTTTTGCTTTGATGAATTTCTAGGGTTATCAAAATTTTGCAATTACCATACTTCTGAACTTAGGGCTAAAGCATGCAAATCACCTTTGTGAAAAAGACTCTTAATATTATACACTGCATGTGCCATTTTTGTAAACACAAAAAAAAGTTTCAACCGACGAGATTCATACCCAGCACCATCAGTAAGGACTGGCTCCTTAGCTCACTCGGCTATCAGACCGATGAAGAATAGATAGGATAAAGGCATGTATCTCGGATTTATTTTCAAAAAGACATAAGAGCCAATGGCTAACAAACATTTTTGCATCGGTATTCGACCTAATTGCGAAAACCCAATTTCAAAAATGCTTAAGATTGTGCATCTACACGCCTTTTAAGTGCCTTAAACAATAAATAAATGAATTTTTGTTACAATTAGGAGGAAAACGAATATTCCTTGGGCATGAGTAAGGACCTCGACGCCGTTAGCAATGTTGGCTTTAAAATAAAATTTCGTGATAATATCACTTCCCCCCAGCCAACATTTTTGCCATGCGAAGCGGGCCTCGACGCTGTGTCTAGGTTTAATTCCTAGCTAGGAGCCATCAGTGTCTTAAGAGGTGGTCCCAAGGCCGAGTAGGAGTTCATGAAGCAAATTAGTCGTCTCCCACCCCTTTTAAATTGAAAATGAACTCTGAAACCAGCGCTTACTCACAACAGAAACAGAGGCCTCTTCTAGGCATTGTAGGATAGAATAGATTTTGAAATTTATTTAAAAAAATATTATTACGTAGCATTTTGATATGTCAAAATTTCCATAGAGTCTCGGTCAATCAATAGTGCGATGATATCGGACAAAATTCGTTAATCTGTTGAACTAACGGTTTTCGGATTATGGTTGTATCGACCATTGTTGCGAATCGAGGGTCTACTGGAGCCTTGACGATCAAATGGAGCCTAACATTTCAAAAGGGCGCATGGGTTTTGTGAACAGGAGTGTGTCTCCTTCACTCAAATGACAGTTTACATAAGGTATAATAGAGATGCACTCTTGTTTGCAAAGCTCTATGCCCTAATGAAATGAATGGCATGAAATAGTCGTCTTAATTACTAGTGTTCAACTTTTGAACTATTCATTTATGTTTATTGGTTTTTGGAAGCGGCAAGACTGGTTTAAAAACAAGATCCTTTACCTTATTTGGCGTTATAATAAAACATTCGGGGATTTGAGATTAAATTTACTTTCAGACAGTTTAGTTTAGGTTGTTGATTAAAGTTAGATAGTTTTCCGTGGATGAATAATTGAACTTAAATGATTAGTTGATTTGAACGAAGTGTAACATTTCATTGGCAGATCTGTTTCTAGTTGTAATGTACGACAAGACTATTGACGGACGTGACAGGTCGGCAGTTAGTTTTCATCTTTTTTCTCTAGTATTTTTATTTCCTTTAAATTTGGAATACATCATAGGTTTCTTTTGCATAGATCTCCGATTAGTTACATTTTCTTATTTAATTAACTAATAATTTAATTTATTCCGGGCCTTCTTACTTTGAATCACAATTTCAGATTTTCTTTATTCAGTGTTAAACTTAGATTACCGTAACTGCTCAAATCATCCAAATTCTTACTACTCACACCTACACTAATTTTCTTTCACCTTCCCCCTCCCGATCCCCTATATCTTCCGGTGGTGTTCATTTGGTATGCAATACTAGTTCGGCCACTACCCTTTTTTCCACAAGAAACCGGACTTGGACTGACTTGAGGCCGCGTCCCCCACCTTGCTCCGTAAAACGAAAACGAAAACGAATTAGGAGGAAAACGAATATTAGTGTCGGAGGTCACGGTGGCTCTTACGGCTTTTTGAAAACTTACCCGAGATATAAGCTTGACATTTCGGACAAGTAAGTTTTCCATACAGATGGCCTACATATTTCTGGGTGTTATATTACATAACATTTTATAAAATAATGCCAAATTTAGTTTACACCCAGGCCACTTATACGCAGCTGGATTACAACGTTTTTTTCTGTGTAACAAGTTGTTAACATTTTCAAACATCTTTAGTTCACTGCTGTCTAGCACGTTTTTGTAGTCCAGAAAGAGTAGTGCAAACGATGCCTAATTAATTATCCGTTATAAGTCTTCATCGCGCTTGACAACTGCTACGCGCTTTTTTGGACTAAAATAGATTATCAATCGAGATACAAATACCATGTGATTTGAAAGCTCTCCGTGGTGACACTTCAAAGAGCTATTAGACTAAACAAACAAACAAACTTGCACTTTTTGTGTTTGCAAATTCGCAAACAAAGCCAAATGTATGCAGGTTGACGTTTCTGCAAACAAATGCAGGCAAACTGTCAAAAAGTGTGTTTGTTTGGTTGTTTGTTTGTTGTAGTGTAATATCTCCTTAAGACTCTTTTATTGTCTTTGTTCATTCAGATGCAACTTAAAGGTTTACAATCAAACACAGCAATGGTTTTAAACGATTTGTAAGAAGATTACCTAAAAAGTTTTTGTTTCCAAACACAATAATGGCATTGTGGAAGGTTCTTAAATTTTAAGTACAATTTACACTAAGATCCTCACATGCGATTTGACCGTTCTAACTAACCGGTAGTAAAAAATCCTCAATTTAACAAAACATTAATGGCGTTTCTATTGCAATCTCGACGTCCAAGCGCACCGCTACATGCAGACACGCCGAAAAAAAACCACCCTGAAGCCATTCAACTATTGGCCTTCAAAACAGTAACAATCACCGCCCAAACACACTGTCGCATTCCGCTCACGAGTTGATCGCGACATTTAGCACCGAAAAGGTGTGTGACGTCTGTCACGTGCGCCCAGCAGCGGTAATTCCCTGCAAAACTGACCGCGGGGCGCTGTCAGTCTTTATTTTTGGCAATCGAACACAGTGATCGGCATCAATCATACACGGTGAAAAATTGATGATGTTGGAATTTGAAAAGTCAGAATATCTGGTTGAGCTTTGTGCCTAATTTTTAACGATTTTTTTAGTGTTTTGTACATTTTTTAAAAATCATAATTTCAGCATTATAGCTGAACTTTTTTTTCCGTGCAAACCGGTAGTGAACGGCACTCCGAAAAAAGATTAATTGCACCGGGCAGTTTCGGAACGTGACATCGTGACGACGATGAATGAAGGTGCAGAGTATACGCGCCAGTTTATGATGAGAGTGCAACACGTCAGTGATGCAATTTTACGCCGAGTGGCAGAAATGGCCAAGTTCAATGTCGGCGGTGGTCGGTGGAAATCTGTTGCGTGTCTTGGGGCACGTATGCAACCGTTTTGAATGATGAGAAAATGGAGGAAAAGGTGTAATAGTCTTCAACTATTCGCTTGAAAAATTTAGGTAAAGGTCTAGTTTGGTACAATCCACAATTCGTTTGAGCACGATTAAGGTGAAACGGGATGCTCTCTTGCGTCATATACGATTGTTTTTTAATAGTTCCGCATGCCACGTCACTAATAACTTTGTAATCAAAATGAAGCAGTAATTAAGATAAATAACAGCTGTGCAAATTACTACTTCAATGGAGGCGCGAGGCCTTTAAGCTTGAAATTCAAATCTCACTCCACACAGAGCTATCGCAACAGGTCATCCAGCCAGTTCTAATTGTTCTCAATGGTAACAATTATCACGGCACATGTCCGCTGCACGAGTTCTGGGCTGGACCATCCGGTCACATGCATTCTCGATTACCAGTAATCCAACCGATGACGGCGGCAAAGTGACTTTGGCAGATGTGGCTAAGCTGTACCGACTTACGCATCGTGCGTCCAAGTCAACGTGAGATTAGATGTCGCTCGTGACTTCCAACAACAACAACAAGTGTGACTTTGTACACGGTAGCATCTCTCCTCTCTCTACAAACAGAGTCTGTTTATGGTTTCGCGGCGATTGCGACGCGACAGACAGTGGCAGTGATCCAAGTCCAAGGAGGACTGAAGGTTACCCACGGTTGGTAGCTTTTCCTGGGAAGTTTCAGATTGCTACTTTTGGGCAATCAGTCGGTCAAGTTTGGTTCGAGTTACACCCACTAGATAACCGAGCGTTATCGAAGCCGTGTGACATCACATTGGATGATTCAACGGTTTGCGAATCGTGCACCGTCACGGTTTCAACGGCACTTTTTACCTTGCTAAAGTTATCTTTGATGATTCCCATTGTAAGACCGGCGTGTTTCCGTCACTGTGGTAGTGATTTTTTGGTACCTCAACACTACCACCACTACTCTTGGTGTGATAACACTTTGTTTTTATCAGCTACACTAGCACAGTACTGTTTTCGGCGTGAATTCCTTCACTGAATCACAATGTCTGGTTACCACCGGTAATACGATGCAGTCCTCGCGAAGGTCCAACTGTAAATGCACTGCAAAACCAACGAAGCCGGTTTGCTTTCCTAACCTAACACACCGTATCAACAACCACACTATCGCGGACCAGCTTCGTCCAGTTCCTACCGGACACGTTGGGGTAGATCTTGACACCCTGAGTCTACAGTCCTGTGCCGGTCGTCAACAAGTTATTACACTAAAACCCCCGATTACGCTCAGGCGTTACGCTTTTTGTTAGGTTGATTTCTCGAAAACAGTGTAATGTTTCTAAATTCTTTTGAAATCAATTTGTAGATCTGCACAAGACGTATAAATTGCTTTAAAAAGATTGCAAAAATGTTGCGTCGTTTCAGAGAAATCGACGAAATACAAAGCGTAACGCCTGAGCGTAATCGGGGGTTTTAGTGTACTCTGCCTTTTTTGTACCACTAAATAAACACACACGACAATTCTCCAAGACGCGGTCTAATCGAATGATCTTCGGAGCCACTTCGGAATCGTACTTATATATATAGAGACCGAGCCGGAGAGAGCGCGAGCTCGTCGGGATGTCGTGTACGCCGGAGAATGTCGACGGGTCTGTTTTGATTAGATGTGGTGCCGATCGGGTGTCGATACACTTGCACATGCACAGAAATTGCTGCGTACTCGCTACATGTAATTACGTATCGACGGCGGTGGCCCCCGCTATTAGCGGTTTAGTGAGGCATGGTATACCGAAACATACTTAATTGGGGACCGACCTGCTACTGATAACCGGTTTTTCGGAACCCCTGCTGCGGCGAGCGCAGCGGATGTAAATATTTATTTTTCCTGGACTCTGACGTAAAACGCAAATGACGCTCCCGACTGAGTTGTTCGACAGTTTGTGTTTAAATTTTTCAAAGTATGTACTTTGCATCTCGCGTTTGATTACAAACACACACCTCAGTAACGGTGATGGCGCACTCGGTTTTGTTGTTGTTGACGGTTGTGTGACGCTCAAAATTCTGAGCGATGGATCTGGCGCAAAGTCCAACCAAAGCAATGGGAAGGAAGCGAATGGTATGCCAAAAATAGAGTTACCCAGAGCACGAGTGACTCGTGACTGGGATACTCTGTGTCTTTTTGCCTTCCACACCGAGGTAAGGCTATAATCCTGCTCTAAAAATGAACTTTGTATAAAAACGTCGTAGACCCACCTTCATGTATACATATCGACTCAGAATCTGAACAAATGTCTGTGTGTATGTGTGTAGCTCATGTTTCTCGGCACTGGCTGAACCAGTTTGTCCCGAACCTGTTGCATTCGACTTGGTTTAGGGTCCCATAGATCGAGTTTTATACAGATTGAAGTTTCGATAAGTAATTCAAAAGTTATGTATAAAATTGTGTTTTCACATATATCCGGATCTCACTTAAATGTATGAAAACTATGTCCGGGTTCATCATCTGACCCATCGTTGTTTAGGTTATCAAAAGACCTTTCAAACGAGCCTGAAACATTGAAGATCTGGCAACCCTGTCTCAAGATATGGCCACAAACAAATCAGATGTACTTTTTGAAAGCCAGATCACTCACTTAAATGTATGTAAACTAAGTCCGGGTCCATCATCCGACCCATCGTTGATTAGATTATCAAAAGATCTTTCCAACGAGTCCAAAACATTGAAGATCTGGCAACCCTGCCTCGAGATATGGCCACTTAAAAGACATATATGTACTTTTTTGAAGCTAGATCTCATTTAAATGTATGTAAACTATGTCCGGATCCACCATCCGACCCATCGTTGGTTAGGTTATCAAAAATCCTTTCCAATGAGTTCAAAAAATTGAAGATCTGGCAACCCCGTCTCGAGATATGGTCACTTAAGTGACATTTATGTACTTTTTTGAAGCTGGATCTCACTTAAATGTATGTAAACTATGTCTGGATCCATCATCCGACCCATCGTTGGTTAAGTTATCAAAAGACCTTTCGAAAGAGTCCAAAACATTGATGATCTGGCAACCCTGTGTCGAGATATGTCCACTTAAGTAACATTTATGTACTTTTTTGAAGCCGGATCTCACTTAAATGTATGTAAACTATGTCCGGATCAATCATCCGACCCATCGTTGTTTAAGTTATCAAAAGACCTTTCCAAAGAGTCCAAAACATTGATGATCTGGCAACCCTGTCTCGAGATATGTCCACTTAAGTGACATTTATGTACTTTTTTGAAGCCGGATCTCATTTAAATGTATGTAAACTATGTCCGGATCCATCATCCGACCCATCGTTGGTTAAGTTATCAAAAGACCTTTCCAAAGAGTCCAAAACATTGATGATCTGGCAACCCTGTCTCGAGGTATGGCCACTTAAGTGATATTTATGTACTTTTTTATTCCGCATCTAAAAAATAGATGAAATTTTTGAACAATTCCATCATATCAACCATTGTTGGTAATAAGTGAGGAAGGCTCCAACCACATAGGTGGATTAAGTTAGTCAAATTGATGTGAGTCTTGAAAAAATGACGTTTAATTTATTGCAGTTATATTATTGAACAAAAACACAAAAACAAAAAAAAATCAACGCATAAACATCACTTTTAATTTTATCAAGAATTTTATTTAGGATCGGGTCTGCAGGAGTGTTGAGACTACGACAAACAAACAAACAAACTTTTTGACAATTTGGCAGTTTGCCTGAATTTGTTTGCAGAAACGTCAGCCTGCATACATTTGGCTTTGTTTGTGAGCTTGTCAAACAGTCAAACACAAAAAAAGTGCGAGTTTGTTTGTTTGTTTGTTACTCCAACATTGTTTTACACAGACCCAATCCTGCAATAATCTGTATATTAAATGTTAAAAATAGTCAAATTTTGTTGTAAATTATTTTGTAGACAGTACTATAAGGAATGAATCAAAAATTATATCGATAGCTCGCGTAGCTTTGATGATACTAAAATATCTGTTACAAAAATCTTGGTTCAAAAGCTCTGGTTGATGTGCACCATTAAACTAATGTTTGATCAGCTCATTTTATTGATAAACGGTTAAGTGTGTTGTTCTAAGCGGAATAGTTTTTTTATACGGTCATGGAATTTTAAATCAATTTTGAAAAATAAGCTTCGCCTTTGGTTTTTTTGACAGACTGTTTCTTCTTTGACAGTTTGTTTCATGGAGACCATAATTGATTCATCGTAAAAAGACGAACTGTCAATTTCAATTTGTTTTGGTTTTAAAGTTACCGTTGCAAAGCAAAACCTTGTGCTGTTCATTGAAAGTGAACTTTATTCAAAATATGTTAACACAACATGCTTTTTTAGTTTGTACCCCATTGGTTGGTCAAAGTCAAACTAAAACGTGACGAACTGTCACTTTTTACACGGCGCTCACGCACACTATCAAAGCAAACGTTTGGTAGTGTGTGTGAACTCCGTGTAAAAGGGGTGTCAAACTAAAAAGTGACCCCATTCGTTTGACAACAGTTAGTGTCAAACCATCGGGGTTTGAGTATATTCATCTGTTGTCTGGATTGTCCGTACCTTAAAAATGTTAAAAAAAATGTAAAATCTCAAAAATGTAGTTAAGCGATATCTAAATGCCTTGTCCAAGTTTCTACATCGAATCGATTACCTAACTTAACGAATGGATTATTTCGTTTAATTGCACTTCATACACCGTGATGAATAAAACACCATGAAGCTGGTGCATACTATTCCCCTTATCAGAGCGCGTCCCCAAAGTCACGTTGAGTGCCAGGTGGGTCACCTTTGGCCTCTGGCCCACAACGGCACCGGTGGTTGAGGTATACATACAAGTGAGTGTTTGCTGATTAGTAGTCGCCAACGATGTCTTATCACGGACGACAAGAAAAAAAAAGCAGGCACAAAGTTTGCCAACAAATCGCCACACCATACCATTATAGTGACACGTTCGTGTGTGTGTCACTTGTCACTCCATGGAAAGCACTAGGATGTGGGTAAACAATACCGAGTCGTTAGTAAACAAATCGTCGAGCGGGAAAAATAACATGGACTGATTCCAGCGGGAACTACGCTGTTTTTTTGCAGTGCAAAGTATTTTGTTGTTGCGACTTATACACCGGGTTTGAATGAGATTCGCTATCACTGCAAAAAAAACGTGGCTTTTGTCACATTTTTGTAGCGTTAAGGCAAATGATTCACGTTATTTTTTCATTAAAACCGTGGAGTAACCGATGCAGTAAACAAGAGTAGAACGTGATGTTATGAAAATAATTTGCTACGTTAGGGTGACCTTCCGAAAAAAAATTTTGTTGATTGGATTGGTCTCTTGATTGGTCTCCATAATGAGTTTTACATTTATTTTTATTTACTTATTTTACTTTAAAGTTTATTTTCTTCAATTTGTTGTGAATATCAAGTCAAGAATATTTTTTTGTTTTCAGAAATTATCAAAAAAACAACACTACTGCAGAAGAGTCCGATATTGGTGATTAGCGGCAACGTTAATGAGCGTAATCGTCCATCACATCTCTTCGGCGCAATGACGTCAAATGTACGTCATTGGCGGGAAGCCCGGTAAACAAAAACACTTTCAAAGTTCACCTTTTTTACACCCACTTGGCATGTGTTTGACGAAAAATTGTTTTTTTTTTGTATTTTTAAGAGAATCGTTTTTTGAGTTTAAAACTTTTTTTGCAAAAAAGTATATCGTTTGTAAAACTAATTCAATTTTTTATCTCCTTCCTTACCCAAAAGATAAAATAACAGATACCATCATTCAAGGGGGTTCGATTTTCCACGAACTTTCCTTTTTCTTTTCTTTTGTGTGCTCAACTGACAGTCAAAACGTTTACACCAGTATAAAAATAGAGCTTCGCTTCGCTTCTCTCTAGTGTGGCTGTGTGTAGGTTTCAGAGTTGACGTGAAGTGGGAAAGCCGGGAAAGTCGGAAAATGTCGAATGACGATCGAGCACCGCGAAGCGGTTTTTGGCCGGTTTCGGGTCGTTGCTTTTGAATAACATATGAAGGATGAGTTTTTAAGTTGTGTTCACTTTGGTGTTGTTTTTTTTTTGTTCTCAGCTTCATATTTGAGTCATGAAATGAGGCCACCAATACACGGTTGAGCTTGAGTTGGAAATAAATAAAGGGGATTTCATTTACAAGGAATGTGTCATGCAAATTAGGCTGTTGCATTTTTGCCTTCCTCACTGAGGTAAGGCTATAATCCTGCTCTAAAAATGAACTTTGCATAAAAACGTCGTAGACCCACCTTCATGTATACATATCGACTCAGAATCGAAAACTGAACAAATGTCTGTGTGTATGTGTGTGTGTATGTGTGTGTGTATGTGTGTGTGTATGTGTGTGTGTATGTATGTATGTGACCAACAAACTAGCTCATGTTTCTCGGCACTGGCTGAACCGATTTGACCCGAACTTGTTGCATTCGACTTGGTTTAGGGTCCCATAGATCGAGTTTTATACAGATTGAAATTTCGATAAGTAGTTCAAAAGTTATGTATAAAAATGTGTTTTAACATATATCCGGATCTCACTTAAATGTATGTAAACTATGTCCAGGTCCATCATCCGACCCATCGTTGGTTAGATTATCAAAAGACCTTTCCAACGAGTCCAAAACATTGAAGATCTGGCAACCCTGTCTCGAGATATGTCCACTTAAGTGATATTGATGTACTTTTTGGATGCCGGATCTCACTTAAATGTATGTAAACTACGTCCGGATCCACCATCCAACCCATCGTTGGTTGGGTTATCAAAAGACCTTTCCAACGAGTCCAAAACATTGAAGATCTGGCAACCCTGTCTCGAGATATGTCCACTTAAGTGATATTGATGTACTTTTTGGATGCCGGATCTCACTTAAATGTATGTAAACTACGTCCGGATCCACCATCCAACCCATCGTTGGTTGGGTTATCAAAAGACCTTTCCAACAAGTCTAAAACATTAAAGATCTGGCAACCCTGTCTCGAGATATGGCCACTTAAGTGATATTTATGTACTTTTTTATTCCGGATCTTAAAAATTGATGAAATTTTTGTACAATTCCATTATAACAGCCATTGTTGGTAATAAGTGAGGAAGGCTCCAACCACATAGGTGGATTAAGTTAGTTTTTTCTTTTATATTTGAAGTTGAGTTTCGCTCCCTCGAAAATGTTCCAAAAACAAGGATTAAAAAGGAACTGAAAACAAATTGTAAAATATTTTCGTGTATTTTTGTAAGTTTCTAGTTAAATAATCTTTTAGCAAGATAACCGTAACCGAAAAATTTAAATTCAAATGTTAAAATCTTTTTTTGGTACATTTCCGTTCAGATTTGAACAAATCAAGTTTCGGGTATAAACGCTACGGATTCATTCTTTAAAAATCAAGCTCCTCTTATTCTAACAGATTCTAACTGCTCAGAAATATCAAGCAAAACAATGTAAATGGGCCAATGTCGAAGAATAAACAAAGAGTCTATCCTGATCACGTCAGTTGAAGTGTTAACAAAGAGTCTATCCTGCCTCTAATGTAAACATCAACTGACGTGAGCAGGATCGATTCTTTGTTTATTCTTCGACATTGGCCCATTTACATTGTTCAGCTTGATATTTTGTTTGTTCTACCGATACAGATTCACATCATTTCTGTCAGCAGCTAGGCGTTATCATTTTAATGGGATTTAAAAGAGGAAACGATTTAAAAAAAGGACTACAGTCTGAATAGGAACAGCAGTTTTTAGAGCACTTTAAAGCTTGATTTTTGGAGAACGTGCACTATTGTTGTTGTTTTGTGTCTGCTCTATCTGAAACTAATAAAAAATATCCAAACATTGTGCAGTAACAAGGATAAAACAGCTGTCCCAATTCGCCCCATGTGTCCCGTTTCACCCCAGATGACGGTACAAGAAAAGCTTTCGATGACGTCAAGGAAACGCATGGTACTTCAAAACTACATTTTTGCAATTCCGTCGTATAATTACTGACTTCTCCTGTCATTCTCAAAACAAATTTTTAAGCATTAAAATGGATGTGAAAAATAGAACATTTCAGCACTTGTAAGAAATACTTCTCAACATTTTTTTGATTTAAACGGTGGATTGACTAAATACTTGGACATTTGACTTACGATTCCATGCAAAGGGTGTTTTCTGAATTGCAAAAAAAAAAATGTTTTATGGAACTCGTTCCAAACTTGATTTTTCTCAGTACTCGTACTGAAACTGTATTGTTCAACTCGTGCTGAAAAAATCTTCTTTTTGCAACTTTTTGCATAAACTTTTTTTTTGCATAAACTGCGCTCACGCACACACATTTCCCAACGAAAAATCTAAAATATGTAAAATAATATATAGAATACACGTGGACTATCAAATTTCTAACCTAAAAATCGAACTGACGTAAATCTTAATTGTATTTGAATTTAAAAGTTTGAGTTTTAGTTGTTTTTACATTTATTAGTCAGAAGTCAGATCAGATCAGATCAGATTATGGTTGGATTGACCCTTTTTCACCAAATTTAATAAGTTAATCATTATGTGCGCCCTCAAAAAGAACATCAATCTCATCATCAAAAGGCAAGGGCATACTACATCATTATCCAGCTCTTTTTGTGCCAGTCATTTTATTTGTGTATTATTTTCTTCCAATATTGCACCCACACACCACACAGTTGCTTTCTTTTGCCCGATTAAAAAAGAATCCGTCCTCATCCGCCCACACAATCTTGTTATTACATCGAAGCCGGATAAAAAAAAACAACAAAAATACAGTTTCAAAACCCTTCACCACTACACAAACACCTCGCGAGAGAGAGAGAGAGGGAGAGCTCGCCCATTGACGCCCACGAGGAAAACCGCCACTACAACCGACCGACACCGACACCGACGAAGGCGACGAGCCTCTAGCGTCACGATTGGTCGCCCAGAATGGAGGCACGTCATCCGACGTGCACGAGCTCACGAACACGATATGAGCCGTCCGTGTGTCTGTGGTTGTTGTTTTTTTTTGTGTTTCCTTCACAAGCTAAAAGTTTTCATTCTCAAGTCGCTTTTCAAATTCGATTTTCGTGAGCTCGGGGAAAGACAGAGCGGATGTGGCTGACTAAAATTAACTTGACCGGTGAATGGCTCATTTGATGGTCCTTTGGGATGATCTAAGGTTGTTTTGATTTTATTAGAATGTTGACGTAGCTTTGTTATTTTTTGGTAATTTTACTTGAGTGTGTACTGCTTTTTGAGCTGTGACAGCAATGGAAACGCATGATACTTCAGTACATCTAACGTTAACAAACAACCAAGTGTCAGATTTCTGACAGAACGTCACCGTTGTTTACTCAAATCGGGACATGCGCACATATAAACAAACCATCACAACCACACTTTATCAGCCTCCACGTGTTTGTCTCGAATGTGATCAATGAAGGGCAAGTACTCTCACACGCACATTAATTCACAAACTAACAAACACATAGAAACGACAAAAGCTCCCCATTTGCGTCTGTATTGGTGCGTTTGTGAGCGAGCTTTTATCCACACACACACACAGCTTTGTCGGCAGTTTCAAGAGCACCGCTTTGACGTCATAAAACGGAGGGGGTGCTCCACCACCCCTCGCTCGTCTGTCAGAACTGAAGAGATTAAAGATCAACGATAAAGACCAACTCTCGCTGGGATTCTTTTTTTTTGTAAGGAATTTCTTGGTGGAGGTCGAATGGTCCCGGTGAGGAGGATTGGAAAACCCAGACGCCCACCTTTTTCTGGTTCGAGATTGCCCAAAGGAATGCTCCTGCAGACATAACCTCAATCGGAAACTGGTTAAAACAGGATTTATTTTTTTTACAAGATTGCATTACAAACGCAGTTTGAATCGGTAATTGGCGGTGAATGAGGGAGCCAGTTGCAATTGATAAATTTACGAAAGTGGATACTTTTGCGTCGACACTTTCCTGGAAACCGCTGAATGACGCAAGCCGACGACTGGCGGCGCCGACAGTCGAGTGACGAAAGGTATGGGTGATTTCGCGAGCTATTTCGCAACGTTCGAAGATATGACGAACGGACGATTACAGATGAGCTCAATTGTCACGTTCAAAGGGTTGTACTGTGTAACTTATTGGTAGCGTCGTAGGTGGTGTGACAGCCATTCATTCATCGGCCGGAATCGACAATAATGAATGGACATCGTTTGAAACACCACGTGACTCCATTGACCTTTGATGCAAAGTTCAAGGTTCATAAATGAATTAATTGCGTTCAGCTCTCTGCGCACATATTGCTTTGACGATTGCAAATCAAAAGACTATTAGAATTTTCTAGTTCAGTTTTTCAAGCTCAGAAGAAGGTAAAACTTAACAATTTTCATGAAACTTTGTTCTAAGAAGGGATTTTGGTGTTGCTCCCTATTTTATGATGTAATTTTACTTCATTTTGGACTGAAAAAGTGACACTATCTTAGAAAATTGGTAAAATTACACATTTTCAGAGGTCGAATTGAACAATTTCCGACATAAAAAATGAACCCCTTCCCAGATGTGATATTACCACCTTTTGACCTTTACATATCCTCAAATTCGATTTCATTTCTGAGATATTCAAAAAAAACCGTAAAACCCCCGTGCAATATTATCACTTTACATAAGAAGGTAGTTGTGATCTTATAGTGCCATCACACCATGCAGGTGCGACAATTGGCCAAAAGGAATTTAGGCTGAGGACGTTTTGTCACATGTCAATGCCCGACTACTTTAAACATTTTCAACAATAACTCGGAACTCCAGTAACCAAATTCATTCAAACTTCGGCACAATTCACAAAACGGTTTGCCAAACAAAACGTGTTTGTTATTGTTTACAGTAGTTTTTGTTTACACAAGGTCAAACATTGAAATGCGTTTTTTCGGGATTTCGAAAGCGACAAACGACAAGCCAGCACGAGTACTTATGTCGAATTATGGATAGCGGAAAGAGGTATGTTTTAAAGCCAACACTTGGAAAAAAGCATCACCAAACACTTTTTTTAAAGAACATCATTTTGGATGGTTGAGAATCGATAAATTTCTAGTTCTAATTGGGGAGCAGAAAACGAAACTATTGGCACTACGCCCCCCGGGGCATGGCCTTCCTCTAACGTGGGATTTCTGCTCCAGCGCCTCTGACGAGACAGGAGAAACCGGGACCGACGTTTTACTTCACCATCCGATAGAAGCTCAGTGGATACGGCGGGAATCGAACCCGCGTCTCATAGCATCATCGGGATCGGCAGCCGAAGCCGCTACCCCTGCGCCACGAGACCCAGGGGAGCAGGTTGATACCTAATTTGTCATGAAGAGCAAGCCATAATCATTGGTTAAACCGCTAAACTTTAAAAACCAGCCATTTCATCATTAAACTGAACGAACGCTAACTCCCCAGAATATTAATTATATCACGTCGGGTGGCATCGCACCGCACGTCCACGACGTGCAGAGTGCTGAATCACTGCCGGTCACGCGATTTGCCAACTTCTTGACGTCTAAAGTCAAACAACCATCGTATCAGCCCAAAATCTACGATTACGAACCGGTTCAACATTTGAATGAAGATGTTCCACCCTCATATAGTCGACGACAGTTGGCTCCGGTAACGATCAATCATCTTCAATTATGTTTGCCATCCCGACGAGAAAGAGACCGACCTCAATTAGTGTTCGCCTCGTACATGACCTGGTTTGCTGCCCCGGGCGGAGGGGTCAGCTCAGTCATTGAACCGCTCGTAGTTAAACGCTCGCTTATTGTTTTTAGTGTGTTTTCATTGCTCGAGAAGGTGCTTCATCAATTAAGATCGCTGGCCGAAAGTCGAGCAGTTCTGTTCGTCAACGCCGAAACCGGTAGTTTCACTTTTGAGTTGCACTGGTTAACCTTTAGCCGAAATATGTGGCTCCTCGGTTGGTGGCGGGGTGGTTGCTGAAACCGACCAACCGTACCGCTGCGTCGTCGTACAGGTATTGTCCGATTCTACCACAGCGCACTGTTGTCTCGTGCGGTAGCGTGACTACCAGGTATCGCAGATTAGTAATTCAAGGACGCCAACCCAACCGTCAGTCGTCGTCGCTCAACATTCAGCGATCGAACGGTAATCGGATCTTCGACTGTTGTATACACATTTGTATAGGTTGGGGGTTCGTCCGACTGCGAGTTCTTCCACCAGCAAACAGGTTGAACTCGGAACAATCAGCGGTACATTCCTACAATATTTTTTGCTGACGCTGTTTTGCTTCGGGCCAACCCGGAGGCGTCTGTCAACTGTTCTGTCCTGATCGAACCTGTAGGTTGAGACGCGCGAGCTTTCCGGTATGACGGTCTCAAGGCCGAAAGGTGTGCGGCTTGGCCGGTCGGCGATATCTGGTTCGTGGCGATCAAAGGACGTCCGCCTGGACAAACCGGAAGAATCGTGAACTACGCAGTAAACACGCCGATGAAACCGATCGCTGATCGATACATGCGCGTATCGCCAGCGGATAAAGCTGGTATTGGTTAACTACTAGAAGTAGATCGGCGTCGTGTTTAAATGCGCGAGGTGTATGAGTGAAAGTATACTTTTATACTCGGCTCCCTGAGGAACTGTGTGTGAAGTGGGTGACCTTGAAGATGTAACTTTTACGCGGCAACTGGCCACTAATGAAGCCGGTGCACTAGGGCTGTTGAGTGATATCGTGCCACGCCCCATTCTGATTATCGCCGATACTTCTTTGTTTAACTTTTGCGGTGGGGTAATCTTTCTGATACTAGTGCATCCCTGAGGGAATCAAACTGGAAGCTACCCGGAATTGTAGCCGCTTCGAAATCCGTTTCTAGTTGGTCGTGAAGGACACCGCAAAGCGAACCAATTAAGGTCGTTTTGACCCGGGGAGATTCCACTTTAATGGGTTTATGATCGCTTGAGGTGGAAATTCCAATTTAAATCATAGATCATCACGTAGAATTTTGCGATTGTGACATGAAGATAATTCTAGATTACTTTTTTCAAAACCACCAATGCGCCATCGATTTCCTATGAACATAAGACCTTTTGAAAAATTAGGCGAGAATTCTACTATTTTGTTACCAGTCGGAACCTTAGTCTGACATTTCCTTTAATGAATTTTCACCCCAATTGGCCAGGATTCTACGAAACCTTTCCAAGTCTGGTGTATGATGAACAAAAAATTTTCCTTTTTTTCCAGGTTTAAAACCTCGTTTGATTTACCTACTAAACACAGCAAAAAATTTCTGTGTAAAATCGCATGCAAAAGCATGCACACCAACTTTGTGAGAAAAAGCATGTAATATTGTATGAGAAAACGTGTGCATAAAAAGCATGTACCAAAGAATAAAAAGCAGGTCTGATCACCCCAAAAATAACATTAATCCGGCGAGAGTCATACTCAGATTACCAAGTCCGCGCCCCAACCCAATCGGCTATCTCGCCGCTATGACAATAGTCGGATCAATGCCAATGTAACAGTAGGTTTTCCGTACGTCGTATACTGTGTTAACTGCATACGATGTATGGGGAACCTACAGCTACATCGGTGAAGATCCAATTATTTTCATAGCGGTGAAATAGCCGAGTGGGTTGGGGCGCGGACTTGGTAATCTGAATATGACTCTCGCCGGATTGATGTTATTTTTGGGGTGATCAGACCTGCTTTTTTTTCTTCGGTACATGCTTTTTGTGCACACGTTTTCTCATACAATATTACATGCTTTTTCTCGCAAAGGTGATGTGCATGCGATTTTACCATCGGATTATTTGCTGTGAAACATGAATTCTCACATTATTTTGAATATTTCTAGTCAGATTATCTGTAGTATCGTTTTCATTTTTGTTTGATGATCGGAATTCAAAATTGGAAAAGTTATCTTGGAATGGGAATTCCAGATCATCAAAATATTCCACATTCTAGATATTTAAACGTTTTTACCAGACCTTTACACTCATTTATTCATTTGTTCTTATTATTGTAACCATTTAATTCGAAAACATGATTGGCTTTACTGGTAAAAGTTTTGAAAAAAAATTTATTGCGGTATTTAGCACTTTTCCCGAGGGATGCGCAATGTTCCCGAGAAATGAATTACAAGCGAAATGCAATGTACAAATTTTCTATGGTATAAAAACCAAATGTTGATATTTTAGATCCCTTGTTAAAAAAGCTCAAGGATAAATTTAGACTAATATTTGGTACCATACTAATATCGATAACAAATAAATAAACTGTAGAAGTTTTATACCCTAAAAATTGTTTTTTTTTTGTTTTACAGGTTTTTAATAAATACCTTTAAAACCATAGGACAAAAATAGTTATTTTAACAAGGCCATTTGTTTTGTATCAGTGGGTCTCGTGGCGCAGGGGTAGCGGCTTCGGCTGCCGATCCCGATGATGCTATGAGACGCGGGTTCGATTCCCGCCTTATCCACTGAGCTTCTATCGGATGGTGAAGTAAAACGTCGGTCCCGGTTTCTCCTGTCTCGTCAGAGGCGCTGGAGCAGAAATCCCACGTTAGAGGAAGGCCATGCCCCGGGGGGCGTAGTGCCAATAGTTTCGTTTTTTCATTTGTTTTGTATCAAAATTATCAATCAAAACGATATTTTTTTGAAATTATTAATTTAAATGTGTTTTTTATTATTGATATAATGCACATGTCCCATATGCAAAAACAGCATGCTGAGAAAAACGCCGCAAGACAAGTTTGCCCCAAACATAAGGCTACATGTAGAGTAAAAAAAAAACGGATCGGGTTTTTGACCAAATTCCTCTTAAACTATTAGAAAATTTGACTTATTTTAACAAGGTTATTATTTTACATCAAAATGACTTCTTAAAACGAATTCTTTACCTGAAATTGAACAATTTCTAAGTTGATTCTTAATTTTGTATATATCCTCTTATTCCTCTTATTTTCATAGTCGGGATACTAAATTATGCAAATATTTTTCAAAGGGAGACATAAACTTCAAAAGGCCTTAAAAGTTTTTCCTTCCTGAAGTAACTATAAAATCACTTGAAAAGTGAACATCTTAACATTCCAACGCCCAAGGCTCCAACAAAGTTGGAACCAGGCCTGCAAAATGTTTCCAACCCAGCGTACACATGAAGCGAACCAAAATGTCAGTTCACTGCTAGCATCTGACTGTAAGCCTACTGTGTCCGTTCAACCACTGCCGCCTGACTCGTGCCGGTCGGCTGCTGGAGAATGAGAGACGTGAAAAAATGAGCTACACTCACTCAATTCGTGTCGTATGACTGACTCGTAAAATCCTCTCTAAACACTATTTTGACTATTTTTAAACAATTGAATTGTTCTAGACTGTGCAAAACACTTAAAACAACCTTAACTTATATTCAAAATTGCATTTCCACGCATAAATACCAACTTTTTGTGTAAAAACTTGTTTCTTTAAGTGTGTGCGTGCAACGTCGAATGAACGTTGGTCGACTACTGCCTCGCATTGCAGCTGCTCAGTGAGCTAGGGCACTCACGACTGAGTCGGGTTTGTTTATGTCGCGGTTTTGCGGTTCAGTGAATGGATCTGAAAAAATCGTGTATGCGTCGCCGATTTTCGCGTCAGGACCCCTGACATTTTCAGCTCTGGTTGGAACGGCACTTTCAACTCAATGGTTCTCGGGCATAACTCAACCAATCAAGATGATTCTTCTTTCCAGTGATTTGTTAGGATGTCGATGATTCTAGATTTTTGCAGAACTTAATTTGATCTAATCTGTAATTTTGGCGACCAAAAACATCGTTCCAACTTTTATTTTTTTCGCGAATAAAAAAAAATCGCCAAAAATTCCGCGGAGGCAGTCGTTTTAAAAAAAGATGGAACAATGGTTTCGGTCGCAGAAATTACAGATTTGATCAAATCAATTTCTGCAAAATTTTAGGATTATCTAGACATTCTTAGAAATCACTGGAAACAAGAATCGTCCCGATTGGTTGAGTAATGCCCGAGAATAAGCGAGTTGAAGTTACCGTTCCACCTTTTTTGGGAGGCTTGGGCGTCCGTGTAAGTTGGAAATGCGTTGGGCGTTCAAATGTTAATTTGACCTCCTAGACCCACCTTCACGTATAAAAATCGACTCAGAATCAAGTTCTGAGCAAATGTCTGTGGAAGTGTGTGGACAAAAAATTGTTACTCGATTTTCTCCTGGTTTTTGTAAGAAACATTCTGCATTTTTGGATAGGTATTGGACAGACCTTCCATCGCGTTCAAAATCTCCAAGATCAAAAACCCTATCAAAAGTTATGACGACTTAAATATTATTGCATTAATATAAACTTTTTTAAAGCTGGATCTCATGTATATCGATAAACATGTTTTCCGGATCAATCATGGGTTGAGTTAAACTAATTATTAAAATAGCTTAACAAATCGGTGAGCAAAATAACGGGTTGTTTGCGTGAGGTGTTACACACTTAAAAAATGTGTTTTAATATAATTTTTTGCATTAAAAAACACCATAGAACAAGTTTGAAACGATGCCGAAAGTATTTCACTCAACTCATAAACAACGATGATTAATTTAATGCATTCAAAGCTTCCAAATTTGGAATGTTTACATTTCCGAAATCAGTTCGACTTTGCCCACCGAACGTTCCAGCACCTTCCCAATCTAATGTAAACAGTCTGCGTCCGTCTTTCTCTCTTTGCCAGCGCCGTTTTCGCTTTCCAAAATTTCATAGAACACACGCGCTTCTGATGTCCGCACGCCTGCCTGCCTGCCTGCACACAAAGTCGTCGTGGGCAGTCGATTCATTGATTTTTCCTGCCTTTACTTCACTTTCCCAAGCCTTCTCACTTTTACTTCTTACATCTATAGCGCCGATGTTATTTGTATGACGCAATTCTAGTATCTCTTAATTTGTCCCCAAAAATACCGTTTTGAGTTCGAATGAAGGTAGGAATTGCTTCACCTTTAAGTTTGATACGATTTCGTCATTCCGTGCCATGGCGAGCCCCTCGATTTTATTAAAAACTTTTGAATGAAAACACTCGTCTAATGAATGTCACCTGTTCAACATTTGCGGGTCACCACCCAGAACTTCCCTCAAGTGATAGAAGCCAGAGAACCCACCCTCTTCCAATCGTCCTTCAAAGCCAGCCACCAAGGTCAGGCGCTCGATGTGTCTTGGAAAGGTGTGTTGCCCCAACAACAACTTTTTTGGGGGGTTTCCTCTAGCGGATGCTTTGGGTGTTGTTACCTAACCAACGTCATGGAGTCGTCTCCCCACGGATGTACTTACTTCCTTGCTCACTCGATCCACGTGCAGATCCATGAACGGCTTGACCAAATCCATCTCGTCCGAAGTGTTTGGTGCTGTGTCCCGGGGGTGTCAAGATTTCTTCTGCGACGTTCAACTCGCGGTTTCAGCGGAACTAAACTCTCTCTCTATAGCCTAGCACTAGTCGACGTCGCTCACGAGCTGCTTCGACGGCAAGGTTTGGCTCAGCACTAAACCCTGCTTCTTGGTGCGAAATGCGATTTCCTGATATAATGTTATACTTTTTTTTGCTGTTGCTGTTGTTGTTGTTGCTACACGTCGTCGACTTCGTCGTCGTCGTCTAAGTCGCGGTCGTCGATTCTCTGAGACCGTTTTCTTGCTTATTCAGCGCTATATTGAACACTTCTCCTACTCACACGGCTCACGATCGGTCTGGCCAGGTCGCGCGCGATTGATAAACCTCAGAGGGGACGACTGGTTCTTCCTCTGCACCTTAATCTATGTGTGTACTAATGTGTACGCTACAACTTCCCTACTACTAAACGCTCCTCCGTTCTCTATACCCGCGACTTGGAGGTATAGCAGCAGCAATTTGCTTGGACAAAGAAAATATTTGTATTTTGATTGCTCGCGCGGCACAGGTTCAACCTTTTTGCACTGTTGTAGTAGGTATCAACTCGATGCTGGAACTAACGTGTGTGACAAATGACACTTCACGGTTAACGACGGAGAGTCAGCACTATCGATTGGGGCGCTCCAGAGCTCTCCAGTGGCGGGGGGGCTCTTTCCGAAGAATCGTTACGAAGGTCTCTGAACTGTATCGCTGCAAGTTACGGACTACAACTCGCTGTACACACTTTGTCGTGGTCGTGTTGCCGGCGTGTCAGAAAAACAACTGGGTTCGGAAAGTGAATTTTGATCGCAACGGGAAAAAAATGTCCAGGAAGGTCACCTTGATGGTAGCAGCAGCAGCAATACTTTGCACGTACATGTGTTGGTTGGTTGGCTGGTTGGTTTGGTTCATGTTCTGCCAGACGTCGTCGTCGTCAGAGCCATATGCTCTATAAATATAACACCGACGACCGTGTCTACTGTAAGAACACACGCGCGCGCACGGTGTGCGTTGTACGTGTGACGACAGACACGCGGTTCAGACTAACACCAGCGTAGAGTCATCGTCGCGAGTGTGTATGTCGCCGACTGGCAGTGGTACTAGTTGCGAGGGTAATATATCGGGGAGTTTTGGATATTGTCAGGAAATTCCAGATCGGGAACGATGACCGGTGTATACGGTGTCTGCGTTTGGGGGAACCCCTTTAAGATTTGTCATTGTGGAAGATCATCCGTCATCTAATTCAGTATAATATCCATAACTTGGTTTATAAGATTTCATGAGTCTTCAGAAACCTTTGGGAGAATCATCACTTTACTTTATATTATAATGCATGCATTCAAACTCAATGTTTCAAAACACATAGACCTTCACGGCTAATGAATATCAATACACCATGCGACTCCATGAAAATCAAAACAATGTTTTGGAGACGCACGGTATGATCATTAAGGTGGACCAAATTAAACTTTAACGTTTGCCTTCCATCCACAGGGCTGAATTGTATGGGCGTACTCAACTTAAATCCCGAATATATAAGTCTGCGATCAGCAGAGAAGCGAGTCAGACGTACGTCCCTCACACACCAAAAAAGTGCTAAAAAGTGCAAAAATGCCTCACGGCAAGAAAAAGAGGCGGTCCTCAACAGCAGGATCGGCAGATTTGAAGAAGCTAAAGAATGCCGAAGCGCTACCTGCAAAGCCAGGCAGTTTGAGCAGGGACGCTCAAAAATTGTCTGGAAACCAGTTCGCTACCCTCCCTGTGGACGTGAGCGAGTAGGAAGGATTTGAACGACGGGAAAAGTTGCCACCCATTTTTGTGAAAACATCGTCATCGGATTCGGTGCGAAAGTGGCTGACCGGATTTATCAAATCTGGCGCTTTACGAGCTTCCATTCGCTTGTGTGCTGATGGACTCAAAATTCTGCTACCTACCAGAAAGGATTACAACTACGTTCGGGATTTCCTGAATAACACAAAGATTGAATACTACAGCCATGACGATCCAGGTAAACGCCCCATGAAACAGGTCCTCCGAGGCCTGTACGACATGGATGTGAATGTGCTGAAAGAAGAGCTCAAATCTCTGAAGTTGAACGTGATCGAAGTCTTCAAGATGACGAGACACAACAAGGACATCAAGTATCGTGATCAACTGTACCTGGTTCATCTCGAGAAAGGATCGACGACGCCGTCTGAGCTGAAGGCAGTTCGGTCAATTTTCAACATCATCGTGTCTTGGGAACGTTATCATCCAGTGCACCGTGACGTGACACAGTGTTCGAACTGTTTGCAGTTTGGACATGGTGGAAGGAACTGTTTCATCAAGAGTCGTTGTGCAACCTGCGGAGGTGAGCACAAAACTCAAGCTTGTGAAACAATCAACGAGAACATCGAAGCCAAATGCTTTAATTGCGGTGGCGACCATTCGACCAAGAATCGAAGCTGCCCAAAACGTGCTGAGTTTGTAAAAATTCGGCAGCAAGCCAAATCGAAGACGAGGCTCCAACCAAATCGTCGCAAAACACCACCAACTTTCACGGACGTGGATTTTCCTGCTTTGGCGTCACCTGGAGCGGGATCTGTTCGAGTGGTTCCAAATCTGCAGCCATTGCCGTTGAATCAGCGACAAAAAGTTTCAGAGAATACAACACCTCCTGTAGGGCGTCCAATTTTCCCGGGTTTTGCATTTCCCGGGAAACGGGAAAAATATTTTTGAAATCCCGGGAATTCCCGGGATCCCGGGAAATTTGCAACAGTAATAATATCTATGTTTTCATAATATTTGTCATGTTATTCAAGCTGAAAATCATCAAATTTTCTCAATACTATTCATTGGTGATAATATACACTTCAATCTAAACAAAGAATAGCAGTTTTATAATAGCTTGCCAAATTTTTTGTTTGTTCTTTGTTGTGCTTAGGTTTCTAATCAAATTTCTAACCTAATGTGATTTAAATGAAATTAATCATATTTTTAATTATTTTTTCTGCCATGACTAGAATTATTTAAAAAAATCTATGTCTAAAATAACAAATAAAAAGATAACAAACAAAATTATAGATGCCAATGTTTAATTTTAAATTAGTTTAGAAATTCATGTTATATATAAAAAATATTTTACAAATTATCTTAAATCACTACCGCCAACTGAGGAAAATCAGTACTACAGTCTACATAGGTTCAGGAGATTTTAGAGCAATTAATTTGGAGATCGGTGTACTAATTGTTTTCTTCTATTCCTGTTTGAATCACGAAACACTAAAAAGGTGTCTTGATTAGCCAAAGATGTTTCATGAAAAATAATTTAAAATGTTATTATTTGTTCAATTTCAAATCATTAATAGTATTTTTTTTAAATATCAAATTATTTAGAAAAAAATTAATGCGCTAGGCATTTTCCGGATCGATAAATTTTAAACAATTTTCCTTTCTAAGTCAAATTAATGATGATATCTAGAGTTGAATAGGTTCTATAAACATGTGAAACACAAAAGCTTATAGGACCTTTTAAAAAACCCTGGATATATGCTTAATATTTTATTTTATTTTATCGTTGTTTATCAATTTCCACAAAAAAACCCTGGATTTCCATACCAAAATTTGATATTCATTTCCGATTTCGGGAATTCCCGGGACAAAACTAAAAAAATCCCGGGATTCGGGAATTCCCGGTTTAGGAAAAATCCCGGGATTTTTGTCCCGGGAATTCCCGGGATGGACGCACTAACCTCCTGGCTTCAGTCAGCAACCGAGGGAAAACCAACCAGCATCAACGGATGAAGGCAGTAGTGACCTGTTTTCACCACAAGAACTTCTGAACATTTTCGTCGAGATGACAACAACATTGCGTGGTTGCAAAACTCGTGCAGAACAAGTGAGAACGCTTGGAGGATTTATCTTAAAATACAGTTCGTAGTTTACTTGTTCTAATGATTTTGAATAATTCATAGAATTTTTATTTTAGTTTTAAGTTAGGATTAGTTGTTTAAGTTATTTTTTCTTTTTTTTTACCCAAATGTATTCGGTTCAATGCAGAAATGTAAAACAATTTGAAGTAAATAAATGAATGTGAACAGTTGATAAGAAAACGAAAAATATAACAAAGATGAAGAGCATTTAGCCATACCACTTAGAATGTAAATGAAATGTAATTATTATAAGAAAGTTCAATAAAAACATATTTAATTTCAAAAAAAAATCCCGAATATGAGCGTCACCAAACTGGCTACACGCCACTTGCATTGAAAATTTCTGAATAAAAACGTCTTTATAGGTAAAATCTCACTTGAAATTCAATATGTTTGGGTCAGCTACCTTTGCGTCCAGTCACACTATTATTTGAGATTTATGCAAATTATGCCCGTATCTTCTAACTATATATTGCAAACACAGTCCAGACTAGATTATCCGAAGGTTTGTATGAGACTTCGGTTAATCAAATCACGAACAAAATATTTTCTTTCTTATTTTTAACATCAAATTTGAGTTCGGCTACCCCATTTTGAATCGTTAATTTCCTTTTTATTTACAAAATTCACATTTACAATATTTCATCTCCGCCATTTCGGAATTTAGAATTCTAAATCATTTTAGCGTATTTAGAAGTCATACTTAAGCTCGACCATCAAAAATAAGGCAAGATTTTTGTGATTCGATTTTCCAAAGTGAAATTTTGCAAAAGGATGTAACTAAACCCATCCAACTCCGCTCCAAATTGGGCGACACGAAAAATGATGGTACCCACTTGTATACTCTTTTGAGAAAAAGTGAGCGAAAAGAGGAAGAGAAAATTTTGCGAGTTCTTGTAACTTATCAAAACCGTCAAAACGGTTCAGCGGTTACGATTGAATTAAAAAATTGAGAATTTTATGGGCTGATTTTGGAGTGATATTTTGTTTGTTGTTTTCGGCGGCGATTTGTGTTTTTGCGATATAAACACGGATGCAGTAAATGAAAAGAACTGATTTATTAGCAAAAAAAAAAACAAATGCCTGGCTAAGCAAAACAACTTTGAGTATGGCAACAAACAGTGCTTTTTCATCGTTCTAGTAGACGTTAACTTTTCCAAAAATGGAATTTCCAAAAAAAGTGTCCAAAGTGTGTTTATGCGTGAATGAGAAAAAGCATCCACAACGGCAAATATCATCAATGATGTTGAGTGTGTGTGCGTGTGCGCAAGCGAGCGTGAGCGTCGCAGTTGAAGAAAAACTCAGCAGATGGCTCTGCTTTCTTGTCCCCTTTTGGTTGTTTGTAGAAAACAACTTGAGGATCCGAAAATTTTTAGATTGATAAAAAAAACCATCTTGAATACTGTAATCATCAACACAATATTTAATATTTTATTTATAAATTTCTTATTCTTCAATTTTATGAAAAATAAAATCTTATTCTACAAGACAACAAAGTTGCGAAACAATTATAAAAATATTTGTTCATTTAAATTAGGGTATGTGTCCCTATTTTGAACCTTCTAAACATAGCGCACTTTTAATTTGATGTGTTCTCAAAGGCTGCTTGGTTTGTTTTACATTAATATGTTGTTGTTTTTTAAAGGCATTATCAACTTTTTGATAAAAATACCTTATATCGCTGCATAAGCCCGAAAAACTGAAACATTTGTGGCACTATTTTGGGTCTAATGTTCCTAGTATCCGACCTTCGATGTACCAATTTTCGAACCACCCTTTAATTAGTTAAAATTCCGAAGCACGTGGCGACTATTTTGACGTACAGTTGAACCCTAAAAAGGACGGTCGACAAACAGACTAAATCATTGTGTATTTATGAATTTAATGATTTAAACATTTTACATATTTTAAAACAATCAATCCAGACAAATACTTGAATTTAATTTCAGTTTGTTATTGCCAGATGTAAATTAACACATTATTAGATGTTAAATTAAACCTTTTTTTTACATTAAAGATGTATCCCTTTTTAGATGTCATTTTACCACGATTTTTACTGTGTGCAAATAAAACAGCTGTTCTAACAATATTTTTGACTTTTGAATGGAACAGTTGAGAATTTAATCGATTACGAAGATTATACGTGTTCTATAAACTTTCGTCGCTATTATAACTGCAGTCCTGCACTGCCCATAATTGAAAATTCGGCTATTATGCCAAATCAAGTATTCCGAGAAAAACGCGTTTTAGTGTTTGCCACCAAATCTCCGTCAATGCAATTTATACTATTTTACTATTTTAGTGAAATTCAAGTTTCAGAAGATGCGCTGGAACATCCTCTACCACCTGGTGCTAATAACTCGTTTTTGCCAAAAGTGGATATTAGCCGTTTTTTCAATGGTGGGCAGTGCAGGCAGCCCTGATCTGTTCTAGTTGGATTCAATTAAAATATTAACACATTTCCAATAACAAAAAGAAAATCTGAATAATTCTATAAACATTGAAAAAAAATTCATTGATTAAGCACAGATTGGTCAAAGCTTGGGTGACAAGAAAAACTAATTTAAAAGATTTTTTTCCTACATCGCAACATTTACTAAATGAAAACTAAGTTCGTGTGTAGGCAGCTATCTGGCAACACTCTTCATATCTACTTTTATCTAACTAATACACGAAAAACTCCGAACTATACCAACACATCTCCCACAGCCACACACACACACACGCTCCACAGCAAGTCGAATAAAAAATTTCCCAACAAAATAAGGCAATATATTCTGTCCGTCTAACCGCCACCAACAACCGTCACCGCGTGGATCTCCCCAACTTCATTCTGCCTGACGTCTCTACTTGGATGCATGCAAAAACGACACACGAGTTAAGACTCGTGATTTTGGCTGCAACAACGCGCTCCATGAACAAGTTATTTAGAAGAATGTTTGAGTTTTATAAATTTTTAATTTCTGTTTGACACCTGTCAAACACCATACAAAAAGGTTTGACAGTGATTTGTTATTAAAGTCCAAAGATACGAAACTGTTAGAATGCGTGGGGTGATTCAAGGGTTGTCTTAAATATTAGTCTATGGTCAATCGGCTGGTTTGCTGACTTAATGTCTGTGGCACAATAAAGATAAGCGTTTGCGACAAACAAAACGACGTCGACAACTCTGATGTAGGTATTTACACAGGAAGGCGCAAACTAATGTGCGCAATCATTTTGCACTGACAACGGTTGTCATAAAGCTTGTGCTGAAAGAAATTAATTCACGGAAAATTTGCACTTGAGCGCTATAAATTCATCAAGTCAAGAGTGTATGGCTTTTAAGTCACATTTGAGATAATCTCCACTGGTTGTTGGAGTTATTTTGGTTTGATGCAATTCACATTTTCCATTTTCGCGTTTTGTGTGTGTTGGTGGAACGTGGGTGAGCTTTTTCTCCAACGTGAAAAAAATAACTCATTCACAGAGCTGTATGGGTGCGATTGAGGCATGTTGAAAAAATGTTAATGAAGAAAAACCGTTCCCATATACAACCGTATACGCTATGGTCAGGCCTTGCTACATCGAGCTTTAGCTTGCGCAATGGCCAAGCAAAGGCCTGACACACCTCCAAAAAGCAAAACGGAGGCAAATGCTCGGACTCTGACGTCACAGCAAAAAGGGAATCTGCTGAGTTCGTGCCAACGAAAAAAATAGCCGGTGCCGGGTGGAATTTTAAGTTTCACCTGCGACGACCTCCAAGCAAAGAATTTCATCATTCTCGCGAAACAACTCATATGAGGTTCAGTTTCATTGGAGTACCCCTCGTCGTTGCGTTGAGGTATTGAACAGAAATTGAATGGAACCGTTAGCTTCGCCGAACATGTCAGGTTTAAGGTCAATCTTATGGCACTTTTGGAACAACAACTATCGGTAGACGTGAGCTGTACCAGCTGTAACATGCCTTCAAGGTGTCTTTCATTTGACACCATTACGTAATTTTCACCCAATATTTGTTTGTCTTTTGCATGCAATAAATTCAGACCAACCCCAATGACCAGGATCTGGCGGTTTGTTTTCCAAGCTTGTTATCACACCCCCGATGACTGCAAATTTCCAAGGGTTCAATTTCACCCACATTCGCTGATAGCGAAGGTATAAAGCTTGAATCCGGCTTGCTATCTTGTGCATTACACGTTATCTTTTTACGAGCGCTATTTATTTCCATTCAATCGAGTCGCACGTCCCAAATCAGACAGGCGGGAATTTCTTTTGATGGAAGATTACAGTATTGAGTCGAATATCACGAAGGTATATCAGGAAAGTCGTAACGCGTTTCAATTAGTGTCCGAATGAGTCAGAAATAGAACATTGATTCGTGGATGACAAATAAAGCTTTCAACAGTTATTTAGGGGAACGGCATCTAATTTCAGCGTGTCTCTAATGTTGCCATATCAGCACTTTGACATTCAATTACAGCTAATAAAATGCGTTTTCAACTGAAATCGAGTGATTAATAGCTCAATAAGAAGTGAGCAAGCCAGTTTATATCAAAAGTTTTGCAAAATTAGTTGTTTGAATTGGTTGAAAATTGGATGGAGTTACGAGCGAGTGCTATACGAGAATTTCCATTACCTGTCCTAGACTGTTTATATCTTTTTAATGAGTATCAAATACTATGTGACTCAAGAAAGGTGTTATAATCTTATAATCAAAGCACATTCTGAAGTGATGAATCATTTTTTTTTTCAAGTAGACTTAAACCATTTTTAAACACAAAGCATTACTAATCTAATCAATCTAATCAAACCCTAGCGCTGCCAATCTTTCAAAGGGAATCTGGAGAAAGCCTTAAGTTAGATTACAGCTAGCTTTCTTCTTGTTATTGTTACATTTATAGTGCCCCATTGCATTAGAATACATCGAAACATCACAATCGTTAAACCGGCCAGATCATACGCTCCGAGTTTTGGTTTTTGGACAATTATTCGTTGGGGGCACCATGTTAAGAAGTTTTGGTGCTCCGGGACCCTCTGGGATGGGACGTTGAACACAAAGCATTACAGATGAAAATAGTAGTTTATGCAACAAGTTGCAAAATGAGGATTTTTTCAGCACGAGTCGTACATTTATCCAACGAGGTTCACCGAGTTGGATAAATACGAAGAGTGCTGAAAAAATCAAGCTTTGCAACGAGTTCCATACAACATTTTTTGCAATTCCAAAAAAACACACACTGAGTGGAATTTTATGTCAAATGTTTCATAAATCGTTTGCTTCAAAAAAATGTTGAAAAGTGTTACTTTTCGAAACAAGTGCTGAAAAGTTCAACTTTTCAACACCCATTTGAGTGCTGAAAAGTAGAACTTTTCAGCATTTATTTTGAAAAGCGTTGCTATTCGATTCTGTTATTTTTGGTACAGAAAAGTAGGCTATTTCGTCGTTCAAGAATGACAGGAAAAGTAGGGGAAATATACCCATTTTAATCACACTAAGCCGTTCGACCAATTCTCATCACTTTTGCCGTTTTCCGCTATTAAATCAACATTTTCAGATGTATCAACAATGGAGGGTTGCTTGCTCACTTTTATTTGAGCTATCTATTACTTTGGAACAGTCAAAAACACTTCATGAAAGCTGTAATTCATGATCAAAGTGCTAATAGGCCGATAATATAAATAGGCTGAGAAAGGGTATAGTTCCCCTAAGTAGTTTCACGACGGAATTGCAAAAATAAGTATTACAAACTAGAGCAATTTTCCACGAAATCGACCGATTTTATAAGTTTTTACTTCCTATATATTTTTTTTATTTGGCTAAAACTTTGTGAGGGTCTTCCCTATGACGAAATACTAAAGACTAGAGGGTGACGAGCGAGAATTCCCGAGAAAAAATTCCCGGGAAATCGGCCATTTTTGGACCTCTCGATTCCCGGGAAATTTGCTCGAGACTCCCGAGAAGTTTTGAACTTATAAATATCGAAAAAAATTATTTGGAAAATTGTTAAATTATAATTGGGAGAAGCCAAAAAAAATGTACCTTAAAGTATACTTAGCAGTTACACCCCAGAAATGAAATCATAAGTTTTTAAATATTACTTTTATTTATTATTTCTAAAGGGGTAAAGCCATTTCAAAATAAGTTCAATTTACTTATCCTCTCTCGATCATAGCAATCCAAATAATCTGTTTTGTTTTTAAATTCTTAAGTCCCTAATTTAATTTCCTTTTTTGTCAATATGTCATTCTGTGTTTCACGTCATTTCGAAAACATTTTAAACTACAATTTTGAGTCAAGAAAAGGTCAAGAAACGATCTTGTATGTGCATATTCAGAAAAAAATTAAAGGTAGATATAGTTCCTCTAAATACTGAGGATACTTAAATATACGTTTCATATAATAAGTATGGACTGATTGTAAGTAAATTCATTGAAAAATAAAAAAAAACTAATTTATAACTTATTTTTATTATTGCCACTATTGGCATAGTCAAAAAAACTCCACGGTCCCGGGAATTCCTGGTAGAGCGTCCAGTTTCCCGTCCGGCGAAAAAAATTTCCGGGAATTCCCGGAAAAAATATTTCCTGTTTCCCGGGAAATTTCCCGAAATTCAAGCGGAATATACATATACATTTTCCTAACTTCTTGGCACATATTTTTTAATTTACAAAAAAAAAAATGAAAACACTCAATTTTATTTTATTTTATTCAATTTCATGTTCTTATAACTTATCAGTTCGTCTAAAAATTTCACGTCAAGGTATATTTCAGATAATATTAGTTTCTGAAGTTTTTACAACTGGGAACTTGTTTATTCGTAAAGCAACAAAAATTACGATATTTTGGAATGAAAATTAACCATTATAATTCTGGTTAGTTTTTTAAACGAAAATTGTTTTTATATTATCTGAAAGTATGGTAACTCTTTTTGCCAAGATCAAAATTAGATTTTTTTTTCGTGATTATGTTTACCATGGCCAAATTGGATGAAAATTGAAAAAAAAAATCATTTGATGTTTCAAAGAGGGTTGTGCAAGAAGAATTTGGTTAATTTGTTTAAAAGTGTTTACAGTTTAATAAAAAGATTTTTCATCTGAGCTAACAGAGCGAAAGTGGAATTAATATGAAACAGCGTCTTAACTTATTTTATTGCTTTGAAAATTCTTTTAGCCGAAGTCATTTTTTAAGCTGAATCAATAAAAAACTACTTCGTATTGTATAGAAGGTGTACAAAAAATGCAAACATATGTAAAAATCTAGCTCCAAATATTTCAAAACTTTGAGTTGTGATTTCATAAAAGATATATATTTTAGTGGAAAAGCAGTTTTAAGGTGAATTCAATGTGTAAGATTTGTTATGAAAAAAAAAGATTTGTCAACAAATCCGTATTTTCTTCATGATTTTTTTTTTCATTTCAACGTCATCTCAATATTATTCTTTATTCATGTTCTCTCAAACTGTTCACAACTCCATAATTAATTGCAATTGTATGGTTTTGAAGCATGGATTCATTTAACTCGCTGTCCAAACACTGTGATTAAAAAAATTATACTGCACAAAAAAACCAATGATTATTTTTTTACAACACTGTTATACGAATTGCAAGCCTATAAATTTAGAATATTTATATATTTTCTTGAATTTTTTTTTCTGCAAGCGGTTTAGGCATTAATTGACCCTCGCACTAATTTTGATCATTAAATTGCTATTTTATACAATTTTGTTGAAGAATATAGATCAGAACAATGTTCGATAAATTTAAAATTTCCCTGGAATTTGTTATAAATTTCCCGTTTTCCGGGAATTCTGTAACCCCGGGAAATTGGACGCTCTAATTCCCGGGAAATTGCTAAATTCTACTCTCGATTCCCGGGAAATTGAAAATCTCGAGAATCGTCATCCTCTACTACAGACATATCCCTCATTGGTTGTCCATACAAGTCTCCATGCATACATACAAATGCATTTTTGATAGCTGTACATTAGGGTGGTCCAAATCCGGGTTTTTTGGGGTTACCCCCCTGAAATCAAAGATTGACCTATCACTAGGCTAAATTCCAAATTTGAGCTCATTCTGACCACTGGAACCCCTCCCTCCAATCGCTTTAAGTTTTTATGGGAAAATTGTAGAACCTTCATTAAATTTTGAACAACTTTCCCCAAGACACCATATTTTAAGGATTTTTTTTCCCGCGAAGCTATTAGCGCCCAAAATTCATATTTTTTGCGCGGCCAGCTGTAAGGGGTTATTTTCGGATCAATTTGATGCCTTGGCCAAAGTTGTAGGTATTGAAAGGACGATTCAGAAAAAAAAATTACACTAAAGCTAGTAGATTTTTCGTTGTTTTTAAGTAAAGAGCATTAGGGTAGGGTAGTCATCAATGAGACACTTTTGGTTTTTAACATTCAACGATTTTTGTATTTTTTTCATCAGCATGTTTTAATGAGCTTTTTGTTGCAATTTCTTTCTTTTAATGTGTTCTAACATTGACCAAAATATGAAATCGATCCGACCTCTACAGTCAGAGCTATCCAACTGTCTCATTGTAGATGCACTTGGCAGGAACAATGAGACAGCTGGGGAACAATGAGACACTCTACAAAAATCAATACTTTTCTAGTAAAACATCATGTTTTGCTATTGTTCCATTGCAAGTGACTTGCATTGAATATTTTTAAGCAATTTTGCCAACTTGAAACTTCATGTAACAAAAGTTATACTAAAAGGTATTTAAATTTAGTAAAATGCATTTATTTATACCAAATAACTTTATATTTTTGGTTAAATGAAGTCAAAACTCAATAAATATGTCAAAAATCACTTCCAATTCATGTTTTGAAGGATTTCCCTAGATTTTGAAAAGTTTAATGAAGAAAAATCAAAGTGTCTCATTGTTACCCATGGGCTGAAAAGAGTGGGGAACAATGAGACAGCCCTGGATTCTGGGTATATTCTTAATTTTGGTCAAATCTAATGAAAGGCCATTGTAGCCCAACTTATGCCCTATGAAATGACGAAAGAAATTTAAAGAAATATTAGTTTTTGTTTTATTGGCAGCCTATGAGCGAAAATGTAATTTACAATCATAATTTACTTTTACACCCCGAAATCAAACATTTACGAATAACTTTGCAAGGGAGCGTCCATAACCAAAGCCACTATTATGGCAGACGTGTATCCAGTAGACACACCTTTCCCCAAAATATGAGCCTGATTGGTTGAAACTACGATTTGTGAGAGCCATTTTATCATTGTTCCCCGTGTCTCATTGATGACTACTCTACCCTAAGCTTTTTTTTTAAAGGTCCTACAAGCTATGTGATTCACTATGTTTCTAGAAAAAAAGTCAATTTTTCTTATGACCCATGAAGAGTATCAGGGCCACATTTACAAAGCGGATTCAGTGGCTATTTCTTGTCTTAATGTTAACAATGTTTTAGGTTGATGTTAAGGTCGCCCCGAAGGTGTCATGATAAGGTCCAGCTAGTTACGATACACTACCTTCACTTTACTAAGCAATCGAATCCAGAAGGAAAAAGATCACCAGTTTTGTTGGTCCGAGCTGATTCTAGAACCTTTTCAAATAAAACCCTAGATCTGAAGGGCCGAAAAATAAATATAAATAATTAACCGAAATTCCTCGGTTGGTGAGTGGTCAGTGCAATTCTTCAGCAGAAACCGAGATCAGCGTGGTAAACTTGTCCCTATTTCTTAAGTATAAAAACGTCGTTTCTCAGATCGGTAAGAACATGGAGATTATATGCATTTTTATCATTTGTATTACATCTGGGAATGGTAACAGTTTTGGTGTGAAAAAGATTGTAATTATACATCAGGAACTGGTGAAATTTTTAATCAGTCTCTGTTGAATTTCACATTTTTACACATTATTTAGATATAATTACAAAAAAAGTAATGTAAGTAAAAAAAATATCACTATGAATTATGTGGAATACATACAAAACAAAATTTCTCGACGGAAATTATAACCCAACAAATGCTGCATCCCTCATACATACCTCCTCGGTAGGTTCACTCATGTTGCCTGGCTTGCGCTTAACCAAGTCTCCGACAAAGTAGCTTCAATCCGCGGATTAGGATGCGCCAAAGGTTACGCAAGCCTGCAGCTCGTTTGGATCGTAGGGTGTGGTCCGTTCCCAGAGTGACAGGCAAATCACTGCCACCGGCAAGGAATGGGGAGGGACCGAGATATTAATAAAACCACCGATCCCGACTGATCAATCAATTCGCCGAGCTCAGTTTCACTGCGCCAAACTACTCAGAAGACCACCGCTGATGAACACACAAACAATGTTTTATTTTTGAATGCCAAGTTAAGCAACTGCCAGCAACAAAAAACAATACACTGACCGATCTTTTCAAAAGCTCTTCCTCTAAGATCGATCGATTATGTAAATCGTTTAAAATGCACTCTAGAAGAACTAAGCAGTGAAAATTTTTAAATTACAGCGCAACTGTGACTAGTAATTCCAGCAGCTGATAAGAGCTACTACTTCTGCTGGAGAACAGTCACTGGACGCCGAGCAAACACTTGAGCCAATAAGAGGGACTCAATTGAAAAGGTGGCAATCAATTGCCACTTTTGAGCAGGAATCAAGCTCACGTAATCACACTGCAGCTGCACTTTGTAAGAATCGCGCGAACCGATGCTTGGACACCCGATCCTGAACCCCACGGAATTCTCGATCAAGAACACACACCACGCGTATACGGGCTTCCACGACCTTCTACGCAGTTCCAGACCAAAGCGCGCACACGATAAACACAGAAAAAGCACGAAAATAACTCTGAACTGATCCGAGGCAGAACGCGAACTGCAGCAACTACGGGGCCGTAACGGAACGATCGGCGGCGGTCAGAGAAAAGTCAATTCGGGTGTACTTTGAGACCGAGACGTATACGTCAATATGTAGTTGAGACGGTTGAGCTTTTCCACGACTATACGGCCAAAACCGACCGAAGTCAGAACGTCGCGAAAACTATCAAGCCGCGGTTTGTTCGTTCAACGGAAGTGGAGGCGGACGTGTGATGTAAGAAGGGGTAAGGTTTAGTTGATGTAAGTCGTGTAAGTGTACTGTGTATACTGAGGCGATACAATATACTACCAAGCGATGGACTATTAACGAGCTGCTACTGATTGAATAGAATGCGCGTCTTTTATTCATAAGATATGTCTGCTAATAGGCTGCTCATTGACAGATACGCACAATTTCTTTCAAGATTTTTGTATTTACATTCTGACATTCATTTCAGATTGGAGATTAGTTATGACCTGTTAAGACAAGAACTAGTTATTAAGATGATCCATAAAATGATATCAGAACGGTAACAACGGTGGTCGTTGTGATAATTGGAATTGATTTTCTTTAGTTCTGTGGAAAGAACGAAGGCACGTGGTAGATTTTTTATGTTTTCTTTTGTTTGATTTAGGATCGCTTCTTTCATGCATTCTTTTTTCGCTAAAATTAGTAGAATCGCTGCATATTTCTTGAAAAAGAAAGAGAATGATTACAGACAGTGTTGCAAATATCACTCACGAAAAACTATCATTGAGTGATAATGATCTTCAATTATCATCTCTGACTCCTGTTTCCAATATTGGCATCGAAATCTCGTGAAACATTCATCTGATTGAGTGATCCACACGCTCGACCCGAAACACTCTTCATAGAGAGTTCATTTGCCTGTGTACACAAATATTGGTGAGATTTTTGCGAGAAGACAACCTACAGCTGAGAAAAAAACAATCCTCTCCACATTGACAAACAACCTTCATTTCACCAGCGATTGAATGAGAGAGAAACAGGGCATTGAGCGAGAGAGAGTGAGAACGGTGTGAGCAGGTCATTTTGACATTTCATTCGTGTGTTGGTTTTTGACTTGGTCGGATGGAAAATGGCTTCAAAGCTGGGAGTGATCAGAAAAAAAACTCAAAGAGAAATCGTCGAGGAGAATGTAATTGCTATGGAAGATGGCAGCTTCAAGTGCAACGTGGACGAAAGTTGCCAATTCGCACAAAAACCCCTGGTGCATGGCAATTTTGTGCGACACATTCGTTTACTCCACCCGGAGAAAGTTCATGTTCTCGAGCTACCGGAACGCCGGAAGCTGTCAAGCGGCAGCGATCTTGCAAGCACTGACGGAAGTACGGTCGGTGACGTACAAGTGCCAGGTACAAGCGCCAGCGCGGGTGCTGTTCCCATGCCGGAAATGGCGCCGGCGTCGGACCGGTTCCGGTTAAAAAAGTGAAAAAGGAGCGTCCATTGCTTGTTTACACGGACAGAAGAAAAGTGCTGCTGGGAACACTTCAAATGGCTACGATTCATGCGCTGCCACTCTCGTTCCCAAATTACGCTGGATTCGAGAATCTGGTCAAGCCAACGTGGGACGCAGTCGGTCTAACCGTGAATCGACAGAAACTGACTGAGCTCGTAGAGCATGCTGCTGAACTAGCAAGGAAGATCATTACGGATGAGATGGCTAAAAAAATGATCACTTTGGAGATCGACAGCGCTTCCCGCCGCAACCGACACGTGTTCGGGATTTACGCAACCTACTTCTCGGACAAGAAAGGTGGACCTGTGTCGCGTTGTCTGGGTAAGTTAATGAGGCCTTATGAACGATGCAGATAGCAGCAATCTTAAACTCCCTTAAAAATAAAGAATTTTACACAACTTTTCTTCTCTTAACAGCCGTGAAGGAAATGGTCAAGAGCCAAACAGCTGATCATCTCAAGGACACGATGCAGACAGAAGCTATGGGAAGATATAAAATGCTGTCTGGCCAGCTGTACGTGGTAATTGCAGATAACGGTCCCAATATGCAGGCATCGATTCGTCAACTCGGTAGCATGCTGTTGAGGAACCCCGATCGCGAGAACGCTGATTCAGCCAACCAGAGTTCCAGCTCAACACTCATGGCGGCGGAGACCCGAGCCGTAGATGCTGTATTGCAGACGGTGACCGAAGCTCGCCTCGAACAAATGCTGGACATGGAGGATTCTGAACCGGAAGAGGAAGCTGAAGATACAGACGTGGATGAGTCGTGGGAAGAAGAGACAAGCGAAGAGTCGTCACCAGGAGAGTTTGAATTTAAGGGTACACGCTGCGCAGCACACACTTCCCAGCTGGCGGTGTGGGACGTTCTGAAAAGCCACACAAAACGTATCGAAGCAATCAAGAGTTTGGTGAAGAAGACAAGACTTGTGAAGTACAAGCAGGCTTTCATGGAGAACAATACCTTTTACGCGCCAATCTGCAATGCCACCCGCTGGAACGCTGTCTACCTAATGATGAAATCATTAAAGGATCAGCGGACCAACTACCGGATTCTGGAGGATTCCTTCAACGAGCTGTGTAAGTGTACACAAATTACAAATTCAAGATTCCAAATTTCAAATTTCACATTCAAAACTTCAATATTCAAACTCTACAATACAAATTTTTAAATCCCAAATTTCAAATTACAATCACAAAATTTCAACAACAAAATTCAAATAATAAATTCTAAATTCTGAATTCTAAATTTCTAATTCAAATTACAAATCTCATATTCCAAATTTCAAACTCCAAACTCAAAATTTCAAACTCTCAATTTCAAATTTGAAAATTCAAACTCCAAATATCAAATTCTTAATTCCAAATTTGAAATTTAAACTCAAAATTTCAAATTCAAAATTTCAAATTTCATATTCCAAAGTACAAACTTCAAAATTCAAATCTCAAATTTCAAACTTCAAAATACAAAATACAAACTCTAAATTTAAAATTCCAAATTTCAAACTCCAAATTTTAAATTCCTACATATTTCAAACTACTCAAAATTTTATTTTAATTTAATTTTCAAATTTCAAACTCCAATCTCTAAATTTTAAATATTATTTAAGACTTAATATTTAAAATTTAGAGATTGGAGTTTGAAATTTGAAAATTAAATTAAAATAAAATTTTGAGTTTGTAATTTTAATTTTGGAATTTGAAATATGGAGTTTGAAATTTGGAATTTAAAATTTGGAGTTTGAAATTCAAAATTTCCAATTCCAAATTTCTAAATCCAAACTACAAAATCCAAATTTCAAACTCCAAACTCCAAATTTTAAATTCTACATTTCAAACTCCGAACTACAAACTCAAATTCAATTTAAATTTTCAGTTTTTAAATTTCAAGTTTCAAAGTCCAAATTCAAAATTTCAAACTCCAAACTACAAAATCCTAATTATAAATTCTATATTTCAAATTTCAAACTTCAAACTACAAATGAGCAGTTCTCTACGGAATCGGTCATTTTTCTTTAATTTTAATTTTTGTATTTTTTAATCCGGCTGAAACTTTTTTGGTGCCTTCGGTATGCCCAAAGAAGCCATTTTGCATCATTAGTTCGTGCATATAATTTTCCATACAAAATTGGCAGCTGTCCATACAAAAATGATATTGAAAATTTAAAAATCTGTATCTTTTGAAGGAATTTTTGATCGCTTTGGTGTCTTAGACAAAGTTGTAGGTATGAATATGGACTACACTGAAAAAAATGATACACGGTATTAATTTTTTTTGTGATTTTTAATTTCACTTTTTGTCACTAAAACTTGATTTGCAAAAAAAAAACTCAATTTTTTATTTTTTTTTTTATTTTCTCATATGTTTTAGAGGACATCAAATGCCAACTTTTCAGAAATTTCCAGAATGGGCAAAAAAATCTTTGACCGAGTTTTGATTTTTTGAAACAATACAATTTAAAAAAAATCGAAAAATTGGTCGCATTTTTCTTTTCAACTTCATTTTTCGATGTAATATCAAATTTGCAATCATAATGTACCTTAAAGAAATTTTGATAAAGTGCACAGTTTTCAAGTTATAGCCATTTTTAGGTAACTTTTTTCCAAATAGTCGCAGTTATTTTTTTTTTAGAATTAGTGCCCATGTTTGCCCACTTTTGAAAAACATATTTTTGAAAAGCTGAGAAAATTCTCATATTTTGTTTTTTTGAACTTTGTTGATACGACCCTTAGTTGCTGAGATATTGCCATGCAAATTTTCAAAAACATTAATATTGATGTTTTCTAAGTCTTACCCTGGGTGCTGAATAGTGGTTCGCAAAACGGCCTCAATTTTGAACTGTCAAAGTGGATCCAATTTACTGTTCGCCAAAAATAGAGAGTATTGTTATCGATCATTATAATTATTTTATTGTTTTTTTCTTGCATGAATGAAAATTTGTGGCTTTTAAGGACCTGGAGTTGAATTTAAGATATCTTAAGAAAGTTGAAGGCCAGATCGTCATTTTTGATAATTATGAATGAAAGTTGTTTAGGGAGTCGATGCGGTTATATCCATCTAGAAGCTGTCTTAATGATTGATTCCTTTTAAAAACCTGCTGGTTTAGTGAAAAAGAAAAAGGATCAGCTTTGCTAGAATAAGCGATGTTTTTTCGCTTAACCAGGAAGTGCTGCAAGATTCCAAAATCAGCCAGGAAATTTATCTGCGACATCGCAGAATGACACTCTCGCAGCAGTTCTTCGTCACACGTAAAATACAAAAACCTCTTCTTACCGATCGAAACTGAAAGCACACACAATTTTCCAGCAAAAAAGTAAAAAACTAGAGAAAATAAATCACATACAACTGATTATAAAACAGCTCATTTACCAGTAAAAAAAAAGTCATGATTGTGCTTGAACAGTATCCCACTTTGCAGATGTAAACAAAGTGGGATCATTCAAAAATAACGTTACGCATTCTCTCTATTCATCACCCAGGTCTTACCCAAACAATCCACCATTTTCTAACGACGATATCTCAGCAACTAATGGTCCGATTTACAATGTTAAAATATGAAACATTCGTGAAATTTTCCGATCTCTTCGAAAAAAATATTTTCATTTTTTTTAATCGAGTCTAACATTTTAAAAGGGCGTAATATTGAATGTTTGATCCTTTAGAAATGTGAGTCTTGATATAATTTTTTTGAAAATATTGTTTTCGAAAAGATCGGCAAATTTTACGAATGTTTCATATTTTAACACTGTAAATCGGACCATTAGTTGCAGAGATATCGACATTAGAAAATGGTGGGTTGTTTGGTTCCTGTTTTTATTTTTTAAGGCCGCTGTATCTCAGAAACCAGAGGACCAAAAAACAAAATTTCTAGAAATGGTCACTATTTAAAATAATCGAAAAACTGCAAATATTTTGCTAAAATCAAACTTTCGGTGGCTATATCTTGAAAACAGAGCCCTTTATCAAAAAATCTGTAAAAAACTTTTCGGATGGAAATACAATTTTACATTAAAAAAATTACTTCAAACTTGTTTTTGCATGAAATCCCGATTTTTTCCAAAAATCACTATTTTTCAAAAAATCATAGCTCGACGGCAGATTTTTTGACCAAGTTTCTCTATGGCTCAAAAGTTGCGGGTTTTTGTCCCCTTATACCTTTCTTAAAATCTCGAAAATCAAAAAAATATATTTTGGGAAATTGAGTTTTTTTTTCAAAAAAAAGTTGATTAAAAAATCTGCATTTTTGTTCGTGTACCTATATTTTTCTCAATAGTCCTCAGCAATATCTACAACTTTGCCGAAGACACCAACTTGATCAGAAAATTCACTCAAAAGTTAAAGCTGGTTAAATATTTACGTACCATTTTTGTATGGACAGCAGCCAAAATTGTATGGAGACTTGTATAGGTGAACCAATGCCACAAAATAGCTTCTTTGGTCATAGGGAAGGCCCCACGAAGTTTGAGCCAAATAAAAAAAATGCAAATAAAATCCATTTCCGGTTTTGGTAGAGATTTGCTCATATTTCAAATTCCAAATTTCAAACTCCAAACTACATAAATTTTAAATTTCAAAATTCTAACTCCAAACTCCAAATCTCAAATTCCAAATTTAAAACTCCAAACACCGAACTTAAAATTCCATTTCACTTCTATATTTAAATTTCAAATATCTAGTTTCAAACTCTCAAATTCCAAATTTAAAATTTTAAACTACAAACTCCAAATTTCAAATTCCAAATTTCTAAATCCAAACTAAAAACTCCAAACTACAAACATAAAATTCAATTTCAATTTCATATTTAAATTTATAATTTCAAATTCAAACAAATTCAAAATTCCAAATTCTAAATTTCAAACTCTAAATTCTAAATTTCAAACTCCAAATTACAAACTCCAAATTTTAATTTCCAAATTTCAAACTCCAAACTAAAAACTCCTAATTTCAGATTCCTAATTCCAAATTTTGAAATTTAATCTCGAAATTTCAAATTCAAAATTTCAAATTTCAAAATACAAACTCCAAAATTAAAATTTAGACTTCAAAGTACAAACTCCAAATTTAAATTTCCAAATTTCAAACTCCAAACTAAAAACTCCTAATTCCTTATTCCAAATTTGGAAATTTTAAACTTTTAATTTCAATTTCATATTTCAAATTTCAAATGAAAATTTGATATTTAAATATAAATTCGAAATTTGAAATGGAAATTTGAAATTTAAATATGAATTTAAAATTTGATTTCAAATAGCTAATTCCAAATTCTAAATTTCAAACTCTAAATTCCAAATTTCAAACTCCAAACTACAAAAGCCAAGTTTTAACTAATTCCAAATTTCAGATTTCAAAATAAAAACTCTAAAATTAAAATTTAAACTTCAAAATACAAACTCTAAATTTAAAATTCCAAATTGAAAACTCCAAACACCAAACTTTAAACAAATTTAAAACTCCAAACACCAAACTTTAAATTTGAATTTCATATTTCAAATTTCAAATGGAAATTTGAAATTTAAATATGAATTCAAAATTTGAAATTCGATTTGAAATTTTAAATTAGAAATTGAAATATTTATGAAATTGAAATATAATTTTGAGTTTCGTGTAAGGAGGTTTATATTTGGAATTTGAAATTATGAGTTTGGAGTTTGAAATTTGGAGTTTGTATTTTGGAGTTTGAAATTTGTAATTTAGAGTTTGAAATTAAAATTTTGGTGTTTGAAATTATGAATTTGGTTTTGAAATTTTGAATTTGGAGTTTGAAATTCCATAGAAACTTGATATTAGTTGATTATATCTGTTTATTTTTTAAGGCTTTTCGAAACACTGGAGATTTATTGATTCGGCCTGTGAGGCACTTGGTCCGGTGTTTTACTTGAGTGTCGAGCTGCAACATGAACACGTGCCATTATCCGAGTTCTACGCTTTGTGGATTGCTTGCCAGGCTGAGCTGAATAAGCTAAAGGACAACCAGATGGCCGTAAAGCTGCACGTGGCGATGAATACACGTTTGAAGACCCTTACTGACACAATGCAGTTCAAGGCGGCGATTTACTTCGACCCAAGGTTCAATTATCTTGGGGCGAATCGATTGAAACCCAAAGAAAAGGAAGCCGTGCAGGTATTAAAAGTTTAAAAAAAATATATATATATATATAAATTTAACTTTTATCTAATTTCAGCGCTATTTGCTGAAGCTTTATGATCGCATGAACGAACTGGAGGGTGTTGAATTGGAGGTCGTGGAAAGTACTGAGAACTGTGACTTTGTTGAGGAATACCTCGATGAATTGTTCGACGGAGACGAAGATCCTATTCCGGCACCTGGTCCCAACAACCACATACTCCAAAGGATAAAGGAGCTCGAGTTCCAAAAACGCGTATTCGTTCAGCCGCTTCTGTGCAAGAAACCGCGATTTGACATCATGAAGTACTGGACGGCGAAGAAAGTCTCAAATTCGGAAATGTTCCGGCTGGCAAAAGTCGTCCTGAGCACCGGATCAACGCAAGTTAATGTAGAAAGATGTTTCAGCGCACTAAAGCTTGTTGTTACCGACCTGCGCCAGAAGCTCTCTGACCCGCATGTGCAGGACTTAATGGTCCTCAAGCTCAATCCGGATTTATTGCCAGCGATTGTTCAAATGATGAGCGATGAAATGTAACTGTTGCTTCCGCTGTTTCCGTTTTATACGATTATTGATCTGTAAACATTCTCATGCCAATAAAAATATGTTCGAAACTCCATTAATCTCTCAAATGATAACATGGTCAAAAATGTACCGCTCATAGAAGACTCATTGAATAACCAGGTTTAGAAGTCGTCCAGATAGTAATTCGCCATTCAATGTGGAGGCTGAGGAAGGGGAGGGGGTTGTTTACCGTTATAACGAAAGAGTAGAGGGCTTTTGTTAATTTGATTTGGTTAACCGCGGTGGATTTTCTTGAAATAATTCGAACTGCCAAAAATCCACCAAAGGATCTACCGGTGGATACTTTTCTACCACAGTTTTTTGTGTGATCAATGTGGTAGATGTTTTGGTGGATTTTTGACAGTTCGAATTATTTCAAGAAAATCCACCGCGGTTAACCAAATCAAATTAACAAAAGCCCTTAGATTTTTAGAGAATTTTGACTGATTTTAGTCGTACGTGCTTTATGGTACAGTTGGTAACTTGACCCAACGCCAGCTGACCATTCGTGTCAACACGTACACACCCTTACCAAAAAATCATGACTTTTTGAGTTCCAAATCCCACTTTTCATACGATTTTTTGAGTTCAGGTACTACAACCATAAAAATGGTTATATGGGTTGAACTGAAAAATTCGTATGAAAAGTGGGATTTGGAACTCAAAAAGTCATGATTTTTGGTAAGGGTGCAGATCGCTTGTGAGACCGCTTGCCACATAGGTGGTTAAATCGGAATGGTCGCAGTTTTGTGCGGAGGAACCAAATCTCGTCATTCTCCACAGAGCTGTGTTGTTGATAACCGAAGGTGCAGCGGACCATAACCAACGGATTGGCAATGCTAACGGCCGAGACATTTTCTTGCCTGTCTCGACTACTCTAACCGATCACTACTTGTGCTCGATAACACGTTTCACGCACCCAGTCGGTAAATGGGTTCCCAAACAGGCGGGGACAAAGCGGAAGGAGCAACGTGTAGCCAGCCTCCCCCAATAGTTCGATGGTGGGATTGATTATTGATCTTTTTTCAGCACAATCTGCAGTGTGTCGCCATAAGCTTGATCAGGAAAAATCTCGGCACGGTCGAAACCTTGCTGTTATCCAGGTACTGGCCGACTTTTTCGCTTATCTACCACAACTAGTTGGCTTCACATCTCCACCTCCAGCAGTCTATCAGTTCCGTGGTTGGTTTCAGGAGCAGTAAATTAAATTCGCGAGTCACCCTTAAAACTAAATTACATATCATTCAAACGTTTTGTTAACTTAACAAACATCAAGGAAAACAGTTTGACATTTCCTTGCGGTTGAGGTAGGCTCTCACTGTATGGAGTTTGACAGGTCGTCTACTCCCTGTCGGTGGATGAGAAAGTTCATTTCTTGAGTTTCTCAATGAACGCACTCTGTGGTCAATCGGATTTGAATTCTCTCACTCTCTTGGCTGACAAAATGAAAAATTAGAGGGAGCAATCAAAACTCTCTCGTGACAAAAAAGAGAGACTATATTTTTCTGTTAGAGGGTAGAGAGATATTTTTGGTGATGAAAATTCGTAGGGCTGATATTTGACTCAGTATTCATGGAGTGATAATTCTCTCTGAAGATAATTGATAGTTTGATATTTTTACAACCCTGATTACAGATATTAAAAACGAACGCGATTAGTTATTAATTATTTTACATAGTTCAAGCTATCCACAGCTACACGCTTGAACTGTTAAACTAAAATTTAAAAACTAAACGGGAATTGTCTCGACAGCAGCATCCGATTACTTGCCTACTATAAACCTTAAACACACTATACAAATGGGCGCAACGATTGCTTAGAGCGTATCCTGGACCTTTTACCTTCCCAAAAACCATCCAACTCCAAACGAATCATTCTTGGGGATACCGTGGAGATTCTCCCTTATGCCCTTAAAAAAAGTGTAGTATCAACACTATCTTCCAAATCCCTGTCCCTTGTGCCTTGTGGAGATGGAAAGCGGCCGGCAATGGACGGCTGTCTTGGTGGTGAGAATTTGGTTCAGGTGGAATTGACTTTATTCTAATTTATCAATTCCTATGCAACTTGGGCTTAGACAATCATCACATCACATGGCGAAATCCAGTCTGCAATCCGCTAAAATCACCGTCTCATAGCAAAGCAAAGCGAGTTTCATACCATTTTTTTGCAAATCTGAAAAACACTTTTCTCTGAAAGATTGTTCAGTTTAGGGTCCGTATGTTTGGTCAACTCATGAACCAAATCAAGAAACATTTGACCTTTTTTGCACTCAAATCCTCACTCAGAACGAACTATTCTGCACTGCTATTTTTGGTGATGATGCAAGAACAAGTCGTTTGTGCAACAAGTTGCAAAAAGCTGATTTTTTCAGCACGAGTTATACATTTATCCAATATTAAAAAATGTTTCTTTTCGACATAAGTTTTAAAAAATTCAACTTTTCAGCACTCATTTCGGTGCTGAAAAGTAGAACTTTTCAGCACTGGTATTGAAAGGTATTAATTTTCCATTCTATTGTTTTTGGTAGGGAAAAGTAGGTCGTTTCGTTTCTCTAGAAGGACAGGAAAAGTTGACAATTTTACAGCGGAATTGCAAAAAACTAACCTAATCCACCTATGTGGTTGGGGCCTTCTTCACTCATTACAAAACCAAAGGAAAAATATATCTCAAAATCTGCAACAGTTGATTTGCTGCAGAAAATGTCACATTTTATGACATTTTTTGCAGCAAGCCCGTAGGTCATTTTTGCCTGCGTGTAAAAATTTCAGCGATTTGCAGTTCTCACTAACACATATAATGCTGGCCCGTCCCCGAGCAACACTCCAGAGAGAAGAATATGTTGGTGTAATACAACCATAAAGCCGTCGGCAATGTCGATAATTGTCGGTAACGGGCAAAAATGTCATACCCCTATATCGCAAAAAATGCATGAGGACAGTTTTCATGCAGATTCTGATATACTTTCATGCCGCCATGCATCACAATCATGCGACCGACGTTTGGGTGCAACAATGGCTGTACACAAATTTCATCTATTATTTAGATCCAGAATAAAAAAAGTACATAAATATCATTTAAGTGGCCATATCTCGAAACAGGATTGCCAGATCTTCAATGTTTTGGACTCGTTGGAAAGGTCTTTTGATAACGTAACCAACGATGGGTCGGATGGTGGATCCGAACATAGTTTCCATACATTTAAGTGAGATCCGGCATCCAAAAAGTACATCAATATCACTTTAGTGGCCATATCTCGAGACAGGGTTGCCAGATCTTCAATGTTTTGGGCTCGTTGGAAAGGTCTTTTGATAACCTAACCAACGATGGGTCGGATGGTGGATCCGGACATAGTTTCCATACATTTAAGTGAGATCCGGCTTCCAAAAAGTACATCAATATCACTTAAGTGGCCATATCTCGAGACAGCGTTGCTAGATCTTCAATGTTTTGGGCTCGTTGGAAAGGTCTTTTGATAACCTGACCAACGATGGGTCGGATGATGGACCTGGACATAGTTTACATACATTTAAGTGAGTTCCGGATATATGTAAAAACACATTTTTATACATAACTTTTGAACTACTTATCAAAACTTCAATCTGTATAAAACTCGATCTATGGGACCCTAAACCAAGTCGAATGCAACAGGTTCGGGTCAAATCGGTTCAGCCAGTGCCGAGAAACATGAGCTAGTTTGTTGGTCACATACTTACATACACACACATACACACAGACATTTGTTCAGTTTTCGATTCTGAGTCGATATGTACACATGAAGGTGGGTCTACGACGTTTTTATACAAAGTTCATTTTTAGAGCAGGATTATAGCCTTACCTCAGTGAGGAAGACAAAAAAATTATCGCATTTCGATATATCAATGGAGCACCTGCAGTCGAGCAGTTTTTGACAGTTCGCTCCATAAGAAATACATTGTAGAAAAAAGCAAAAACTGCTCGAATGGAAATGCTATATTGTACCATGCTTCCCCATCCAAATGAGTTCCAAGTACATTTTGTCGGTGACGCATGGTGCTATGTTTCATTAATGTACCACACTCCGTCAATTTATTTTTTTAAGAAAGTCATGTCTCAGAATCCTGTAAATAGATGTTCATCATTTTTGGATATGTTAGATCAAACATCTTTTAAAATCATAGAAAAAAAAAATTCTGCTGAGAGCTCTTTGGTCCCGAGATCTTCAAATCAGCAAACAATGTTTTCATTTGATCTGTAAGTGTACTCAGTTATGTTGTCAAAAAATCCTAGTACTTTTCATTACAAACCCAACTTAGCACCTTTTCTTTTTTAACGAGAGTTGGTTCAGTCGTCCTTTTTCTAATTTGTTTTTTTTCTGGATCCAGCTGGTTTGAGGTGAAATCGCCGTTTGTAATTCTGGAGTTTTTTTTAAAGGCCCAATAAACCAAATTTCCAGTTTTTGCTTTTTGGGTGTTTTTGAAACCGCCTTGAGTCAGGATTATTAAAATACACACCGAAAAAGCAAAAACTGACATTTTGGTTTATTGGACTTTTTCAAAAAAAAAACTCCAGAATTATTGAAATTAGCCAAAGCGTTTTTTTCGTTAGAGATTTCCATGCGCAATTTCTTCGATGAATTATTGAAGCAATCTTATCAATTATACAACGCAATCAAAACTAATCCCTATCTTTAACCCTCGTTTATTACAACTTAAACTGCAACTAATCATCGTTTGTAATCTAGACCGATCCAAACAAACATCTCCAACGATTTACAACTCTGAAAGAAAGCTACGCTCATCTGTCACACGGATGTGCTGCCCGTGGACTATCGGATCGGATTAGGCTCTCCAATAAAACTGGCAGCAGCAGCAGGTGATTTATGACACTATTTTCCACCTTGAAACAATGCAATTCAACGTAGAAATGCGCACTTTAAGTGGTTTGTTGCACTTGCGGGAATGGGGATGGCCCTTTCCCGGAGGATTATTAAAATTATAACACTGCGATTAGTGCTGCTGATAAATGGGGCCTGATTACAGAGGCACTTGAGAGTCCATTTCCGCGCCAGATAATGTGTGCCAGGCCTCGTGTGACTTTGTTCGAATGTCATCCGGTTGCGGGGTATGGTTAAACAAATTTGACGGTGTTTAGCTACGCATTTATTTGATAATATGTTTTACCGTTAAGAACATCGAGAAGGATCAATTGATAATATCACATTTCAACGAATACAACGTAATCCAATCGGTTATGATTCACAATCATGCTCGTATTAAGTACTTGATCAACTAAAGTAGACGCAAAGGAATGTTGTTGGAATGTTTAAATTAAAGATATAGTTGAGAGATTTTGATTGTTAGGGCCTAAAACCTGACAGAGACTATAAAAAATCAACAACTAAATTAATGGTGTTGATATTGCTAAAATCGAGCTTATTTCTGCTAAATTAAAACCACTAACTCTACAGTCGTAAACCACTCTACAACAAATCGATAGGATTCCCCACGCAGCCCGTCACGTCGTTGATCGTGACCGACAGCCTCCGACAGTGTTCCAGCACGTTCGTCGGCGTGACCAGTCCTATGTGAACGCAGAACAGTTCATAGCAGCGAATTTTGCTCGGGGCCGACCTCGGGAAACCTTGCTCGATCATTCGGCTGCAAGACATAAAAAGTAAAATTAATAATTTCTACAACATTCTAATCGCCGAAAACACTTACTGATAGTAGTCGCCGGCCAAAATGCCGGCAATCAGTGACGGCTTCGACGAGCTGGTCGTAGAATCTGGCAACTCTTTCGGATTCAACGCCGTCCCGTTGACGTCCTCGAACCAGAGGAAGTAACCGTAGCTGAACGTAGTGTCCTTCCAGATCATTGACGTGTGACCCTTGTGCAGATACGTTCGGGACAGCTCGACCATTGACCAAATCTGTAACACAAATAGAGAGAGAGAGAGCGAGTCATTTGATTGCCAAGTCATTGCCCAGCAGTGGCATCGTTTTTCGTCTAATGCTGATAAGGGAATTCAACTTCATTCACAAAAACGTTTGTTCAGTATCAGCGATGATGCGTACCCCAACGGAGAGGGGTCACTTTCAGGGGTGCCGAGATGATGATCCAAGGCGTTCTGATGACATCAATAACAACGATTGTTGGAAAACACACGCGAAGCTTTTGCCGAACTGACGTGTGCAGCAGCATGTGTTTTCTCGAGTAATTATTATTCCAAACAGAGATGCACGTGCTGCAAACGGGTGTGACCGTTATATTATGATGAATGATTAGTACTAATGTGCGGTGCCGGAGGAGGGGATTCTCACTTTATTTATTGCTGGTCAACTGAAGGCTATTGTGATTTTACGTAACTTCAATTCTAGAAAATGTCCGGGTTTAATTGTCTAGTTGTGTAGAAAATTTGATGTAATTTTCATTTCAGGCTTGCTTTAAATTCTTTAGTAACTTTTCAAAAAGGTGGAACCATGGATGTAAACAAACAGTCTATTCCACTTGCTCTAGGGACAGTTCACGTTGAGTGGGATAGGCTGCTGCAAGTTTTGCAACAAGTTTCATACAACTTTTTTTTTGCTATTCCGAAAACACCCTTTGAGTGGAGTTATGAGTCATGTATTTTGTCAATTAACCGTTTAGGCCGATGCAAATATTTAAAAAAGTTTTTGTCCCTCGGCCCTGGCCGAGGTCAAGGGGGGAAAAATATAAAAACTAACTTAATCCACCTATGTGGTTGGTGCCTTCCTCACTCTTTTCCAACAATGAGTGATATGTAATATGATGGATTTGGACACAAATTTGATCCAAAAAAACATACATATCACTCAAGGGCTCATAAGTGGTCAGAACTCGAGACAGGGTTGCCAGATCTTCAATGTTGTGGACTCGTTGGAAAGGTCTTTCGATTACCTAACCAACGATGGGTCGGATGATGGATCCGGACATCGTTTACATACATTTAAGTGAGATCCGGCTTCAAAAAAGTACATAAATATCACTTAAGTGGTCAGAACTCGAGACAGGGTTGCCAGATCTTCAATGTTGTGGACTCGTTGGAAAGGTCTTTCGATTACCTAACCAACGATGGGTCGGATGATGGATCCGGACATCGTTTACATACATTTAAGTGAGATCCGGCTTCAAAAAAGTACATAAATATCACTTAAGTGGTCAGAACTCGAGACAGGGTTGCCAGATCTTCAATGTTGTGGACTCGTTGGAAAGGTCTTTCGATTACCTAACCAACGATGGGTCGGATGATGGATCCGGACATCGTTTACATACATTTAAGTGAGATCCGGCTTCAAAAAAGTACATAAATATCACTTAAGTGGTCAGAACTCGAGACAGGGTTGCCAGATCTTCAATGTTGTGGACTCGTTGGAAAAGTCTTTGGTTACCTAACCAACGATGGGTCGGATGATGGATCCGGACATAGTTTACATACATTTAAGTGAGATCCGGCTTCAAAAAAGTACATAAATATCACTTAAGTGGTCAGAACTCGAGACAGGGTTGCCAGATCTTCAATGTTGTGGACTCGTTGGAAAGGTCTTTCGATTACCTAATCAACGATGGGTCGGATGGTGGATCCGGACATTGTTTACATACATTTAAGTGAGATCCGGCTTCAAAAAAGTACATAAATATCACTTAAGTGTTCAGAACTCAAGACAGGGTTGCCAGATCTTCAATGTTGTGGACTCGTTGGAAAGGTCTTTCGATTACCTAACCAACGATGGGTCGGATGATGGATCCGGACATCGTTTACATACATTTAAGTGAGATCCGGCTTCAAAAAAGTACATAAATATCACTTAAGTGGTCAGAACTCGAGACAGGGTTGCCAGATCTTCAATGTTGTGGACTCGTTGGAAAAGTCTTTGGTTACCTAACCAACGATGGGTCGGATGATGGATCCGGACATAGTTTACATACATTTAAGTGAGATCCGGCTTCAAAAAAGTACATAAATATCACTTAAGTGGTCAGAACCCGAGACAGGGTTGCCAGATCTTCAATGTTGTGGACTCGTTGGAAAGGTCTTTCGATTACCTAATCAACGATGGGTCGGATGGTGGATCCGGACATTGTTTACATACATTTAAGTGAGATCCGGCTTCAAAAAAGTACATAAATATCACTTAAGTGGTCAGAACTCGAGACAGGGTTGCCAGATCTTCAATGTTGCGGACTCGTTGGAAAGGTCTTTCAATTACCTAAATAACGATGTATAACATGATGATGTTTGGTTTAGTTTACTTCCATTTATTCATCTTCCGAAAATATGCGAAAACACATTTTTATACATAACTTTTGAACTACTTATCGAAACTTTAAACAATTCAATAGCACCGTATGGGACCCTAAACCAAGTCGAATGCGACTGGTTTGGTCAAAATCGGTTCAGCCAGTGCTGAGAAAACTGAGTGACATTATTGGTCACATACACACACACATACACACACACATACACACAGACATTTGTTCAGTTTTCGATTCTGAGTCGATATGTATACATCAAGGTGAGTTTTCGAGCTTAAAATAAAAAGTTCAATTTTAGAGCAGGATTATAGCCTTACCTCAGTGAGGAAGGCAAAATTTAAATAACAAGCCATAGTCTTCACAACACAATTGTGTTTAAATTTGGGTTGCCGATGCGAATTTGTTATTACCTGCATTATTAGTTTACTTAGAAAAAAAAAGGGCAACCTACCCGTTCCTTTAGCACATCATCCGGATGTTCATGGTCCAGCCCTGGTGCCACAATCCTTCCGTTGTTCCTGTCTATGTGTATAAAATGAACCAATCCTGGAAAGTCTTCCAAATACGTAATATTTTTATTAAGTTGAGGAAAATTAATTGCAATATAGTTTTCAAACAGTGTTAAGATTAATAAAAATATATTTTTGAAAAGGATATGATCCCATGCTGAAGTTCTTCTGCGATTTGACCTGCAAAAAGTTAAACACCTCCGTAAGCCGCCCCTCGACCATGTCCGCAATGTCCGACACCCGCTGCAACCCATGTTCCAGGGTGCTACACTCGGCGCACAGCAGCTTGAACACCTCCTTGACCGCATCCACAAACATCGGCATGTTGGACTCGATCGTGACAATCAGCGCACCGTCGCTGTTCTTGAAGTACTCAACGTACCGCTTCCTCAGATTTTCCCACCGGAGGGTAAAATTCCGCACCGCTTCATCCGCTTCCGTCGTGTTGTGCTTGAGCTTCTTCAGTGAATCCATCGTGTGCTTCACGTACGTCTCCAGGCTGTCGAAAGCCGGCCGCAGATTTTCCACATCCATCTGCATTTGCATGTTTTGGATCTTTTGCAGTGCGAAAAACACATCGTACAGATTGCCCGACAGCGCAATGTTCCCATGCTCGATCAGCAGCACCAGAAACACGTCGTCAAACAGCTTCGACACGTGCACGATGTGGGGAATGCAACCGGAAGTGGTCTGACCGACGCATCCCTGCAGGAAGACCACGTGCGATTCGATCCGCTTCGAGTGTTCCCCGCGGTCCAACGTTTGGCAGAAGATGTTCAGGAACAGCATGTCCGCTGGGGATAGTTCCTGGGCCTGTTTGCTGCTGTACAGCGACAGAAACTTGTTGCCGACGAACATGATCGAGTGACTACGCTGGGAGTGGGGGTCCTGCTTCAGCTTTTCCGTTGCGCCTTGAAGGGCGGAAACGACGGTGTTTTTTACGTCGGCGTTCACGAGAAGTTGCTCGATTGCCTCCACCAGGATGCCCTGGTTTGCCTTGTACAGCCTTCGGTAGGTGGTTATTAGGTTGGTCAGGAGGAGTGACATTTTCGTATCATTTTTGATTCTGAAAGAAGGATAAATCACATATATTTTGGAGTTTTGGGTTCGCCAGGAATAATTACTCACATGTGTAAATTTGGCCCACAAATGTGCTTGAGAAGGCAAATGCATACGCCGATCTCCCGTCTCACCTGGTCTACTTCCTTGTTGCTTATCTCTATGAATAAATATCCCAAAAACTGAAAAGAAAATCGTTTTTTTAAATTAATGTTGTCAGTCGATTGTTTCTTTTTTAATGTTTGCAACAAGTTTTTGAAATTTCTAAGCCAAATTTATTTTATTTTCCGGTTCAATCTCTATGGAGAGTGTTACAACATTGGCAACGGCCTGAGTTATGCATGTTTGAACAGTTCTTAGGTACTAACCCTCCTTTATTTTTATGTGAGTAGCACTTTGTGCTATATTTTTTAGAAAAGTTCATGTATTCTGCAATTTTAAATTTTATTTCTAGTTTTGATCCTTCCTTTTAAAATTTCTTTGAAAAATCATAAGGCAAAAATATTGCTAAACAGAAACTTGTACAATCCATTGAAAACTATTAAGTATGCATTGAATAACATTTTTTTTATAAAATAGAGTGCTTCTATGTTTTGTTTTGAATGTTAGGACCACATATCAAAAATAGACGAAATTCTTTAGAAAAAATAATGTTTTCATGAATATATTTATATATTCATATTATTTTGTACAGTAGCATGACTGTTACAATGTGTAATGTACCCCAGAATATGGGACTTTTTCTCAAAACTTCGCTCCACAGTAGCGTGGCTCACGGATATATGAAAAAGACAAAAGTGTTCAATTTCGAACGCCTCGACCGGAATTTTGTAGCAATATGGCCCCAGAACATAACCTGAAATTTTGAGCGTATTTGGTTAAGGTTTAGTACTTCCACCATTGACCTGAAGTTAGTATGGAACTTCTAAAAATTTACTATGGGAAATTTTCACTTTTAACCTCTTCATAGAGAAAGTTTCCCAAAACCCAATCAAAATTTCCTATTCTCAGGTTTCTTATAGTGTTTGATCCGGGGAACAACTTTGTAGAACATCGCAAAGCGCTAGTAATTGATCCCGAAAAGATACAGGATATTTTTTGGAGTACGGAAACAAAATTCAACGTTCTCTAAAAATTTGTCTGTATCTTTCCGGGATTAATTCCTAGCGCTTTGCGATGTTCTACAAAGTTGTTTCCCGGATCAAAACCTATGAAAACCTCTATTCTGAAAAAAAATCATACGGCATAGGAAAACTTTCTCGAAGAAGAGTTAAAAAGTTGAAAATAAATAAATTAAATTTATTGAAATTTCTTTATAACTTCAGATTAAGAGTGAAACAACTAAACATTAACAAAATGCGCTCAAAATTTCAGGCTAGCTTCTGCGGTTATAATGCTACAAAATTTCGGTCGAGGCGTTCGAAATTGAACACTTTTGTCTTTTTCATATATCCGTGAGCCACGCTACTCCACAGCTGAGCTATTTTAGAACTCTGGGCCAAATATGAGCAAAATCGGTCAACATTTACCCATTGATACACTAAGGAGAAGTTTGTACGGAAAATCGAAGAATGCATGGAAAACCCTATTTTCTTACGGTTTGGGCTGCACGGTGCGCTTCTTCCATCAAAATATTCCCAAAAGTGAGATTCTCACTGGAAATATAATGCTCAAAGCCAAATCAAATTATTCGCTCTACAGCATTACCTTGGCGTTCTCGATTGCGAGATTCCTACTCGAAACTAAGTGTCCGAAGGCTTGATTGTTGAGGCAATTGCAAACCTCTTAGCCTCCATCCACCCTGGGATTCGAACTGACGACCTTTGGATTGTGAGTCCATCTGCCTACTAGCGACTCCACCGAGGCAGGACCCAGGAAGACGACTCCTACACCTGGACTGAGCTATCGACCTAACCCTTTAGGTTAGACCGGGGCCAACATTTACTTCCCCATCCGACGGAAGGCGTGTTCAGACAAATCTCGTCTCGAAAAATGCCACCGGGACCGTCTGAGAAAAATTTTTGTATGTCTTATATTTGGCACTGTCAAAGAAGGGCTCTTTCCCGACATTTTGCGGGGTATATCGAAATATTTCGTCGGGAGGTCTGAAGCAATTTTTTTTGAAGATTATTTTTTAATTTTATGGGATATTTGTTCAAAAAAAAATCACACAAAAAACCGGTGCATTCATGTTGATATCACTCAAATTTCTTACGAATATGCCTTTGGGACTCTAACCAAATATACACAGCTAAAAAAGTAGTAATCCAGCTGCGTGTAAAAGGCCTGGGTGTAAAATAAATTTTGCTTTATTTTATGAAATTATGTGTAATATTACACCATGAAATATTTAGCTCATCAGTATGGGAAACCTACTTGACCAAAATGTCACGCTCACATATACCATATCATAATATGGGTCAAATATAGTTGGTTAGCAACGATGCCAGATTATTTTATGGGAGATCTGTATTTTGTTTAAAATAAATCTGTATGTTATCTGCTTCATGTCGAATTCGTAGCCATAGAAGAAATCTAAAAAGGTTTAACAGCAGATTTCAGCTTTTTAAACATATTTAAGCATAATTCAATTATTAAATTGTTGATTTTTTTCAATATAATCATTTAAAAAAAATCTATTTTTACAGATTCTTGTGATTTTTGGGACCGAAAAATCTGTAAAATACAGATTCATCTGTATATCTGGAATGGCTGTTGGTTAGAGTCCCCAAGGCTTATTCATAAGAAGTTTGAGTGAATGAATGCACCGATTTTCTGTGACTTTTTTGAACAAACATTCCATAAAATCGAAAAATAATCTTTAAAAAAAGGGGCTCTAGACCCCCCCGATGAAATATTTCGGTATACCGGTATACCGGTATGTCGGGAAGAGCCCTTCTTTCACGGTGCCAAATATTAGACATACCGAATTTGTTATCATTATTTTGTTCTAATAAACACACCGTGTAGGATCATGTATCAATGGGTTAATCTCTGCCAACCTCGCTAAAAATTTGCACTGATGCTGAACCTTTCGGAAGTCGCGTATTTTGGCGTTTCTTACAACACTTTGTGTCCTATTTTGATCTTCTAAGAAAATTCAAAAATCTCTAAATAAGGGTTTGGGGAATTCAACTTTAAGCGAGTAAAAGATATCTAAAACATTATTTAAAATAAATCAAACATTAAAAAAAAATCTCATAAATTTGTGAAGAATTTCACAGTTTTTTATGATCTACAAACATAAATTTGGAAAAAGCGAACCAAGCTTGTTTTCCTTAAAATCAAGTGTAACCTTATCCCACATGGGTCGGCTAAGCCAGAAGCAAAAATAACACCAGACAACAAAAATATATAAAAGTACATGACACTGTGGGCACATTCATGGGGTGTCACACACAATAAAAATCAGGGTGATTTGCCGTTGGTGCATGCAATATTTACTTGGAGAGAACAAACAAACGTCTCCATGAATTTTGTCACACAGTGTAATTTAACTAACTAAAAAGAAGCCGGTTCCTCAGCCACAAGCATCCTCGGCTACCAAAAGACTTTGTAGCTAAGTGCATTGCTAAGGCTGCTCCGAAGCACCCATTCTAAAGCCCACACCCTTGCCGTACCTCATCGAACACCAGGTTCAGGTTGTTCTCCATCTGCACCGACGTGTACGCATTATCAAATTGGCACATCATAATTCGCTGCGAGGCCACCAGCGGGCTGAAGATCTGGATCAGCACGTTCGCGTCCAGGTCCTTGCGCGAGTCCTACAAACAGCAATAAATCATGTTCAAGGATTGTTTAACATTCTCTCTGTTTACTTACCCTCTTATCGTCCTCCATTAGTCCGAGATCGATAGCATGTCTGCTCATTTTGGCACGCATTGCATCATTAAAATTTTGGTAGATCAAATCATTGCTCTGGTCAAAGATGAGCACACCCTCCATCGTGAAGCGTTTCACTACCAAAAACTTGTGGCACTTTTGATATAAAGTTGTAGTAAAATTTCCACAAAAATATATAATCGCAGCAGAACACTCCCTTCGACTGCCACCTCCTTCGTCTAGCTCTAGTTCACGTTTGCGCTGATACTCGGCCAGAGAGAGCCAGTACTTTTTTCTGAGTGTACTGTTTCACAAAGAATTTTTAGCCACCTTTCACCTCATTGGCTTGTTTCACCTCATTTGCTTGTTTCACCTCATTGGCTTGTTTCACCTCATTTGCTTGTTTCACCTCATTTGCTTGTTTCACCTCATTGGCTTGTTTCACCTCATTGGCTTGTTTCACCTCATTGGCTTGTTTCACCTCATTTGCTTGTTTCACCTCATTTGCTTGTTTCACCTCATTTGCTTGTTTCACCTCATTTGCTTGTTTCACCTCATTTGCTTGTTTCATCTCATTGGCTTTCGAAAAGATCGGAAAATTTCACGAATGTTTCGTGTTTTAACATTGTAAATCGGACCATTAGTTGCTGAGATATCGACCCCTCCACCTCCACGCTGCTGTCACCGGAAGACATCAAGGTGGAAGCCCCGCTGGACATTCCGCCGGAGCGGGTCGTCGCCCCAAAACCATCGCGCTCGGTTCGCGCCAAACCGATTCGTTCGTTCGGGTGTGATCGCGGCTGCGGCAAGAGTTTCTTCGCGGAGGCCAATCTGTTTGACTTGACAATCTGTACCACAAACGGCGGCGATGACGATTTATTACCGACCTGGAAAAGAGCAGAAGGGGGAACGAGATTCTTTCAGATTCGAGCACTTTGAGGCTGTAGATCCGTCAAAGTCCTTGAGCAGGTTGAGCGCGCGAATGTTTTCTTTGATCTCGGACACTAGCTTCTCGCGCAGAGAGCTGGACTGCGAGGAAAACGGAGTTCACTCGAAGCGCGAGTCCGAGTTGGAGTCGGTGCTGGAGGAGAGCTACGAGCGCCAGAAAAAGGCCGCCCATGATTTGAAGGTGAAGAAGGACGCACTGTGGGAGTTGGAGGGACACATAAAGAAGATTCACCGCGAGATTGCCGAGATTCGGAAGAACGAGGGTGACACCCTTAACCACACTGTGAAACCGACGTCGTCTACACCAAGCGTCGTCGTCAGCAAAGGACACAAACTGCTCTTGACATCGTTCACCAATACATCCTCACAGTTGGTCGTCCTCCTAATCAGGCGTTCTTAACCACCCAACGAGCAAGGAGAGAGAGAGTATTTTTATTACCTTTCGCGTCCCCTTATTTCTGTGCTGCATACATCACATTCGTAAACATGTGCCAGAGCGACTATAGAGCGTCGCGACGACAGCTAAACGATAGAATAGTGCTTTGTTCTTATCAGTGAACGACGGTGCAAGCGTGCGCGCGATTTGTATGCAAGAACGTACAGCTTGAATAACACTTGGGGTCTCATTTGGAAAAAAAATATCACCGATATGGAATATGGGGGGAAAGATGCAATAAATCAAGTACATAGCAATTTATGAATTTTGAAATATGAATCTAAATATTTTGAAAACTATGATTTGAATTGATAAGCCATTATTACTTCTTGCCTCAAACATACTGCTGTTAGAAAGAAACTCTTACAAGTGTGGTGGGTTAACAGTCGGAGTCCATAAATCCAGTCAAATGATAAGTCGCATGATATGAAGCTGTAAAAAAGTGTAAGAACATACCTAGAAGATATTTCTAATTGGTTTGCCAGATCTCAAAACTGCGGTGCATTGAAAATTATAAAAAATCAATCAGCAACACCATTTTTTAATCACTTTTAGGGTTCCAAACAACCTCTCAAAACTGAGAGCGGTTGGTTAAGCCCACGATTGGCGTGAAGCGCATGAATTTTGCATGGAAAATAACTTTGGGGAAAATTGCATTTTCACATTATTGACTTTACAAAATTCATATTTTATTATTTTATGAAACTAATACCGTAGAAGTATAGCTTTTGATGCCCCTAGTAGGGACTCCCTACCAACTCTCCCAAAGAAAGTCGTCGCTGTCGTGCTAACTTGTCGTACGTGCGTTTTGGGCCAAATTGAGTTAAAAACGCCATTTTGTGCAGCTCACAATGCATCACATTTTGATCTTCACAAATCCCCAAAATTCGATTTCAAACCTGAGATATTCAACGAAATCAGAAAAAAAAACTCCGTGTATTTTTGTCACTTTCAATATAAAAGTACACTCAAACCCCGATGGTTTGACACCAACTGTTGTCAAACGAACGGGGTCACTTTTTAGTTTGACACCCCTTTTACACACACGGAGTTCACACACACTACCAAACGTTTGTTTTGATAGTGTTCGTGAGCGCCGTGTAAAAAGTGACAGTTCGTCACTTTTTAGTTTGACTTTGACCAACCAACGGGGTGCAAACTAAAAAAGTGTCAAACGAAAAAGTGACCAACCACCGGGGGTTGAGTGTAGTTTCAATCTTGTCGTGCTATCTTGTCACTCCCTGAAAATTGATAAAAGTGCGACAACTGGTCAAAAGGATTTCAGGTCAGAACGCGTTTGACGCACGTACAAGTTAGAGTGCCGTAAACATTTCTGGAGTTTTTTTTTGAAAAGGTCCAATAAACCAATTTTTCAGTTTTTGCTTTTTGGGTGTTTTTTGATACCCCTGACTCAAGGCGGTTTCAAAAACACCCAAAAAGCAAAAAACTGGAAATTTGGTTCATTGGACCTTTTCAAAAAAAACTCCAGATTTGTAATTATAATTCGGGACTCCAGCAACCACCTTCAACCAAATTTCGGAACAATGCACATAATTGTCAGCCAAACAAAACGTGTTTGTTATTGTTTACATTGCGTGCTTTCGTTTTTGTTTATTCAAGGTCAAACATTAAAACGCGGGCGGGGGTGCGACAAGATAGCACGACGACGTCGATATGTGCTTTTATACGTTTTGAATGTTTCCGCTTGACATGGCAGTAGAGGGTGACGATTCTCGAGATTTTCAATTTCCCGGGAATCGAGAGTTGAATTTTGCAATTTCCCGGGAATTCCCGGGACCCGGGAATTTTTTTTAAGTATGCCAATAGTGCCAATCATTTATAAAGAAAAGTAATTAATGTGTTTTTTTTTTCAATGAATTTAGATAGAATTAATTTATACTTATTCAATAAAACGTTAATTACTAGCCTCGTTATTTCCGGGAACTGTCTACCTTTAATTTTTTTCTGAATCTGCAAATACAAGATCGCTTCTTGATTTTTTTGGACTCATAATCTCGATCGGACTAAATTCGTTGATCTGTTGAACATCAATTCACGACCTGTAAAATATGAACTGTTAATCTATTTTTTTTTTTTTTAAAGAAGCCAGACTGATCTGATTCTACCTGATTAAGACTACTGATGGACGTGACAGGACGAGGGCCCAGTTTAGAGGTTTCAACATCAACGATGTGCGGCTGGCTTAGAGATCCTAAATAGGGAGACTGGTCGAAGCGAGGGGCGCGAAACTGGCCTTAATATATTAAATTTGGGCATTTAATGTATTAAGGAATTAAATTCCTCTTGTCAACTAACATATGACAGCGCCCAACCTGCTTTGTCGAAAACATTGATTTGTTTTGCGTCTCCTTCGCGCACCCTCCTGTCAAGTTTGTGTTGATTATTTGATCTTGGTCAAAAATTTGGCGATGCTGATCAGTTTTTTTGTTTTCAAATTGTTTTTGCAAATGTTTCCGGAAGGAATCAGTACCGTAATCTGGGGCGAATCGGGACTACAGTCTGAATAGGGACAGCAGTTTTTAGAGCACTTAAAGCTTTTAAATTTGGAAATGGATGTACACATTTTGTTGGTCTGAGTCTGTTCTAACCGAAACCAACCAGAAAAATTAAAATATAGTGTTCCAACAGAGTTAAAACTGCTGTCCCAATTCGCCCCATGTGTCCCGATTGACCCCAGTTTACGGTAAATTTCTGTTGCTAGAAGCTGCGAAAGGTGGTCCATCGTCCATTTCCGCATCTAGGTTTCGGATTCTCGGAAAACCGGCAGCTTATAACGATCATAGAGGCCTTGACCGTGTTCATCTGAACTTCCTGCTGGGCCTGTTCGCCGCAGTTGCGCAAATATTTCTAATCGCCGTTCCGTCGAACCCCGACATCGAGAAGGTCCTGAGCTCGGTCGGTATCGAGGCCGACTCAACCCGAGTCACCAAGGTGGTCAACGAGATGAAGGGCAAGTCCGTCGTGGAACTGATCGCTACCCGCCGCGAGAAGCTCTCTTGGATGCCGTCCGGTGGTGCTGCCCTGACCATTGCCGCCAAGGAGAAGAATAGAGCAAAAGAAGGAAAAGAGTTCGAATCCGAGGATGATGACGACATGGGCTTCGGTCTCTTTGAATGAGGGATTTCTTCGTGGCAACATCGCCGGATGGCTGCTGCCGGTTGCTTTGGCGTTTTATCCACAAACAAAAATTGTGTAATTTTTGTAGTGCTTTTTTTTATTCAGCTGCAGGCAATTGTCAGAAACATCAAATAAAGAATCTTCTGCTTGTGTTTATGCTTCCCACGATCAGCTGGTTGTTCATGATTGGCTAGATTAGTATCAAGCTTGATTCAATTGTGTATTTATAATGGAAACCATTTAAATAAATAAATCAAACTTGTTTTCTAACTGTCTAACAAATGTTGCTGGACCGCCGGGTTTCATGGTCGTACCGGTGATGGTGGTCGTCACGGAGCCAAAAGATGTCACGGGTTAAGCAGGCACGAGGTGTTGTACGGCTAGCCCGCTCGAAGGTGTTCCCGACTGCTGTGGAGGTATGATGACGTTTTGCTCGTTTGGCGACAGGTACAGCCCGGACTGAGATTGCTGCTGGTATTGTTGTTGTCACACCTGTGGCTGCATTATGGCCACTGCTACTTAATGGAGGTCATCCAATCAGTTGAGACTGCTGCGGTTGTTGCTACTGCTGCTGCTGCAGACTAAGATGCGAACTTCCCGAAGGTGGTGTCGTCTAGTTGTACGATGCTTTGGAGCAAACCGGCGATGATACGGCAGCTCCACGGTAACCTAGTGCCTTCGAGGCATCCACCTGAGAGGAGAAATAAAAAAAGTTTAACTCGCGAAACTCTACCTAACAACACTCACTCATCATACATGTTTGCGGTTTGTTTCGAGCATAAACGCTCCGGCAGTGTCATGTGATCCGCCGGGTCCGTGCCCGAGACCCCGACCTCTCCGACTCACGACGCCTGATAGTGGTGCTCTCCACCAACCACATCGTGACCGTCATGACTCTGGGCACCACTTCCGCCGCCTCCAGCACCACCACTCGAGTTCGTCGCAAGAGTTCGAGCAAGTTCCCGTGCGCCTGCGCATTTGCGTGAAGGTTGTTGTTGATCTTAGACTCCAGTTGCTGGGCGATGACAGATCCTCTGGCCAGCAGCATCTCTTGTATCAGCTACTTTTCCGCTACTTTCCGATCTCCTGCGACACCGTTCTTCTTTTCAACTTTTTGTTTGCGGCAGTTCCACCCAAAACAACAAAAACAAACACGCGCGATGTCAAACGGTCGTACCAATGTGATGTAAAAAGAGGTGGCGATGTTTAGATCGTAAACAAAAAAAAAATCCTCGTTAATTAATTAATTTTGGCAGTTAATTAATTAATTAATTTAATTTCTTACTATTGTCGCGCCCCTCGGGTCGAAGTGAATTTGACGTACCCAAACAGACACGAGTTTGACGTATCCAAACGAGCATTTGCCTTTACCCCCAGCAAAACTTATCAGTGTTGCCAAGCTCAAAACATACGTTGCCAGATCGATTCAGCAAACTTAGACCAGTCTCCCTATTTAGGGTCTCTAGGCTGGATCACCCTCCCAAAAAAAAATGTTAAAAATAGAGTTTTCCCACAGTAATTTCCAAAGATATTTTAATCGTTTAGCGCCAATCGTAGACATATCCAAAAACGAAACGAAACTATTGGCACTACGCCCCCCGGGGCATGGCCTTCCTCTAACGTGGGATTTCTGCTCCAGCGCCTCTGACGAGACAGGAGAAACCGGGACCGACGTTTTACTTCACCATCCGATAGAAGCTCAGTGGATAAGGCGGGAATCGAACCCGCGTCTCATAGCATCATCGGGATCGGCAGCCGAAGCCGCTACCCCTGCGCCACGAGACCCACTATCCAATCGCTCACAAATTTTGAGAGGCTGATCGGGACCCTAAATGGGTATAAACAAATGTGTTGCTGATGATATCAATTTTGTGTGTGTGTTTTTGAAACCACTTTGAGTCAGGGGTATGCAAAAACACCCAGAAAGTAAAAGATAAAAAATTGGTTTATTTTACATTTTCAACAAAAAAAAAACTCCAGATATTGCAAAAGTTACATCCTGGAGCAGAAATGAATGAATTAATAGTCTGTCAAATTGATATTTATTTATCTTCGTCTTGAACAGATATGTTTTGGAGATCGTGATTATGCAGGTTAATTTTTTGTGTGCTTTTGTGTCGCTGTTCGTATGGGGTGAGTGATTGTGGTAATCGAATAATAGCATGACTTATGGAATTATTTGTGTCTTGAGCGTAATTTTCGTTGAGTAATTGGTGTTTTTTTGTGATCTTAATTAATTGTTTTGTGATTTTCAAAGCTTTTCCTATATCATCGTTGATCGGAAGGCACGGCGTTGGGTAAATTGTGTATAATTTTTTGAATAAGGTTTTATTTTTTATGGTGAAAAAGACATTTCTATATAATGATCGAAAGACGCACTGACATTTTGGATTAATTAATAGTGGAGTGAAATAATTGTGTGTGAGTGACTTTGTGTGTTAATCAAAAAGACCTTCCCATAGCATCGTTGCTCGGAAGGCTCGCCGAAGGGTCTGTTATGAAAGTCCTCCCCATAGCGATGTAGCTCGCGAGGCATCGAAAAGCCAATACCTTATCCTACTAACCCAAAAAATATTAATCACGTGATGCTTGAAGGAGATGCTGTGGATTCAACGGTCTCAAGCGGTATCAACAAGTATGTAGCGAAAAACTATGTGCTTGATGAGTCTGCAACTTCAACTATCGGACTAACATTCCTCCCTTTCGTTGAACTGCAGGCTTCTTGGGAGGGCGCCGGTATTGACTAATAAAGTAGGGATCTTCAGAGGTTAAACAGTGAACGGATGGTTGGCTCCCACTGATTATTTTTGATTCATTGTTTAACTTCAGCTGATCTGTCAATAACAGAGTAGCAGCTCATTGGCAGTCAACCATGCTCATGCTCATGCTCAAATTGATATGTTTTGGATTTAATTTATAGGTAATTCCATACCATCTATACCAATCAGCACTCTTAATCGTTTTTTTGGATAAAAATCCAAATCGAACCACCTACTCCTTTTGGCACCACCCTAATGTTTTGCCTTTTTTGCGATTTTGTTAAAAGTTCGCTTTAAAAAAAAAACAATTTTTTTTGGTTCAATTTTTTTTTAAATTGCACATTCTCGGAAACTTTTATTTAGACCTCGCCCAGCGAATCAAAAATTACAAAATTACAAATCTCGAAAAATGCGAAATTGGGTACTAAAACCCTATGCCAATTTTTATGTACAACGGTAAAAAACACGATTAAAAACCATTTCTGATCACTTTTTTTCATTTTAATGCAAATTTTTTTTTTGACAAGACAACATTTTTTCGATGGATCAACTATGGTCCCCTTGGAACGACCTGTCAAATTGATTTAAAAATCCATTTTCAGCTCTTTATGGTCGTACAAAGGGTCATTGTACTCAGAAAAATAAGCTTTATCGCTGTGAACAATAATATCAGCAATCTAAGCTTCATTTTAGGACCCAATTCAAGAGAATTAGTCAGAGACAAGAAAACGGTTCGTCACTGATCCTTTTAACGCATCGTTGAGGTCACCAACCAACCAGATCTGATCAAGTGTCAACTAGGACGCTGAATAATCCTTGTTTTGCTCACAAAGTGTTTTTCGGCTTAGTGAATACATTTCAGGAATACATTCCCCAAATTCCCATAATAGACACTGTTATTTTCATCGATTTCTTAAATGAAATTAAAAAAAGAATGTTTTATTCATTTTGTTCAAACAAGTTTTATTCCATCGGCACTATTCCTGCAGCCTCAGCTTGTGCTGGGTCAAAAACGCAATATCAAACATAGCTTCCTGGTGCAACAACTCGTGCACGTCGTACTTGAGCGATTCCTCGTACGCGTACAAAATGCTCGTATCGTACAGCAGCATCTTGCAGTGCGCCAACGCCAGAATGGAGTTCCTCAGCCGCGAAATCACCTCCCGATCCTGCTTCGAGACGGCTTCGTCCAGGTTTTGCGTGAATCCACCACCGTCTTCACCTTCGGTGTTCACGACGGGCGATATCCAGATGAACCCGTTGTTCCCCAGGATGATTGACGCTCCGCAGGGCAGATTGTGGAAGTGCGTCTTGCGCCGTTTGATCAGCGACGGGAACACCTTGACCAGAATTCCCTGACCCAACTTGCCATACTTGAGACTCCGCGTGTGCAGCGACAGCACCCCATCCGAGTGGACGTTCTGCACCTCGGCCGAGATGAGATCGCCCTCCTGGAGGTACTTCCGCATCTGCTGTTCGTCTTCGACGCCTCGCCGCCGCAGTTCTCCGCCGGGAAGGTTCACCGACGACAGCAGCAAGATCGAGTCCAGCCGCGAGTTGGTGTCCACCTTCCAGCGCTTCTGCTGCACGTCGGTGACGCGGGCCACAACGACGTCGCCGATTTCGCCCACGTACCGTCCCTTGAGGGCCTTAACGGTGATCAGCTTGTTGACCTGGACCATCACACCTGCCACAGACGACTTGATGTCCTCATCCTCCATGTACGTGCCGTGGCCACTGGAGGGGAATGCGTTAGATTGCGAAACCGATTCAAAGGATCTGCTGTACTCACCGCATGAATCCCTGCTGGGACGTGATGACCTCTCCGGGAGTGAACAGCCGCGGGTTGCTATCGCCGGAAAGAAGCGAAGGATTAACTCTGTCCGACGCGAGTTTGATTATAACGTTCGAAGCCATTTCAGTGGGTGGCTGTGGGTTGACGGGGCGGAAATGTGGATCAGTAGGTCCTGGATTTTGGGAGTTTATTTTGTAAACAAACCCAGTTAACTCAATCCGAATTCTGAAACGGAATCTAATTAGAATCGTATACAAATTCCGTTTCAAACGCAACAACCGGTTCCGTGTTCAAACCGGTTGTTGCGTTTGAAACGGAAATTGTGTACGATTCTAATTAGATTCCGTTTCAGAATTCGGATTGATTTGACTGGGAACGTGCGCCGCGCGGTTAACCAGTGATGCCATTTACTGTTTTACAAGAACTGTAGAATTCTTCGAAATAGTCTGTAAGAATCATATAGTCACACGCAGAAAAAAGTTTTGTAGAATCAGCCTGTACGAGGTTTGAATTAACAAAATTTTTGTTGAATATAATCAAGCTTCCCATGCGCCAGTGCCAACGCACACCGCGGGTTTGGTTTTCTAGCTTCGGTACGTGCCTGAACCCATTTGTGTATTGGTATCTTGGTACATCGTACTAGCGCACCACGACACCACAGACAAACAGACGTGACTCTCCATACAAATTATTTTTGAAATCCATCGTCCTTCATCAAATCACCAAATCACGGCGACGCCAGCGCTGCCTGGTGAGCTGATGCCGAAGCGCAACCCAAACATACCAATACAAACCCATTACTGTCATGTGCCACGTCAGTGTATGCGTGAGACAATCAAGCCTAAACGATTGTAAACATCAACAGCTGATCGAAATAATTTTGTTGTTGCTACTCGATGAAAAGAATAAAAATCAACACCGAAGGCCGAAGATGGTTCCGTTTCCAATAGCAGAACCTTATGAGCCAAATCATGCGGCAGCACCAGCAACGACGCATCACAACCGCAACCGACAGAGATCAAATAACTGGTCCTCCCAGTTGCTACCAAGTTCTGTCGAAGATTTCTCCTCCACCGAAACCTCGAATCATTACACCTAACACCATCATCAACAAGATGCCCCTGGTCACGAAAACATCAGTAGTGGCCGCCGAAATAGATAAATCCAATTCAAACCTACCAGAAATAATCCCCACGATGGGCGTTTCGGAAATTTCCACGGGGAACGTGTCCACGGCGCAGTTAAGTTGCATCAAACAACAAAAGCAAAAAGTGGCGAAGATTCCAAAAAACGCTACCGCAAAATTTACATCGAAAGCGAACCACAGAAAATGAACTGGAAAAAGATTGAGTGGCGCAACATCGCCAAAAACCCAAAAGGACGACCAGCAGCAGCAATCTGAGCAGCAGTCCACGAAGGGTAAGCAGGTTGCTCCGAAGGAGTAACTCCACCACAGGATCTGGCTTCCTCCGCAGTAGCCGGCGCCTCAGCAGCAACCTCGACATTGGCAGGCAGTTGAGCAGGCCTACCGGGTTATTAGTGGGGAAGAGGCTATGACCCCAATTTTGTCCTGGAAAGCCTGGATTGTGATTCACGGTTAGAATTCCAGAATTCCATAAATATTTGTGCTCTCATTTGCTGCTTCGCACGTGCTCACGCTCAACTAAAAAACAAAAACACGCTTCACACACACTGAGAATAGACGGGCGAGCTGTCACGGCAGCAGCGCCATCAGCGCCGGGTGAGTGGATGCCGAAACAAAATTGCATTCGAAATAACCGTTTTTGGAGGACGATGGTTCGGCACTCGAGTGTCCCGTCTGTTTGTCTGTGACGACACTCTCGGCTCGCCCCATCGGTTTTGTGTCTGGCACTCACCCATGGCATGAACCCAGCGTGCTGTGGTACGCGCCGTGGTATAGGCAAGCAAAACCGTGACGTAGCAAATGAATTCGAAGAACTCAGCATTCATTTTGTGAGTGCCATTTGAGTCGAGGGGTAGCTCACTTCGCGTTAGATCACAAAAACGCTCAACATCAAGCTCGAAATTTCAGAACGCTGCACAAAGCGACGATTTTTTTCACAACGCTACGAGAAGGCACCATAAGGCTAGCTAAGGCGCGTTAGCGCTCATAGGGCGGCTTGTTTCTGCTCGAATGTTGAGCTGCGAGAAATCGAACTTGCAACCTTGCCATGCTAGATCGAGCAGTTTTTTCATAGGTTCTGGCAACTCGGTGTTTGTTTTGATTTGTTTTTCAAGCAGTCCGATCCGTGTACTGTCAAAAACATAAAAAATACTCGTGAGTTTGTTTGGTTAGGCCTGGAGTTGATGAAGGAAAGTGTGCAATTTGATTTTACGATCGTAATTAGTTGATTAATTTAACAAAAAACATGTAATTGCTCTCTGGAGTACTGCGAGAAGGGGCCTGGGTAAAAGTTCCGTCGATACAACAAAGCCGTGGATTCTTGGCGGTCAGCTTTAAATTGGAACTGGTTTGACTACTTGGAAAAGCAGCAGCACTCGTCCGGATTTGGCCGCATTGGACTGGATCGGATGAGCAAGGACAACTACGATCCTGAAATTATTCGGTAGGACACAGCCGGGGAATTGTCTAGACGACTTGGGCGCTGTCAGGGTCGCTACCGGACGAGCTGGTGGAAATGAAACGGGATGCAGCGACCCGCCGGTGGTACGGATTGGACTGAAGACCCGCGTTGTGTCAGAGTCCAGCTGCTGCAACTTTGCCGGCAGCACGGAAACATCGTGAACGTTAACAAATCGATGGATGGCCCACGATGGCCAGGACAACCAAGTGTTCAATGCCAAGGCGGGCTTTGCGAAAAGAAACCGGGAATTTTGTATGGCCCCGCATCTAATGAGAGTAGGTCGTTAATTCGAGAGATGCTTCAGAGCCGTAGGAGGAAAGCTGCTAGCGGATGGTGCAGGGACACTTCAGTACATGATGCAGTTGGTGCACTCTGGTGCCGTTAACACCTCCGTAGTAAGCGATAAGACTAACGGCGCAGAATAGCAGAAGGCAGTCGGACCGGTTGATGCTGATTTGAAATGGGAAAGACAGGAAGCAGCTTAAAATAAATAAAAACTATATTTAAATAAATGCTATTTACAGCAACGAACTCACGATCACAAATGTTGTTGACAAATTCAAACAGCAAGCTTCGTCAAATATTCTATAAGAGATTCTACTGATAACGGAATGCGCAAGGATGTGTCGCTGTTAGGATGTGTCTAAACCCTCTACAACCCAACCCCGCCTCTAGGTGGGCATCGATCCAACTAATTCGCCAAAAATCAGTTTTTCAACCAATTTTTGATCTTTAAAAGCATTGGGAAAGCAAAGGAAAGGAGAACTACTTAAATTCTAGCATATTTAAGGGTTGGAAGTTTGACTTAATTTATGTGACTTTGCCAATATTTCAATCAATGTCATTTTCTGGGGTCAACTTTGGCAGTGTTTTTCGCTAACATTTGTGTATGTTTTGTAATAATAAGTATGCAGTACTTTTTGTAATGTTCCAGACTATGCTTCTACTCATGTTTCTACAATTTAAATGACAATGGTATCGTTCTATAGCAGAAAAAGTGAAAACAAGCTAAAAATGAAAAAGTAGCTCCAAAAACACTTTGCTTTGACGACTTGAGACAGTTTGAGCAGCAAAGTCCTTTCGCCTGCCATCAACTTGAAGTCTGCACATTTCTCTGTATATTCCCCACAGAATTCAGCAATTTTTGGATTTCCGGGTCGAAGGTTCGTAAGTTCTGGGAGGCTTCTGATGTCTTCCTCGATGGACCGTATCTGGCCTTCACTTAGATCCTCCAAGGCACAGTTCAAGTACCCCGTTCTTTGCAGCACTCTCTTCAGATGCGCGGGCACGGGGCACTTCAATTGTGCTTCCGCCTTCTTCCAGAAGTTTTCCTATAAAATTAATATCAATAAGTTTCATGCCATAATTATATTTTGTTTAGTTAGTACCTCGAATCCTTCCATCTGTAACCGGAGTTGACCGGAGACCGGAGTTGACAGAAGTTTTCCTGTTAAATAAAGAAATCATTTAGTTTTTTTTGCATTTTTTTTTGTAATTGAATATTTTACAGGCGCGCGAAGAGGGCTGTTCTCGCCACTTGCTGTTCGGCCAGCTGCAGTCCGGATTGTGGACCTGGGTCAACCAACTTCGACCCAAAATTGTCCACTCTCCGTCTGTCCACCGACCGGGATCGACCACCTACGGCCAAAATGGCCAGCTGCCGTTCGGCCAGTCGAGTTGGGATGGCGGACCTGGGTCGACCAAATTCGACCCAAAATTGTCCACTCCCGCCTGTCCACCGATCGAGATCGACCACCTAAGGCCAAATTTGGCAGCTGAATTAAGAAATCATTATTTTTTTTTGCTTTTTTTGTAATTGCATATTTTACTGGCGCGCGAAGAGGGCTGTTCTCGCCACTTGCTGTTCGGTCAGTTGCAGTCCGGATTGCGGACCCGGGTCAACCAACTTCGACCCAAAATTGTCCACTCTCCGTCAGTCCACCTACGGCCAAAATGGCCAGCTGCCGTTCGCCAGTTGCAGTCGGGATGGCGGACCTGGGTCGACCCAAAATTGTCCACTCCCGTCTGTCCACCGACCGGGATCGACCAACTACGGCCAAATTGGGCAGTTGCCGTTCGGCCAGATCAGTTTTCCTGTTAAATTAAGAAATCATTAAGTTTGTTTTGCTTTTTTTTGTAATTGAATATCTTACCGGCGCGCGAAGAGGGCTGTTTTCGCCCCTGGCTGTTCGGCCAGTTGCTGTCTGGATTGCGGACCCGGTTCAACCAACTTCGAACCAGAATTGTCCACTCTCCGTGTGTCCAACGGCCGGGATACCTACTTCCAAAGTGGCCGGCTGCCGTTCAACCAGTTGCAGTCCGGATTGCGGACCTGGGTCAACCAACTTCGACCCAAAATTGTCCACTCTCCGTCTGTCCACCGACCGGGATCGACTACCTACGGCCAAAATGGCCAGCTGCCGTTCGGCCAGTTGCAGTCGGGATTGCGGACCTGGGTCGACCAAATTCGAACCAAAATTGTCCACTCCCGTTTGTCCACCGACCGGGATCGACTACCTACGGCCAAAATGGCCAGCTGCCGTTCGGCCAGTTGCAGTCGGGATTGCGGACCTGGGTCGACCAAATTCGAGCCAAAATTGTCCACTCCCGTTTGTCCACCGACCGGGATCGACCATCTACGGCAAAAATGGCCAGCTGTCCTTTGCAGTCCGGATTGCGGACCGGCTTCAACTACCATCGATCAAAAAACGTCCACTTTTTGTTTGTCGCGGAACCGGGAATCGGGAACCACTCACTTCCGACGAATCTACCTTCGAACCACAAATGTCCACACTTTGTCGCGGAACCGGGAATCAATGACTTCCGACGAAAGCTTACTAAATTTTGTTTTGTCACTGACGCCACGCCACGCGGTTGAAAACTGCTCGAAGTTTATGTGTCAATTCGAACTGTCAAATTTTTTCGAGTAGTTTGACAAGTGTTTTCACAGAAAGGTAACTGAAAAGGCTAGCTAACACGCGTTAAGATCAAAAAGGAAAAACTAAATGGAAGGAACGAGGAAAGGCTTTTATGAACGCTTAAAGGTTTGGAAAAAAGTAATTTATCGCTCATTAAAGGCGGAAGTGAGCTACCCCTCGATTTGAGTGGTTTGACAGGTGTCAAATCGGGACCTAGCATTTTTTTGAATTAGAATTTGCTTCCGATTGCGCAAAACGTCATAACCCGAGTTTTTTTCGTATTAGTGCCCGTGTGCTTCTGGCCAAGTTCGTGTACGTGCACCTGACCACGTAGGTGTTCCTGGTCGTTCCCGTGACCGTGCTCTAGGCTGTTTCCTTGTCCGGACTCCTGACCGTGTTCGTGCCTGTGCTTCTGACAGTTTTCGTGTCCCTGGCCGTGTAGGTGCCTGTTCCTGGACTTTCCCGTGGCCGTGTGCTTGTCGTGATCCTAACCGTGTTAGTGTCCATACAAAACGGAACAGCCGGAACACAAATTTAATTTTTGATGCAAAGTCCCGGCAATGACACCTGTCAAAAAAGTTCATTTGGTTATTTACCTTTGAGGTTAAGTTCCGAGCTTTTCTCCTTTATAGAGGAGAAAATCGTGACGTCAGAAATGAACTCAAATCACTCAAAGTTCATTTTGTGAGTGACTTTAACATTTTGGCCTAGTTTGACAGCTAGCTCGTTCCCAGATTTTCTGTGGGAGAGAAAAGGAGGCGAATACTTTATGAAAATCATACCTGTCAAAATTCCTAGCCTCAAAATTTTGTCGCGAGTTGCTTTTCTCCTCTATTGAACCCGTTTTGTACCGCCAGCGCATACCACGGCACGTACCTCGGCTCGTGCCAAGTGAAGCACCTTGGTTCATACACCGGGTTCATGCCATAGAGTTATCTCACGGTTACGACACGACTGTCATCCACATACAAAGCGAGTGAAGTCAAAATCGAACCAAGATCGAACCAAGTTTTTAGCGCGTGGCATTTGAAAAGGTCGTATGCGCATCAGACATAAGTTACATAAATAAAACTTTTTTCCGGTTTTTTGTCTTTAGAAAGATTTATGTTTTTTCTCAAATTTGAACTAGGGGAATAGCATATAATTCCATCGAGAACCTGATGTTGGCTTATCAGCACTTTGGTGTTCAGTTACAGCTAGTTTAAAGCATTTTCGACAGAAATTTAGTTAGTATTCTGAAAGCGTAATTCATTTTAAGACAACGGACAGGATTTTAACACAACGGAAATATCAAACAAATTTTATTTTGTTTCAAGGAAACTGAAGCTATTCAGTTTTTAGTTCAGTTCAGTGTGTTGTGTAGTTTTTCTTGCAAGGCCAAGTAGAACTTTGTTTTATTGATCTAATAAATATTAAATGTAAAAAAATAACGTAATACTTGTAACTATCTCGCATATATATGCAAAAAAAAGTTAAAACCGAGGTAGAAACTAACAAAAAACATAATTTGAGAAAAAAAATTGTATTTGTTTCATACGACCTTTTCAAAAACCATACGTAAACAATATTGACAGCGCCTCTGGTGGGGACTTCAGGAAACTGCATGCGTGTCAAATCCCTGAGTTATCTAAGCCAGAGCTCACGCACACTAGCACCCCATTTGTTTTGCTGGCGGGCACAAAATTTAACCTCAATCTTGTTCGTGTACTTACACGCAATACATGCGCACGTAGATAACTCTATGGGTGAGTGCCAGACACAAAACCGACCCGGCGAACCGATAGTGTAGTGGTGCGCTGGTACGATGAACCAAAATACCCTCGGTTCGTGTGAGTCGGGTACGGGTGTAAACCGAACAAAGCAGGCGCAAAGCAAACCCGAGGGACAAGTGAACCGCGTGTACCGCACGGTGCAGGAAAGCTTGAATATAATCAACGCCGATTTTGCGTTGAAACAAACCTTGATTTTCTCGATTCCACAAAAGTCTTTTGTTGTTTTGAAAAAGCTGCTTTGACGTTTAGCGTTGATTCAACAAAAATTATGATTTTCAAATCAACAAAACGTTTTGTTGATTCAAATATGCCTTATTTTTCTGCATGCATTAAACACAATAGGTATTGCAGATCCTGCAGAAGTTTAATTTAATATATTGAATTTGACTTTATAGCTGTCGGCCACCATTGCTAGTACCAACCACTAGTGTCTTCCTTTTATCTACAAGGACTTCGCCGCCCTGGGCTCCTATGAAAGTACACTGATAATCAACATTACACACTGTTCAGTTCACTTTTACACACTTGTATGGGATTTTTCAGTTCAAGTATGATTACACGAAAGTCGGACCGAGTTAATCCGTCGCTTCTGTCCGGCGATAGCAACCCGCGGCTGTTCACTCCCGGAGAGGTCATCACGTCCCAGCAGGGATTCATGCGGTGAGTACAGCAGATCCTTTGAATCGGTTTCGCAATCTAACGCATTCCTCTCCAGTGGCCACGGCACGTACATGGAGGATGAGGACATCAAGTCGTCTGTGGCAGGTGTGATGGTCCAGGTCAACAAGCTGATCACCGTTAAGGCCCTCAAGGGACGGTACGTGGGCGAAATCGGCGACGTCGTTGTGGCCCGCGTCACCGACGTGCAGCAGAAGCGCTGGAAGGTGGACACCAACTCGCGGCTGGACTCGATCTTGCTGCTGTCGTCGGTGAACCTTCCCGGCGGAGAACTGCGGCGGCGAGGCGTCGAAGACGAACAGCAGATGCGGAAGTACCTCCAGGAGGGCGATCTCATCTCGGCCGAGGTGCAGAACGTCCACTCGGATGGGGTGCTGTCGCTGCACACGCGGAGTCTCAAGTATGGCAAGTTGGGTCAGGGAATTCTGGTCAAGGTGTTCCCGTCGCTGATCAAACGGCGCAAGACGCACTTCCACAATCTGCCCTGCGGAGCGTCAATCATCCTGGGGAACAACGGGTTCATCTGGATATCGCCCGTCGTGAACACCGAAGGTGAAGACGGTGGTGGATTCACGCAAAACCTGGACGAAGCCGTCTCGAAGCAGGATCGGGAGGTGATTTCGCGGCTGAGGAACTGCATTCTGGCGTTGGCGCACTGCAAGATGCTGCTGTACGATACGAGCATTTTGTACGCGTACGAGGAATCGCTCAAGTACGACGTGCACGAGTTGTTGCACCAGGGAGCTATGTTTGATATTGCGTTTTTGACCCAGCACAAGCTGAGGCTGCAGGAATAGTGCCGATGGAATAAAACTTGTTTGAACAAAATGAATAAAACATTCTTTTTTAATTTCATTTAAGAAATCGATGAAAATAACAGTGTCTATAAGGCTTTCTAGTCAGAAATTTACCAATACATTCAAAGTATGTTTACATGACAGCTGGACGTTTGTTTGCATCAGGTTTCCTATCTCTTTCTAGCAAAAATTTTTTGTCAGACGACTTCTAGCTGGTTTTTTTTTACTGACTGCCCGATATGTCAGCCAACATACTTCGCAGGGCTGTGACAGCTACAGCTCGATCTTTGTTTGCATCAGGACACTGTGACGAGGAGTTCGTCATTTTTGAGTTAAATTATATTTTTTTCACTGGGACTAGAAAGCCTTATTATGGGAATTTGGGGAATGTATTCCTGAAATGTATTCACTAAGCCGAAAAACACTTTGTGAGCAAAACAAGGATTATTCAGCGTCCTAGTTGACACTTGATCAGATCTGGTTGGTTGGTGACCTCAACGATGCGATGCCGAATACCCATATTTACACAAAGAATTTTAGAGCGCCCGCCGCGGGATTCGAACCAGCGGCCTCAGGATTGTGAGTCCAGTGCGCGGTCCAATTGATCCACACGGGCGGGCGCGTAATATATAGACAAACATTAAAAGTTCAATATTTTTTTCAACCAACAACAATAAATTATTGTTTCAAACAAAAAAATCACTTTAAATTCATATCAACAATCATGTTTTTGCCAAACAAACCACTCTTTACGCTGCAGATATTCTGCAGCTTCGAGTGCAAACTTATCGCATTTGAAAAGCTTTTGGTTACAGCGGCACCAGGTAAAATAAAAAAAAAGCGATCAACCCCCCTTCACCGTGTACTCAAACTGACAGCTGCTTCGGCCGCCGCCGCACCGCACATCAGCTTCTTCTTCTTTTCTCACCAAAAGTCACCGCGAGAAATTTTTACGAAAGTGGCGTGGAGCAAAAGTTGTTCGCTCGTAATGTTCCACGAATACGGTTCCGTTTAGTGGTTACTTCCGGTCCGAAAGTAGTGCAATCCGTCGCCGGTTCGCAAGTGAGTAAAATAAGCCCAAATGTGGCCACTTGGGCGGTGGAATTACGTAAGAAAAGTGGAGTTTAGTTTTGGGGTGATTTTTTTTTCTTCCTTTGCTTCTGCCGAAAGTGTTGCAAACATGGAGGACTTTTGCTTCCACGGTCGGCGGAGCTCTGCCCCCGTCGAATTAAGTGGGCCTCGGCGAGTGCGAAATAAATGGGGAAACAAGCAACGAAATTGCGGAAAATTTTTTTGAAATTAGTGCGGAATGAAGGTGGTTGGTGAAATTCTAGCAAGATTCTAAAGAAAAGAGAAAACACAAGAAATTAGATTGTGATAATTGCTAGCCGCAGCTAAAATTATCGCTCAGTTTTATCGATTGCCAAAATTCAATCAAGTGCCCGGCGTGATTCGATAGGCCACTTCCTGTCTGGAAGAACCATCGAAGCTGAATTACCTAGCATTACGTCAATAATCGTGGTGAGGTACTTTCCTCACCCCGGACTAATCGATAAAAATGTGCAAGAAGAAGAGCAGTGGACAACAACAACAACAGCGGCTTCGGAGTGCTAGTGCAAGTTTCACTCCGAAGTAACATCAGTCAGTGTGTAAAATATAAAACAGGGGTGAATGTCCTTTCCTTCAGCGCTGGAATAAATGCACGAGAATATCGGATGTTGAGAGAAATCCCGAAGGGTGTTTGTTGATGTCTAAGTGAGGGGGATTATCCGGTACTATTTTTAATAAAGAACGTTTATTATCTTAAATACAGGTCGTTGAACCATGATTTTTGTATTTATATCCTTATTATATTCTTAGTTAAAATTGGTTTATCGTTCTATTCTGAGTTTTGTAATGAATGCTATAGAATAATGTTCATGAATCTCGTCGAAACTTGTTAAAATTTTTTGTTTCATTAAAATATTATCATCATAAAAAATATTTTAGTAGGCAGTGCCCATCATGTGAAAGGTAATTAAATTAAGAAATTTTGGAGAAAGGCACTATTTATTTCAGGTTATGGCTTATTTTGAACCAAAACTGATACTTTTTTTATGAAACTTGTTCAGAAAACTGTTTTCTACAATGTGATTGAATTGTAAAATGTATTAAAATGTAATAATGTAATGTGGCAGAGGATTGTAAAAATAATTTTCGGAACCTATTGAGTAATAAACAGCTTCTATATATATAAAAAATTTCGACGGTTTTGTTCGAACGCGAATCAATTCAACACGGAACGTCGGATCGCGGTGCTCTTTGTTGCGTTGGGTTCGAATAAGTCTAAGGAAGGTTCTTACGCCAAAAAGTAACATCACTCTTGAACCGATTCCGGGAAATTTGCAGACGTAAAATCAAATTTTGATCACAGGAGGCTGAATAAGCAAAAAAGTTAAAAACGTCAACAAACGAAAAAAGGCAGAACGAAGTTTGTTGGGTAAGGCTTGTATTAAATAAATAATCCATAATTTGCATTGTTTAATGCTCAAATTTGTATCCGGGCAATGTGTTGCTGTAATTTCATGACAAATTGTACAAATTGTCGTATTTGGGTTTCCAACTTGGATTTTGGGGTTATTTCACAGAAAGCTTGAAAACTTGTAGATTTGGTTCAATTTTTTTTATCGGAGGTCAAATATTGGTCAAATATAGTTGGTTAACTTCCGCAAGGCATATTCATAAGAAATTTAAGTGATATCAACATGAACGCCCCGATTTTCTGTGTTTTTTTTTTTTGAGCAAATATCCCATAAAATCGAAAAAATATTCTTCAAAATTCAGTTTTTTTAATTTTTTAATTGACAAATTTTAGAGATTTTTACTGCCCATGTTTGCATAAATGAACTATATGCAAAAACAACAATCTGAGCTTTTGAAGTTTGTCCCACACATAAGGCTACGTGTTAAGATTCGCGAAAAAAAAAATGATTTCCTCCTGATTTCTAGATTAAAGTACTGGATGTTGTAGGCTATTCTGAAAGAGCACACGATTTTGAGCCAAACTGCATCAATAACTCAAAAGCGATGAAAATGCATATGGGACATTTATGCGATCAGGGTCATTTTAGATGTTTTAATTATTTTTATTTTTGAATTTTGTAAATTTCAGATGTTTTACCCAGAAAATCAAATGATTTTTGTTATGGCGTCCCTCCTTTTAATTTTCGGCATTTCAAGATTCTGCAATTCTTGATTTTCAGTAATATTATATCGCATACAAAATTATTTAAAAGTTTGAAATTTTCAGTCCATTAAATAAGTAAATCCAAATTATTTGATTTGATGCGCTCACGCTCAATGAATGCTCATCAGCAAAGTAGGTAGATTTTTAGTATTGTTGATTAAATTCGCACAGGCCAATTGGATTGCCACTTTTGAAGATTATTTTCATGTTCCTGAGACAATTTCATGTCAGAAAAGGGGCATGAAATCGTCTGATGTTGTCCGGTCAGTATTATTTTCAGAGTTTGATTGTTTTGAAAAAATCCCGATCAATGAAAAATGGTCGATTCGCAATCAAGACACATTTGCTCAAAATTCCAGACACTCTTTTCAGCTTATTAAACTTTCAAATTAAGCCTAAACATTCAAGGAACGGCATTGTTAGGTATTAATTAAGCTGTTAACAGGAATGCAATCGATTTTCTTTAATATTTAAACATGGTTTTACCTGTTAACACGCTCATTTCTCATTTATTTATTTGGAATTGAATCCAGTCTATAGAAAAATAGTTGATTGAAATTCATCTAATAAACAGATTTGACATTTATTTTTTACAAATAATTGATTAAACAAGATGAGGTGTCCAGACTTCAAAATGTAATTTATTACCAAGAAAACATTTTTGTGTTCCTTAGACAATAATTTCAATATTACACTTGAGCAATTCCAGCTCAAATCAGGATTTTTTTTGGTACTTTTGTACCCGACCCTCTCCATTTTCAATGAAACATTGTAGACATATTATCCTAGGCCTTTATAAGCAATTTTTGTGTATATGAAGCCAATAGTACTTGAAAATAACGTTTGAGAAGGGCGTAAGGTATTTAAATATTTTTGTATTCTGTAATTTAAAAATTACTGTATCTCGAAGCCGTTGCGTCGTATCAAAAAGTTGTCAAAGACAAACTTGTAGGAAATTGGACGGGCTTTCTGAAAAAAAAAATACACTGAAACAAAAATACACGCCACATCTATGAGATTTTTTGACTTTTTAGTCTAAAACTTAAATTCAAAGGTGACGTCACGATTTTTTTTTCGTTCAAAATTTTTGAGGAAATAGCCTTAAATATAACCAAAAGACTGACGAAAAATGCAGGATGGTAGGGGAGTTTGGGGTAATATGGACAGTGGGGGTAATTTGGACACCCCTTTAAAAATCACGTTTTTTCGGATATAAAGTGAAAACGGCAATTTAAGTGATAAGGCTAGTACTAGTAATGGCCTAGGAGTATGGACAAACCAAAAAAGTTGGAATAGGTTAAGTAGTTTTGGTATAATATATAAAAGTTTCTAAAGGCCGGTTGGCACTGCCTTAAATTCTAATATTTGAAGGTTAGGAAATAAGGTTTTGCAGGAGTTATATGGCAAAAAAGTGGACATTTTTTGTTTAAGGGGGATGCTTGGACGATGCCTGAGATATGTACGTATAAAAATTGTGCATTTTATCTATTTTTATCATCAAAAATCGCAATTTATGATAGAATATGCTATGGAGGTAATTTGGACATGGCTTGTGGGGTAATTTGGACATACCTGAAAGTCTACCTGTCAGGCAACAAAAAAGTGACTTTCATGGTTGGATGAGTTTTTAGAGGGATTTAATATGTCAAAACAATCAAAAATGAATGTGAGCAATGAGAACTTTCACAAAACCCCTATTTTTTAATTTAGATAAATTTATTCCAATATTCGAATTGAGCATGAGCATGAGCATGAGAGATCACCCATGGTTGCCCCTCCGTTGCTGAACAGAACCGTAATATCCTTTCAGCACTACTGATTATAGGCTTCGACGATCTAGTGGTGTTTCCCTTATCAACAGCATGTATGAATGCGCTGAAAAGATAAAACACCATGATTGCTAAAGCTAGATCAGTTGCGAATAGGTAACAGTCATTGGCCACCAACGGCGCCCGCCATGTCAGTTTGTAGACCTCGATTTTAAGGGACGGGAATGTTAGTTAGCGCAGGTTGCTACTAGGGCAGCTGATTTACTCTGTGCTTACACCCCACGAGCGCCAGGAACCTGAAAATTTGTTAGTAGGATAGGGTGTTTGGTCAGGATTCATCATAGAAGATGATGATGCGACCCAAAATCATAGTGTTTGTTGAACGGTATTTTGTATTATTCTCAAGGCAAGCAATCGGAGGCTGCGGATGAGACATTTCCCGTTTATCTGTTGTTAAATTTTAAATGAAATGGTCTAGTCTTAGACAGCCGGCTGTGGAAAGATAGAACCAAAATCATTTGTAATTTAAACTGAAGGGTTAAACAGTGTAATTTTTAACTTGATTTATTCCAATATTCGAATTGATGAAAATCTGATTACTGTACATTTGGCGTTGAACAAGACTCTTATGTTGATTGCTTTTAATTAATTTCTTTGACATTTCTATGCTCTAATTTCTATGACTAATTTCTATGCTGGTTTACAATAATATTTAAATTTGAAGGGCTACAGAATGTAAAATTAAAAAAATATGATATTTTCAGGCTAATAAATTCTATATAAAGATTGATTTACATAAACGATACCTTAATCACTAAAAACAAGTATAGTGTGCCTGATCCAGAATCAATGTTTAAATCATTTCAGTATTAATGATTAAATTATGTATACTACACTGATCTATTTGTTATCTTCCTATTGAATTATAGTTCTATCACAAAATCATTATTTAAACCTTTGATGAAATATTATGAGCAGCACTTCAAAATATAAAGCAATTACAAAACCAGGTTGAAGGATAAAAAACATGCTCAAAAAATCAAATGTTAAACTTATTCTTCAACATGTGTCCAAATTACCCCACAAAAGGTGTTCATATTACCCCACAAGGTATGTCCAAATTACCCCACAAGGCATGTCCAAATTACCCCATAGGGGTGTTCAAATTACCCCCACACAGAATTTGGACACCTTTTAACTTTTGCGATAAAAATGGGTTTTTCATCAAAATTTATCGAAATTAATGACATTTTTCCATCAAATATGGTCTCTATTATCATCCACATTCCTTTAAAATATCCATACAGCCCGTAACAGAGCAATTTCCTTAGGGTGTCCAAATTACCTCACACTCCCCTATGTCTCTCCTAAAAAAATACAAAAATCATTTACTAAAACTGTTTATTTGAAAAGTGGTCTAAACGTCAACATTTTTGAAAACCGGTAGTGGGAATCGATTCTCCAGACAATTTTACATAAAAGTCTCCATATTGACCATTATCCTATGTCCAATTCTTGGGAAGATACAGCGGTTTTAAAAATTAAAATTTTGAAAAAACGGTTTTTTTTGTGGTTTTTGGCAATTTTTATATGACAGACTTGGTTTTTCAGTCTCGTGAATATTTTTACCAGAAAGCTCGTCCAATTTCCCATAAGTTTGCCTTTGACAGCATTTCAATTGGATGTAAGGGCTTACAGATATAAGCTTAATTACATTGCTTATAACTGAAAACTGAATATTTTTTCATTGTGGTAGAAACCAGGATAGTAAATTTTATTACGTAAATATAAAAACGATATAAATCAAAAAGCTGTCAAAGGCAAACTTATGGGAAATTGGACGAGCTTTCCGGTAAAAATATTTAAGATACAGTAAAACCAAGTCTGCCATATAGAAATTGCCAAAAACCACAAAAAAACCCGTTTTTCAACATTTTAATTTTTAAAACCGCTGTATCTTCCCAAGGATTGGACATAGGACAATGGTCAATATGGAGACTTTTATGTAAAATTGTCTGGAGAATCGATTCCCACTACCGGTTTTCAAAAATGTTGACGTTCAGACCACTTTTCAAATAAACAGTTTTAGTAAATGATTTTTGTTTTTTTAGGAGAGCCATACCATCCTGCATTTTTTGTCAGTCTTTTGGTTATATTTTAGGCTATTTCCTCAAAAATTTTGAACGAAAAAAAAATGTGACATCACCTTTGAATTTAAGTTTTAGACTTAAAAGTCAAAAAATCTCATAGATGTGGCGAGTATTTTTGTTTCAGTGTATTTTTTTCAGAAAGCCCGTCCAATTTCCTACAAGTTTGTCTTTGACAACTTTTTGATATGACGCAACGGCTTCGAGATACAGTAATTTTTAAATTACAGAATTCAAAAATATTTAAAGACCTTACGCCCTTCTCAAATGTTATTTTCGAGTACTATTGGCTTCATATACACAAAAATGGCTTATAAAGGCCTAGGATAATATGTCTACAATGTTTCATTGAAAATGGAGAGGTCGGGTACAAAAATACCAAAAAAAGTCATGATTTGAGCTGGAATTGCTCTCTTTTATCAACTCTATTTTTATTAATCGGATTATTTCTTTTGGTAACGAAGGCAATCGTAATGTGACACCTAAACTGCCGTTCTACGCATAATTGTCCCATGTTCAAAAAAGTGCAACTGAGAAAAAGGCGTTTGAAATTTTTTGACCGTTTTTTTGTGTTAGGTTTGTTTTTTTTTTGTGTTTCTACGCATAATTGTCCCGTAGGTCCCTATTCACCCCATAAGTCCCTAATCATCCCAGTTAGCAGTTCAATCCTCTTACTACAGAACAGGTAAACAAGACACAATACTTTGTAAAACTGATAATTTTGTGATAGAAACTTGGTGGGACAATTATGCGTAGAAGTACAACGATGGGACAAACAGACTTGGTGTTGTTTTCACTGAGTTTACGATCAACACTGTAAATCTACTCGGGATTTAGAGAAAAACGCCAACAAAGTTTGACAGCCCGCTTTGAGCATAAATCGTCTCTTACTCAGTTTAATCATGAAATATCTTCATGAAACTTTCAGGAGTGATTGAAAATCATCTTTTGAGTGGATTTAACCAATATTCTGAAATATAAAATTTTGTGATTTTCTTCATGTATGTAAACCCTAAAAACAAAATTTATTAAAAAATCTTCATTCAATATTATTAAGAAGATAAGCCTATTTCAGCCTCAATTTAAAAATAAAAATCCTCGAAGCTCTGCTGAAAAAGTTGTATACCTGCAAATTTTGCTCAATTAGCAAAAAATAAGCACGAGCGCGAGCGATGAGCATTAGGGTGACAATAAAAAAAACGACTCCAGGGATACACTCTGATTCGAAAATAAGTATCTGTGCAAATGTTGAGCCAAATCGGTTAAGGTTCAGGGATCGCTTTTTATCGTTGAAGTTTACATGGGGGAAAATCTCAAAAATGTGTGCAGAAAAACATCGTTTCAGTTTTTTTTTCTGCCAGGTGGCCCAAAATTGTCCAAATGTGAGATTCTTGTAGGAAATTTAATTTCCTACAACTTAGTAAAAAAAAAGATATTTTCTTATATACTTCCTATATACCCCTTCTATACTTCAAGTATAAGTAAAAATTATATGTTTACGATTCACAAAAATACTTTGAAGGACACTTTTTATAATTACTTCTGCCCTTTTGTTCAATTTTGACCTTATGTCGTTCATCCGTTGATTGTCTTTTAAATTAATAAATTAATATTTTAATATTCGTCCATCGACATTTTTGAAGTCGTGCTCAAACTCTTCGAAAGACAAAAATAAACTTTTTTTAACGTAAAAAGCGGTTCAAACTTTTTTGTTTATGCAAAAAAAGTTTAATATAAGTTTATATTTAATATTCAGTTGATGAAATCAGCTGAAAAAAAACAATATTCATATGTTGAAATGTTTTGTACCGATCTTGGAGAACTCAGACATCCGAAAATGTAAAATAGACAAAGTCTTTTCAAAACCTTTTTTTAAAGAAAACATTGTTGGGTTTCCATCACCCTTGTTGTCGAAACGGTTAAAGTGCGGCCCATTCAACAGCTCTCGCTTTTCGTCCTTCAGGAATTACTGTCAATATAATCTGAGGGTTCCTCGAAACCCCTCGGGCCGCCGCCACAATGTCGGTCCACTACAAGTTCAAGAGTGCGCTCGATTTCGACACCATCACGTTCGATGGGCTGCACATCTCCGTGTCGGACCTCAAGAAGGCCATCGTCCACCAGAAGCGCCTCGGCAAGACGATGGACTTTGACCTGCAGATTACGAACGCGCAAACCAAGGAAGGTAAAGTGGTGACCGCGTGGTGAGGTTTGCCCTAAGGTGATACTAATCGTGGTGTTTTCCCCCTCGCTAAAATCCAAACACAGAGTACGGTGACGATTCGGTGCTGATTCCGAAAAATACCTCGCTGACGATCGCCCGCGTTCCGCTCAAGAACGCCCCCAAGAAGAACTGGGAACCGAAGCGCTCGCAACGGGACGACACGGACAATGCGTCCGGGCAAGGACCGGCGGCGAGAGCAGCGGATTCGCGCAAGGGCCAGGATGCGGCCGCGATGCAGTCCAACGTCGATCTGTCCACCATGAACGGCACCGAGGAGGACAAGATCCGCGAGATGATGTTCCAGAGTACGGCCGAGTACGACCCGACCAAGTGAGTAGACCGACCACCTTGTGTGATGTGACACCTTTATGAATAGGAATAAACAGAGCGATTGATAAATTAGGGCGCAATTGAGAAACAATCGTCCCGCGGTGGTGATGGTGTTGGTGTTGAGTGTTGCTTTTGGGGCGAATCATTATCTCATACTACTTGTATTATTACGTTTGTAAATATTACTGAGAATACAAAGGATTTTTAGGTACACTGCTTTCTGTTCGTCTTTTACTGAAACCCAAATAAAGATGATAACTACATAAAAATCCCTATATATAGTGGAATTTCAACATTCCAATAATTTTGTTTATATGTAAAGTTTTTATTCCTAACCACATTCCGGATACATCTTCCTCATATTACACTGCCAAATATTTCATAAAATCGCTTGCCTCCAAATTCCAATATGATCCAAAGTATTTAGAATATGCCGAATGGGTTTTCTCCAACGTTTGTAAATCTCACTAATTGTTCATATAAAATTCGGAGAAACACCTTATGGCCCTGTCTAAATATTTATGAAAAAATCAAAGTGCACGTGTTTTTGGTGACCCCAAAGTTGCTTCCCCTCGAGTTGAGACTGCGCAGTATTTTTTTAGGTTAGTATATTATCGTTCTACGCATTTTTGTCCCATGTATTTTTTTTACAATTCTGACTTTTTAGCATTTTTAAGTTTAGTTTCAAAAAACCCTTAAAATTTAGTACTTTGTTCGGAAAAACTGTAAAAACAACACCAAGTCTGTTTTTCCCATCGTCGTACTTTTACGCATAATTGTCCCACGAAGTATTTTCATTCACGAAATCATTAGTTTTACGAAGCATAATGTCTTGTTAACCTGTTGCGTAGCAAGAGGAACACACTCAAGAGTGATACGCTTCTAACTGGGGTGATTAAAGACATATAGGGCGAATTGGGAAACCCACCCCCGGGATAAGTATGCATAGAAACACAAAAATCGGTCGAAAAATTTCAATTCTGTTTTTCTCAGTTGCACTTTTTTGAACATGGGACAATTATGCGTAGAACGGCAGTATATTCTTTAGTAAACAGGTTCAGGCTTGCTAAAATAATATTGAAGAAAGCCACTATCGTTTATTTGTAACAGGTGTTTCGTGAAATTTGTTTAAAAATGCAACAACAATAATAGCTTTATTTTTGAACACAACAATTAGAATTTTGTTTTTGCCTTCCTCACCTTACTGAGGAAAGGCTATAAAATCACTCGAAAAATGAACTTCTTAATTCGACCTCGTAGACTTACCTTCACGTATACCTATCGACTCAGAATCAAATTCTGAGCAAATGTCTGTGCGTGTGTATGTTTGTAAGTCCGTGCACCGAAAAAAATGCACTCGATTATCTCCAGACTGGCTGAACCGATTTGGGCCGTTCTGGTCTCATTCGATCCGTCTTAGGGTCCCACAAGACCTATATTAAATATTATGAAGTTTTGTTAAGTATTTCAAAAGTTATGCTAAAAAAACGATTCTGGCTAAAATTTGAAAGATTGTAAAAAGGGTGTTTTTTGTAAAAAAAAAACCCGTCTGATCATACATTTTTAGAAAGTTTTTTGAAAGACCATTCTAATGAGCCTAAAACATTGAAGATCTGATGACCCTATCAAAAGTTATGAGCCCTTTAGTGTCATTTGTACACATTTTAGAGGCCGGATCTCAAATATGTTGATGTAAAAGTTGTCCGGATCTATCATGCGACCCATCGTTGGATAGGTAATCAAAAGACCTTTCCAACAAGCCCAAAAGATTGAAGATCTGATAACCCTATCAAAAGTAATGAGCACCTAAGTGTCATTTGTACACATTGCAGAGGCCGGATCTCAAATATTTTGATGAAAAAGTTGTTCGGATCTATCCGGAGATCTGGCTCCCGGGATTTTGTTGATTGGAAACTCCCGGGAAAAAAGAACAGATATATTTTTTTACTGCCTTAAGGCTTAAAAAACTTTAAAGTAATATAACTATTGAAAGTGAACAATTTTCATGAAACAGCTCCGTAGGTGTTGTTCTAATATTACGTCCAATGATTTTTGGGATTCTAGAGCCCATACTCCATGTAGATATGTTGTAAGAAGTAAAATTTAGATAGAATTTGTAGGTTTGACATTCTTACTACAGAAACAAATATGTACATAATTGTGACGAAGGCACCAACCACCATCGATGGATTAAGTAACGTTTTTTTTTAGAGTAAATAAGAATACGTGAGGGCAAACAAAAACTTCGTCGAACTCTCGATCGAACTACACAATTGTGTTTGCACCCGCGGCTGTTGTTCAATACATTTTTTAAGAATTTTCATGCGTAATACCTTATCTACACCACTCTATAACAAAACATCACCAATTATCAATATTACAACTGAATTCCATATTATTTCCAACTGAACTAAATAATCAGCAATCAAAACAATGATCAAACGACGGCGATTTTGTGCCAGTTGTATTAACTTGTTCTCAATTTTAAGTCTATTTAACCCCATGTTCGCATAAATGTCACATACGCATTTTCATCACTTTTGAGTAGACCCAAAAATGGTTGATAAATAGATTTTAGGATAATTTTTAGATCGAAGCCCGCCGAGAGGCAGGGATGGGTTTTAGAGGGTTAACAAATAGTAGTTTATGCAATAAGTTGCAAAAAGAGGATTTTTTCAGCACGAAACGTACATTTATCCAACGAGGTTCACCGATTTGGATAAATACGACGAGTGCTGAAAAAATCAAGTTTTGTAACGAGTTCCATACAACATTTTTTGCAATTCCGAAAAACATTTATTAAGTGAAATTTTATGTCAAATTTTCATGTATTTTGTCAACAAATCGTTTAAATCAAAAAAATGTTGAAAAGTGTTACTTTTCAAAACAAGTGCTGAAAAGTTCAACTTTTCAAAACAAGTGCTGAAAAGTTCAACTTTTCAGCACCCATTTGAGTGCTGAAAAGTAGAACTTTTCAGCATTTATTTTGAAAAGTGTTGCTGTTCGATTCTGTTATTTTTGGTACAGAAAAGTAGGCTTTTTCGTCGTTCAAGAATGACAGGAAAAGTAAATAGTTTCACGACGGAATTGCAAAAATATTATTTTTCATAACATTGGGAAAGGAACTACAAAAAAATGAACCTTCTACGTTTCCATCTTTTTTTATTTTTTTAAAAGAACTTGATCTTTGAATTTTTAATATATATTTTCAAGATGGTAACTAAAAGCCGGCTGCAGAATTGGCAACTCACTCTAATAACGTGAGTGAAACTTCTCAGTACAAATAATAGCAAGTTGGAGCTAAATGACTTCCAGAATAGAGTTGATGCGCATTTTAACCCCTTCCCGCCCAGAGCAAAATCAAGATTTTTTTTTACCTTGCCATTTTCTATAGAATTGACCAAATTGGATGAAATTTGAATAACACTGTGCAGGAAGAATGATATCATTTCATTTATTTGTTTCGGGAAATTTTAATTTGAAGTGAAAAATTAGTGGTGCTCTGATGCAACCATGGGCGTGAGAGGGTTAAGGTAACAATTTAAAAGCCCTTTTCGTTGAAAGATCTTAAAGCTGGCAACCCTGTCCTGATATAAAATGTTAACAATTAGGCGAAAGGCGAAATCAATGCAACTTTCAAATTATAAAAATGTTTATTTAAAATGACATTGGGCACCGAAAACTAGGGGAACAGCATCTAATTCCAGCGTGCCTCTATTGTTGGCAGGTCAGAACTTTGACATTCAATTAAAGCTAATTAAAAGCGTTTTCAACTTAAATGGAGTGATAAATAGCTCAATCAGAAGTGAGCAAGCCAGTTTCTATCAAAAGTTTTGCAAAATTAGTTGTTTAAATAGTGAAAATCAGCAAATTGGATGGAGTTAGGAGCGAGTGCTTAACCTGCCAAACATATGAGAATTTCCCCTACTTCATGATTTTCGTAAGGCCTTTAAAAGTATTTTCTCATCATTACAAAATGCATGCCTGAATTGTCTAGGTTGGGGACCCTGCAGTGCAATACACAATAAACTAAGTCGAAAGATGTCAGCCAAATAAAAATGTCTAGAGTTTTATTTGAAAAGGTCCATAGGGAATATCATAGCTTTTCAAAAAATCTAGATTTATTCTATACCTAAGTGAAAAAAAAATTAATAAAACGTATCAATTCTATCTCTAAAATAACTGAATAACTCAGCAAATTTCATAACTATCCATTGTTACACCAGTTTCTCAGCATATTTCTCTCTTTTTCATTACCATTCATGCTTTCGTGGGAATAGATTTAAGCACAGGTAAATGAAGCTTTGTTTTGCTGTTATTTGCATTTTTATTAAAGTTTTTCTTTGATTCACCTTTACAAAAAAAAATCGCAAATACAAGTGACACTAACGCCCTCTTTCTACCTCCGCCAGTTACCAGCGAATCCGCGGCCAATCGCAAACGGGGGAAGTCCCCGTCAACTACAAGTGCTACCGCTGCCACAAGCCGGGCCATTGGATCAAAAACTGCCCGCTCGGTCCAATCGTAAGATTTGAAGACTCGTGTAACTCTTGACACATCCTCACTGATAAGGTTTCATTTTGCAGCCCAAGGAAGCGATGGAGGTGGTGAAGCGCACCTCGGGCATCCCGCGGTCCTTCATCGAGCGCGACAAGGACCCGGAGAACAACCCGATCATCCAGCTGCCCGCGGCGGTGCCCGAGGAGAAGCAGGTCATCCCGGAGGACTTGATCTGCGCCATCTGTAAGGATCTGTTCACGGACGCGGTGATGATCCCGTGCTGCGGCAGCTCGTTCTGCGACGAGTGCGTGCGGACGGCGCTGCTCGAGTCGGAGGACAACGAGTGCCCGGACTGCAAGGAGAAGGGCTCGTCGCCGGGCTCGCTGATTCCGAACCGGTTCCTGCGGAACTCGGTGAACGCGTTCAGGAACGAGACGGGGTACACGAAGGCGCCGCAGAAGGGTGAGTTGAGGTGTGGGTTTCTTGGGTTAGATTTTGAAAGTATTTTTGGTTGCAGCGAATAACAAGCAAACCAAGCCGGTTGAAGAACCTGTGGCGTCGGAGCAGACAGCGGTTTCGTCGTCGACGAACGTCGCGGAAGCGCCCATTGAGGGAGCGGATGGCGAGGAGAAGAAGGAGCACTCGGCCGAGGAAGGTCAGCAGGAGTCTACGGATCACTGTGACTTGCACGAAAGCTACGAAGAGGTATCTCAACACGGAGATATCGGGTCACCGAATGGGGACGACAAGGCGTTTGACAACGACTCGGATTACGAGGACGGGATAACGGTGACGGTTCCGCCAGCTCACGTGCAGAGTCGTGGGGCGTCCCGGCTGCACTACAACGGCCGATCGTCGCACTATCCGCGGCACGAGACTCCGCCCACGGGTGGTGGGTACGAATATCCGCGAGAGCCGTACAACAGTGGAACCAGTAGCAGCGGCGGAAGTCGCAGTGAACGCCCCGAGGTTAGTCACGAGGAGGGGAGGGGAGCAGGTGAGGAGTCACGAGCTCCGAAGCGCGAAGAAGACAAGGACGGAAGCTACAATTCCGCCCCGGCGGGAGCTCCCAAGCACGAGTATGGATCACGTTCTCCGGATTACCACCAGCCAAGCCGGGGACTTATTCCGTTGCCAACGCGAGGCCATCCACCGCAACATCCCTCGATGGGAGGACATCCGCCCCATTCGGGCTACATGGGAGCGCCTCACCAGGGACCTCCCGGCCCCGGATATCCAGGAGCGCCCCACCCGGCGGCACCCCATCCGTACCCTGGAGCTTATGGAATGCAACCCGGTTATCCTCCACAACGTCCGTACGACCATCCCGGCGGTATGTACCATGGTGAGCGACCTCCGCGGATGATGTACCCACCGCGGGGAGGTTACGCCCCTCATCCGCCCCACATGCGACCACGCCACATGGCACCGATGGGACCGGGTGGCTATCCGGGCGTCCCCCACGTTGGAACTGGGTAAGTTACACCATCAAGACACTCTCTCAAGAACCACCAAACTAACCTTTCTTACCTGCAGCGTCATCGACGACCCGCTGGAGGCCTTCAATCGGATCATGCGCGAAAAGGAACGTCGCAAGGAGCAGGAAGCGGCCAAGCAGGCCAGTCGGCACCGATCGTCGCCGCACGCCGACCGCAGCCGTCGCTCGCGATCGTTCGAGAACTCCGGCAGCGGAAATCGGAGCAGTCGTCGCTCGGCGGAACGCGATCGGCGTCGATCTTCGAGGGCACGCTCGCCCGATCGCCGCAGAACATCGGAGGAGAAGCACGGTGGCGGAGAACGCAGCGAGAGGGAACGCGGCGGTGGTGAAGGTGGACGAGGAGGCGGAGGAGGTCGACGTCGCAACAGGTCCAGCTCGTACTCGAGCGGATCGCGATCGTACTCCAGGTGAGGCTCACTTGACTTGAGAGAGGTAGCAAGATGTTCATGGTTGGTGTCGTGTCTTTCAGATCACCAGCGAAGCGTGGCAAGTCGCCGAAGAGACGCTCGTCGCGCAGTCCGCAGTACCGGGAGCGACGCTCCCGAAGCCGGTCCAAGTCGTTCGACGAAAGGAGGTGGGTCTTTTTCGTACAAGCAGCTTCCCCTCCCAAATTCCCACGGGACTGCAAGGGCGTAGCCTTGGAGCACAGCGTGGAAATTTATTTTTTTAGATATTTTTGGTTATACCGGGCAGCAATCAAATTGTCTAAGAATATTGAATTGACCATTGTGGCACCCCCTACAGCGTGGAGCAGACCCGTAATGCTGTGCTATGCTAAACCCTAGATTACAAGCAGCTAACACTCCTTCTTTTTCTCTCGCCGGTAGACACTCCAAGCACAGCAAAGATCGCAGCCGCGACGAACGTCGTGACGATCACCGGGGCGAGTACCGTGACAATCGGGAACGATCGCCGGGCTACGGCTCGCACTACTCTGGGTAAGTTCCCCGAAAATCCATCAAAATCCATGATCAGGATCTAACACACTTCCCAATAGCTATCGCGGTGGTCGTGGCAGTGGTGGCTACCGCGGGGGAATGCGAGGACGCGGCGGTTCCCGCGACGGAGGTTACTACCCGCGCAGTGGTTACGGTGGCGAGCGTGGCCACATGCCCCAGCAAGGCCCGGACCAGTACGGCCACCCGGGCATGGTCGACTACCACCATCACGATCCGTCGGTGGTGGGCATTCCGCCGCATCACCACGGAGTTGCTCCGATGGGGGCCGGACCGGCCGGTGGAGGTCACTACGCGGTTCCGGTGCAGCAACAGCAGCAGCAGCAGCAAGTGATGGCGGCGGGTGGAGGCGGTCCCGCTCCAAGCAGGTATTGTGCCCTATTTGTTGTTGTGTATTCCTTGTTGCGTACCTTTCGTGTACTGTCGTTTTGTTTGTGGTTCTGTGTGGGCCGGGGATTTGCGAAATCGGTTTTTATCGATTTGCGTTTGATGACATGGTTTAGTGGGCCCACGCAAAACGTGTTTATTCTGGTGTAATTTTACTTGGGTTTGGGGGAACGATACGGAGGCATTTAAAGTCCTCACTGTAACGCTGCATTAAATGCAGTTATTTCAAGTTTTTCAATTCTCTGTGATAAACCGAATCCCATTTCTAGTTAACTAGTTTTTAAGCCGTAAAATACATGTAAAAAAATAATATTTAAGTATTCATTGTAATCGGAGAATTATTTGTTGGACCACGGTTCGACACTCGTCAAAATTTAACGCAACTCCCATATCTTAAATGCCTACTTTCAGCATCCTTGTACCGACCCTGACCACCGTCACGTACAGTTGTCTCGTAACCGAAACAACCTACTCGACTTACACGTACTACCTGCAGACAAACGCGGTGCTCAATGTAGTGCAACCGAGTCTGCAAATAATTCTCTGAACGATGCTGTTGCATCTGACCAAGAAATGTGAAATTTGTTACATCGCTGTATTGTTATATTGTTTGTTTGGTTTTTAATGCTGTTACAAAAAGTACTTTGTATGATGTAGACTAGTTTATAGAAAACTTTGTAAAACGTCCAGATCGAGCAATAAAGTTGACTTACTCATGTGTTATCTTAGAATCAAATGATATTTGTGATATTAGCATTAGGTTTATTCCCGTAGTTGTGAGAAGACTGAAAGTTTTTGTAGGAAAGCTGTTTGCTACTACATAATTTACGCTGGTATACATGGTTTTTAAAACTATATCATTAGGGCACAAAACCAAAAGGTAAACATTCGGGATTATTCCACTATTCCATTCATTAGTACATTCCCTACATACCCTCCAAGAATCAGATTGATAACAAACAATTTCCTATTGAAAAAATCAAAAACACAACACACACAACAACACACATTTTCACTGCAAACCAGTTTCTCGTACTTGAGGAACTTTTTGTGTTATAAAGTGAACTTTTCATGCATTCTTAACACTAATTCACTTCAAAACAAAGTTTGGTTTACGTTTCACCAAGGATTTCTGCAGAAAAAAACTTCGTCGAAATATTGCGCCTTGCAGCAATTCCTAGAGTTTTGTGTCAATCGTGCTAGGCCTAGATTTTTTCATCACACTGCTTTGCAGGACTGAGAACTGTCAACTTTGCGCACTTTGCACCGCGCTAGAGTGCTGCGGAATAATTTTCATCACAGTTGACAAATTGATTTTCCATCACACCATCAACACAAAACAAGTGTAATGCATCGACTTCTGACCACAATCTAGCCACCTAACTGTGGTAGCCGAGGCAATTAAGTCATTGAAATGGTCTGTTAAAGGTTCCTGGTTCGATTCTCGTAGTTGGAACTTTTGAGTTTTTGACGGGTTATTTTTTTTCTAATGAGCTCGAGGGCATAATTCTATCGGCCACTTTGAGCCGTGATTTTCTTGGACGATTGCTGCCCAATTTTGGGTGATGGTTAATTGAATTTACGTGGAATTGGCTATAAATTCAACAATATTGTGGGAAAAAAACCCATAAATTGTAGACGAAAGAAATCTGTATATTTATCATTATGACATTATAAAAAAAGTTTACAGCCCTAAATGGCATTGGAAGATTGGACAAGCTTCAGGGGTAAGGGGTACGAAAGGGGTAACCAATCGCCCTCTTCAACGACGAAATTCCGAGCATCCGTCCATCTCGTCCGTTTTTCATCATCCGTCCGGCAAGCTGACGAGGAACCGCCGTAAGCCAAGATGCCGGCACGAACATAGCTACTTCCCGGCACCGAAGACCAGAATTCCACTGCCGGAACAAGTAGTCGTAATTGTCTTCTTACACCTAGGTCTCTTCAACTAAAATTTGGACAAATTTCATCATCATGACGACGTGCATAATCCCAACGGTCAATAAATTCTAAACTGGAGGGACATTGTTTTATTGTTTATAAATAAACTACAAAAATCTGCTATGAACCGTGACCATTCTCGCATTAACCGTAGCATAATGTTTAGCAGAGGTTCTCGATCTTAACACAAATGGGAAAATCCAGTATCATTTTTCAATGGAACGATGTAATCTGGGCAGTGTATGGTGAAATCCGTGTCATCACCCTTAAATAGGACTTCACGAAACTAAAAAGAAATTCAAAATTAGTCACATTGAGATCATCTCTCTGCAAGACTGCCAAACCGATGAAACAGGTCCCTTTTATCTAGAATATCCGTCCAAAATATCTGAATCGAATAAAACTTTTCTGACTTTAAAAAACAAACCAGCTACAAACAAAAACAACTTTTCCATGGTTACGGTTGGAAGTGTGATGAAAAATCACTGTGATCAAAAGATACTGTGATGAAAATAATTGCGCAGGGCTCTAGAGAAGTGCAAAATGCGCAATATGTACAACATTTAATACGGCCTGCGGCTGCTGTTCAGTACACTTTTGACGATTTTTTATGTTTCACATACCTTATCTACACCATTCGATCACAAAACTTCACCAATTATCAAAATTTCCGCTGAATTCCTTATTATTTTTAACTAAACAAAAAGGCTCATAAACATCATTAAAAACAACAACCAGGTGACAGCGCTTTAGTGCCCTTTCAGTTCTTTTCGAAATTGCATTAAGAAAGGGCCCATTATGAACAACAGTTGGAAAGTTAAAAGGGCCTAATAACGAGATTTTCTTAAATTATGAGTTTTATTGCAAAAATCATCAAAAATTAAGAAGCATTTAAGCAGAGTTGAGGATAATGATGTGTTTTATCGTATCATCAGTAAAAATACCAACAGTCAAGCTTCTTTTTTTAAAATAGGAATTGAAACAAGTTGTCCACTTTTTGCAAGCGATTTTCTCGAATCGCAGTTTTTGGTTTTGTGCCCTAATGAAATGTTTGGCTTGATATGATCAATTGGGAAACATATGTATTCTTCATTGATTTGTTTAGTCAAACGTGTTTTCCTGAACCCATTTTTTTCGTAGTTTTTCCTTTTCAGGTAATTTTAAGAAACTATGGAAAAAATATCTCTTGTTTGTATTTTTCCTTACACTTTTTTGAGTTTTTATTTGCACTTTTCTCTACTTTTTAGTTGAATACAATTCACTGGAATACCTACTGTGATAAATGACTCATAACAGTCGACTCTGTGGCTGTCGAACTTCTCTTTCTCATTATTCCTCCCTCTGTAGACGATTGCTTCGGTTCCTATAAATTGCATACTTTGATGCCCTCCCTCCTTCGATATCCTCTCTAACTCAACGTTTTCTTCCTCCATGGTCTCTTGGATATCATTCATTTCCATTTCCATTTCCAAAATTCCCTTTATCAATATTGTATGTTTGTCATAGCTTGCGAGACCTCTTTGTGAAGCAGAGTTTTGAAGGAAGTTGATTCTCTCTCATAGCTGGTAGGGGCAGGGGGGGCAGAATGGCCCGCCTAAGTAAAATTCGCCAAAAAACATAGAAAAACATACAAATTTATCAATTCAGTATAGTAGGCTTATGCTTTGGGATGTTCCCTTAAAAGTTGTATACTTGGTTGATGAAAATTTTCAGCTTAAAACTATTTTTGAGTCACTTAAAAAAATAAGTTTTTTTCGGCTACTTTTCCTGGGTGCGGGGCAGAATGGGTCACCTTAGAAAACAAGCCATTTTGTCTAATAAAACGTTGAAGGGAGATAATAAATGATTAAAGGGACCTTTCTAATTTAGTTTCCATGAAGTTAGACCACTTTTATATAAATAGTCACTTACCAAAACAAAGATTTTTGAAAATAGTTTTAATATGTTGAAATAAGACACTATTTTTACAAATAAGCATGAAAACAACTAAAAAATCAACTAATGTTGCATTAAACGTGATTTGTGAACCTACCCGTAGCGACATAATCCATTTATCCAAAATTTCATAACTTTTGATTGTTTTTATAAGGCAGGGAAAGGGTGGTCCATTCTGCCCCCAAGTGGATTTTAACTTATCACTTCCACCACCAAGCCTCTAAATTGATTTGAGGTTCCGTTGTTGATTGATTACCTTCGTAATAGCTCCTGGTAACATTATAAACATTGAACAAACTTTTTCAAACAATCTAACTTTCGAGAAAGCTTATTTAAGAACCTCGAAATAAACAACATTTTCGTGGTTTTGTCAATAAATTTACATTTTTGCTCATAATTCGAAAAATACAATGCATTCAAACGTGGTTTTCGGTATGGTGATGTTATTTGACGTCCTTTATAAGACTCTTGCCTTACAGTTGGTTTAAATCCATTCTGAAGCCCAAAACCAAGGGTGGCCCATTCTGCCCCCATGGGTCATTCTGCCCCCCCTGCCCCTAATAAGCAAAAAAAAAAAAATCAGACGAGTCTACATTTCGCATTGTTCTGCAAAGCGATGATTCTCTTTCTCGATGTCACCTTTGACATCGACAACTAGAAAGTCGAGTGTTTTATCATAAAAGTATTTTTTTAAGGGGTTACATACCTGTAGAAAACCACAAAATTTTATATTACAGATTATTTCATAAATCCACTCAAAACATGATTTTTAATCACTCTTGAAAATTTCATGAAGATATTTAATGATTAATCTGAGCAGGCCAAGGATTGATACCTAAGAGCATGCAATGGCACTGACCTTGTTGCGTGCTCTTCGGTTGACGTCCACGTAAGGAACATCCTGGAAGGAGCGTAACTAACTACATCCGTAGTTCTGTTAGATCATCCGAACTATCTTGATCAGAACAGTATAGCTCTGGTTCCTTGCGAGTGTCCTATTTTCTTACCTCCACGTTGGCTTGGTTTTCATGATGACCTAGCTGGTGGCCTGTGGAAACGGATCGTAAACCTTTGACCACCGCGGGTCAGAGTCGAGACGGCTAAAAGAAAGGGGCGCGTCAATGTGGGAAAGGGAAGTAATTTGTGATTGTAGACGGTATTGTTTTGATTCGCAGTATGTTGAGTCAACTGCTGTGGATGTACCTGAAACATCGCACAACGGTGTTTCTCTTCTCTTCATTCTCAGCTACCACCTATCTCCTATTTTTAATTTGCTTTGCTTTTCCACTCTTTTCTATCAATTGATACTGCTGTAACAAACTTTGTTTTGTTTGTTTTTTTTTTCCTTAAAAATATACTTTTCCTTAATGTACTAGTAATATCAAGTCTATTTATCATTCGCCTAATCTTTTTTTTTATTTTATTGTTAATTTATTTATTTGAATAATTCTTTATCTGTCCTATAAATTATCATTACTATAATCTAAGCTTGTTTTGTATCTCTATTTATTAACTATTGTCTAATTTTACATCTAATACATCTAGCTTCTCATTTTTATTCTTCAAAATACGCTCATCATTCTCTTACTATTGATACTTGATTTTTATAAAATAAATTCTCTTTTACTGTCTATTGTTTTCAATCTTCACCCTTTTTTCAAACAAGTGAGGTTTGAGCCCTTACTCAATTTATGGAATGGTTAAAGGAATAACACAAATATTACTATTGTATTTTTGGTAAACTTTTATAACATGCTTAGGACCAAAAATTGTAACAAAACACCGCGACAAAAGAAATAGCAACAGATAAACACGACTCAACAATAGGGAATATTTCAGGAGAAAACAAAACACAGTAAATAACAATAAGTTTTTGAATTCAAACTAAAAATAAAACAGTTTTTGCTTCAATGAAAGTTGATAGGCACACTATAAATGGTTAGGCGCTTATACTTACATCAAACCCTACGTAATGTACCACCCCCGGCCGAGTTAAAATGCGTAACCGGAAAAGAAGGTGTGCATGCCTGGCACGAACACTCAAAGCGTGTTCTAGCGTGCTGCTCGTACTGACTCAGAGCAAGGGTGAGATGTAGGTGTAAGGGCAGTGCGTGTTCGTCGGGAACCTAGTGCATAAGATCGGTCAAGGCCCGTTCTTACACTGAAAATTGCGATATTTAATGATTAAACTGAGTAAGAGACGATTTATGTTCAAAATTTTGCCATGCGCAAAGCGGGCTGTCAAACTTTGTTGGCGTTTTTCTCTAAACCCCGAGTTGATTTACGGGTGCCACGATATCTCGAGATGGGATGGACCAAATTGGCTGAAATTTTAGGTGAAGACTCTCAAGATGTATCCCGTGTGCATGACGAAGCCCAATTTTTAAAATTAGCTTTTTTTAAAAAATACAAAAATCCAAAACAAACGGTTTTTTAGTATGAAAAACACAAAAATATTTTTATCTTTTTTTATAATAACCTTTTTGAAAATCGGACTTCGTCATGCACACGGAATCAGTTTAACCCTCTCACGCCCATGGTTACTCCAGAGCACCAAAACTTTGAACTCAAATATCTCGGAACTGACACAACTTTTCATGATGCTTTAAGTTGCAGGTGTTCATGTAGAATGTATACTAACATCTCCCAAAATTTCATCAAATTTGGTTAAGCACAAGCAAAGTTACAGTGTGAAATGTAAACAAAAATGGGCCAATTTTAGGGAAATAAATGAGACCTGTTTTCGAAAGCCCGTAAAAAATACCAAACACAAAATTTCATGAAACAAAAAATGTTTTGCTATCATTTGAACCTTGGACAAGAACCCCTGTGAATAACATTGTGAGTTTGGACCGGTTTTAAGTGTTTTTCAACCTTTTTCATTTGGTGCACCAGAGCACCACCTAGGCATATGAGCAACTAAATATTCAGGAGCTCTTTTTTCTAAATTACAGAAAAAGCTTATTTTTATCAAAACAAAAGTTTATAAACGTTTTGACTATTCATAAACAAGACAAAACATTGTTATTAGACCGATAATTTTATTAGTTTCCTCATTTTTCATGAAAATGGTTGTTTGTGGGTTTTGAATGAGCCAATCAAAGAAACCTGAAAATGCAGAGATTTTAGAATTTGTAGTTAATACTTCAGAAATATGGTCTTACAGCAAAGAATAAGTAGTTTTTAACACATTTCGAAGCGTTTTCAAACAAATGAACCAATAGATTTGAAGAAAACGAGATTTTGTGGTTTAAAAAAAAGTTGCTCATCTTCCTGATGGTGCTCTGGTGCCACTTCAAATTCTACTTTTTGCCTCAATTCGATGTTTGTGGGTCAAAGTAAAGTATTTCCTGCATTATTGTACCAAAATTAAGCCATTTACTATTTTTACGATAAGCAAACAGCTCTGGGCGTTAGAGGGTTAACGAGTATTCACCAAAATTTTGAGCCGATTTGGTCAAGACTGTGTTGAGATATCGTGGCACCCGTTTTTTGAAACTGCTAACTTAAAATTGCTATATCTTGGCAACGATGCAACCAAATATCTTCAAATTTGTTTTAGAAGTAGGTGAAAATGTATATTTTAATGTCATGAAAAAAGAATTTAAAAAAAAGTTTAAGTGTGTGCTCATACTAACCTCTGACTTTTTTGCCAATATACATGTATGTAACCCCTTAAGAGTTTTGGGACTCTAACTTTTTTTATAAAGCGCTTTTAGTCATCACTGTAGTAATTTTACATTTAGTTTTAGTTTTTAAATATGATATTCTTTCAATCATTATGCAAATTATATTGGCAGGTCAGCAAAAATATTAACATAACACTAAACGATTTTATTGCACGATTCTGGACGTTCATAGGCCTTACTATGATCAAGAAGACTGATGTATTTGTTAGAATATAATACTACTTTTTTGTAAATCATATTACATAACAGCGAATAAACTAAAACCACACTAAGAAGACTTTCCCTGTAAGCTATCATATCTCAGTTGAGGTAAATTCAACTTCAATGTAGAGAGAAATTTAACAAAAAAAGTCGATGCGTTGTTAAGACTCAATGTCTAAAAAACTTAATATTTTTTTAAACATATTTAAAAAGGTTTCACTTTGGAATACAGAGAAACCTCTTTTTACGCGGTGGCGTTACGCTTTTTGTTTCGAAGATTTCTTTTAAACCATACAATATTTTTGCAAACTTCAAAAAGCGTTTTGTAGATCTGAACAAAACCTACAAATTGCTTTTAAAACATTGCAAAAATGTTGCGTCATTCCAGAGAAATCGACAAATTATCAAAACGTAACGCATCGCGTAAAAAGAGGTTTCACTGTACCGTTAAAAACTTTGATTGCAAACTTGTCAAAATACACTTTATTATTCATTATAAGGGAAAATTTGTAATAGTGGAATGATACATCACGTAAACTGCATTTGGCATCAATGTTTTCCGCAGCTTAAACAAACAAGAAAAAATAAAGGTGGAATAAAATAATTTAAAGGTTAAATAATAAACCTGTATTGTGATCTTTTCTAAAGGTAATATATCAGACCGTCATAAATTTGTAATGCGCTAAGAACTTCATTTTGTTATAATGTGCCGATGAATTCCTCGTTTTGTGCCAATTAAAGATTAAAAAAAAAGAAAACTTACACTCAGCGTTGCGATACGTCTTTCAAAAAGTTTTTTTTTTTCCAAAATAGTTTCCACTTTTCAAACATCATACAACCTTGGAAGTTTAAGGTTTGAATCAGTTTGAAATGATAATGATCGAAAATTGAGATTCAAAACATGAAAATTTTGTGAAACTTTTGTTTATAATACAAATAATTATAAACAACAGTTTTCCAAAATGTTTGAAGCTAAAATATTCAGCTCTTTCATATTTTTTTTTTCAAATGTGTTTTCAATCTGAAATTTGCATGGTCAGTAGGGTGACAAGAAAAATATATTGTAAAATCGTAAGAGATTCTGGTTTGATTCTTTAGGTAAAAATAAATACCCGTGCCATTTTTAAGCCAAATCGGTTAAGGGTTTTGCCTTCCTCACCTCAATGAGGAAAGGCTATAAAATCAGTCGAAAAATTAACTTCTTTATTCGACCTCGTAGACCGACCTTCACGTACACCTATCGACTCAGATTAAAAAAATTATGATAAACACAGGCAAACATTCGTTAATCTGCATTGAATCCAAACAAATCAACAAAACTCTCATTGTAAACTAAATCTAGAGTGAGCGGGAATAACTGTTTATTTACAATCCAAAGCTACGCCATAAAAAAAACTTGAAATTTGTCAGCTAAGCTTTGCTTGTACAAACCTTTAGTAAATTATTTGCTTGAAAATTGTTGAAATCGTTTCAGTATTGTTTAATTGATTAGAAAAAATGTAACAAAAGGTCTGTGATAAGATTTGAAGAATTTGTCAATATATGGTATTCCAAAAATATCTAATATTAAAAAATGTACCTGATAAGTTAAAGTGAATCGAAAGAATAATATAAACTAACAACGGTTGCTGAAGGCTGAATGTGTCACAAACGAAGATAAATCGAACGAAAGCAGCGCTCCTCTCGTCTTGAACACACAATGATTGGACAATACTATTCAATGAAGAAAAGAATCCAGTTGAGCTGCAGAGAGAAAAGAAAATTTAATCCGCCACGTGCTGAAAGTGCCAATTAAGTGGAAAATTAGCTTCTTTCTATAAGAAAATCTCAATTTGTCATTCAATCAAGTACTTTGTATCCAAACTATTGAACAGCAATAAATGCAATCGTTCGAGCAACCAACAAGAGATGTGTATGAACTGAAACTAATGTCCACGTTTATACTAACGATTGGCAGCTGGAAAAGCGCGAAAGACAAGCAGAGCAGCATCGAGGAAGGACGAGTTGCGGACAACGGGCAGCAAAAAACTCTCAATGACTTCGTTGTTTGCATCAAAATTTATTCTAATTATTTGGCGTAAATCAATTAACCCATAAATGCAAACAGCGGAGTCGTTGAGTGTTTCAACGGGAGCCAACAAATCGCAATCATCATTCATCGATTAGATCCGAAAACAATCCCTTTGCAATGTTGTATTTGTCCCCTTTCAACTTCGCTCGTCTTCATCTTCCTCATTGGTTGGTCTTATTTTTCAATCAGTAGAAATCTACCGATTTCAACCGCTCACAGGTTCCAATGCCTGTTTTTTTTCCCTCATCTTACCACAACTAACCAAATCAATATTTTACCTACACTGGTGGAATGGTTTTTTTTCGAAAAAATCGAGCCAAACATTTCATTAGGGCACAAAACCAAAAAGTAAACATTCGGGATTATTCCACTATTCCACTCCATAGAACACTCCCTACAAGCCCTCCAAGAATCAGATTGATAGCAAACAATTTCCTATTGAAAAAATCAAAAAAACAAAAGGGCACATAACAATGTTCACTCCAAACCAGAAAAAAAGTTCAATTGTGCCCTTTTCTTTTTCGTTAGTTTTTCGTGGTTAAGGAACTTTCTATGTTATAAAGTGAACTTTTCATACATTCTTAACACTAATTCACTTCAAAACAAGGTTTGGTTAACGTTTCACCAAGGGTTTCTGCAGAAAAAAACTTCGTCGAAATACAATATTGAATACGGCCCGCGGCTGCTGTTCAGTACACTTTTGAAGAATTTTAATGTTTCACATACCTTATCTGCTCCATTCGATCATAAAACTTCACCAATTATCAAAATTTCCACTGAATTCCTCATTATTTCTAACTAAACAAAAGGGCCCATAAACATCATTCAAAACAACAATCCGGTGACAGCGCTTTAGTGCCCTTTAGTTCTCTTCGAAATTGCATTTAGAAAGGGCCCATTATGAACAGCAGTTGGAAAGCTAAAAGGGCCTAATAACGAGATTTTTTAAAATTATGAGTTTTATTGCGAAAATCAACATAAATTAAGAAGCAGTAAAGCAGAGTTGAGGATAATGGTGTGTTTTATCGAATCATCAGTAAAAATACCATCAGTCATGCTTATTTTTCAAATAGGAATTGAAACAAGTTGTCCATTTTTTGCAAGCGATTTTCTCGAATCGCGGTTTTTGCTTTTGTGCCCTAATGAAATGTTTGGCTCGAAATGTGCAGTTTTGGAGCTTTCGTGTCTGCGGAAGGATTGCTGCAAATAGAAAGAAAGCGTTATTCAATTACGCAACGCAAAAATTTGGTCAACAACTTCCATACAAATTTTAAGAAAACATTTGAAGCGTAACACAGCCTTCGCGCCTTTCCACCACTTACTGCGTTACGTGATTACAGAACGCTCGGATGATAGCGTTGCTTGGATTGGTAAGCCCATAAATTTTTTAGAACACAAAACAAATTCACACTTACATTTTTTTAATGTACTCGGTAAATTTTTTACCGAAATCTCAACAGCCGAGCGCTCGATAGTCAGCTCGGTAAAAATTACAACTACCGCAAGCTCGGTAAACGTTAATTTGTCAGCTTGCTTAAAATTTCACCGAACAACCCGGTAAAAATTACCGAGAATTGACCGTGCCTACAGTAAAGCTTTATTTTCCTCATTTTTCTTGTTTTTATAAAAAAAATGACTTTTAAAATTGAAAATACATTTATTTCAAAACAATTTTTCAATAAATGCACATTTTTTTTGCGATCTCGATTATTCCGCTGCAGACTCAGAACTAGAGCATGACAGTGTGAAAGTAAATTTATTGTTCCGAAGTTCTAAACCAAGGTAAGAGACTTCAACGCAAACTGAAAAGATGTTTTAATTAAAAACATGCTACATTTACAAAGTTGATATCACTTACCCAAAATAATTATTCTCGTTTAAAACTATCGTTTTCAACACTTATTTGAAAAAAAAAAAAATGCACGGTCAATGACTGACTTCAAAGTTAAAAATGACAGCAAGAAAATGACATTAGTATCTACTGTGCAGCACAGTAAAACACATTAATATTTACTGAGCTACCGGTATAAAAATGATTGAGAATCAGAAGTTTCCCGTCAAAACTGGTTTACTGAGTAGATCAGTACTTTATTTTTACTGAAGTACGGTATTTTAAAGAAAAAATACCGATGGCTCAGTAAGTTTAGTAAAAATAACCGACAGCTCAGTAAAATCTTACTTTTACAGTGCAATTTCGGTAAAAAGATTACCGAGTAATGCGCTAATTTCAGGAAAGTCCGATTTTCTCAAAAAACCTTAACGTGAACCACCCTAATTTTCAAGCAAGCCAAAATGCGATCTGAACCATTGCAGTGTAGATAACTTTGGAACAATGCGATTTTTTACGGTTATGATAGATTTGGGCTCACTGAACACGCTCCAATCTACAGAATAGAACTTATCAAGTTCATAAAAATAATGATAAAGATATCAAACAATCTGTCGAGTTCAGAAATTGAGTTCAGTTGGACAAAAGTTGCTCAAGAACTGACGTCCCGTTTCACCTTAAACCAGACTTAGTTTTTTAATGGTAGGTGCATAAAGAGGCTGTCAAGGGCATATTCAACTTAACAGTTCGTTGTGCCTTAAAAGAATCCTTAAAACTCCATTTAAATCCTGAGATATGCGTGTGTGTATTTTCCAATCAAATACCCGCTGGCTGGCTGCAACATTTTGGGAAAGTATTGTTTATATCTGACCTGATTTTTATACTGATTGGATGGATCTGTAAAACATATTTGTTTAACAGATTTGTAGAGAAATCTCTTACCTTTAAAACCCTTTTTGAACTTTGTAAATCCGTTTTGATTGTCAAAAGATATTAATTTTATATGCGGACTTTGTTTTACCTTGATCTTGAACTTACGGATTCCCAAAAAAGTGACCACGTGGTTTATGGATGGTTCCAAATCAAAACGGATTTACAGAGTTCAAAAGGGTTTCAAAGGTAAGAGATTTTTCTACAAATCTGTTAAACCAAATATTTTTTAATGATCGATCCACCAATAACGTCTGGTCAGTTAAATCTCCTTACTAAAAATAAAAAAAATCCTTAATTTTTTTTTGAAAAATGTAATTTTTACCTATACAATATTTTGATTTTTACAGATTCTAATTCAGGCGATATAACACACACTTTATACGTATAAATCTCCGATGGGGTATCTCGGTTTATAATATTTTACTCCAGCCACGCCGCACGGTGATAACCCTCGCGCAGCACAGTTAAACCAAATCTGTGTAAAATCGCATGCAAAAGCATGCACATAACCTTTGTGAGCAAAAACATGTAATATTGTATGACAAAACGTGTACACAAAAAGTATGTACCGCAGAAAAAAAAAACGGGTCCGCTCACCCCAAAAATAATATCAATCCGGCGAGAGTCATATTCAGATTACCACGTCCGCCCCCAAACGCGCTCGGCTATCTCGCCGCTGTGTAAATAGTTGTATCAATGCCCATATAACAGTAGGTTTTTCTTACGTCGTATACTGTGTTAACTGCATACGATGTATGGGGAACCTACAGCTACATCGATGAAGATCCATTTAATATTGGTAATCTGAATATGACTCTTGTCAGATTGATGTTATTTTTGGGGTGAGCAGACCTGATTTTTTTGTTCGGTACATGCTTTTTGTGTACACGATTTCTCATACCGTAAACTGGGGTGACATTGATAGAAATTTGATTTGGCTACTAATTTTGATAAATCTAATGTAACGGTCGCATTTTTGCATATATGGTCGATAATAAGCTATTCTTTAATGCTTACATTCTCAAAATTCTCACAAATATTCAGATATTAATTTGATGGGCAATTGAAAAACCTATCAAAGTCACCCCGGGCTATCAAAGTCATCCCAGTTTACGGTATATATTACATGCTTTTGCTCACAAAGGTGATGTGCATGCTTTTGTATGCGATTTTACCATCGGATTTTTTGCTATGTGCTTTCAACGAACAATTTCTAAATTACAGACCTATTTGCGGTCCAATTCCGAGGTCGTTAGGTATTTTGGGGTCGGTGTTGTAGTGGTTATGCGTGGTTTCCTCTCACCCTCTGGGTAAAAAAACCTGTCTCGGTGGAGTCTCTGGTCGGCAGTAGGACTCACAAACCAAAAGTCGTTAGTTCGAATACCGGGGTGGACGGAGCTTAGGTGTAGAAATAGGATTGCCTCACCGTTTCAAGCCTTTGGACACCTAGTTTCGAGTAGGAATTTCGCAATAGAGAACGTCAAGGTATTGTGGTTTTTGAAATAAATCGAAATAACAGCGCGAGTGGTTTTCATCTCGCGAAGCAATTTTCTGTTGTTTCTTTTCTGAGTGTATCCCAAATGTCACACGCGAAACCAAAACAAAATTTCGCCGCGGCACCAAATTGAAATGTCGCCAGTTGAGTTGCGAAAAAACTCGCGCCGCAACTTACACGGAGCACGGAATCGATCACGAAAATCTACCGGAAATCGTTCTGTGAGCGTGGATCCGATCAACCGGATGGACCATTCCATGATGTCTAGCTTGGAGAGGACAATTACAGCGCTTTTGATTTTCAAATTGATGGCTAATCTTCCCATTTTGACTCTAGAGCTTACCCGCAACAACCCGCATCAGCAAAACTCTCCTGGTGGTAGGACACAACGGACCGGATTGAGGTCCCTCGACAATGATGGTCACTTGTTTTTGTTTTATTTAGACGGAAATCCATCCGTAATCAGAAACTTAACCAAGACTTTTTCCATTCTGCGTCTTTTCTGAAGCTGAAAACCAACTGAATTTCATAAATTACCCCAATTGACACAGTTCTAAGTGGTAGCAGAACTGAAACCAAGATTTTAAACAATAATTCCATCTAAAACGTTCAATTTCCTTGGCAAATCACAAAAAATCAGCCACGTTTTTCTCAACATCCAAAGCCGTCAAAACAAAAAAGCAAACTCACTGATTCAAAATCACCCAGCTTGACAGATATTTTGCGACAGAAAATCGTCGCGAGAGTTAAACTTGCTCAATTCGGTTTAGTGCCGCGGCAACAATAACGTTGTATGTAGAGCGAACAATTTGTTTTTTTAATTCTACGTAAACTTAAGGACAGATGCGTTGAATCTCAATTAAACATGATCGAAAACGCTCACATTTATAAAAGCGCCATTGATGAAAATCCTTTATTATTGTCTGCTCAGAAAGAATACGCCAATGAATGTTTATCAACACGGTGAACTAAACCAAATGATCCATTTCTGTATAATAACTCTAATTTCCCCTGAAGCAAAAATCCGAAAATTACCTAACGAATTGAGTCCCTACTTTTATTCGCGCCTTACAACATTGCAAATGGATTGTTAGGTCTACAACAGATCCTCTTCACTTGCTTCAAACATCGTTACCAGCCCCAGGGTCTTGTACAGTGGAGACAAGGTTACTTATTTTGTCAGGTAATAACGATCTATACTAGCTGCGAATGCGTCTCAACTTTTCAGGTTGTGGAGAGTCCTGCACAAAACTCATACGATATTTGTTTTCGGTTCACTTCACGGTTTTATGTTTCACTGTTTTTTAACCCTTTTAAATGTTTCGGAAAATCTGGTTTAACATGAGCATATTTTTTCTTTTCTTTTTCTCTTCCTCACATCTTTCGCAGATTCCCCCCACGTGACGTTGGTCGCGATCCGTACATGGGTGGCCACCCGGCCGTAAAGTCCGACTCGATGGGAGGCTACTACGATGATCCTGCGGCGCGGCAAGTCCCCATCCCGCAGCAGCAGCAGCCCCAGCAGCAAGCGCCGACTCCGAGCGTGGAGCCTCCACCGCCGGGCTTCGAAGAACAGGACACCTGGTCCGGCAAGCAGGAATCGGACTACCGCGCACCAGCCAACGTGACCGCCATTAAGACCGTAAGCGCGGAAGAGGCGGCGTACGGCGATTACCACAATACGCCAAAGAGCCGTGACCGGGACGAGCAGCGGGGCCACACACCGGTCATGCGGGACGGCGATCGTCACCACCACGATCAGGACAAGGAGGGTGGAAGCAGCAGCAGCAAGAAGAAGAGTCGCGATGACGGCGGCGATCGTAGCCGGGAGGAGCGTCGGGTGCGGTCCAAGACGCCGGATCGGCACGACAAGGACAAGTCGAAGCGGGGAGATAGGGAGGATCGTGGCGGTGACAAGGACAAGAAGCGACCTCGGGATGTGAGCAAGGATAAGCGGGGAGCGGAGAAGGAGCGCCACCGAGAGGCGGAGAAGAGTCGCGAGCGGGAGACGAAACGTAAGCAGAGAGATTCTAGCGAGGAGGAAAAACGGGACAAGAAGAAGGACAAGGAGAAGAAGAAGCGAAAGAAGGAGAAGGAAGCGGAGAAGAAGAAGCACAAGAAGGAGCGGAAGGAAAAGGACAAGGACAAGCGCTCGAAGGAGGGAAAGAAGGAGCGCAAGACGGTGGAGAAGGAAGAGGCAGACAGTTCGCTGCAGCCGGCCACTCCGAAGCATGCTCCGAGAAGGGAGGAAGGGGAGAAGGAGCAACCGCAGGTTGACACCACTCAAGAGTACATGGCGCACGAGCTGGACGACACGCTGGTCATTCCGGAACGTTGTCACGATCTCAGCAAAACTGCCTCCGAGGGTGAGGACAATTCGTACCGTGAGGAACCTTCCAGCAGTCACGATCAACAGGAAGAACAGCATCAGCATCTTGAGGAGCAGGTCGACCATAGCGATCTGTACTCGGACATCCCGGACAAGTATGAGGGCGATCAGCTGGAGAAATCCGTGCTCGAGGGTCACCTCGGTGACGAGGAGGACGCCGACCTGGTCAACAGCAGCGGTGTCGCCGCCGAAGATCAGGACGACATCAAGCGCTCCGACTCGATCCTAGACCTGCACGCCAACCTCGACTTTGAGGGAGAACTGGAAGAGGGCGAGCACCAGTCGCCCCCCAAGTTCATCGGCATCCCCGAGCTCTCCAAGTGGGAACTGGACGAGGACACCCCGCTCATCTCCAGCACGGAACGCAAGGTCATGCTGGACGAGGGAGGCGTGAACGTCGCCAAGCACGACGACTCGTCCACCAAGGTCACCAACGAGGTGCTGAAGCGGGCCGAGAATGCGATCTTTACGCGCGCCATCAACGCCATACGGCCCATCGAGATCAAGAAGATCAGCGTCGATCGACAGAAGCTGTACGCCAACGAGGGTGGCCACGAGCACGAGCACGACGTGGTGGAGATCAAGAACGATAAGCAGCAGGACGAACTGAAGCGGTTCCAGGTGAGTGTTTTTTATTGGGTTTACTTTAAAAGGGGGTTTCGAAAATAGATTGCGATCACGTGTTGGGGGGTTACTCTTCCGCTTCGTACTCGTACTGTTCCATGCGAGAAGACTCGATCTGGCGGATGATTTCTTCGCTCAAATCCAGTTTTAGGTTGATGGTTACCGTCGATCTAGGCATGTAAAGATGAGTTTTGGAATAAGAATAGGAGGAAAAAGTCACAACTTACGCTTGTCTTTCTTGATTTCTGGACTGAATCATCATGACAACTGCGTAGCTTAGCAAACACGAAATAGTTGCGAAAAAAAGTTTCAGCGAGAATTTGGCATTGTCTTCGTTGTAGAACAGTAAAATTGCCGCATTTACCAATAACAAAATGCAGTTTAGGGCGAACATTCGATTCATTGTGATTAGGTAAAAAATATACACTGAAAATTAAGCTGAAAATAAATATTTACTTGTTTTGACGTTACTTAATATTTTTTCAATGGTTACTTGAGCAATAATTATAAAAAGTTTTATTTGTTTGTTCAAATTATGCTCTATTCTCTCTCTCTCTCCCTTAGGTCACCGTCCCCACCAACGACGACCACGCGGAGCGCTCGGTCGAAATCAAGGGCATGGACGGCAAACCCGACGGTCGCGGCTCGCCGGTTCGCGCCTCCATCAAGGAGCGCCTCGGCAACAAAATCACCGACGTCATCCGGGGCAGCAGCTCGAACACGTTCTCGCGTTCGCGCACCCCGCCCCAGTCGTCGACGTCGTCCGGCCTGCGCAAGGTCAAGTCTTCTACGGTGGGATCATCGTCTAAACTGGTGGTTGACTCGACCTCTTCGTCGGCTGCGGCCGCAGCGTCCTCTTCCCGGAAGCGAACGCGCAGCAAGTCCGCGGATCGGGACCGGGGTCGGCGTGACGATCGTGGCGGGCGCCGCGGCGAGGAGATTAAGATTAGCAGCAGCAGCAGTGGAGGCTCGCGGAGGGTGGACATTGCCAGGAGGCTGATCGTATCGGTGCGGGAAGTTACGCCGGAGAAGCGGGCAGATGGTGGGGGACGTTCGAAGGATCGTCGCAGCAGGGAACGCGTCGCGAAGGAGCCTTTGCCGTCGGGTGGGGATCGGAGTCGCGATCGTGTGGTTAGGCGTAGCAGGGAACGGAGTCGCGAGAAGAGGATGGAGAGGGAGCGGGAGAGGGAGAAGGAGAGGAAGCGTGGTGGGGAGAAGGACTCCTCGCGGAGGAAGTCACCGGAAAAGAGGGGAGAAGACAAGAAGGTGGCGCCTGAGCGGAGACGGGCTGAAGGCGACTCTGAACGACGTCGTCGGGAGCGTTCCGCTTCTCCAAGCCGTCGCATCAAGGACGAAGATCCGGGCAAACGCTTCGTGGAAGCCCTTGGCCGGGTCGTCCAGGAGGAAGTGGTCCCGGCGAAGAAGAGCAAATCGGACAAATCGCTGACCAGCAAGCCGGCAAAACCGGCCAGTTCGAGCGACTCGAGTAGCTCGGACTCGGAGTCTTCGTCGTCGGATTCCAGTTCGGATTCGGACGATGAAGCTGCGGCCCGCAAGCGCAAAAAGCGCAAACACAAGAAGGAGAGGAAGCGCGCCAAACGGTCCGCCTCGACGGATTCGGACGACTCGGGCGGTAAGAAGAAAAAGAAGAGCAAAAAGTCCAAATCGGGAAAGAAGAAGAAGAAGGAGAAGAAGCACCGGAAGGGTGAGTGAGGTGAGCCTCCGTGAAAGTACAGTATTCGAGCGGGAATATCGTCGATTTGAGGGGATTATTGTACAGCAGAACACGCACTCGGTTTGAATTCTCGTACGTTCTTTTTTTTTATTTAAACTTGATTCAACTCCAAACAACGCTATAAGTTTGTAGTAAGCCTTTCATACCACACTTAAGTTAAGTCATACAAGCTCTTTTGCAAGACCGACCCTGAATTCTGACCGGTGAAACCAATGAAATCGACTCACCTGCGAATGGTCCTCTGCGCCTTCTGTAAACTAACAGTTACGTTAAAGAACTCTAATAAAGCTATAGAACTGAAGAAAAGGATGTTTTTTTTTCACATAAAAAAAGAAAATTCCACCATTGTTGTAGTCTTATGTGTCTGGTAGACTTTTATTTGAAGCGGTATCTCTTTTTACAAGTACAATATAGTTTTGTTTTTTTGCTTGCTTATCACGACAATATTTGCATATTTGTTTTCCCTATTTATATATTCACATCCGTTTCCAAAAGGGCGCACCCACCGATCATGATCGCACAATCGACGAATGCCGCCTTCCTTCCAGCTAAAAGCCATCATAATACACAATACACTTTTATAATCACGTTTCGTTTTGTAATACCTCTTTGCTTAAAATCCATTCCATTAATCGTTTTGCTAGCTTTGCCCTAAAAGTGATCGTCAGCATCTTTTCTTTCATCATAAGTTTTAAGTTTTCCTCCTTTATTTTGTCACCATTGCTTGACTCTGTGGTTTAGACCCCTTCCCTCTGTCTCTTCTCTCGATAAGTGTTTCTGCTGAGGCTGTTTAAAGGGTCAACACAAGAAGGGGTCAGGGGGGCTGTGTGTTTTGTTTGTTAGGGGGTTTGACTAAGCTAGGAATTGCCTTTATTTTACATTTTGGGAAGAGAGTAGCGGTGAAATGATAAACAAAGAAAAAAAATCAGGTTCTCATAGTTGAAAGAAACAATTAAAACTCTTTATGTTTTTTTCCTTTCTTGGACATTTATTTGATTTTGTTTATCGTTTGAAGATCCGTTCTCAAATTAAATTCAATCCATCTCAACTAATTATGTTTGCGAGAAACATAACGCAGTAGGCCTGGTAATAGAAAAAATAACGTTGGGAATGATCGACAATATTTATTTTGACTATTGAGCAATTCTCTACTGACACCGCAAATGGATGTATAATTTGTATTTTTTTAATTTGGCTCAAACTTTGTGACCAAAGAAGCCATTTTGTGTCATTGGTTCACTCATACAAGTCTCCATACAATTTGGCAGCATACAAAAATTGTACGCAAATATTCGAAAATCTGTAACTTTTGAAGGGAATTTCTGATGAATTTGTTGCCCTTAGCAAAGTTGTAGGTATTGTTGAGGACTATTAAAAAATGTACACGGAAATTTTATTGCCGTTTTTCATTTTTTTAACACAAACTCAATTTTTCAAAATTTGTTTTTTTTTATTTTTGAGATTTTTGATATGTAGTAGGGGAAATTCTCGTATGTTTGGCAGGTTAAGCACTCGCTCCAAACTCTTTCCAATTTGCTGATTTTCACTATTCAAACAACTAATTTTGCAAAACTTTTGATAGAACTTGCTTGCTCACTTTTTATTGAGCTATTTATCACTCGACTTTGGGACCATCCATAAACCACGTGGACACTTTTTTGGGAATCTGTTACCCCCCCCCCCCCCCTTCGTGGACAATTGTCCATACAAAAAAATCTTATTTGTATGGGTCGTGGACAATCGCCATAACCCCCTAAAGTGTCCACGTGGTTTATGGATGGCCAGGCTAACCAGGCTAATGAAAACCATGACTATGCATGGTTAAGGTGCAACAATGCTACCGTGTAACAAATTGATGATGTAACAATGTTACAGTGTATCGAATGATACGGTGTAACAATGTTACGGTGTAACCATATTACGGTGTAACGGATGTCACGGTGTAACAAATGTTACGGCAATGGTTATACTGCAACATTTGTTACACCGTAACTTTGTTACACCGTAACTTTGTTACACCGTAACTTTGTTACACCGTAGCATTGTTACACTGTAATTTGTTACACCGTAACTTTGTTACACCGTAGTATTGTTACACCGTAGCATTGTTACACCGTAACTTTGTTACACCGTAACTTTGTTACACCGTAACTTTGTTACACTGAAACTTTGTTACACCGTAACAATGCTACGGTGTCACGGTCTAACACAGATCACCGTTTAGCCTAACATTCTTTAATCAGGTTTAAGCCTGGTTCAAGCCAATGGTTCATTTTGGCTAGCTTGCCTGGTTTGAACTAAATGAACCATGGCTCACGGCGCTCGGTGAGCCTGAGCCGACGATGCTTGCCGACGCGTGGTGTGAACCTGAGCCAGAAAAATGAACCTAGCCGAGCCGATGGCTCAGGCTCGTGGGAACACTGATGGCAACATTAGAGGCACGCTGGAATTAGATGCTGTTCCCTTATGGTCAAGAGTATGGTCAAAAACTTTGCCGTAGAGTTATGAATTTTTGAAATAATAGTGATTTTTGGAAAAAAATCGAAATAACGTTTTTTGAACTCATTTTTAAATGTAAAATTGGATTTGCACTCGAAAAGTACTTAAAACATTTTTTGATAAAGGTTCCCGTAAATCAACCAAGCGTTCAATATTTTGTCCTTTTGAAATATTATTCTTGATTCAAATATTGTTTTCGAATAAAAAAAGTTTTATCTTCGAAAATCGGATCACTAGCTGCCCAGATAACTACATTGGAAAATTAGGTGTTGTTTGGGTTAGACTTAGAAAACTTAAATTTCCCTTTTTCTTTTTGTTTAAGCCGCTGTATCCCAGCAACCAGAGGTGCAGTCTTCAATGTCTCTTAGACAATTTTATAGCAAATTTGCCTCATGGCCACTATGTTTGAATAGAGGAGAAAATCGTGACGTCAGAAATGAACTCAAATCACTCAAAGTTCATTTTGTGAGTGACTTTAACATTTTGGCCTAGTTTGACAGCTACCTCGTTCCCAAGTTTTCTATGGGAGAGAAAAGGAGGCGAATACTTTATGAAAATCATACCTGTCAAAATTCCTAGCCTCAAAATTTTGTTGCGAGTTGCTTTTCTCCTCTATATCGAAAAACGCAAATATTTCGCTAAAATCAATCTTTCGGTGACTATATCTTGAAAAAAGGGTCTCTTATCAAAAAATCTTGGAAGTACTTTTCAATTGCAAATTTAATTTTACATTTAAAAATTAGGTCAAACATTTTCTTAAATTTTTATCCAAAAATCATTACTTGGCGGCAAAATGTTTTGATCATCCTTCTATGGCTTAAAAGTTGCGGGTTTTTGTCCCCTAAAACATAAAAAAATCTCGACATTTAAATGAATATTGATTTTGGGAAATTGAGTTTTTGTAAAAAAAACATTAATTTACAAATCGTCAAAAAAATATTTCGTGTACCTTTATTCTAAATAGTTCCCAACAATACCTACAACTTTGCTGAGCACACCAAATTCAATTCAATTCAATTCGAGTTTTTTTAAATACTAGTTCGAGGTTAAGTTTTAGGGGAAAAATTATGTTATAAGCAAGGTCCTGATTGCTCAAAATCAACCACTCCATTCGCGAGCACAAATAGCAGGCGACCGGATACTGCCCTGATGAATTCCTACCGTTTGTCACTCTATCACCATTCGCTCCCGAACACTCTCTTTTCTACTCTTCTCTCTCTCTCCGATCGGCTCAGTCTCCGAACGGTTCAGACAGGCCAATCGTCTCCGATCACTCTGAACTGAAAACATTTTTTCTCTGATGCGCTGCATTGATTTGAGTTGCCTAAAATCAATGTTATCAATTAAATTGTGCATTTATTTTGATTTCATAACATTATAGACACCATTCAAAGAAACTTCCACCAAGAAAAAATCAAATTGATGGCAAACTGATGGCGTGAAGACAAAAAGACTGCCACGCTGGCATTTTGTGAGAGTGGCTCTTCCACGCTGAAAAATAAGGCATATTTGAATCAACAAAACGTTTTGTTGATTTGAAAATCAAAATTTTTGTTGAATCAACGCTAAACGTCAAAGCAGCTTTTTCAAAACAACAAAAGAATTTTGTGGAATCGATAAAATCAAGGTTTGTTTCAACGCAAAATCGGCGTTGATTATATTCAACAAAAAATTTGTTGATTCAAACCTCGTACAGGCTGATTCTACAAAACTTTTTTCTGCGTGTCGCTGAGCATGGTAGTGTGTGAGTGTCGTCGAGCGACGGAGTAGGCAAATACAGTAGTTGTTCGGTAACTGGGCGCTGTTTAACTGGGCTGCTTTTTAACTGGGCGCTCGATAACTGGGCCGTAGCCCAGTTAAAAAGCAGTCAAACGTCAAAAAACCAAAACAAACCGAAATGACCGAGGGGTTAATGGATGCAAAAGTCATTTTCAATGAATACAAAAACTTTTTCAAACATTTATTTAATTTCAAGTCAGAATTGAAGAAGTATGAAAAGTAAGCATTATAAATAATTTGAGTAACTTTTATTATAATATTTCATGTGGAAAATATTATGCATCGGTGATCCCCTCGTAATTTTTCGTTCAGCCCAGTTAGCGAGCAGCATTCGGTGACTGGGCTACGTTCTCAGCCCAGTTACCGAACAAATACTGTATTTTCACGATGTATTTGTTCGCTGAGTGAACAGTTCGGGCCACTCGCTGGCTGCTTGCGAGACTCATTCGCTCATGAATGCTAGCGGGTTGGAATAGGCGACGAATGGATAGGCGATGAGTGAGTGGTTTCTGTTCATTGAACCGAAAATCAGGACCCTTGGTTATAAGCATTCAAAGAGCTCTAAAAGACAAACATTTTCGTTTTCGAAAAAAAGTGAAATTAAGTTGCAGCAGTTTTTAGGTAAAAAGGATGCAATTTTAAAACTAAAATATCTTGAAAAGGCGCAAGCCAAATTTTATGTACCAGAATGCATTTGAACGGGAGATTTAGCCTACAAACGTAGACAAAATCTCAAGAAAAGTTTGCTTAAAACAGAAGAGCTACGTTTAAAAGTGTATAATTTTCAAAGGAAAATGTATGAGACCAACCTATCGAAATTTGAAAATTGTGCAACTTCATGTTTTTCTATGTATTCCCTGGATCTGAATCTGCTCTAAAATTAGTGTTTAAAAACAATCAAAACATAAAAAAAAACTTGTCACGGACACTTAACTTTTAGTGATCAAAAGTCGAAATGGCAAATTATTTGTTCCATGTAAATATTTCTTAAACTAAGTCAAACCTGCAACTTTGCTCATGACATGACACAAAAACTTTTTAAACCCAAAAAAGGTTAGTGATTATTGAAAAAATATTTCCAAATTTTGAATACACATATTTTGTCTGACTCTTTAAACAAAAGGAGTTAAAGTTTACCTAAAAAAATAAAAGAGCGTCTAACCTGGAAAAAGCTGACAAAAGCTAGAGAAACGAAGATAATAAATAAATTGGAAATATGTATATAAAACAACATTAATTACTAACATTTTGTTTAAATCAATCTAAACTTATGTCACCACTACTCACTTTTTACTATTTGTTCTTGCTTTTTTTATGTGTTAGCTAATTCTTCATAATTGTAGCAGTGTTTTGTTTTGTTATAGTTTCTACATGTAAGAATGGTTATAAAATTTTGTGTAAATATTTCGTAACATCAACAATATAATTTCACTGTACTTTTTATTTTCTTTTAATCGCTGCTTTATACTGGCTGGGACCATTTGTGAATCCTTTGCTACGGCAGGTGCTTCATCTTTGCGGTAATTTTTGCATTATTATAGTTCCAATTTTGGTTGTGTGTTGTTGGATATCTCTACCAGACTATTGTAATTTGGTTTATTTTAAATATATGTGTCTTTTCCGTTTTTTTTTCGGCTAAATTGCTTGCAGCTGAACTAAACTCATAGCGTCTTCTTTAGTAAAAGTTTTGCAGAATATAGTACTGGTAAAAAAGCATAGCTCAAAGAATGTTTTATTGTTCTTCGTTTTGTGTGTTTTTGCCTGTTTGTGTTTGATTGCATCGAAGATAATTGATTATTCTAACCGCTAAAGATAACATGTTTTGTTTTCATATATAAGCATAGCTATGAATACGCACGTGTCAGTGAATGTGAATGTAAGTGTGTGTCTGTTTACTTTTACGTTTACTAATATAGTAACTCATCATACTATAGCTTAAAGTGTTTGTCTTGTAATCCGTTCAACAGTAAAATAACGACTATTTGGAGAGCTAAAGAGTTTTCTGGTTTGATTTTGCAATAAATAATCTTATCTACGAAGCAGTTGCTGCATGTATCTAAATCGATTAATTCTTCTCTTGTTTTTTTCATAGTGCTAAACTAATAAAAATAAAGCATCAGATCTCTCTTCTCTCACATCACAATCACACACTTTCCTCTGTAAAAAATAAATCAATTCCTTTAATCCACGGCGAGCGCACACGTTTCGTGGTCCAGGTGGCCGATGCACTCGATCGACGGATGGTGGCCCGAGTCCCACATGCCGGGGCCGCACCGCTTGCAGAGGCCAGACAGTGTGCACGGAATTTTCGGAAACTGGCGGAACTGGAACAGCAGACCGCGGGCCTTGCGCAGGATCAGCTGACCGTCCATGTACATGGCTGGAATGGAAAAACAGATTAAATGTTTCAACTTATTTTTTTACAGAGCATCACTGGTTATTAGTACATTTGTTGAAATATTTTGGTTTCATGTTTATTTCTTCACATTCAATTTCAATGCAATTCCACCTCAATGATGTATAAAGCAAAATTCGTTGGAGAAGCCGAGTTATTTATTTTGTTTATCAAAACCATCATCTTTTTGTTGAAACATAACATTTTGTATTTTACCGGTGCATATTTCATTTCTAGATTAGTTTTTTTTTAAACAATCAATAAATACGTCATGGGTTTCCTATGTACATAAGAACTTTTAAAAAAATAAGCGAGATTTCAAGTTTACATCGAGCCCCCTTCAAATTTCCCTAAAAATGAGGGGGAAAACCTAGGCCGTACCCCAGTTAAAAAAGCAGACAAACGTCAAAAAACCAAAACGAACCGAAATTACCGAGGGGTTAATGGAAGCAAAAATCATATTCAATAAATAAAAAAGCTTTTTTCAAAATTTTGTTTAATTTCAAGTTACAATTAAAGAAATATGAAAAGTAAACATTGTAAATAAATTTGAGTATTTTTTTTATTTTTATAATTCATCTGGAAAGTATTATGCATCGGTGGATTGTATCGAAGATTGTATCGAAAATATCAATGATAACAGCTTAAAATCACATTGTTCGATGCGAAGTGACGTTTAGTCATAAGTGGGAAGGTATAGCACAAGGATGAGGGCGCCGAATACATATCCTTCGCTTAGTGAGTTCAGCACGCCACCAGTTGATGCACACATGGAAAAAATCGCAATTTTATTTAATAAAAGTCGTTTCTTTATTTTTTCCAACATGAACCTTTATAAAATTTGACTTCTTCTAGCTTATGCCGCCTATAGCTGTTTTTCAATATGTATGCAATCATTTTGAAACGTTTTATTTTGCAATAGTCGACCTTTTTTCCTTTCAAGTTTTGTCCATTCGATCTTATGGCTTTCGACCTTTTGTCATACATTTAGAATTGCAGGAACACAAATATTTTCATAAATTCTTTGATATTTAGCAAATTTTTGATAGCAGCTTAACTGTAATGATGTATAAGGCTTGTACAAATTTTATTCAATGTTTTTGTCACCCCCTCCCCCTTCGAAGTTGGTCCTTCAAAGTTTGCTCGAAAAATCAAAGGGCAAACAATTTTTTTTTTTCAAGAAACTTAAAAATTTCAAGAGAAATTTAAGTACAATCAGTTGAAATCAATTTTATATGCATTTCCCTGCGTTTAGAATTATTTTTAGCAAGTTTGGGTTGATTTAAAAATCTTTTGATTTTTTGAAAATTTTCGATAAGCTATGAGCTATGATTTGTGTTATTTTAACACATATAAAATCTACCAAAAATATTTATTCGAAAATTATCTCACTTAGCAGAAAATGGTATTTCCGTCACTCTTTAAAGTTTCATAAAAATATTTTATAATTTCAACAATCTCCAGACGAATAAAGTTTGAAAATTCATCACGTACAACGTTTGAAATGTTTAACAATATTTCGAACAATAAAAGTCCAATCCACACTCACCCAGCGAGCTAAAGTGCAGCAGCATCTCGTCGGTGCGCAAATCTTGAGCAATCACGTCGTCGGCGTACACCGCGATGATGGCCAGACACAGAAACAGGTGGAAGTAGTCGGTCAGGTAGTTGGACCAGCACGCCTCCCACATCCGGATGGCCACGGCTTCCGTGAATTCGCGCTTGAAGCAGCTGCAAAGAATATTTGAATGAGATGTGGTTTTTTAATCTATGAAGATAAATTTAGAGAACTTCTTACAGCAGTATCCAGCGATGACAAAACAGCAATTCCATGGCGTCGGTGTGCTTTTGTAGATGCTTGTAGAAACTAGGAACCATCAATCGTATCAATTCCCTCAGGTAGCACTGAAAAATAGTGAAAAAGTTAGTTTGGAAAGCTGAAGGACCATGCGTTTCCACAGAATAGCTTTCAATGGAGACGCATGGTGTTTCAAACTCAAACTTACCAAATTTCGATCAATGTCGTTGTCGGTTGGTGTGCAGACAAAGATTGCCCGCTGCATAAGTCCCACAAAGCACCAGAACGTTTCAGATTCGTTTTTGATTTCGCACAGAACCGGTGCCAGCAGGTCGCTCATCCCTTGCGTGTAACTACGGAACAAAACCGTTAGCAAACGAATACTTTGAAAAGTTCAACCTTAAACTTACGACATTCCCGGGTTGTAGAACGCATAGTTCAGCAAAATGTTCTTCATCGTGTCAATGTTCGGGTTGTCCTCGCCGGCAAAGAACGGATTCCCGCGATCGGTACGCACCACGTCCTTCTCGATGACGCACTGAACCGTGCGCCAGAACTGGGCCTGCGCCTCCGGGGACATCGAGTACAGCCGCCGCCGGGTGATTTCCTCGTACTCCTGACGGCGAATCTCCGCCAGCGCCGCCCGGTCCTCGAACGTCGAGCTGGTGCTGTAGCAGTGCAGCAGGAACGGCCACACCGTTTTGCGCAGGCTCTTCTCGAGACCGCCGAAGAAGACGCACTTGCGCAGCTGCAGGTCGTCCTCGATTTGGCCCTTCTCGTTGAGCAACGTGCCGTAAAAGTAGTCGGTGGTGATCTTGTTGACCTTGTTCTCCTCCGGGTGGAGTTCGGACTTGCGCACCTCCGGACGGCACACCATGAACTGGCGGTACGGCTGGTTCGGTTCGTCTTGGCCTGGGGGAGTAAGAGGTAGCAGTTGGAAATTGAAAAAAAAATGAATTGGATTCATTGAATTTAATCTATTACGATAAAACTGATAAAGAAATTATCACTAATCTGTGAAATTTCTGATGCTTAAAAAAATTAAATGAAAATAAATGAATTTCATAGGGAAACAAACATTTTTTTCTTCTTTTCAATTTATCTTTTGATTTTAAAATTCCATAACTTTTCTAGGAGAGATATTCAAATCAGATTAATAGTATCCAAAATATCGTCGTATCAAATATATATAAGAACAAATGTTTTCTGAACTTAAAAATATCAGAACTGAACAATAATGGATTATAAACAAAATCTCAAACCAGCTGGATTCAGATCAAAAGAGCTCTGATTTGACTTAAATTAGGGAAAATATTTGGCCTCGCATTTTTTTTGTTTGTTGATTACCCACTAGGGTGGTAATTAAAAAAATCGACCTCAGGGTATCCCCAGATTTGGTTCCTTAGGCAAAAATAAGTAACTGAGAAAAATTTGAGCGAAATCGGTTGAGGGTTGAAGGTTTTTATCGTTGAAGTTGGCGAAAAAAAATTCTTTTCATACAAAAACGTCTTCTTTAAATCGGTAATAACTCGTCAGGGTTAACTCGGATTGTTTTGCGGTCTTAGACAAAGTTTTTTGTCATAAAATTTCACATTTTTTTTGCGTTTTCTTATACATTTTTGCTAATTTTCCCATACAACTTCAACGATGAAAAAAGACCTTTAACCTTTAACCGATTTGGCTCAAAATTGGCACAGTTACTTATGTTTACCTAAAGAATCGAGCCAAGGGGTACCTCTTACGATTTTCCAAAATTTTCATTTTATCTTGTTACCCTAATGTACACGGTGTATTTTTTCGAGAAATTAAGATAAAAAATTCGGCAAGTCTGATATTTGGCACCATGAAAAAAGTGTGGGTTTGAAGCATTTTTTTGATTTTTTTTCGATTTTGTAGAATTTTTAGAAAAGTCAATAAAAATTGACGAGTCATATCTATAAAATTTATTATAATATGCTTCGAGACTCTAAATTACTTATTTCGACGTTAACATTTCAAATTGCATCATGTGCAAACAAAAAAAAGATTTTTAGTCGGTCATATTGAGCTTTCCAGCTTGGATAGTGGAGATATTTAAAAAACGTTACTTAATCCACCTTTCTTTAGGTGGTTGGTGCCTTCCTCTCATTTATAGAGTGATTACAATCCCTTAAAGTGTCCACATGGTTTATGGATCTCCCCGAATGTGATCGCAGCACCTAAGAGGTCCTATATAATAATAAAAAAAAGTGACGAGTAAAAAAATAGACTTCCTACAGACTTTTTGTCAAGATTATACAGACACCGCCTTTCAGGAAAATGGCATCCCTCTACAAGGCTTTTTACGTGGCGATCAGACGGGACCATTTGAGGTTATGTAAATTCAGACCATTTTTTAAACTGCTTGTAATTTTAGATAGGTAAGTCAGATTTTGAAAATTCTTAATCCACAAGAAAGGTCTTCTTATATGCGTTCTAAAAATATGTTACATGTGTGGGTTTCATGAAAATCACCCTTTTTACCATACTTTTAATTTAATATGAAACAGTTTTTTTAACATAACTTTTTAAATACATGATAAAACTGCATGAATTTAAATAGCAACTTAGGGGACGTTAAGACGGAGCGACTAAAACCATTCCGGCCAAAATCGGTTGAGCCTGTGACAAGATATTCCAGTGACATTGATTTGGTACACATGTTTACATACAGCCAAACACACAGACATTTGCTCAGCTGGTGATTCTGAGTCGATATGTACAAATGAAAGTAGGTCTAGGAGGTCTAACTAAAAAGTTCGTTTTTCGAGTGATTTTATAGCCTTTCCTCAGTAAAGTGAGGAAGGCAAAAACTATAAATCTTCTAAATTTCGTTTGGAAACTTTTTATTGGAGATTAAAGTCTCAAGAGACTTTAATCTTGAGGCATATTCATGAGAAATTTGATGGATATGAACATGAACTCATCGATTTTCGTCGACTTTTCTGAAGAAAAATCCTACAAAATCGAAAAAATCTTTGAGAAAACATGTTGCTTTAGACCCCCGATGAAATATTTTGCCGGACCCCGCAAAATGTCGGGAAAGAGCCCTTTTTTCATGATGCCAAATACAGTACTTGTTCGTTAACTGGGCTGAGAAAGTAGCACAGTTACCGAATGCTGCTGAACGAAAAATGACGAGGGGACCACCGATGCATGATATTTTTTTTTAATGAAACATAGAAACTAAAGAGACCCAAATTTGTTAACTATGTTTACTTCTTATTTTTCACTAATTGTGACTTTAAAATTTATAAAATGTTTAAAAAAAGGTTTTTTTGTTGTTGAACTTCTTTTTTGCAACTACCAACCCCTCGGTAATTTCGGTTTGTTTTGGTTTTTTGACGTTTTTCTGCTTTTTAACCAGGAGGATGCTAAAGGCCGCCATCTTGGGTGATTGAGATTAATAACGCGCGCAAAATGCGCACAGTGAAAACAAAAATATTTTCTTTATAAATAATTAAATTTTTGTTATAAAAATTACTGTAGTAAAAGTCAAATTACACAGTAGTTAAGTTAAACGTTTCATGAGATAAAAGTACAATTTCAAATGAGGTCATAAGCACACATTTAATAATCCCAACTTTAGTAGTATATTTTGCAAATAAATTGATAAAAATTACCTCAAAAACATACACTAACGTTTGAACTTACATTGCGGTAAAATTTTACATAAAAACAATAATTACTTTATTTCCATTTTTGTACTTTTTTTTTACAGTGCGCAGTTGCTTTGTTTTGGTTCCGTAACGAACAGCTGTTCTTTTGTGCTGGTGCCGTAATTGAAAGCTCCCCTTTGTTCTGGTGCCGAAGTTGACAGCTATTGTTGGCTGCGGGCGATCTGCCTTTAGTGAGACATATTAATCTTCTCATTGAAAAGTGCCGGCGACAAAATTGGGCGAAAAGTTCACCGCCCGGAGATCGCGAGTGAATGAACACCGCGAAAAAAGATTCGGGGGTGCATTGGGGTTAAATGATCATTTCGTCATTCGGTTTAATTAAAAAATAATTATTTTTTCGTAATTATCGCTACTTTGATGCGATGTAATTCATTTTTACAGTAAATTAGGCATTGTTACATCAAATTTGACCTTTCAAACGCACCAGAATGGCCAAATTTTAAAACATCAATGTTTGCCAATTTGACCGTTTTACCCCCAATTCCCCTTGTAGAACAAAAGAAAAGTTCATCCGCGGTCTGTCAGCAGCGCGCTGTTTTGTTTGCTGGATCAACATTTGGAAATGTCGAACGTTGAAGGAAATCGCTCAAAAAATGGAAATTAACCGATTTCAAATGTTATGGCCGCAAATGAAAAGTAAGGGTGGCTAATTTTTGATTCCGATCTGTAAAACTAGTTCTGGCGAGGGTTCTGGGCACTGCGGCAATCGATTTTACCGGTGGGTTGCTTCCGGTTGCATTTGATTTGAGGAGAAGGTTTTTCAATCCACCAGGGGCTTATTCGGGGGCAACAGTTTCGGTAATCCGGAACTTCCGGTAAGTTTCATATATGCAGTGTTTAGCATGAAAAACAAACTTAGACCAATCTTTCAAGTGTGCGCTCTTTTTGAGGAGGGGGCGCAAACCGAAGAAGAGCGCAACTCGGGGGAGCGTTATTTCGGGGTTTGAGCGCAAATCGAAGGAGCGTTATTGCGGGGTTTTGGCGTAAAATGGGATTTTCTTTTTTAATTTTATTTACAATTAAACGAAACATTTATATAAGGGGTCATCCACAAAACACTGATAAGGCTGGTACAAATATTTTTAAAAGTTTTTGTCACCCCCTTCAAAATTGGCCCGAAAAATCAGGGGCAAAAAAATATTTTACAATAAACTTCAAAATTTCAATGAAAATTCAAGTGCAACCAGCTGAAATCAAATTAAAATACATTCTTCTGCGTTTAAAATCATTTTTAGCATGTTTGGGTTTATTAAAAAATCTTAAGATTTTTTGAAAATTTTCGATGCAAAACCTTTTTTTCGATACAATTTTTGTTTTTGTCAGATCTTAGATTTTTTGAAAACTAATGATTGCAAAACAACTGAACTAGTGTAAAATGCATTTTTAAACACTTTTTTCATTTGAATCATTTCTCGGACAAGACGTCGTCGCGAGCAGTCGATCCGAACAATTGCTCCCAAGTGAGAGTCTTTTTGCCGTCTGTTGGCTCTATAGCCACGTGAGTTTTTTTTTTCTTTTTTGTGCGGAATCTATTGAAAAATAGAGTAATTATGGAAAACGGAGTTCGAAAGAACACTTTGAAGTTGATGTTCGAGACCGGTGCGAAAGCACCAGTGCACATGGACGTGCTACGGTTTATCATGGACAAGCTGAAGCTTAGTGCTACGGATTTACACTCGGTCTACAAAGACGAAAATGACGGGAATTTTTACCTCAAGTTCATCGACGAAGCTGCTTTTTCGGGGTTCCTGAACAACCTTGAGGAGCATTACCAGTTCCAGTACAACGACGGTTCCACGACATTCGTCCAGCTGGCCACGGCAAGCCGGATCTTCCGATATGTCAGGATTTTTAATCTCCTCCGGAGATTGAGGAAAAGACCATTGCCCAAGCTTTAGGACAGTACGGAACCATCCGGCAGCACGAGGGAACGCTATCCAATGGACTTCCAGTTCAACGTGTACAACGGCGTACGAGGTGTACACATGGAACTAGCGAAGGAGATTCCAGCCAGCCTGTTCATCGGCCACTTCAGGGCTCGGCTTTATTACGATGGCTTGAAAAATCGGTGCTTCCATTGCAAACAAGAAGGGCACGTGAAGTCGAGCTGTCCAAAACTGGTAACAGTCTCGCCGGGAAGCGGCGGTCCACGTTCTTACAGTTCTGTGGCCGCCCGTGGGACTCCCGTTGCGCCACCGGTACTGGAGGTTCCAGCATTTAAACCACAGATGCAACTTCTAAACAGCAAACGCAATCAGTCTGTACCGACACCAGCACCTCCGCAAGTCACCGTTCCGGTTACCGAAGCAGCGATCTCGCAGCGAGAAAAGGTTCCAGCTGACGGCGCAGCACTACCAGCAGTAACACCAGCAACAAGTGGCAGTTCTGTGGCGGGTTCCAGCAAGACCCCGGCGGAGATTCTGAAGGTTCTGCAGAGCATAGCTAAAGAAACGGAGGAGCCCATGGACACCAGCCTCGACAAGGTGGCACCAAAGAGGCCAGCAGATCCGCCATCGGATGGTGAAGGGGGGGTTTCGGAAGAGGGGGGGTCTGAAGAGGGGGAACTGCAGAGGGGGTGATGAGGGTTTGGGGGTCTGGGGTAGACGCTGACGGATTCAAAAACAAGGAGGTAAGCGATCAAACAAAGCAAAAAATCGAAAAAGTGATCAAAACGATCGAAACAAGAGCAGATGCTAAGGCCAGCAAGTGAGCGTAACATAACCTCACTTGCGTTCCCGTAGAACACGTGGTGCTGACAGTCAGTTAAAGTTTTTGTGCGTATTGGTTTGCCGGAAGATGGTCTTTACTCGTAGTATTTGTACAATCAACATCAATTCTATTAGTTGTATTGCAAAGAAACTATTACTTAGAGATTTTATTTTTAACACAGACATTGACATACTTTTGCTACAAGAAGTAGCCTTTGAAAGTTTTGGATTCTTACATTCTCACACAGCTATAGTTAATTTTAATAACGATAGTATTGGTACAGCTATTCTTGTGCGTAAAGGTATTGAGTTTAGTAACGTGTTGATGGGATCGTGCGGACGTATACTATCTGTGTCTATCGATAACTTTAACATTATTAATATTTACGCTGCTTCAGGTACTAATCGCAAAAAAGAAAGGGATATTCTTTTTTCTTCAACGATAATACCACATCTATCATCTGTAAAAAATAACATTATTGCTGGAGATTTTAACTGCATTTTACTTTCTTCTGATTCAAACAGTACAGTTCCAAATTTTTGCAAAGGACTTGAATCTTTGGTTAAATCCGTTTGTTTGTTCGACGTGGAAAAGGAAAAAATAAATCAGTTCAATTTACATTCATTCGTGGAATATCTATGTCAAGACTCGATCGCTTTTATGCTCCAAAAGACTTTTAAGCAAGGTTCTGTCTGTGTCAACCGCAGCAGTTCCTTTCTCTGATCACCATGCCGTTCTTATTAAATATCAGGTTCCTGATGGAATTCCATTGAAATTATTTGGAAGAGGATTTTGGAAAATCAATCCGAGTTTGATTGATAATTCAGACATTCATAATAAATTGATAACTGTTTTAAATGACTTAGAAACCCGTGAAATGTTTTCGCGAGATTTGAACAAATGGTGGAATCAAACAGTGAAAGTCAAAATTAAGCAAACTTATAAATCTGAAAGTTTTCATTTGAATCAGCAAATCCATCGTGAGAAAAATTTTTACTATACGTGTTTAAAAGAGATTATTATAGAGCAAAGTAATGGGCGACACGTTTATGATGAAATGATTTTTATTAAATCCAAACTTTTACAAATTGAGCATGATCGTTTAAAAAACTTTTCGTTGAAAATACCTCCAACATCTCTAGCTTCTGAAGAAACTCTCTCGCTTTTTCAAATATCATCCAGTATTAAAAAAAATTACTCTGATAACTTACTACATCTTCGTACAACTAAAGGTATTACTTCAGATTACAAAGAACTAAAACCTTGTATTGAAAATTATTTTACAAAAATTTTTGCAAATGAATCTTCCAATAATTCGAATAACTATTTTCCAGTATTAAATAATATCAATAAATCATTAAACTTGCAAGACTCCAACATGTTAATAAGACCAATTAGTAAAGATGAATTAAATACTATTATTAAACTATCAGCCAAAAAAAAGAGTCCCGGTCCTGATGGACTCACTTACGAGTTCTACGAACATTTTTTCGATGTTTTGAGTGATCATTTACTTAAGCTATTTAATAGTTATTTGAGGGATGGAGTATGCCCGGAACCAAGTTTTTCAGAAGGAATTATAGCCTTAGTTCCAAAAAATGGAGACCAAACTGACATTTCAAATAAAAGACCAATTAGTATGCTCAACTGTGATTATAAAATTTTCAGTAAAATTCTAGCAAACAGACTACACGCAGTTTTACCAAATTTAATTGGACCTGGCCAGGCAGCCTGTAATCCAGAGAAATCATGTATATATAATCTTCGTTTAATTCGCAATATCTGTCTCCGTGCTGAGCAAACAAAAAGGTTAAAAGGTCTTATATTAAGCATTGATTTAGAAAAAGCATTTGATAATGTTAGCCATGACTTTCTTTGGGCTGTTCTCAAAAAGTACGGTTTTCCAAATGAATTCATTACATGCATACAAAATCTTTACAAACACGCTTCATCGAAAATTCTTTTCAATGGATTTTTAACAAATACGATTTTAATATTAAATTCTGTTCGACAAGGTTGCCCTTTGAGCATGGCTCTATTCGCGCTGTACATTGAACCACTGATTCGTTTGATATATGACAATGTTCAAGGTTGTTTCATAGCAAACACTTTCATAAAAGTGATTGCTTACGCAGACGATCTGAACATTTTTGTTTTAAACGATCACGAGTTTGATACTGTGCTGGAGCTCATCAACTATTTTAGTATTTTTCTAAAATAAAATTGAATGCCAGGAAATCTCATTTTATGAGATTAAATAACTGTCGTTCCGGCCCTCACATGTTAGAAGAAAAATGAGCTTAAAAATTCTGGGAATTGTTTTTATCAGGACTTTTCTAGAACAGTAGATAGTAATTATAATTCAATCATACCAAAATTTAAAAATGTATTAGCACAACATTCAAAGCGAAAATTAAATCTAGTTCAAAAATGCATAGTGTTAAACTCCTACGCTTTGTCCAAAATCTGGTACATTGCCCAGATATTTCCACCCTCTAACAAACATTTGGCAGACATTAGAAAAAGTTGTGGTTGGTTTATATGGACCAACTTTTTCAAAGTAGATAGAAATCAGCTTTATCTTCCATTAGAAAAAGGTGGGCTTGGATTAGCAGATCCAGAAGTAAAAGCGCAATCCCTTTTTGTTAAAAATATAATTTTTGCATTTAATGATGATAAAGATAGCTTTATGTTAGCACAAACCCGTAATAAATCTCTTACTAGAAACGCACGAGCATGGCTGGATCTCGCGTCAGAGTTGTCTCATTTTAGTTATTTGGATAGCTGTAAATCATTTTATAACTTTCTTTTACAAAAAAAGGAATACTATTCCTAAAGTTGAACGTGAGAATCCAGAATTTTCATGGGAAATAATTTGGGAAAACATTAGCAAAAATTTTTTTAAGTTCCTATGCAAAAGAGGCGTTATACATGGTGTATAATAATTTAGTCCCAAATAGATCAAAAATGTTTCGTTTAAAAGTTAGAGGAGTTGTAGATAACCTTTGTGAGATTTGTAATAATGTTGACAGTACAGAACACAGGATAAAAAATTGTAAAAATACCAGGCAAGTTTGGGAATGGGTGGAAGAGATTATTAGCAAGAGATTGAAGTTAGTAGTAGAAGATCCAGAAGAAATCATGCAAATGAGTATAGTAACATCAATGAAAAGAAAAGCATGTTTATGGCTAGTAGCAGAAGTAATTTGTTTTAATCTTAAAAATACCAATAACGCAACAGTAAAGGACTTTCAGCACCACATTAGAAAAATCAGATGGAACTTTCGAGAAGTTTTCAAGAATCATTTTGGGAATCTGCTAAACATTTGCTAAGATCGCTATTTTTTGTTGTAAAATATCTCCGTAAAATAAAGACAATCATGAAAAAAAAAAAAAATGTGTAGACTATGGCTTGTTATTTAAATTTTTATATTTTTTTTTAATTTTTTGCCCCCCCCCCCTTGACCTCGGCCAGGGCCGAGGGACAAAAACTTTTTTTAATATTTGCATCGGCCTAATGGGTCATCCTCAAATCTGGGTATCCAAGAACTCCCGGATGTCATGGCCTAGATAGCTACCTGATCAACGGAGGTCTATATGGGTGAATTAACCATCGGTATAGCTTCAGGTTGCTTCAGTGAACCACGATGGATACCCTTCGCCATGTTGGATTATTATGGGTCCTCCAGGAACTCCCGGGAGTTATGACCTGATGATTTACGTGACTACTGAGAGTTCCTGGGAAACCCATAACAATCCAGCATGGTGCAAAGTGTCCATCATGGTCCACTGAAGCTTCTTGAAGCGATACCGATGGTTGATATACCCATATAGTTTCGCGTTGATCAGGTAGATCGTCAGGTCATCATTTCCTGGAATTCTTGGATGATCGATAACAACGTACCTCAGAGTATCTATCGTTGTTCACTGAAGCTACCTGAAGCCACACCGATGATCAATTCACCCATAAGACAATAGGGTCCTAAAGCCCTGAGTCAATTGTTATGTTCAACGGTAAAAAAAAACAGAATAAAACCCATTTTTGATCATTTTTTTTTCATTTAAATACAAAAAATAGGACAGAACAACATTTTTTTGATGAATCAATTAAGGTCCGCTTAGAACGAGCTGTGATTTTTTTTTAAATTGATTTAAAATCGATTTTAAATCCTTCTCGGTCGTACAAAGTGTCATTGTACTCAGAAAAATAAGCTTTATCGTTGTGAACAATAATATCACAAATGTAAGCTTCACCTTTGGGCCCAATTGAAACATCACTAGCGTGCACAGGGTGGGGCAACATGGGGCAACTTCCCCACCATCCTCAGAAATTTGTTCTAAATTTGGTCAGGGGGTGTCCACAAATGACGTATTTTTCAAAACGTCCATATTATTGCCCCACCTTCCTCACGCTAGTGTGAAACATATCAAACGAAATATTTGAAACCAAACCTGCACAACAACAAACAAACAGAAAAATGAGGCGTTAATTTGGATTCAACAAAGTATTTAATTCCTTTCGTTATTGCAAATCGGCTTTTGATTGCATTTTCAGATTTGGACAAGGTTTCATCCATTGATGTTTTTTATGACCAAAATAGTTATTGTGCACTATTGCCTCATATTCTTCATACAAAATGGTGTCTGTCTATACACAAGTGCTGTGAATGTTTTCGCAAATCTGTATCTTGAGATAAGATTTTCTGAATACCAACCATTGGCAAAGTTTTAAGTTATGACCAGGTTTGAATTAAAAACTTTTTTTAGTCTAAAAAAGATTATAGTTACAATGGTTAATACACCCATATAGACCCCCGTTGATTAGGTAGATCATCAGCATGGCTTTCTACCTAAGGTACTCGCGAGTGTGCAGTAGTGCGGTTGTCAAAATCGTTATCTCTGACTCTCTCACTCCACTGCCACTGACATTGTTTATGTTTTGCTTTTCCTGGCACGGTCCATTGTTCGTTTGTTATTGTTTTGGTTTTAGTGGAGTCGGAGTCATGCACTCACACTAATGCAAAGGAAGATCGAGAGTACCTATGATATACAGCCTTGGATCGTCAGGTCATAACTCCCGGGAGTTCCTGGAGGACCCATAATAATCCAACATGCCGAAGGGTATCCATCGTGGTTCACTGAAGCAACCTGAAGCTATACCGATGGTTAATTCACCCATATAGACCTCCGTTGATCAGGTAGCTATCTAGGCCATGACATCCGGGAGTTCTTGGATACCCAGATTTGAGGATGGCCCATTATCAGTGTTTTGTGGATGACCCCTTATATAAATGTTTCGTTTAATTGTAAATAAAATTAAAAAAGAAAATCCCATTTTACGCCAAAACCCAGCAATAACGCTCCTTCGATTTGCGCAAAAAAACCCGAAATAAAGCTCCCCCGAATTGCGCTCTACTTCGGTTTGCGCTCCCTCCTCAAAAAAAGCGCACACTTGAATGATTGGTCTAAGTTTGTTTTTCATGCTAAACACTGCATATATGAAACTTACCGGAAGTTCCGGATTACCGAAACTGTTGCCCCCGAATAAGCCCCTGGTGGATTGAAAAACCTTCTCCTCAAATCAAATGCAACCGGAAGCAACCCGCCGGTAAAATCGATTGCCGCAGTGCCCAGAACCCTCGCCAGAACTAGTTTTACAGATCGGAATAAAAAATTAGCCACCCTTACTTTTCATTTGCGGCCATAACATTTGAAATCGGATAATTTCCATTTTTTGAGCGATTTCCTTCAACGTTCGACATTTCCAAATGTTGATCCAGCAAACAAAACAGCGCGCTGCTGACAGACCGCGGATGAACTTTTCTTTTGTTCTACAAGGGGAATTGGGGGTAAAACGGTCAAATTGGCAAACATTGATGTTTTAAAATTTGGCCATTCTAGTGCGTTTGAAAGGTCAAATTTGATGTAACAATGCTCAATTTACTGTAAAAATGAATTACATCGCATCAAAGTAGCGATACTTACGAAAAAATAATTATTTTTTAATTAAACCGAATGACGAAATGATCATTTAACCCCAATGCAACCCCGAATCGTTTTTCGCGGTGTTCATTCGCTCGCGCCAACTCGCGATCTCCGGACGGTGAACTTTTCGCCCAATTTTGTCGCCGGCACTTTTCAATGAGAAGATTAATAGATGTCGCCCCCCTGTTTTTAACTGGGCTACGAAGCAAATATCGAGCGTCCAATTAGAAGAAGTCCATTTATATTTTTTGTCCACCAATTAAAAAAATAATTATTTTGGCCAGGGATCAATCATGCCTAATTTGAGGCACATCGGATCACTTTTAATATGTATCCTGCTGGTTTGACGTGGAATAGTTGTTGATGTTCAGCGTAGCACAACAAACAATGTTATTTAAATTGACAAAAAGGAGTTTTTGAACGAAAATAACTTCTAATGAAAAGATAACCAACCATGCGTCTCCTCCATCTTGGCTTGATCTCGCTTTTCTCAGACACTTTTTGATGGAGACGCATGGTGTTTGCACCTCAACAAACAAACCATGCCACCCTTCTCTTACCCGGCGCCAGCTTAATGTTGTGCAGCAAGCAGTGCCACTGGTGCAGCACCTGCGCCAGATGGTCCAGCCCGCCGTGGTGAAAGTGCAGTATCTTGTACTGCGACTCACGGGACGCAATCACCAACTGTCCGGACGTGCAGTTCTCGTCGTTGAAGAACAGTCGCAGCGCGCGCATCTGACTAAGGTCCACCGAGAACCTTCGACACTTGAGCGGGGTCTTCCGGTTGACGATCGGGGACGCGGAAGCACTCTCCGGGAAGGCCAGATTGTGCTTGTACGCGAGGAGCTCGGGGGACATCCAGTTGGGGTTGTTTTCGTCGCTTGAGGACACGGACAGGGATCGCATGAAGCGCTCGTTGGGCGGAAGGACGGCGTCCGGGGGTGGAATGTCTACGTTTTGGATGTGTGGACTGGCGATCGTAATGTTGACCGAGGTTACTGAAGTTTGCGAGGGTAACACTTTGGCGGAGCTGGCCGCTTTGGCGCTTTCTTCCGTTTCGATCAACGGTTGAAGTTCGGTTTTCAATTCCTGCTCTTCGGTAGACTCTTCGACGATGCTGGTGGACATGTTCGTCTCGGAGGTTATGATGCCTTCGTCTTCTTCGTCGTCGTGCACGTCTTCACGGCTGTATTCGTTGCTGTTGCAGAGACTGGCCTTGTCCGAGCTAGAACTGATGCTGATGGTTTCCGAGTAGTCCGAGCAGTTCATCGACTTGGCATCGCTCGAAGTCTGCGCCAGTGTGTCGTTGTACGGTTCCAGGAATGGATTTGTGTTTGCGATCTTGATCGTCGTGACGAACGGATTTTCACCGGGCTTTTCCGGAACGGAGTGACCTGCAAGTCCTTCGCCCTTTTGAAGTTGTTCCTTCTGTTGCAATTTAAGCTGTTCGTGCTGTTGGTGTAACTTTAGTTTGTTCTCACTCAAGCTGTTACACCTGAAAAACCCCACATTCTCCACCGTCGACGGACACTTTCTCAACGTCGAGTTGGGGATCCACGTGAGAAATAGCGTTGGTCGCTTTGCATTGTTATACTGATCGATAAAAGTCTTTGTGGTTACGGTTAAATAGCCCGGATAGTGCAGCACATCGGATTCCTGCCGAATCACCGCCGGTGGATGGACGCAAATGTTGTTCTTGCAGAAGAGGACCTCGTTGTCCTCGTACACCATCTCGTTGTTGCCCTCATCGCCGTCCTCGTCACTGCCCATGATGTAACTGGACGCGCGCTTCAGAATGCTTACGATGGGCATTTTGAGATCTGAAAAACGGACGAAAAAAGAGGAAAAGTATGTTAATGGAGACGCATGGCTTTTAACCCTCTACCACTCAACTACTAGTTTTTTTTTTGAATAGGTCCTATAAACTATTGTCTTTCATATGAATATAGGACCTATTCAAAAAAAAAACTCTAGACTTCTAGACAAGCTTTTACCTTAAATTTCGCAAAAAATCCATCTTTGCCAATTTCTTAAATAAATAGTTTTGTTGAGGTCATGTTTGGCCGTGACTGAGGAATATTAAACATATATGACTGACAAAACAAAAACGAATCATTTCAATCAAATTCAAAAACAGAAAATGAAAAACATAATAAAAATGATAAATTTAAATATTCATAAAAAGTAAAAACAAGAGAAGAACACCCAAAATATGTTTTCCGTTGAACAAAGGATGTCAAATTAACTCGTAAACATGGGTCAAACAAATGAAAAAAAAAAAAAAAACAAAAAAAAGTTGAGGGTTTAGAGCTAACGATTTCCATCGAACTCATTAGGGCGATAACGATTGGTCGTATATAAATAGAGCCAACCGCATTAATGAATGTAAAGGAAATGACCAAGGTTGTTGTTCCGTTTCGTCGTTTCATTAATGTTGTGCAAGAAAAGAAGAAACAGCGTATCGGAACAGAAGTTACAACTTTTTATTCCCAGTGGACTCGACTCATGAGATTGAGAGCAACAGGATACTTTTTCCCTCTGTGAGATTTTTGGTCAGCCGATTGTTAGAGCTTGTTAGCAGTAGCAAGGGAATTTGGTGATAAAAATCAATATCCCACACGTGGGGTCATTTTTATTTGTATATTAGAGGAAGAAATCCATGGTATGATATCAGCCTCCTACACGGGTGTTGAAGGATGGTTGTGAGAATGGGGAATATTTATCAAGTTATTTTTATCCTGTGGGAAGCAACGTGTCCAAATTAGTCATTCGTATCAGTATCAGCTTTCGAAATCATTATTTTTTTCGATGAAGCTCAAAGTTGGCGTTGCTATTCAGCGTAACCATTTGGCCAAGCCTGCTGCCTGGAGTCGAGGAACATAAAATTCAAACAATATTGAAAACTGTAAAAATAGCAAACATATAAGTAATCCATATGAATTCAAAAGTCTCCTGAACTGGGTGACAATCCTCTGAATCGATTCCTTAGGCAAAAGTAAGTATCTGTGCTAATTTTTAGCCAAATCGGTTAAGATCAGGAGGTCGCTTTTTATCGTTGAAGTTAATATGGGGGAAATCACAAAAATGTATGCAGAAAAACATCGTTTCAGTATTTTTTTGTCAGGTGGCGCGGATCTCGCCCAAAATTATCCAAGTTTGATATTCTTGCAGAAAATTTAATTTTCTACAACTTTGTCGAAGGGTGCAAAACGATTCGAGTTGATCCTGTTTTTTTTGTGATATGGGTAATTCTCCGCCAACTCACACAGCAGTTGCCCCGACCCCTCTTCGATTTGCGTGAAACTTTGCCCTAAGGAGTAAATTGTGTCCCTGATCACGAATTCGAGGTCCGTTTTTTGGTATCTCGTGACGGAGGGGCGGTACGACCCCTTCCATTTTTGAACATGCGAAAAAAGGTGTTTTTCAATAATTTGCAGTCTGAAACAGTGATGAGATAGAAAGTTGGTGTCAAAGGGACTTTTATGTAAAATTAGACAAATTCGTGGTCACTCACGACAGGCACGGAAGACGAAACAAAGAGAAGCGCAATAAGTAAACACACTTTACACTCTAAAAAATAACCCTGCAAAGTTAGAAAAACACGAAATTTTGAAATGAAATTTTTTCTTCTAAATGAAAAAATGACCTTTCTGGGTCAATGATTCGAAAAGTACATTGAATTTCCCATAAAATGGCATGTTCCAATTTTTTTTTTACAGTCGAGTAACGGAAAATGGCAAAGTTTTAAAAACGTTTTTAGTGTTTTTTCGATGAAAAACTAACTTAATCCACCTATGTGGTTGATGCCTTCCTCACTTTTTACCAACAATGGGTAATATGAGTGGTTTGGACACATATTTCAGCTATTTTTTTTAGGTCCAGAAAAATAAGTACACAGATATAACTTAAGTTGTCATAACTTGAGACAGGGTTGCCAGATTTTCAATTATGTGGACTCGTTGGAAAGGTCTCTTGATTACCTAACCAACGATGGGTCGGATGATGGTTCCGGACATCGTTTACATACATTTAAGTGAGATCCGGCTTCAAAAAAGTACATAAATATCACTTAAGTGGTCATAACTCGAGACAGGGTTGCCAGATCTTTAATGTTGTGGACTCGTTGGAAAGGTTTCTCGATTATCTAACCAACGATGGGTCGGATGATGGATCCGGACATCGTTTACATGCATTTAAGTAAGATCCGGCTTCAAAAAAGTACATAAATATCACTTAAGTGGTCATAACTCGAGACAGGGTTGCCAGATTTTCAATTATGTGAACTCGTTGGAAAGGTCTCTTGATTACCTAACCAATGATGGGTCGGATGATGGTTCCGGACATCGTTTACATACATTTAAGAGAGATCCGGCTTCAAAAAAGTACATAAATATCACTTAAGTGGTCATAACTCGAGACAGGGTTGCCAGATTTTCAATTATGTGAACTCGTTGGAAAGGTCTCTTGATTACCTAACCAACGATGGGTCGGATGATGGTTCCGGACATCGTTTACATACATTTAAGTGAGATCCGGCTTCAAAAAAGTACATAAATATCACTTAAGTGGTCATAACTCGAGACAGGGTTGCCAGATTTTCAATTATGTGAACTCGTTGGAAAGGTCTCTTGATTACCTAACCAATGATGGGTCGGATGATGGTTCCGGACATCGTTTACATACATTTAAGTGAGATCCGGCTTCAAAAAAGTACATAAATATCACTTAAGTGGTCTTAACTCGAGACAGGGTTGCCAGATCTTCAATGTTGTGGACTCGTTGGAAAGGTCTTTAAATTATCTAACCAACGATGAGTCGGATGATGGATCCGAACGTCGTTTACATGCATTTAAGTGAGATCCGGCTTCAAAAAAGTACATAAATATCACTTAAGTAGTCATAACTCGAGACAGGGTTGCCAGATCATCAATTATATGGACTCTTTGGAAAGGTCTCTTGATTACCTAACCAACGATGGGTCGGATGATGGTTCCGGACATCGTTTACATGCATATAATTGAGATCCGGATATATGTGAAATCACATTTTTATACATAACTTTTGAACTACTTATCGAAACTTCAAACAATTCAATAGCGATGTATGGGACCCTAAACCAAGTCGAATGCAACTGGTTCGATCAAAATCGGTTCAGCCAGTGCTGAGAAAACTTGGCAAGATTTTTGAACACATACATACATACATACACACACACATACACACACACACACATACACACACACACACACACATACACACACACATACAGACATTTGTTCAGTTTTCGATTCTGAGTCGATATGTATACATGAAGGTGGGTCTTCGAGCTTTTAATAAAAAGTTCATTTTTAGAGCAGGATTATAGCCTTACCTCAGTGAGGAAGGCAAAATACGTTTTTTCGTAATTCTGAGTACGCCATCAAATCGGGCGTCTAATTTTACATAAAGTCCCTTTGACACCAAATTTCTATCTCATCACCGTTTCAGGCTGCAAATTATTGAAAAACACCTTTTTTTTAGCATGCTCAAAAATTGAAGGGGTCGTACCGCACCTCCGTCACGAGGTATCAAAAAACGAACCTCGGATTCGTGATCAGGGACAAAAGTTACCGAATAGAAAAAAGTTTCACGCAAATCGAAGAGGGGTCGGGACAACTTTTCCTGTTTTCGTGTAAATTGGTAGAGAACTACCCATATTTTAGTAAAAAGCAATGCTGTTAATCGATGAATCAACGTCATCGATGTCGTTGATCGTTGATTTAAACGTAATCGTAATCGCAGCCATCGTTGATTTAATCGTCAACGTCAACGGAGTCGTTGATTTAAACGGCGTTGATTATCGATAATCAACGAGTTAATCAACAGCGTTCTATTATAGTTGTCTAGAGTTTTTATGAGGAAAGAACGATTTTTCATAAATGTATTGATTGGGAAACATTCTCATATAGATGTGACATGGTTGTTCGGGGATCCGAGTGTACCAAGAGGACCGAAGTGACCGGATTTTAAACCGTAATTTAAGCCTTAGCTAATTACTGGTCACTTTCATCTCCACTTTGGTTCCCAAGTCCAACCAGGATTTTTCTTATGTAAATGACACCGAGGACGGACGGGAACCGAGATATGGTCGGATTAACACCGGAATTATGGTTCCGGCGGGTTCAGTAAGAGTCTCGCATGGCTAAATAACGACAGAATTTGTTTTTCTATGATACAATACTGAATTGACCGCATGACCCATGTTCCAGATCCCAGATTGAGATCGGCCAAGATGTCAAACTTCATGACAGACCGGAGTAGCCTACTGTTGGTGATCAATGAGTTTCGATTGAACCCCACGAGAAAAATCTTTCGTGTGGTGCCGAAAACCGATCGCAGTAGGTCATAATTATTTTGTTTACTCTTTGAATACTAGCAGGTAGCTACTCCGGTCTGTCATGAAGCTTGACATCTTGGCCGATCTCAATCTGGGTTCTGGAACATGGGTCATGCGGTCAATTCAGTATTGTATCATAGAAAAACAAATTCTGTCGTTATTTAGCCATGCGAGACTCTTACTGAACCCGCCGGAACAATAATTCCGGTGTTAATCCGACCATATCTCGGTTCCCGTCCGTCCTCGGTGTCATTTACATAAGAAAAATCCTGGTTGGACTTGGGAACCAAAGTGGAGATGAAAGTGACCAGTAATTAGCTAAGGTTTAAATTTCGGTTTAAAATCCGGTCACTCTTGGTACACCCGGATCCCCGAACAACCATGTCACATCTATTTGAGAATGTTTCCCAATCAATACATTTATGAAAAAATCGTTCTTCCCTCATAAAACTCAAGAAAACTATAAAAGAACGCCGTTGATCAACTCGATGATTATCGATAATCAACGCGTTGATCAACGCCGTTTAAATCAACGACTCCGTTGACGTTGACGATTAAATCAACGATGGCTGCGATTACGATTACGTTTAAATCAACGATCATCGACATCGATGATATAAACGCCGTTGATTTCAACGATTAACAGCATTGGTAAAAAGCATTTTCGTATATACTTCCTATATCCAGGTTTTTAAGCGAAGATGGCGTTCCAATGTTGAACGTCCGAAATGTCAAAATCGCGCAGTAGCACCAACATTAGAAAAAAATTGGCTGTCATGTCATTGCACACTTTTTCCGTAATGTTGGTACCACTGCGTGATTTTGACATTTGGGCGTTCACCATTCGAACGCCATTTTCGCTTAAAAACCTGGATACATTGCATTGCTAATAACTCATGAGGATCAACCCAGATCATATTGCACCCTTCAACAAAGTTGTAGGAAATTGAATTTCCTACAAGAATCTCACACTTGGGCAATTTTGGGCGAGACCTGCGCCACTTACTGCTAAAATTCTGAAGCGACGTTTTCCCCATATATTTTCGCGATTTTCCCCAATCTCAAAAAAAAAAAAATTAGTTAACGTAAACGTCAAAAGAGTTCATGCCAACGGGAACCAGGAAGAAAAGTTTTCATCTTTCATGGTGCAATTTTGAATTTTGCACCATAAAAGTTGAACAGTTTTCTTCCTGGTTCCCGTTGGCATGAACTCTGTTCACGTTTACGCGAACTCCTTTTTTGCGTGCATATAAACTTAAACGATAAAAAGTGACCCTTAAACCTTAACCAATTTGGCTCAAAATTGGCACAGTTACTAATTATTGTTTAAAGCATCGAGCCAGGAGGTATCTCTTGAAATTTTCCAAAATGTTCAATTTTTCTTGTCACCCTAATGAACAATCATTTTGCAGAGATTTAACTTCTTACAAAAATATTGTATAGCCTGATTTCCTGATTTCGCGAAAATTGCTATGAAAAAGTTTTGAATATCATTTTCTGTATAATTTGTTATATTTTTGTATTTTAATAAATTTCATCCAATTATCATTTTTGAACAAAACTGATGACAAAATGTATTTTTCTGTTTTCTTTCATTTAAAAACGACGAAAATGTCGTAAATGTTAGGAAAAACCTGAAATATCAAAAAACTTCAACTGATAAATGTATTTTAAAGATTTATAGATTGAAATAACATAATTTAACACTTTCAAATAAATATTTTTTGAAATTTAACCAGCCATTTGAAAAGCCCCTGACGCAAATAATAATTTATTTCACATGAATTTCATCGAATTTTATAATATATTTCATAACTTAACAAAGTGTTATTGTTTTGCTGAAAGTTCAGTAATTTTCTTGTGGCAGTTTGACAGATCATTTGCTGAAGATTCAGCAATCGTTGCTGGTATTTCAGTTATCAAAATTTGATTTTGCTTGTCATTGAAAATGTTTCCAGTACTGCTATTTATACATTTGTTTCATCAATCGTCAAAACCTTAAAAAAAGGTCGAGGCATTTGTTAACATTAACATTTTTCTTACCTTGGTTTCTAAAGATCACAATACAAAATATGTAAAAAAAAAACACAACTTGTTTGAAAAAGGATTTTTTCTCGGCAGCATCCAAACAATTAGTCATAAGTGACATTTCAGTTTGACAGATATGCAGTTACTGATTTTGACGAAGAACTTCGTCTTAGGGCTCTATACAGGGTAGCAATCCAAAATTTCGCGAAGCGAAATGAAACGCTTTGGTTTCACCTTCCCCTCTCGGCAAATTTCCCCTCTTCTTAGCGCACGCTGGTTGGTTGAACAAACGTTTCCCAATCAGTCAATCGAGAGACGTGAGATTGATGTATCTAAAATCACCCCCACTCTACCTCATAATTTTCGGATCGTCGACGCGGCAAAAAGCGAATAAGGAGATGTAGGGGAATGGGTGCAAAAAGGCGGGGCATACGTCCCCGATCTAAATTAACAAAACGCGGCTCGGTCGGTCCCGATAATTCATTCTGTTGCTGGACGTCGACGAGTCAACATCAGGAGCAGATGGCCTGGCCTGGAGACCCGGTAGCAGAAGGCTTGGAGGCCCGGGAGCAGATGGCTTGGAGACCCTAGAGCAGATGGCCTGGAGGCATGGACACGCCAAGACATGCCAGCCGGCATGAGCGGGAGTTGATTATTGGAACTGGCAACCACCTGGAGTGGCCGGAGGCCCCGGGGATGTTCCGATAAAGGGACATTTGGCGGAACCATAAGAGTTGGGGCAATATGGGTATCATGAAATTTGACATTTTGGCAGTAGAGCAGTTCTCTAGGATTTCGGTGATTCGATTTTTTTTGTATTTTTTAATCCGACTGAAACTTTTTTGGTGGCTTCGTTATGCCCAAAGAAGCCATTTTGCATCATTAGTTTGTCCATATAATTTTCCATACAAATTTGGCAGCTGTCCATACAAAAATGATATGTGAAAATTCAAAAATCTGTATCTTTTGAAGGAATTTTTTGATCGATTTGGTGTCTTCGGCAAATTTGATACTGGACATGCAATTTGACATTTGGGCAGTAATGGCCACCAACTAGAGTGGCCGGAGGCCCCGGGGATGTTCCGATAAGGGGACATTTGCAGAACCTTAAGAGTTGGGGCAATATGGGTATCAAGCTCTAGGGTTTGTGTGTTGTGTCTTTAACACATGGTTCAGAATGACTCTTTGTAATAAATTTTTTTGTTTGCAAAAAATTTCTTGAAAATTGTTCAATGCCGAAAGTTAAACATAGAATTGATGAAATGATTTCATATAAACTGGCTCTAAATTTTTGCTATTACGATTAGCTGAAGAAGCGTCTGAAATTTTTAATTGTTATCAAACGTCAAAATACCATCTTTGAGCAAAAATAAATAGATCTTACGAAATAACTTTTTCTTGATTGATTTTGTGGCCAAGAAACGCAAATATTAAAAACTCTAAAAATTTCATTTACTTGTGTGTCCGAAGTTCTTCGTCATGATGGTTATGCCTGTAGGATTACCACTGCACCTTTTTTAGCAATGTTTTTGTTCATTACCGAATTTCAGCAAAAGTGCTAATTACTGAATCGCATTCAGTTAATTTTTTTTACTGAAATTGCGATCCAAAATTTGCTGTGTATGTTTGAGTTTGACCAATTCCCACGCAAAATATGGATTATTTCGAAGCGGCAGTTCAATATGAGCGGTAAGTGCTATTTAATTGGAAAAAGCTTTATAAAACGACAACAATCCTGTTTATTCCAATTTACCTAAATGTTTCATACTTCTGGAGATTCTTCCAGACATCAAACTATTTGTAATACCTAAGTTAGAACATTATCTCGAACAAAGCGACCGCAGTAATTGCCACTGGGATGAGCTTGAAAATAAATATAGATATTCAAAAAATAAATTGTTAACCTTAACTTTCAAGTATTATTCAAAACGGTTTATCTAATACAATGAATATTTGAATGAGATCATCAATCAAGTTTTATGAATTCAACACAAAACACAACAAAACGTGTTTGACAAACCCTACGTCTCCATGAAACACAAACCACCTTTTCATCTACAACACGCCAATAAAAACAGCTGAACAATCACAATACTAGAAAATCGATACGTTCTCTCGTAAAATGAAAAAAAAAACTGCTTCATGCCACCAATAATTCAAGGTCGCATCCCGCAGAGCAGCCAACAAGCTCGACCTTTTCTGCATTAATCGCCCAATCGATCACGATTTACGAGCTGTTGATTTCCGTTTTGAAATTGCGAAGCTTTAAAACCCATCATAATATGCTAAAGTGGTGCTGCTATAAAGCTAAATCTCATCTCAATGCACAATTTCTGACGTAGGTCGGGTTGGGTGGGTGGTTTTCGCCTGGTTGGCACAGTAATAATTGTCACCACCCACGCCATCATCAACCCCGCCGTCATCACAGATTCATGGAAAATTGCAGGAAGAAATAACGACGACAACGACGTCGAAAGGGAGGAAAAATATTGTCCCTTTTCACTTTCTGTTTGAGAAATAAAAACTGGATGGCATGCGGTTGACTGAATGTAGAATTGCTTCCATACAACATATAGCGCATTATATTACTTCATAATGTTTTTCTGTGCCTGAAAAGGGGGTTCTTTTTGAAATGATATAGCACTGAAGTGGTGGTTTCACCTTTATTTGAGTATGCTCTAGAATTGAAGTGGTTTCCTCTGCAAGCACTAAATCTTGCACTCTCCGCAGGGAGTTGACCCAAAAACTTTGAGGTTTCTTTGCTCTACAAAAATAAATCTCACCTTATGGTTAGTATCGTTCCTCTAATTGTATAATCCAAGCAGGCTGCTGCTATGACTAAAATAACTTCCCAACTTTTAAGGGAAAGCTTGCTGATTCAAGCAGTAGGCTAAGAGCGTTTCACGATTACGTTTTTGTATTGCAAGATTTGCGGAAACCACTGGGTAACTAGATTTGTAGGAAAAATACTGCCATAAAATGCGTGTGGCTGCGCCTTAGCCCCCGAATGCTTTTCCTCTGCGTTTTTCTCACATCACTTTTCTTTCTTTTCTCCTGCGTGAAAACTTCCGCACAAAGTGAACAATTTTAATCCAATTTTCCTCAGGTCAAAACCCCCTTTATTCGCTCGAAAATTTAACCACTTTTCACCCGATTTCGATTTTCACGTCACGCGATTATCGATTAATTCTGCACGTTCACGTCACGCGGTGATGATGTTTTCTCGCGGCGTACCAACTCACTGTGATGGAAGGACATTCGGCTGTGCGACAGCAGCTGCGGGTAAAGGATATCACTGTTCCGAGCGATGATAGTGTGGTGCCAAAGTGGCCACTTTGACATGTGCCTTTGGGGACTGCGCATGCTCCCCATCTGTCTAAAAAAGGGGGGTTGTTTGGTTTGATTGAGGGAGGTAGGATTGTTCAGAATGTAATGATATTTTTTGATGTTGCTTAACATGGTAAATTAATCTCTAAACATCGTCACAATGTCTGATAATGTTTTTGATTTAAAAAAAAAAAACAGAACACTCCATAATTTTCACAAATCATTGGGTAAGAATCGATTAATATTGAAACTAGAAATTGTGAACTTAATAAATTGAATATTATGACAAAAATATGATTTTAATTTTGGTTAACGATTTGAATTCGACTTTTATCAATCGCATATTTTTTAATTACAACACATTGAAAAGGGTTCATTTAGGAATGTTTTCAAAATAATTAGTGAATTATTGCAATAAAATCGTATCTTGTTCATTGTCTGTACATTTCAAATTTTATTCAATGAAGCTCGTCCATCAGTCAATTAATGGTAATTGTATGGCACAGTATGGGTGTTGTTGAATATAACGAATATATCAAGTTACGTTGAAACAAGTCGTGTTTATCACATACATTACTTATGATTAATTTAAGCTTAAATTAAGGTGGTGTTAATAAAACATAAACTTGGACAAAAATCAAATTTAGAAACATAATCGTAAAATAAATTATGAGAGTTGCTTTGAAAATCTGGCCAACAAGTAATGACATCGCTCTTTTTGAACTTCCAAAAAAAAAAACCGTTGGCATATTTTCATGTTGAGGACGGATTTTGCTAAAATTTGGGGTGATGTTTATGATCTCAAGATTATGTTGCTTAAATATGAAGTTCAGAATAGTTTTTGAGATATTGCGAAACAAGTACACATCGGCCAAAATGTTGTTTTTTTTTAAGAGATTGGAAATATCATTGAAACGATAATGTCTAGCAAAGTTCTCCAAAAAACAATTAACAAAAAGATTAGATAAAGCAGATTTGTGTGAGACACGAACTAACGCCAGCCAATTGAATGTTGGGTGAGGTTTAAGAAACTGTCCAATGACATTATGACAAAAAGTAAGAATATTCATAGAAGCATTTAATTTACAAACGTAAATTTTGTTCAAGAGATTCAACATTATGTTTACATTCATTAAAATGGATTTTCGGATTCTTTGGACAATTTCCCCCTACATTTTAAGTGTTTTTGAAACACAATTCGTAAAAATCTTTTAATGTATTGTAAAACAAATTGTGAAAAAATCGTATTCAGTTTGAAATGCTATATTAATCGACATTTATACAAAAAAAAACTAGTTTTGAAAAATGTTAGGCAAAATTCTAATTTTTAATAAATTTGATCTTAAATTTTAATATAACTTTTTTTAGCTATTTTAAACCACAGAAATATTTCATTTGACGTAAAAAATTATATTTGAACACATTAAATTCGATTTTAACCCTCTACTGCTCAATTTTTTTTTCGATTTTTTCAGTTTTCCCATTTTTAAGGATGTAATTTTTAGCAACTTTTGATCAACAAAAAACTTCTCTCGTTTTATATTTCTATTGATTTTTTTTTTTAATTTTGTAATTTATATTAATCTTATTTAGTTTATGCAAAGTTTATGTTTGTTTCTGATTGTTTATGTTTGTTTCAGATTGTAATTGGCTTACTCTATACTTTATTTCCATATGATATAAGGGAAATATTAGCAAGAAACACGGCAACATTGGCAAAGTCACATAAGAGCAATTCCATCTCAAATCAGGAATTTTTCTGGTACTTTTGTATCCGACCCTCTCCGACTTCAATGAATTGTAGACATGTTTTCCCAGGCCTATATAAGCCATTTTTGTGTATATGGAGCCAATTGAAGTCACGATTTTTTTTCGTTCAAAATTTGATTTGAGATGGAATTGCTCATTTTTATTATTTTCTCAATTTTAAGAGTCGATTCTCCAAACCATTTGAATGATCAAAAATTGTTTGAAAAAATGATTTTTGGCGAATTTTGAGATCGAAGCCCGCCTAGAGGCGTCACCAGTCAAAGTCACGTCATAAAAGCCACCCTGGAATTAAAAATAAAAATTTACAATTCACCTTTTTTTTAATATTGGAAAAATATTGAATCTGCAAGGGTCCTTTTTTTTCATTTCGAACAGATTTTTTCCATTTCAAAATGTCGTGTTTTTTTTTCGCGATTTTACGATAGAAGCTTTGAAAATTCTGAAAACTGCTGTTCCTATTCAGACTGTAGTCCCTATTCGCCCAAGATGATGGTACGGATTAGAGGTGAGCAAAACCGCTCTTTTTTAGGGAGCCGCTAATTTCCGCTCGCTCATCAAAAGATCGGCTCTTTCGCTCTTTTTCAAAATTTCAAATCAAAATCAAATCAAAATTTACTTTTGGAATAATTTCATAGAAAGAACTAGAAAAGACGCTCAGTCCTGTTTTTTCGTGTTATTTTCCGTCTCTTTTGTGTCGCTGTTCGAGTGCATGGGGTGATTGGTCATTATAATTAAATAATGGCATCAGTAGTGCGGTGCCTGTGTGGACGCGCAGTCCTGTTTTTTTTTCGTTTTTTTTCCGTCTCTTTTGTGTCGCTATTTGTGTACAAGGGGTGATAGGATTTCTTCTTCTTCTTTTTTTCATTTATTTTTTGTTCGCGCGTTCGTTGGCCGATGAATTTTATTTTTGTTCTCTTTATATAGTTTTCGATAGAAACGATCCGATTTTTGTTTTTTGAGACAAGCAAGTCGTATTGCTGGATTAAGTCCTTTCCATATCACCGAGGATCGGAAGGCACGTCGACGGATATGTTTTAAGGCTTATGATATAAAATAATTTTAATGAATGAAGCCCTTCCTAAATCACCGTTGATCGGAAGGCACGCCGACGGAGAATTTCTGGAGAATCGCGGTCGAATTAATACTATATTTAAATCCCTAGATAGGTATCTTTCCGCAGCCGGCTGCCTAAGATTTTTAAAATTTCAACCGATAAACAAATTGCTCATGGTCGCATCACCTTCCACAGTGAATCCTGACCCCATACCCATCTTACTAACCCCTCAAAACTCATGTGATACTTTGTCGGAGACGCAGTCGATTTGGCGGTCCCATCACTCAAGTATCGGCTAACATTCCCATCCACTTCCCCGTGTCTTACCACTGGTCGTGGCCGGCGTCGGGATTGATCAGCACGATAGGGACCTTTGAAAATTGCGAAGGGGTGATGATTGGTTCCTACTTTTCATCTGTGGTCCACGGAGCAATATTTGGGGGTCCTGGTCAATAACGAAGTAGCAGCTACGGGTAGACACCAATGCTATGCTATGCTATGCTAATTTCATAGAAAGAACTAGAAAACTGAAAATATAGGTTTGAAAATTTCTATATGGTGTATTTCTATGTATATTGATGAAAAAGTTGCAATAAACTGCCATTTTAAATCCTCAAATCCTACAATTTCTTGGTAATTCAATGAATTATATTTTTAAACTAATAAAATACAGAAGTTTAGAAATCGGTTCATCTTTGAACGGTTCTTTCTGAAGATCAGCGTTTCAAAAGACCCGCAACTCTTTTTTGTGAACCATGGCTCATTCGCTCTTTTGAATGAACTGGCTCTTTGAGCGGCTCCCTCTTGTTTTGCCCACCTCTAGTACGAATATTTAAAAGAGACTCTCAAGCAACCTTCTCGTGAAAAATATTGTTTTCTATTTGATATTTGTAAACCAAGGTTAAAATTTGAAGTAATATCTTGAATAACCTTTTCGCATTTCAACACAGTGTGAGCCGTGTATTTCTGTGACATTACTTCGGAAGGAAAAAAAACAAGCTAAATTAAGTTATGAAAATAATTTATTGTTGAACAACAATACTATTTATCTCCATCATTCCTGATGGTTGGCAAGTTAAGACTAAAAGCTTATAAAAATGTGTTCAATATACAAAAATAGACGCACAAAAATCACATTCTGCAACATTTTAGCAAAAATATTCCTTAATCTAACTACAACAGATAAGCATTTTGGCGGCGTTGGCGAAACATCTTTCGGATTCACGCGTGAACGAAGAACTTTGCCACTTCAATTGGCCACAATTGGCATTCCCCTGCGGTGACCACACTCCTCCCACTTCTCTCACTGACTTATCATCCGGCCAAATTCTGAAAGAATACACAAAAAGTTTATCACAAGTTTATGAAATTACTAAAAGCATACTTACTAGTAAGACTATTTATGATTAGAAACACTCCCTTCGTGATGATGTAGATAGTTGCCGCAGGAAGTTTAACCAAAATTGCCAGCTGGTCAAAAAGCGACTTTGCCGGACGAGTTAATGTTCCGAGAACCATTTTGCGACTTGCAGTCCTCACCGTGAGTGGCTTGCCAGCAGTACTACTCATAGCAGAGGGCACACCTTATTTATGTTTGCTGCTGATTTATGCTCTCTCTTTGATGGGGACGGGCTCTTTTGATGACCTCGCGATGTTTGCCAAAGGTTAAATGAGCGAAATCAGCGCTTTTGCTTTTGCAGACCGTATGTCAGAGTGGCGTTTTGATATCGAAACTGGAAGTTTTTTGCCTTCTTATCTGTACGGCCTGTGAGGAAATGTTTTGATTTGATTTGTGGGATGGGGGAATCAGGTGGGGTTTTATATCGATAGGGATGGTCACGAGATATAGTTCAGCTTTGAATACTTATTTAATAAAAAAAAAATCACATAAAAACTGCTTTAACTTTTAAAAATATATTAAAGGATACAACAAATATACTTTTTTATTAAATCATTTGAAGCACATCTAAATGATAACGACATGCTTTTAGTTGCTAATCCTAGAAACAACAATCACGGTCTAGTGCAAGAGGATTAACTTATCTTGATCAAATCAAAGACTGTTATATATTTTGTACATTTCTGGATAACTGAAATGCATTTCGTGCTGCAAATTCAGCAGTATTCAATTAAAATCCAAACCAAACGGCTAACAGGAATCCAGCGTTTCGTGAATTGATTTTTTCTTCTGTATGATGATTGATTGTGATGAGATGGAAATTTGGAGCCAAAGGGACTTTTATGTAAAATTGGACGCCCGATTTGAGGCGTACTCAAAATTCCTAAAAAAACGTTACTTGATTGTAAAAATTTTTTTGGACATGTCATTTCAAGGGAAAAATAATCTACTTTTTGAATCTACATTAACCCAGAAGGGTCAGTTTATCATTTAGAACAAAATTTTCATTTTCAAATGTCGTGGTTTTCCTTACTTTGCAAGGTTATTTTTAGAGTGTAACAATGTTGTACAAAGTTGTAGAACAGACAATTACAAAAAAAATGATACAGTCATCCCTCATCCCCGGAACAGTTTACAGATCTGCCAATGTTCAACAAATCATAGAAAACACTACTCGACAAAACAAAACTTGTGTCAAGGGATTCACGATATCTCATCGGTTCCTCAGAGAAAAGGCATCCCCGAATCCGATGCAATCGACAGAATTTGATTTTATGTCCACGCGGACTGACGAGAAGTTGGTAAATTTTTTAACATAAAAAAATCGAACAATTTAAAAAAAAACATGCGTCTCCTCCCAACTATATGAGCCATCTACAAAAATATGGAAGCGCCTGGTGCATAGCCATTTCCATTAAGCACAACGGAAACAACCAATACAAATGTTTAAAAAAGTTGTCAAGTTCGGGGGGTCCACAGCTAGCATTTTTTGTACGATTATAAAAATAAATATTAAAAGTTTAAAATTAAAATATTTGAAAAACATTTTTTTTAAATTTATTTGTTTACTAAAATTTTATGTTTCTCAAAGGTCTATGGGTACTTCGGGATGTCCATGGTCATCCAAGGACTCCCTGGAGTTAAGATCTACGAGTCTACCGCCGTAACAAACAAGAGGTCGTCGGCTTTTGACCCCGGATCATGTGCGTATAGCATCAGTGGATATGGTAGACTACTATATGAATGTAATGGGATGTCCATGGTCATCCAAGGACTCCCTAGAGTTAAGATCTATGAGTCTACCGTCGTAACAAGCAAGAGGTCGTCGGATTTTGACCCCGGATCATGTGCGTATAGCATCAGTGGATATGGTAGACTACTACCTATATGAATGTAATGGGATGTACATGGTCATCCAAGGACTCCCTGGAGTTAAGATCTACGAGTCTTCCGCAGTAACAAGCAAGAGATAAGGAACTTGACAACTTTTTTATACATTTGTATTGGTTGTTTCTGTTGTGCTTAAAGGAAATGGCTATGCACCAGGCGCTTCCATATTTTTGTAGATGGCTCATATAGTTAGGAGAGTGTTTTTTTTTTTAAATTGTTCGATTTTTTTATGTTAAAAAGTTTACCAACTTCTCGTCAGTCCGCGTGGACATAAAATCAAATTCTGTCGATTGCATCGGATTCGGGGATGCCTTTTCTATGAGGAACCGATGAGATATCGTGAATCCCTTGACACAAGTTTTGTTTTGTCGAGTAGTGAACTCGATAATTGAACATAATGATTTGCTTTTACCTTCATGTGAAAGCTTTTCTTGCGATCATTCGATTGATGTATAGACCGGCTGTACATTTCTGCGTTTTATATCAAGTTTTTAAAGAAAAACAATGACCCTTGAAATCCACAAATTCGGAACACTTTTTTCTTACGGTGTAAACAAACTTTTTTTCTCTCCAAATAAGTACTTTTTTACAAAATAATGACTTCACGCTCTGAAACCAATAAAACTCATGCTTAGTAATGTTTTATGAATGGTTTGATAACGTTTTTTGTGAAAATTTCAGTTAAATTCAGGTATTTCACAATTGTGGGAGGCACACTAACATCCCACAATCATGGAACAGGAAATTTGGAGGGAGTGTTTTGCTGCTCTGGATAAAATAGTCTTGAAAGGCAGGTTTTTTGTTTAAAAAGTACTACTTTTACTAGTGAAATAGCAAGAAAATGTCCAAATAAAGGTCCTAAAAATAGTAGGGTCAACAGAAAAGATTTGGCATGCTTTTGACAAATTATTACAAAAGTGTTCCGAATATGTGGGATGACTGTAAGTCTGTTTTACATATTTCACTCTAAATCTTCGCTTTTGTTCTATACAATAGAAATTAAGAAAATGTTGGTGAAGAAAATTTATAGCTAATTGATTTTAACGTAGGATTTTTAAAGTTTTTTTTTTTTTTACATTTTAACGTTCCGTGAAATGTTGTGTTTTGGAATCATGGTCCCCGTGAAAATTGCAATTTTTGAGCGTGAAAAATCACTAAATCAAAACACCCTGTGTCTCCATGAAACGGTTTCCTTCAGTATTATTGTATGGGGCTCATGGTTTTTTTTTTACCAGAAAATTAGAAAGAATGACTAGAAGACTATATCATTTCCACCACAGCGCTAAGGGTCTTATGCAGATAAGATCATTTCGAGCCAAACATTTCATTAGGGCACAAAACCAAAAACCGCGATTCGAGAAAATCGCTTGCAAAAAGTGAACAACTTGTTTCAATTCCTATTTAAAAAAAAAAGAATCTTGACTGTTGGTTTTTTTACTGATGATACGATAAAACACATCATTACACTCTGCTTAGATGCTTCTTAATTTTTGTTGATTTTCGACATAAAACTCATAATTAAAAAAAAAATCGTTATTGGGCCCTTTTAACTTTCCAACTTTTATTCATAATGGATGCTTTCTAAATGCAATTTCGAAGAGAGCTGAAAGGGCACTGAAGCGCTGTCACCGGATTCTTGTTTTGAATGATGTTTACGGGCCCTTTTGTTTAGTTAGAAATAATGAGGAATTCAGTAGGAATTTTGATTATTGGAGAAGTTTTGTGATTGAATAGTGGAGATTAGGTATGTGAAACATAAAAATTCTTCAGAAGTGTACTGAACAGCAGCCGCAGGACCGTTTTAAATATTTTTTTAAAAAAGTTTTTCTCTGCAGAAATCCTAGGTGAAAAGTAAACCAAACCTTTTTTAAGTGAATTAGTGTTTAGAATGTATGAAAAGTTCACTTCATAATGTAAGGTATGCACTTCGGAAGGAACCGGTCAAGAAAAAAATCAAATGGGCAGCAGCGGCAGCGCAAGCAAGTCAGAGAGGGTGAAGAAAAACCCCAAGAAATCGCACCCTCTCCTTTGTTCTGCTGTTCGTGAAGCTGTTTCTTGACCCCTTTCCTTCCGATCTGCATACTAGCCTTAACACAAAAAGTTCCTCAAGTACGAAAACCTAACGAAAAATAAAAGGGCACATTTCTGGAGTTTTTCTTGAAAAGGTCCAATAAACCAAATTTTATTTTTTTTTTGCTTTTTGGGTGTTTTTTAATAGCCCTGACTCAAGGCGGTTTTAAAAACACCCAAAAAGCAAAAACTGGAAATTTGGTTTATTGGACCTTTTCAAAAAAAAAACCCCAGATTTAAACTTTTTTTTTTGGTTTGCAGTGAACATGGTTATGTGCCCTTTTGTGTTTTTGATTTTTTCGATAGGAAATTGTTTGTTATCAATCTGATTCTTGGAGGGCATGTAGGGAGTGTACTAATGAATGGAATAGTGGAATAATCGCGAATAATCGTTTACGTTTTGGTTTTGTGCCCTAATGAAATGTTTGGCAAATTTTGTCAAAGCGAGCCAAACATTTCATTAGGGCACAAAACCAAAAAGTAAACATTCGGGATTATTCCACTATTCCACTCCATAGTACACTCCCTACATGCCCTCCAAGAATCAGATTGATAGCAAACAATTTCCTATTGAAAAAATCAAAAAAACAAAAGGGCACATAACAATGTTCACTCCAAACCAGAAAAAAAGTTCAATTGTGCCCTTTTCTTTTTCGTTAGTTTTTCGTGGTTAAGGAACTTTCTATGTTATAAAGTGAACTTTTCATACATTCTTAACACTAATTCACTTCAAAACAAAGTTTGGTTAACGTTTCACCAAGGGTTTCTGCAGAAAAAAAACTTCGTCGAAATACAATATTGAATACGGCCCGCGGCTGCTGTTCAGTACACTTTTGAAGAATTTTAATGTTTCACATACCTTATCTGCTCCATTCGATCATAAAACTTCACCAATTATCAAAATTTCCACAGAATTCCTCATTATTTCTAACTAAACAAAAGGGCCCATAAACATCATTCAAAACAACAATCCGGTGACAGCGCTTTAGTGCCCTTTTAGTTCTCTTCGAAATTGCATTTAGAAAGGGCCCATTATGAACAGCAGTTGGAAAGCTAAAAGGGCCTAATAACGAGATTTTTTAAAATTATGAGTTTTATTGCGAAAATCAACATAAATTAAGAAGCAGTAAAGCAGAGTTGAGGATAATGGTGTGTTTTATCGAATCATCAGTAAAAATACCATCAGTCATGCTTATTTTTTAAATAGGAATTGAAACAAGTTGTCCATTTTTTGCAAGCGATTTTCTCGAACCGCGGTTTTTGCTTTTGTGCCCTTATGAAATGTTTGGCAAATTTTGTCAAAGAACGCTTGCTTATACTTACGTGAAGTTACTTCGCTTCGCTTCGCTAGGAGATGGTGATTTTAGCGGATTGCAGACTGGATTTTTGCCATGTGATGTGATGATTGTCTAAGCTCAAGTTGCCTAGGAATCGATAATTGGGAATAGAATCGATTCCACCTGAACTAGATTCTCACCACCATGGCAACCGTCCATTGTCGGCCGCTCCCATCTCCACCGCGCAACAGGGTCAAGGAAAGGGATTCGGAAGACGGGAAGTGTTGATGCTCCACTAGTTTAAGGGGTCAAGGACAAATCACCACGGTGTCCTCAAGTAAGTTTCGCTTGGAGTTGGACGGTTTTTGGGAAGGTGAATGGTCTGAGGAGCCACCCTAGGCAAGTGGTAACGACGAATTCTTCGTCTGTTCTCATTTCTAATGGGAAAGCTTTCAAATTCTTCTCATCTCGTATTGGATGAATTCTATTAGTCGCCCAGGCTATTTTTAGCGAGGTATTTTCAATTTCAACTGCGCTTGCAATCTTGTTTGAGCTCTGATATTCAACTTGCATTCAATTTTATTCTTTGTCCGATTCTTGGATTCAAGTATATCAGTCTCAGTCCTCCTCAAGCTACCAATGCTCCACGGTTAAGTGCATGCCAATCCTAAGGACAGGGGATCGAACCCTGCCGTGAGCAGTTTTCAAAGTTTTTCATTTTTAATTCAAATTTGAATGAGTCCATAACTTTCTCGTTGGGAGCAGATGGGTATCGAACCCAGAACCATTCGACTATTAAGCGAACATCGCAACCATTCAGCCACGACCACTCCCGCTTATACTTACGTGAACTTCGGATGTTGTAAAAACAATGAGTTTATGTTTCAAATTGATAAAAATATTCTTTTATTGTTAAAATTGTATATGTCAGTTAAAGGAATATAAATGAGTCGTTGTACAAAGATATACGAAAGAAATAAGAATGAGTCACAAACACGGCAGCAATGCATCTGAACGCGACGCAATAAGCCTTTAGCAAGTCCTACAAAATACACGAGAAAATAATAACTTGTATAATTGTGACGCGCGCACACTCCTCAGCTCTACAGCTTCAGCGTCCGCATGATCACGTTCAGGTTCTCCTGCAGCTGCTTCAGCTCGGCCAGCACGTGCGGATCGATTTTGCTGACCATGGCCGGGTCGACGGTGCCCATCTCCGTTGGCCGGATCGACAGCATGCCGTTTTCGACGGGGATGTTTACGTTGGCGGTCGATTCCAGAATGCTGAGGGAGAATTTTCAGAAATTTAGTCATATTTTGCAGGTTTGAGTTGAAGAAGATTCTTACTTGGCAGTGATCACCGGACTTCCAGTGATGGCATAGACGGGTTCGCCCAGCCGGGCGTGACGGAGGATGGCCATGGCCGAGTTGGGTTGCACCTTGGGCGTGATTGCACCGTAGATTCGATCCACGCTGATCGCCTTCGGACGGTTTGGCATCGGGGTTTTGGCTTTGGCTCTGAAAATGGAAGGAATTTGTGTTATTCTGAATTGGTTTAAGTCTTCCAATTCGACCAACCTCGAGTTACGATCCTTGGCCAGCACGCTGGTTCCGAGGGTTTTCCCCAGTGCCGATCGATCCACCAGCGTAGCCGTCTGGTTCTGGTACAAGCTGCGATTGACGGTGGACGTGTTGGTGACTCCACCGGCCGACTTGCTGCGGCGCCGGAACTTGGCCGACATGAGCGGACCGACGCGCTTTGAGGCCGACGACATCGCGGACAGCCGCTCCGGGTGGTCACTTTCCTCTGTAAGGTACCCTAGAGTGGATTACGATCGAACGGACCGTTTGCCAACACCAAAAGCAATTCCCGCCAGAGGGCGGAACAAAAATAGAGACGACAATCACCGGATTAGTTAAGCGAACCATGTGCGAGTGAGTGAGTTAAGCTTGTGCAGTGCAGATTAAAAGACAATGTGTTGTGCGTGTGTTTGTGCATTGTGGGTTAGTTTAATCTTAAGGTTAGACTCACCGTCATCTTTGGACTTTTTGCGGGCGGATTTCTCCAGCAGTACACTCAGGTTGGCGGCCATGACGGCGGTGCGATCGCCGTAGAAGGACGCTTCGATCTTCTCTGCCTCTTCCTGCTAAAAGGGAAGCAAAGCGGATTTTTTTTATATAAATTTCTCGATTTTTTGTTTGTTTGAAAAAAATCTAAATATCTATTTTTTAACATCAAAATTTTGAAAATTTCAAACCTTGGGATTATCAACTCTTATATGTACATTACTACAAAAATAAAAAAATAAATAGAATTTTAAGATTTTTTTTATTGTTGGATTCCAAATCTTAAATCCAAACATAGGAATTTTAAAATTTTAGAGTTTAAGAACTGTATAATTTTAAACATAGTTCCAATTCTAGAACTCTAGAATTTCTGATTTTTTAGAATTTTACCAGAATTTTAAAAATTATAATTTCTTAATTTCACATCGTCAGTTAAATATACACGTCAAAAATGAAGAATTTTAGAATGTTAACATGTAAAAGATTTTAAAGTATAAATTCTATAAATTCTAACCCTCTTAAATTCAGGAAACTCAGAATTTTAGGGTTATAGAATTTTAGGTTATCCAAAATTAAGAATTATAAAATTTATTTAAACAAAATAAAGCAGAAAATTAAATATTATTTGAAAAAAACCAACACACAAACATAATATTCTAAAAACTCTTCTTTCTAATGATAAAAAATTGATTTTTAATGATTACAATTTAATTTAAGATTTCTATTGATTGATTTATCAAGAGGTCCTATCGGCATAGGAAACCCAAGACTCATAGGTTGTTTTGAAAATTTACTCTAGAATTTAATCTTTCTAATGCTTACATATTCTCTGATCTGATTGATGGTCATTGTGAGATATTTCTTCGGGATTCTGGTCTTTAGCCCATCGACCAACCGCTGAACGCGATCCATTTCGTCTCGAAATTTCAGCTCCAGATTGGCCAACTCGCAATCAACTGGAAACAAAGAGAACCAAAAATTCAAATTTGCAAACCCCATTCCTTAATCCAAGCAAGCCACCGGAACTTACCCGTCACTTCGAAGTCGCGCATTTTGTTGGCGATTCGGGTTTTCTCGTCGACGGAACCGCGCTTTTTGCTCACCAGCCGGCGGCCGGTCTTTGTGCGAGTCATTTTGAATAAAAATCACACTTTTACTACAAAATATAAGGCTAAATTGCTGGCAATTCCTGTTCAAACTTGCACCGGCACGAAAAAAAAAGGCAGCTGCTCTGTTGAAAATCTTTGAAAAGTCCGTTGACAACCCGCGGAGGAGCAAAGAAGCGCGATGTGAAGAGGAGACGGAGAAACACAAACACCAAAGCAAGCCAAGGAACGTTGAAAGAGGAGTGATCAGGTAATGTAACTTTTGTGTAGTACTTTGCACGCGCGTTTGAAACTGCTCAGAAAAATGAATAAATAAATCTGAAATAGGGTCCTAAGGCACTATGTCAATTTTTATTTAGGCCGTTGCACTTTGGTCAGTGGCGAGGGACATAAACTTCAAAAATATTTGCAACGGCCTTACAGCGCTAAAAAAACACGTTTCAAAACTCATTTAACCCGTGGATTAACCCCTTGTGGTCGTAAAAAGGGTAATTGTTCCCAGAAAAATAAGCTTTATCGTTGTGAAAAATAAATAATATCAGAAATTTATGCTTAATTTTAGGATCCAGTTTTCAAAACTCAAGATAAAAAAAAGTTTGATACCCATATTTTGTTGGGTTGAGACCACTGCGACCATGACTTTGATCTATTGCGGTGATACCCATATTGCCCCAACTCTTATGGTTCCGCAAATGTCCCCTTATCGGAACATCCCGAGGCCTCCGGCCACTCCAAGTGGTGGCCAGTTCCAATGATCAACTCCCTCATGCTCATGCCGGCTGGCATGTCTTGGCGTGTCCATGCCTCCAGGCCATCTGTTCCCGCGCGCTTCCGGGCCACCAAGCCATCTGCTCCTGATGAGTTCTCGTCGACGTCCAGCAGCAGAATGAATTTTCGGGAAGGACCGAGCCGCTTTTTGTTGATTTAGGTCGGGGACGTATGCCCCGCCTTTTTGCACCCATTCTCCTATACTTCCTTATTCGCTTGTTGCCCGTCGACGATCTGAAAATTATGAGGTAGAGTGGGGATGATTTTAGATACATCAATCTCACGTCTCTCGATTGACTGATTGGGAAACGTTTATTCAACCAACCAGCGTTCGCTAAGAAGAGGGGAAATTTGCCGAGAGGGGAAGGTGAAACCAAAGCGTTTCATTTTGCTTCACGAAATTTTGGATTGCTACCCTGTATAGAGCCCTAAGACGAAGTTCTTCGTCAAAAAACTCAATGATAAATTTCACTAAAATTTATGTATTCGTGTAAAATTTAAACGAAATGCGTCTAGGCTAACTTAACTTAACTCTTTTGTTGTTCTGAGTGCTGCGAAAAAACAAATTGTACTGAATATGATTTGGTAAAAAAAAATAAATATTTTAGATTTGCTTACTGTTACGTCCGGAAGTGAACCGGAAGGAAACAGCGTTGTACCAAATGTGGAGACAAAACTTTATTTGCTGCTTGACTGTTTGGTTGCCAACGACTGAATGGTGAAGCTAGCGAACGATGTTTGCTTCGATTGGTTTCGCTAGGTTGCTGGGTTGCTAGTCCAGGATATTATAACACTTACTTGCGACTGAATTTCAAACGTTTCAATAATTTTGTATTCAATATTTACAATGATATTGGAAATTCCAAATTGTTGAACCTCGAAACGCAGAGTTTTGATACTAAAAGGGCGGATTTTATTTTTTGCTCAAATGAAGTAGACCAAAAGGAAAATCCCTAGGAAAATCTAAACAATTACAGTCCAGACCAAGGTCCAGACTCGATTATCCTAAAGCCTAAGGAAAAACTTTCACTTCGGACCTTCGGATAATCGGATCAAGAAAAAAAAATCGTTGTCTTATTTTTGATGGTCGAGCTTAAGTAGGACTCGGGACACATCGGAGCACAATATGTTGATTTTTCTGGTTGGTTTCGGTTAGAACAGACTCAGACCAACAAAATGTGTACATCCATATCCAAATTTAAATACTTTAAGTGCTCTAAAAACGGCTGTCCCTATTGCGACTGAAGTCCCGATTCACCCCAGATTACGGTACTCTAAAATGATTTATAATTTTTGAATCCAAGATGGCGGTTAAAACATATCGAGAAAAGACATTTTTCAATATAAAAGGCAATCAAATAATCAAATTTGATCAAAATGGGTTCGCGGAGCTCAAATTTGATGTTAAAAGTAAGAAAATAAAAATATACATACATAATATACCTCGTAATATACAATTTTTTTGGTCTTGTTTTGATATTCGAAGTTCCATAAAAACCATCGGATAATCGAGGCTTCGGATATTCGTGTCTGGACTGTATCATGATATTTTCTGTTAAAAATAAAAAAAATGGATTACAAACTCAAAATTTTGAAATTAATAAATTATAATCAACATTTAAAAAACTTAAATTTACAAGTAATCACAAGTTAAAAAGATCTCAATTTCAAAAATTTAAAACTTAAAAAATCGGTGAAATCATCCGGTTTTGCTAGAATCCTGCTTGAATCCTGCTAGAACTGTTCTGACCTCGGTTCTGACAGGCTAGCTGCTAGATTTTGTTAGAATAGTTATAATACTGCTAGAATGAGCTGGCTGGAATTTCCTGCTAGAATCCTGCTAGAATGAGCTGGCTGGAATTTCCTGCTAGAATCCTGCTAGAGTTTTGTTAGAATAGAACGGATACACACAAAAAAATATTACCGTAATGACAAAAGTAACATATATTTTATTTGAAAAGTTGCTAAAATCAGCTCAAGGGAAAGTGTTTTTCTTGTTTAAAGCGGTATACGCACTTCGGAAGGAACCGGTCAAGAAAAAGAAAAAAAATCAAATGGGCAGCAGTTGCAGCGAAAGCAAGTCAGAGAGGGTGAAGAAAAGCCCCAAGAAATCGCTCTCTCTCCTTTGTTCTGCTGTTCGTAAAGCTGTTTCTTGACCCCTTTCCTTCCGATCTGCATACTAGCCTTAAAAAATGAAAACTTTTAATGATAAGTTTTTGAAAACTCCTTACTAACTGATTTAAAAGTCTTAACTTTTAATACGACTGTAGAATTTCTTTCATTTTGATGTTCTCGTGTAACCGTGTACGACTAAGTTCCAAATGTAAACAAACACTTTGGTAGGTCTGGTGGTACTGGTGATTCTAGGACGCAAAGCAAAGCCGACCGTGGCAGCAGCCAGGAATCGGCCGTGGAAACCTTCGTGAGCCAAACAGCAACAGCGGAACTCCTTCGAAGGAGGGTGGTGCGGGTACGGGACGAGGTCAAGTGCTCAACAAGCCAACGCGAGCTTTTAATCCAACGTACGATCTTTTTAAATTCAGAGTACTTTTTTTCTTTCCTGCAGGATACGTTATGTGAAAGGTTTGTTTGGGGCTTTCGTTGGATTTTTTCTAGCAAATAAAACCAACTTGGATTTTTTTTTAACAATCATACACTTTTAACTTTTTCTTATAAACACTTTCAATTTCACGTGTTCTGGTGGGATTAAAGTGAACGCAGTCTGCAGGTATTGTTTACACGTCACTAATGTTTTGATGTTGTTCCAGTGTACCGGATCCGGATGTACACATTCCAGCTGCATAATGCTGGCAAAACTCTATCAAAATTCTGGCAGCTGTGCAAGAAATTTCCGTAACCGGGAAGTGTCATTGGACTACAAAGCTCAGATCGAATTTGACGAAATCTGAGTTAGGGGAACAGCATCTAATTCCAGCGTGCCTCTAATGTTGGCAGGTCAGAACTTTGACATTCAATTAAAGCTAATTAAAAGCGTTTTCAACTGAAATCAAGTGATAAATAGCTCAATAAGAAGTGAGCAAGCAAGTTTCTATCAAAAGTTTTGCAAAATTAGTTGTTTAAATAGTGAAAATCAGCAAATTGGATGGAGTTAGGAGCGAGAGCTTAACCTGCCAAACATACGAGAATTTCCCCTATTTGGAAAAAAACGTTTGTGTGTTAATTACAGCCCCTTGCGTGCACAATTCCTGTTGAACGTGTTGGCTACCAAGTTCGCACGTTTGTTGGTAACCCTTCGCTGTCATCGCTCGTTTTGTTTCCCACATACCATGGCAAGATGACGAGTACCTTTGATATACAGCCTTGCCCACATACCAAAACAAAACGTCAAAAATGCGCATCGCATTTTTGACATTTCCTCTTCGTGTTTGTCTTTGTTCTTTCCGTGACGGGCCAAGAGAAACTTGAATGAAAAGGTTGCCAGAGAACGATTTTTACTCGCGAATTTTGAGTTTGTTTTCTGCGATTTTAATTGTTAATTTTCGTGTTTTTGAGTTGATTTTGTTTTGTTTTTTGAATTATTTTGCTTTTATGTCTTTCGCACTTGCTCAAAGTGAAGTTTTCCTGGTTTAAACTGTGAATCTGCGATTTTTGTCCGTTTCGCAATTCTTGCCACCTCTTTCATCTTGGCATCCCTGGTCCCTCGCGCCCATCATCGCAGATTCCGTGTGTCCGTATCGCCGTCGTCGGTGGTTGTGTTGTGTTTCTTCCTTCCGTCCGTCCGTCGTCGCGTTTCGCGTTTGTGTGTGCCAAGTCAAAGAGGTTGCCCTGCGATGCTTACGGCGAGATTACGACGACGACGAGCGAAACCTACTTGGACGAACGACGCGTCGACGATGGCGGAACATCCGGTGACAACTGCTGGTCACATTTCGGAGGAGTAGGGGAGACATCGAAGCAACCGAGGAAGATTTTGTGAAGGTTTTTGTGGTGCACACGGGTTTGGAAGAAGTGTGTGACATTTCGGCAGCGGAAACCGGAAGTGGATCCATTTTTCGTGTGCGCGTTTCTGCGGAAGAAAGGTCGGATTTTGTCGACGGCGACGACGACGAGGCCATTCCTGGTGGTGTGTCGTCACGTACACAAATACAGGCGCGTGGAACCGTGGAGAAGAGCTGTTGTGTGGAACGCGAAAGTGTCGATTAGGCAACCCTGAGGGGCAAATTCTGGTTTTTCTCGTCACGGGGACCGTGTTTTCAGACGGCGAGAGAGGGAGTGAGAAGGGACGAGGTTTCTCGTGGGTTGGCGCGGGGTGGGGAACCACGGCAAAAAGACAACCGCGAGAAGCGAAAAAAGAAGCAGGCAGGCGGTGACGACGGAACGATTTTTTCCTTGTGTCTCTGCGTAGATTCGCACCAGTTGTTACGACGGCTACGTAATGAACGAGATCGAGGTGAAGCAGGAAAATTTTGCGGACGTGGCCAATGGCCGGCCTTCGTCGGCGCTGCAGCAGGATGAAAATGGGGAAGATGACGGCGAGATGGTCGTCGGAATCGACGCGGACCACATCAACTTTCTCACCAGTATGGCGTCGGACGATTCGCTCGACTGCCCACCGGAAGTTGCCGCGAGAGGTCACGGTGGCCAAGCGGGCGAGTACGGCGAAGAAGACGAGGAGGACGTGATGGCCGCGGCCGAGTCGATTCTGCAGAAAACGGCCAAACGAAGTGGTGGTGGCGCCGCTGGAGCTCAGCAGTTTTATCACTGCCAGTACTGCAACAAGACCTTCACCTGGCTCAAGTCCCTGACGGTGCATCTTCGCACGCACACCAACGTTAAACCGTACAAATGCGAGCTGTGCGATCGTTCCTTCGTGCGGTCCGACTATCTCAAGTATCACATTCTCAAGAGCCACGAAACGACGGAACAGGTTTTCACGTGCGGAGCGTGCGGCGGAGTTTTTGCCACCAACCGCGGCCTCCTCCGACACATCCGCACCGAACACGACGGCCATCCCACCGGCGATGACGAGCTCAACCCAAACGCCAACCCAACCGCCCCAGAATCCGACTCGGAATCAATCCCCGACGCCGACGAGCACGGCAAATTCTCCTGCACGTACTGCGACGAGTGCTACGACACCCGGGAACCGCTCGCCGTCCACATGCGGCGCCGTCACCTCGGCGACAAGCCCTTCCGCTGTGACCTCTGCCCCAAGTCGTTCATCCGGGTGGACTTTCTCCAATGCCATCGCTCGAACCACCTCAAAACCATGGACTATCGCCAAAACGGCGCCAACGCCAAACGACCCCGCATCAGCTTGAAAAAGCTCGAAGATCTGGTCCCGTCGGCGTCCGCATCCCGGGCGGAATCGAGCGACGACGACGACGACGGTTCCGACTCGGACGGGGACAGCAGCTCATCGGACGCGGAAAATCCGCAGCATGATCAGCAGCAGCAAAGTGAGGAGCAGCGCAGTTTGTTGGCGGCGCTGTTGACGCAGGTGTCCCGTACCGAGAACGATCGATATCAGTGTCCGCGCTGCGACAAGACGTTCACGCAGGAGTCGACGCTCAAGGTGCACCTGAGGACGCACACAGGTGGGTGTTGTTAATTAATTGTTTTGTTGTGGCGGGGTCTTTAAAGTCGCGGCTTCTGGTGCGATTGAGAGTGTTCAGAAAAGTTATTGATTTTGAGAAAAGCGTTAGAAAACTAAATAATTTATTGAAGTGTGCAGCCTCTTTTTCATCGCCGAAAATAATTGGACAGAAACGTAAGTTTCAGCATCCATTTGAAGGCTTTTCGATAAATACTGTTTTGACATTTATCTTGACGGCAAATAACAATCAAGCGAGGAAACAAACTTTTGAGTGAAGAAGAAAATTACTAAACAAAGTGTGTTTTCCGGAAATGCATAAAAAATCACTTAATCCACCTTGAGGTGGCTGGTACCTTCCTCACATTAATGCAGTTATATAACAGTTAAGTGCTAATAAGTTTTGGTAGGGTTTTCAGATCATCAATGTTTTAGGTGTATTGGAAAGATCTTTGAAATACCTTTAAAAAAAATAACAAGGCGGGTTCTTACAAAAGCCACCCTTTTTACAATCTTCCAAACTTTTGTTAAAATCGTACTTTTGAAGTACTTTTCTTAACATCCTAATATTAATTAGGGACTCCAAGACGGATTGAATGAGACCAAAACGGTCTAAATGGTTTCATCCAGTCCGAAGATAATTGGGTACATTTTGTTTGGTGAACAGACTCACATCCAGACACACGCACAGACATTTGTTCAGAATTTGATCCTGATTCGATAGGTACACGTGAAGGTCGGTTTACGAGGTCGAATTAGGAAGTTCATTTTTCGAGCGATTTTATAGCCTTTCCTCGGTTCTTGAAGTTTTGTATCATTTCCGGCATTATTTTGTTATTTTTTACCAAAAACTCATATAGGAGGGCTGAGGTGTAATCCGGAATATCTCATGAGTATGAGTATGAACGTGGTTGATGCCAAATGAGTTGCTACTCCGTAATAAAGGAGAAAAGCAACTCGCGACGAAATTTTGAGGCTAGGAATTTTGACAGGTATGATTTTCATAAAGTATTCGCCTCCTTTTCTCTCCCACAGAAAACTGGGGACAATGTAGCTGTCAAACTAGGCGTAACTGTTAAAGTCATTCACAAAATGAGCTTTGAGTGATTTGAGTTCATTTTTGACGTCACGATTTTCTCCTCTATAGAGATCTCCACGGTTTCTCTCACGCACACCATCATTCTGTGTTAGTATTTGTATTTGAAGTATTGTTTTGGTTTTGAACGATTGTGATTGGCTGAATTCCAAGCAGCTGATTTTGTTTACACTTTTTTTACGCAGACATAGGCAAATCGAGTAGATCAATCGTCTGTAGAAACCAGCTGTTTACCACGTGCTCGTGGTATAACAAAGGACACAGCTGATTTTGACAGACGAATCATTCTACTCGATTTGCCTTTGTGTGCGTGTAAATTTTGTTACAAACTAACACACTCTCGCGCGTGGATATCTCTATAAAGGAGAAAATCGTGACTCCTTTATAGAGGAGAAAATTGTGACGTCAAAAATGAACTCAAATCATTCAAAGTTCATTTTGTGAATGACATTAACAGTTAAGGTAAGAACAAGATTGTCCGTCAGACCTGGACGCAAACGCAAAATTTTGCGCCTGTCATCATAGCCTGCCAGTCATCAACCATTGAACAAAGCAACCCCTTTAGATTGTTCGACTGACAGCTGATGGAAAAATCGAACTGGCACAGCGTTCTGCGTTCACCACTGCGTCGAACGGACAATCTTGTTCTTAGCTTTACGCCTAGTTTGACAGCTACATTGTCCGCAGTTTTCGGTGGGAGAGAAAAGTAGGCGAATACTTTATGAAAATCATACCTGTCAAAATTTCTAGCCTCAAAATTATGTCGCGAGTTGCTGTTCTTATCTATCCAGGTTTTTAAGCGAAGATGGCGTTCGAATGGTGAACATCCGAAATGTCAAAAGCACGCAGTAGCACCAACGTTAGAAATCAAATGTGGCTGTCATGCCATGGCACACTTTTTTCGGAATATTGGTACCACAGCGTGATTTTGATATTTCGGACGTTCACCATTCGAACGCCATCTTCGCCTAAAAACCTGGATACAGGCGCCCTCGCAAGAAGCCTCCAGTTCAACAGAAGTAAGGAATGTCAGAAGGAAGTCAAGAACCTACACTCAAACCCCGATGCACGCACGTTCAAAATCACTCAGTTTTCGTCAAAACCGAACCTACTCAGAAATGAGTAAAGGGAGCATCTGTCAGATTTGAGTGAATTTCACCCAGAATTCCACGAAAACCAAGGTATGTAGATAAGTAAGGTAAGGCGGGTTTTCCAGCTGTCAAAATAGTTAGTTACTACCAAGCCCGGATTTTATATGGAGATTTTCAGAAAAGTGAAAATTTGACAATTTTCCGTGCAAATTTCACCGGAATTTTTTGTAAGGTTGTTAAGGATGCCAAACTGAGCTGAAATGCGCTTTTAAAACATTTTTTTTTTTCAAAAAAAAAATCAATTAAACGCGTTTTTCGGTTCAGTTTGGCATGCTTAACAACCTTACAAAAAAATCCGGTGAAATTTGCACGGAAAATGGTCAAATTTTAACTTTTCTGAAAATCTCCATATAAAATCCGGGTTTTGTGCTAACTAACTATTTTGACAGCTGGAAAACCCGCCTTACCTTACTTATCTACATACCTTCAGCCCTCTGTCACGACGGCCATGTTTATGAAACCTAATGGTACGTTCGTTTGATGGCTAGTTCCACACTGAGTGCCGCACTCAGAGCTGTCAAAGTGTTTCTTTGAAGAAACTCGCACTAGTTCCGCACGAGTTTCGCCGCCATCTTGGAACTGAAACTCTAGTGCCGCACTCGATATTTTTTCAGTTTCATGCGAGTTCCATGCACACTGAAAAAGAATGTTCGTTTGAACCAAAACTGGCACAAACGAGTGTGGCACTCAGTGCTGCACTGGCTGTTCAAACGAACGTACCATAAATGTTCGACGCGAACATGAAGACAACAAAGAAGATGAAGAACGCATTTGCTGTCAAAATTTGAAAATAAACAAACCGCGTGGTAAACAAAGGTATTATTTCATATTGTTGAAATGATTTCCATGAAAAAGGAACCCTACCCGCCAGAGACTATGGATAAATGCCCCGCGAAGTATAGCGATGAAGACGGTTTTGCAAGTTCAAAGTTCAGATTTATTCGGACCACTTCGCGATGAACTTCTTGTGAGTCCATTTCTTCGATTCCCTGTGCGAGTCGACAGCGGGAGTGGGAAGGATGCTCGGAAAGACCAGCTCCGCCACAATCACCGGAATTGCGGATGTTTCTGCACTTGGTCGGTTACTCCCTGCCGGAGATTGCAGCGAATTGTTCGGCAGGATCAACAGCGGGACTTGGCCAGTCCCCGGTCCAGAGTACTACCCAGCAAATTTTACCGGTCAATCGACAGCAACAGTTTTCATCTTTTTTCGTAACAGATTTGCACACACAAAAAGTGGTGTTTCTTGAAGATTTGGTGTAAACAAACAGACAACACCAATACTGCTACACTCACAGAGCCCACGCAGTAGTATTAGTGAAGAGCCCACGATAAACAACGTGGGCTCTTCACTAATACTACTACGTGGGCTCTTCGAGGTTTTGATGACTGTCAAACGTTCTAGCCATTTACAGTGGTGCCAGAGGGTTGCATCGGTTGCATACCTTGGTTTTCGTGGAATTCTGAGTGAAATTCACTCAAATCTGACAGATGCCCCCTTTAATCATTTCTGAGTAGGTTCGGTTTTGACGAAAACTGAGTGATTTTAAACGTGCGTGTGGTTTGAAAACAACTGTTTGACACCTCTTTTATACGAAGTTCACACACACTATCAAACATTTGTTCAGATAGTGTGCGTGAGCTCCGTGTAAAAAGTGCAGTCCGTCACTTTTTAGTTTGACTTTGTCCAGGTGTAGGAGTCGTCTCCCTGGGTCCTGTCTCGGTGGAGTCGCTGGTTGGACTAGCAACCCAAAGGTCGTCAGTTCGAATCCCGGGGTGGATGGAAGCTAAGGTGTAAAAAGAGGTTTGCAATTGCTTCAACAATCAAGCCTTCGGACACCTAGTTTCGAGAAGGAATCTCGCAATCGAGAACGCCAAGGCAATAGACAAATCCAGCGAAAGCCTAACGCTGCTTTTTGATGGTGAGAGATTTGACAGCTCCCATACTAAATGTCTCGATTTTCATACTTTTTGTTAATTTTCTTCTAAAATAAAACACTTAACATATGAAAACTATATATTTTTGGTGCCCAAAATTCCTGCTGAATCGAATGGTGTACTTATCTCAATTGCAAATTTTTCGAACAGTTTTTATTTAAATAATATTCTAGACACATTTTGTGCACCTAATCAATCAATACTTTTATCATAAATAATCATTTTATTGCTTAAAAATTGAATTTTCCTGAGCTCCCTTTTTCAAATACATGGAAGCTGTCATTTCTAACACCATTGGCCACCCAGCGGCCATTTCAAACTGGATACGTCTATGCTGAAGAGCGAATAGTTTGATTTTTAAACCAACGGGGTATCGAGAAATTAAATGTGAGAGTGTGTGCAACATGGAGTTAAACTTTCTGTGCAGTTGCTGTGAAGGTTCCCATGGCACTTTGAAAAATTGAACTCCATGTTGCACGCACACACTCTCACTTTTAATTTCTCGATAGACTAAAAAGCGGGGGGATGGCAACCCTATTCCGACCAAAGCAAACTGACAACAGTCGACATTAGCACGGTTGTCAAAGCACTAGCTGTCAAATGGTACACAGAAAAAAATATTCCTGTAGATTTACATCATTTATCATGTACCAAAAGGTATCATGATAAATGATGTATATTTACATTAGATTCATTGGAAATTTACATGTTTTTCATTGTAAATGTTTCCAATCAAAATATATTGAAATCGTGTAAATTTCCAACAAAAACGATGTAAATTTACCAAACCGAAAAAATTTTTTTTGCTCCGCTGGATGAAAAATTCGATTTAATTTATCGAATTCTAGATCCAACGGAGCAATACCAGTAATTAAAAATAAACAAAAAATTTTCAAGTTTTAAATAATTTGTAACAAAATTTGTAGCTAATGAGCTTTGTAACTTTTAGTAGGCCTCTTACCCGTGCATCGATTTTCAAAAGTCATCCGTGGACCAACTCTATAGGTTCAGAGGGCAAGTCATAATTCCGATTTTTCTGGACCGTCGTAGATGAAATCGTTGCACGGCTGCCGATCGCGGCCAGCCACTTGGGGTTCTTGACGCACTCGACATCATTTCTCGCCAACTCGCTCACGGACAACTGCCATAACCGTGCTGCGGTACGACGTCTGATGAACGGTATTATCCGGGCCGGAGCATCGTTGTCCTGCACGAGTTCTTAAAGCAAGAATTGTCCAGATAATAGGTGAAGATTATGATAAACTGTGGAGAAGAGGATTACAGGTTGATGTTGATATGTCGCTTTACTCACCCTTCATTCAAGATGGATTAACGAGACTCCGTTGAACCGCGTCTTGGACTCCGAGACCAAACTTATCCTGGTGCAGCAGATTCCGGGGTCCCGCCTGATCGAGTTTAGGTACGACTCGAACACATCAAGCGAAACTAGCTGCTTGAACATCTCACCCTTCAGAATGGCCTTCATCGATAGTTTTCCGCGGCCTAGTGGACGGCCAGCGCTGTTAATTTTGAGTTGCCCTTGAAGGTCCTGCCCTGTGATTGTTTTTCCTAAAAAGATAATAAATATTGCTATATTCCATACTTAATTAAACACAACACCTACCTCCAATCAAATTCCGCTCACCTTTTTCTTCGAATTGGATATCAACAGCTGTTCCGTTTGTTTTGTTTTGAATATTGACGTTTCTCCCCCAGCGAAGATTACACAGAAAAAAATATGTGAATTTACTCGACACGGAAAAAATGAATTACATGTAAACTCAGTTAATGTAAACTTGAGATTCGCGGTAAACGGTTGAATCACACGTAAAATCATGTTTTTACGTATAATTTGTCGCAAATTTACATCAATTTGCATTTAAATTTAAATGTTTAATGACGTGCAAAAGTGTTACATCATAAATGATGTAACATTCGGAAATATTTTTTTGTGTGTATGGTTGCACCAGTTGCAGTATGTTGCACTGCGTCTGCATTCGATGTGCCTACCCAAAGGCGTATTCTGTTTAAAAACATCCCCAAATTTAAAGTTACCTCCACCATCCTCCACATCACTCGAAACACTTGAATGAATGTTTTGGTTCGGCCAGCTGTCATTTTTCAATAAAGGTTTAAAATTGAAATTTACATGCTTTTCAAATTTACATTTAGAAAATATTACATTAGTTTTACAATTTACATGATTTTTGTTTTGGCAAAATGTGGCAGTTTAAGATAATTTACATGAGATGCGTCATTTACATTCGATTAGATTTTACATAACCTGGTTTTACATGATATTTAACTATTTACATTAATTTTCAATTTTACATTAACAAATTTTACATTTATTTCAAGGTTTACATTAAGTGTAGCTTTACATATTTTTTTCTGTGTAGCCAATAACGCCCATAACAAATCATTGTTTGGGTTTTTGATTTTCAAATTTCCCGCAATTCAAACGATAGATACCTAAAAAAACACGTGAATTGTGTTGCTGATGGCAAATTCTATCATATCCTTGGAGATTCCATCCCAATATTGGCTGAAAATTCATATCGAAAAAAGTGATTTTTCTGTTAACCTTTTTTTGCTTTTTTTCTATTGGTCGATCAAACAGTGCGCCCGTACACTGTGAATCGGCATTACACATTTTTCAGTTTGGTGTTACACATTTGCATGGGACTTTTGAGTTTAACCAGGATAACACACTTCGTGTTACCAAAGTAATATTGTAAGATCAGTTCCTAGCTGGACTCGGTCACTGGAAACGACCGGCGACTCAGTGACCGATGAAATAGGCTGCGGGCCAGATGCGGGCATAAAAATGTCAAAATCTCTTCCCCCCCGTGTTCCCCCCTCACTTCGTCTCACGGTTCAGCTGCAGCTTTGTTGACAAACAAACGGAGCACGCGGTCGCATGATAGCGGCATCGAGCCAGAATTAGGGGTGATCATGTGATTAAAAATGAAAGTTTTTTAAGAAAAATAATATTTTTCCGACCGAATAAAAAATTGCGAGCATGTTCAAACAATTATTTCTGATGATTATTAAAAAGCAAAATTTTAATCCATATTTTTTCTATAAATTGTTTTTTTTTCACTCCAACTGGGAACCCCTAGGTCTATCCACGACCGTTTCCAATGACCGTGAGAAGATGCCAGAAAATCCAGCTACGAGCTAAATCCACAATATGAATAATACTGATTCTGAGTGTTTGTTATCTGAACTTCCAAGATGGCGACTTCTTCGCTACCCCCTGCTAAAAAGTGTCAAACGTAAAAGTGACCAACCACCGGGGGTTTAGTGAAAGCAAAGTGTTGGAGAAGCAACCGTAGAATTATAATTGGGTACTAAAGCCCTATGCCAATTTTTATGTACAACGGTAAAAAACACGATTAAAAACCATTTCTGATCACTTTTTTTCATTTTAATGCAAAATTTTTTTTTGACAAGACAACATTTTTTCGATGGATCAACTATGGTCCCCTTGGAACGACCTGTCAAGTAGGAGCTTTTCTGTCAAGAAGGACCGCGAGGTTAATTTTTCAAAATTGATTTAAAAATCCATTTTAAGCTCTTTATGGTCGTACAAAGGGTTATTGTACTCAGAAAAATAAGCTTTATCGCTGTGAACAATAATATCAGCAATCTAAGCTTCATTTTAGGACCCAATTAGTTATAGTAGTCTATGACTTACGAGCTATAAATAAATTTGATCATTAGTTGTTGAACCCTCAAACTATAAAGAACTACTGCCTTTAGGTTATGGGCCCAGACAGTCCGTAGCAACGGCTGTTTGGAGAAAATAACAGTTTGGAAGAAAAATTTTCACTCAAGAAGTTAACTGAAGAATTTGGAAGAAGTTTGTCCTGAAACGATGGCCGATGAAGAAGTCCGAGTTCCTGGCGCTGGACGAGGCGTGGCGGCGGTTCAACCTGGCGGTCAAAGGCTACCCGGAAGTTCCGTTTCGCTGCCGGTGAAGGAGGTGCTGGGTGGTTCGGAGAACTACAACTCCTGGGCGTTTGCCACGAAGATGGTCCTAATCAAGGAACGGACCTGGCGCGCCGTACGGGATCCTGTAGAAGGAGAACCGGAAGTGGACGCGGATACCTCGGAGCAAGCACTGGCGACTATCTGCCTCAGCATGGAACGGGGCCTACGTGGCATGGTCCAGAATGCGGCAACGGCAAGGGAAGCTTGGAACATCTTACGCAACACGTTCGAGGACAGCGGTTCCACCCGGAGGATCGGTCTCCTGAGAAAACTGACCGGGATTCGGTTGGTGGGAGCTGAGAAGGTGGAGGAGATCATCTGCCAGTCGACCCAAGAGTATGTGAGCGAGGTCATGGTGACCTGCAACCAGCTGGCGGAAGTCGGCTTCAAGGTCGACGATGATTGGGTGTCGAGTTTGCTGCTGAAAGGCCTGCCCAAGAAGTACGCGCCGATGATTCTCGGACTGGAGTCGTCCGGGGTCAAGCTGACGGCGGAGAAGGTGAAGGCCACGATCATGCAGGAGGTGAAGGTCGAGGCTGGATCGAGCTCGAGCGAGAGCGAGGGCGCTTTCTACAGCAAGCAGCGGCAGCAGAAGTTCAAGAAACCCGTCGAGAAGTCTGACGTAAAGTGTTTCCGTTGCAAGAAGATGGGACACTACGCGTCGGAGTGCACGAACGGGACGAGCGCGAAGAGCAAGGAGAAGTCTGGTAACCACAAGGGGAATGCGACTTCGTTCTTTGCTGCGTTCAACGCGGTGGAGTCACCGGCAGGAGCCGGTGGTGACTGGATCATCGATTCCGGAGCGACAACTCACATGTGCCGGAACGAATCAATCCTGGAGAACCCATCGAGTGTGTCGGCCAAGATCAATGTGGCCAACAACGCGGAGGTTGCCGTCGTCGCAAAGGGTTCCGTCAAGCTGGAAGCTGACTGTGATGGAGAAATCCGGGACTTGACGATGACCGACGTGATGTGCGTTCCGGACCTGGCGATTAACCTGCTTTCTGTAAGTAAAGTGTGCCAGAAAGGTTTTCGTGTGGAGTTCACGAAGGACGCGTGTGCGGTGCTGGACGCAAGTGACACGGTGGTAGCGATTGGTCGAGAGACGGACGGTCTCTACAAGCTCACCGAAACCAAGCGATCTCGTGCGAATCTGGTGCAAGCAGACGACCAGTTCGAGCTGTGGCATCGCCGGATGGGACATCTTTCTGCTAGCGGAATGAAGCGATTAGGGTAGAGGACCCAGTTTTCGCCCTGCTCCAGTTTTCGCCCACCTACTGGATTTAATCTGTATTTAGCAAACTCATACCGTTTTTTGGTTGAATTTATTATGCAGGTTTACATATTCATTCATTTCTAGTACTAATTGAAACTTTCCTAATGATTTTCTATTGTTTATTAAGTTTTTATAAGCTTTTCAAAAAAAGCCTTACTGCAGCCGCCATATTTTTGTCAATTTACACTACAGCGGGTAATAATGTTAATGAGGGAAAGCAAATAATTTTGTCCGAAAATAATGTAAATGAATAATTCATTAGTTCACTGTATGTCTGAATTTCATGAAAATCTAGTGATTTGCCTGTTTTAAACGTTTACCAAAGGTTATTTCAATAAAATAAAGTGGGCGATTTCTGGGGTCATGAAAAAACATGAGATCCAATTTTCGCCCAGGGCGAAATCTAGTATTGTGTTTTCAGATTTTATCTAGAACCAGTTTTCGTTTACCATAAAAACGAATCTAATCGCAGCGAAATGTGCTTGAAAATATATTTGGAACATTCTAGATTATTTTTAAAGGTTAAATAATCATTTTAATTACTTTCATTCATAAGGGGTTTTGGTTCAAATGTTGTAAAAGTTTACTGGTACATAGGAGAACAAATTAAGCAGAGGATGGAGAAGTAGTTACACATGTGCTTTAATATTTTTATTAAGAGGTACTCGATGTTTTATATTGAGTCAATTCGGAAGCAAATGACCCATAGGGTGTAATAGTGTAGTTATAATAGACAGAGAATCTCAAAATAAGCAGGATATCTGAAAAAAAGCTCCTAGGATTTTTTGAACCTCAATTAATAATATGTACGACAAAATATGTGCACATCAATGAAATTTAGCTTCGGGAACATGTTGTGTATCAATAGGAGACCATATTTGCTAAGCTTTGAGTCATAATTTCATTTGATTTTTGATTTTTGTCGTGGGCGAAAACTGGTTCCAAGGGTGGGCGAAAATTGGATTTAGGGGGGCGAAAAAAGGGCTCTTCAGAGCACTTTATTGAAACGCAAAATTCTATAAAAAATGAACACGTAAATGATAAAACCTTGTGGAAACTTAAAATCAAATAGTTTATCAACGTTCTACAACAAATAGAACCAAAAACCATAAATTGTCATCAAATTCTCATCAAATTTCCTAGATTGCCACTATAAAGTGGGCGATTTCTGGGTCCTCTACCCTACGAGAGATGACGACCGGCGCCCAGTTCGACGTGAAGGACGGGCTGCAGTGTGTACCGTGCATCGAGGGCAAGCACCAGCGTCAACCGTTCAACGCGCGAGGGCAGAGAGCGGAGCGAGTCCTGGAACTGGTCCACTCGGACCTGTGCGGCCCGATGGAGACGGAGTCAATCGGAGGCAGACGATACTTTCTGACCTTCATTGACGATGCCAGCCGCAAGACCGTCGTGTATTTCCTGAAGTCGAAGACTGATGTGCTGGAAGCATTTCAAAACTTCAAGGCATTTGCGGAGAACCAGACAGGTGAGCGGATCAAGCGGATTCGTACCGACAACGGTCGTGAGTACGTGAACCGCGAGATGGAAGAGTTCCTGCGCAAGTCTGGTATCCACCACGAGAAGACCGTTCCGTACAATCCGGAACAGAACGGTCTGGCTGAGAGACGCAACCGTACGTACGTCGAGAGAGCGAGAAGCATGCTGTTCGACGCTGGCCTGGACAAGAGATTTTGGGCGGAAGCAGTGGCAACTGCGTCGCACGTGATCAACCGATCACCGGCGAAGGGACTGTCGGTGACACCGGAGGAGAAGTTCACGGGCAAGCGACCGGATCTGTCGCATCTCCGCGTGTTCGGGACCAAGTGCATGGCGCACGTACCGAAGGAGCGACGACGAAAGTGGGACAAGAAGTCGGAACCTTGCATTTTCGTCGGCTACAGCGACAACTCGAAGGCGTACAGGGTCTACAGCCAGAGGACCAAGTCCGTTGTGACAAGCCGAGACGTCATCTTCCTGGACGAGAAGTCGACCGGGACTGACGTTGCTTTGACGGAGCCTGAGGTCGGAGATGAAGAAATGGAGCTGATCGTGCCAAGTATTGCGATCGAGGTCGGTCCAGCTGCTGAAGAGGAAGCTGAGCCCGAAGAAGACGAGTCGGACTTCAGCGATTACGAGTCGGTCGAAGGCGATGCCGATTCGCTGGTTGAGGTGGAGGAAGAACCGATGGTGCTCCCTCCACAACCAGAGGACCCACAAGTGTTGGTAAGGCGCAGTGGTAGGGAGCACGTGCCCCCAGGCAAGTATAAAGATTATGTGTGCAGTACCCTACCTGAAAAAGATTCCCAACCCAGACAGAACCGATCCATCCCGATGATGGTCGAGCCTGACACGTACCGTGAGGCGATTGCTCGAGACGACAGCGACCAGTGGAAACGTGCGATGGCTGCGGAGTTCGGAGCGCTGGTGGAGAATTGGACGTGGGAACTAACCGATCTGCCGAAGGGGAGGAAAGCTCTACGCTGCAAATGGGTCTACAAACTCAAGACGAACTCGGATGGATCTGTTGAGCGCTACAAAGCCCGCTTGGTGATCAAGGGCTATTCGCAGATCAAGGGCGTCGACTACAGTGAGACGTTCTCACCTGTTGTCCGGTACGCTACCGTCCGTTACCTGATGTCGTTGGCTGCCAAGTTGGATCTCAAGGTGCACCAGATGGATGCAGTGACGGCGTTCCTGCAGGGTGACCTGGGAGAAGAGGAGATTTACATGGAGCAGCCGGAAGGATTCACGGAATCATGTGCCCCCACGAAAGTCTGTAAGCTGCGGAAGGCGCTGTACGGTCTGAAACAAGCCAGCCGGGTATGGAACCAGAAGCTGGATGCCGAGCTGAAGCGAACTGGGCTGAAGCGTTCGGCGTACAACACGTGCGTCTACTTCAAGCTGGAGGGCAACACGGTCCTTATCGTTGCTGTTTACGTGGACGATTTGTGGGTGTTCTCGAACAACCAGCAGTGGGTGACCAAGCTGAAGAAGGACCTGATGGCGCGATTCCGGATGAAAGACTTAGGCATGGCGAGCAAAGTTCTTGGCATGCGAGTGACCAGAGGCGACGGCAAGGTGATGTTGGACCAGGAGCAGTACATTAACGAGTTGCTGCAGCGATTCAACGTGGCCGAGTGTAATGCCGTCTCGACGCCTGCTGATCCGACTCAGAAGCTGACCAAGGAGATGTGCCCGAGCACTGTCGAGGAACGGGAGCAGATGGCGAAAGTTCCGTTCCGTGAACTGGTAGGCGGACTGCAGTATTTGGCGCTATCAACCCGGCCAGATATCTGCTACGCGGTGAACGCGGTCAGCCAGTTCAGCAGCAACCCAGGGAAGGCACACTGGATTGCGGCCAAGCGAGTGCTGCGGTACTTGAAGGGGACCAAGACGATGAAGCTGACCTACTCAAAGCACGGAGACCAGGGCTTCGTCGGATACAGCGATGCGGACTGGGGAAACGATCCCGAGACCCGTCGATCGATCACTGGCTACGTCTACATGGAGGCTGGTGGTTCGATCTCATGGAGCTGCAGGAAGCAAACCACGGTGGCGCTGTCGACGATGGAAGCGGAATACATGGCCGTCTCAGCTGCTACTCAAGAGGCACTGTGGTGGCGCGGACTGCTGAAGGAGCTGTTTGGTGTCGCTCAACCGGTCACGATCCACTGTGACAACATGAGCGCGGTGCACCTGGCGGAGAAGGAGATCGGCTACTCGCCCCGAAGCAAGCACATCGATATTCGGCACCACTTTGTGCTCGAGAACGTCGAGGAGAAGCTGATCAAGCTGGAGCACGTCGCAACGGATGCGCAGAAGGCGGACGTGTTCACGAAGCCGGTAGCTGCAGTGAAATTTCTTGAAGCACGGAAGGCTCTCGGAATTCTCGGTTGAGGGGGGATGTTGGAGAAGCAACCGTAGAATTATAATTAGTTATAGTAGTCTATGACTTACGAGCTATAAATAAATTTGATCATTAGTTGTTGAACCCTCAAACTATAAATACCTACTGCCTTTACAAAGCAATCCACTTTAACGACTCCCGGGTCTTTTGTGGGCTCTGTTGCAAGTTTCTGCTCATTTCTAGGCGCCCGAAGGTTATGTGTGGTGAGTCACCCAAAACCTCTTTTACGCAAATGGACCGACGTTTTACTTCCCCATCCGATAGAAGGGCAGGAGGATAAGGCGGGAATCGAGGGTTTAGTGTAGTTATTCACTATATACCTGTTGACACCGCTTGAGACCGTTGAATCCACATCATCTCCTTCAATCATCACGGGATTGATTTTTTTTTTTGGGTTAGTAGGATAAGGTATTGGCTGTCCGATGCCTCCCGAGCTACGATGCTATGGGAAGGTCTTTCTAAATAACATAATAAATACTGATCACTCAACAAAATGAAACCGAAAACACGAATATTCCTGCACAGCATCAGAACTCATAAAGGAGGACCGAGGTACCCCAACGGAATCCGGAATATCTGTCCCCCATCTAGCAGTCCAAACATAGACAAATCTGGATATTTTGCAACCGGAAGCATCCAATTTTATCAATTCTACGAAAAGTTAAAGAAAAAAACTAGGGGTCAAATAACTACCCGAGCGTTTGTATATATTTTCGATTTCGTTGGGGAGCGTTCTTTTATTACGTAACGCGAAAAATCGGACTTTTAGACCCCCTTCCCCCCCCCCCCTCGTAACAAAATTTCCATAAAAATTTCAAAAATTTGTAATGAGCGTAACACGGCCTCCGACCCCCCCTCCCCCCCTACTGCGTTACGTAATAAAAGAACGCTCCCTTGGTTGTTTTACATTTTTTTACTTCTTGAAAAAAAACACCCTAAAAATAATAATTGAAAAGCTGAGAAAACTTCCTATAATTTACAAAGGTTTTACCCAATAGGTTATTTAATTTGTGGAAATTAGCGTTTAATTGATGGAAATTGGACCGATTCCAATATTTTGATATCGGAAAGTTTCCATTTCCAATAAGTTCCTTGCTATATCATAGGATTTTAAAATACTTTTCCCTTTTCTCTTCCATTCCTATTAGGCATCACCCCGTTCAAATGCCCGCTCTGCGATCTGGCATTCATCCGATCTGACTACCTTAAGAACCACCTGAAGAAACACATCGAAGACAACGGCGAGGACCCGGGAGCACCGGGCGCGATCGACCCGTCCACCTTTTCGTATAGCAGTTCAACGTACGCAAGCGGTCCCAGCGTCAGCGGCACTGGCAGTGGTGGTGGTTCGGTGTCCCTGTTGAAACCGCTTGCGGCAAGAACCCAATCGACGGGCATTTCGCTGCTGAAACCTCCGGAGGAGCGAAAACCCCCCGATCAACCCGAGTACTGCATCCGGACGGAGGATGGCAAGTTTATGTGTACGGCGTGCGAGCGCGTGTTTAGCCACCAGCAAACGGTCCGGATCCATTACCGGATACACACCAACGAAAAGCCCTACAAATGCCCGAGCTGTCCGGAGTCGTTTATCCGGTCGGACTATTTGGAGCGGCACATGAAGGTGCACTGGAAGGACGGCGGGCCGCTCGGACCGTTGCCACCGTTGATGGTTCCGACCAAAAGTGGGGGCAGCGCGTTGGCATCGGCTTCCGCTTCGGTGGGTGCCTCGGACAGCAGCGATTCGACGAGTCCGCAAAAGCCGACGATTGGCCGGGCCGGGCTGCTGCCGGAGAATTACCACTTTGTGGAGGCCGGCGATGGTCAGTACGCGTGCAAGATTTGTGATCAAGTATTTTCCCAAAGCGATCAAACGAGCATTCGGAAGCATGCGTTGACGCACACCGAGGAGAAGCCGTTCTTCTGTGATGTGTGCGATCGCTCGTTCAACCGGGTTGACTACCTGAAGGAGCACTTCAAGTCGAAACGGCACCGACAGGCCTTGGCCGAAGCCAGCGGGGACGCAATGGCGATGACAATGGCCGAGGAGGACGACGACTCGATGACGGACACGAGCATCACCGGCAGGATGGCCAAAATCAAGTCCCCCATCAGTCCGATGACGAACGCGATCGCCGACCGGATGGAGTTCCAGCGGACGGAGGACGGCCGGTACAAGTGCACCGACTGCGACAAGACGTTCGTGACGGCCGTTACGCTTAAAATGCACCTCCGGCTGCACACCGGAGAAAAGCCGTACAAATGCTCACGCTGCAGCATGGCCTTTATCCGGTCGGACTACCTGAAGACGCACGAGAAGATCCACCGGCAGGAGGCGTACATGGCCAACCGGCAGCTGTACTCGCGCGACCAGAGCATTGCATCCGGCGATGAGTACGACGACGATGGCCAGCAGCAGCAGCAGCAGCAGCAGCAACAGTACGAAGAGGGCGAGTACACGGGACTGCCGTCGCAGCTTTATCCTCAGCAGAACCAGCAGGTCAAGCAGGATCCGGAGCTGATCATTGAGGCGTCGGTGGGACTCCACGAGCAGGACGGTGGTCCGATGGTCAAGGAGGAGGAGCAGGATGAGGATGAGGACGATGACGACGAGGACAACGGTGGGGACGAAGAGGAAGAGGACGAGGAGGAGAGTGAGGACGAACAGGTGAGCGGTGGTAACGGATCGTTTTACCTTTTTGCGTGGAGGTAAAGTACGGGTTGGCGCGGAATCGGAGGGAACTAACGGTGTGCTTTCGTTGCAGGTCATTGAGGTGATGGTCAAGGAGGAGGACTCGGACGACGACGATGATGAGGAGGAGCAAGGAGGGTGAGTTATTTACTTGCTTAGTTGTAACTTGGTGATTTTAACTAATATTTACGTTTCAGTGACGACGACCAGAACGAGGAGGACGAGGAGGGTGGCGACGAGGAGGAGGACGAGCATGAAAACAACAACAGCTACGAAAACGAGGACAGCTCGTCCCGCGTGAGTGGCGGCGTCGGCGGAGTCGGTGCCCACTTGGAACAATCGTCCGGCCCGCGGTCCAAGCACCGGTGTCACCTGTGCAAGAAGGAATTTGCATGGCCAAAGTCGCTCAAGATTCATCTGCGCACGCACACCGGCGAACGGCCGTACGAGTGCGAAATTTGCGGGAAAAGCTTCACCCGGTCGGACAGTTTGAAGGCGCATCGAAACACCCACGGGGACGTTCGGGTGCTGCAGTGCCATCTGTGCGACGCCACCTTCGTCAATGGAAGTGGGCTGATACGGCACCAGAAGACGGAACACGGCGTTGAACCGTTGGACGCGTAAAGCCGCGCGAAAACAAAACGAAAATGAAAGAAATCGTTCCCACCCCCGCCGCCCCTTTCTGAATCCTGCCTGCCCGCCCTCGCCCACACACGTCACAAGAATCGAGACAATATATTGACACCCCCGGGCTCCCCTCCCCCGCGAAGGGAAGACATTGTGAATGCACCACTCCCAGACGCCCCCCCCCCTCCCACCACGACTGTTGAACATTGCCAACGCACCTCCTTGGAAGAAGAAGAAACAGAAGTAATCACTTGCAACACAATATTATTAAACAATTGAATAGTAGCAATTTAGCATAACAAGGTAAAGTAATTACGAAGATGAGCGATCAGTTTCAATTGAGAGTTTTTCACGGTTTTAATTGTAATTGCATAAAACATGAAAACACAATAGAATTTAGTGTTCCCTGCAGTGCGAATTGTGTTGTCGTCGTCGGCGTTTGTTGAGAGAGTGGTGTAGGTGTGTGTGTGTGTGTGGGAGAGAGAGAGAGATATTTGCACATATTACTATTTTGCTTGGAGAGAATGCGTGAAAAGCACTTGCATTTTTGCTCTTACATTTTTTTTTCTTATTTCGTCTGTAAGATTTTATTTACATTATAAATAATATTATTACTAAAATAGTTGTACTTCTACTGCTAGTGTAAAGAGATGTGAGCGCGGGGGAAGTTGCGCGCGCGTAGGTTTTATATGGTAGGACACACTATTCGAAGATGTTAGATTTTTTTTTCACCCCCACAAAGTATGTATATTTGTATTGATTGAACATTACATGGCGTATAAAAAGTAAACACAAAAAAAGGTTTATTTAAATTGGCAATGAAGAAATCGAAACATGAATATCACATCCCTTATTTCTAACATATAAATAAATATACGATTACAGAAAGAAACAGAGCATTAATAGACACTCAAGTTTTGAGATAAAATTAAATTTCGTGACTCGACTCCGGAGTTCAAATTTGGGTGATGCCTTTATGAATAATCGAGTTCAAAACATGTCTGGAGTTTTTTTTTGAAAAGGTCCAATAAATCAAATTTCCGGCTTTTGATCGTAGTAATCGGTGCGTGCGGGCGTGATTTTTTTTTGCTGCGTCATGTTTTTTCGAATTTAAAATTAACCTTCTAGGAAAATTTTAGAAAATTAAAGTGTCTAAACCAGATATTAGATTCGTATTTTGCCTTTTCTGACAGTTGGTTGTAATGTCATCATCCGCGGAAATCTTTGTGAGGTGTAAGCTGCCAAAGCGAAGAACTGGACATTTCTGCAGAAAGAGTGAAGTCTTCCGAGTGTTGGTCCAGAAGGGATTTCTACTTTCTTTTCGTATGGATATCGTTGAAGACGTCGGGAAGCTGTTCCAAGGAAATTGGAATGTTGGGTTCCGATCCCTACGAAATCTACCAAGCTGATGGATCGGAATTTTGCTTGTAAAGGAGGTTTATTATGGATCGTTGAATCTGAATCTTGATTTGGTGAGATCTATCCATTTTATCTATCATTATTTGATTTTTTCCCCTTATTTTATATAATATTCTATTGATCAAATGATATATCCATATTATCCCTTTCCCACCTTCCCTTTCTCCTATCCTCATTTCCTCCCCCTCCCAACTTCCCCCCCCCCCACCTCTAAATATTATTATCTGCCAAATTTACACTAACACACCACACCACAACTGATTCGGAGCGTTTGGTACGGTATGTCCACGCATCCTTCCTCCCCTGATGATTCTGTGAAATGTGATCCGTTCACAGAATCTGTCTCTGCGGTTAATGCAACGCAGTAGGCCTGGCTGCTTTAATTTTTGCTATACATTTTCGGGGTAACTCGGATGTACTGTAATCATTAATATTGACAAGAAAGGACTTGAGGCGTGATCTTACCACAAGTTCTTCCAGGATGCTTTCTTCGGACTGGCTGCGCTTGTGTTCGATTAGATTAGATTAGATTAGAAAAGGTCCAATAAACCAAATTTCCAGTTTTTGCTTGTTGGGTGTTTTTAGAACCGCTTTGAGTCAGGGGTATTAAAAAACACCCAAAAAGCAAAAACTGGAAATCTGGTTAATTGGTCCTTTTTAAAAAAAACTCCAGATGTTTAAATTTCTTTAATTTCCGCGTTCATAAATTCCTTTTTTTTTTTTGCAGGCCAAGTGCGAATGATGCTGATGATACCTGTTCAGTTGACGCTCAGGCGAGGAACATCCTGGAATGAGCGTCACTGACTACGGCCGTAGTCCTGTTAGATCATGCTTGATCAAGACAGTATAGCTCTGGTTCCTTGCAAGTGTCCTATTTTCTTACCTCCACGTTGGCTTGGTTTTCATGATGACCTAGCTGGTGGCCTGTGGAAACGGCTCGTAAACCTTTGACCGCCGTGGGTCAGAATCGAGACGGCTAAAAGAAAGGGGCGCGCCAATGTGGGACAGGGAAGTAATTTGTGATTGTAGACGGTATTGTTTTGATTCGCAGTATGTTGAGTCAACTGCTGTGGATGTACCTGAGCATCGCAGAACGGGGTTTCTCTTCTTTCCATTTCAGCTACCACTTATCTTCTATTTATTTTGTTTCACTGTTTACTATCCTCTATTTGATTTCGATTTTACTCATTTGATTCTCTTATTTCTCAACGCTTTTCCACTCTATTTTACCAATTGATGCTGCTGTAACAAACTTTCTGCTTTCCCTTAATTTGGCAGTGATATTAATTTTGTTTATCATGTGCCTTTTCTTTATTAATCTATTTGAATAATTTCTCATCTTCCCTGTAATTTGCCCTCAATACAATCTTAGCAAACACGCGTCTTCGCACCTTCCACAGAATTCGACATGAACACGACCACGAATACAGCACAAAAATAACACCACAAAAATCCACCTTCCCGGCACTGCTGCTCACACGATACTCTGAAATTTTCCAGGATTCTGAATATCTCAAAATTAAGCTCTAAAAGTGCGGTCTTTCTGGAATACCATAGGCCAAAATAGGGTCCCGAAGCCCTATGTAAATTTTTATGTACAGTGGTAAAAAAACACGATTAAAAAACATTTGTAGTTGCTTTTTTATTTTAATGCACAACCAGGGCTTGCGTAATTTCGACTTTTTTGGTGATAGCTGACAGAACACTCCAATCGTCTTCACCACACAACCTGATTTTTACAGTCTACTTTCGTTCGTTTCACACACAAAGGAATGAGTGCTACGCAAAGTCACTCAAACAATCATTGACTTCCCTCCAGGAGAAAAATCGCTTCGAGAGCGGTCGATTGACATTCTACCGAGATTCCTATCATCTCTCCAATGATAGCAATCATATGATTTCTGTCACCACGCAGCATACACTAGGAAGAGAGAGACAAAAACGAGAGAAAGAGAAAGAGCACGTTGTCTCGTTCGGTCGGCTGCTTGAGCTTGATGGCCTATCTACAATCACTTAGCTTAGAAAATTTCACTTAGCTTAGGAATTTGAATCAATGGAAATGAATCTGAGTTTCTACAATGGAAAAGTAATCAAATTAGAAACTGACGTTTGGTTTGGAAAATTTCAAAATCTACGGTAAGTTGACGTTTCCATATCAAAGGTAAACAAACAACTGCATAGCAACGTATATCAGCCCAGCAAGTTTTCTAAGTTGATTGTGGATGACGAACGTAAGTTGCAGACTTTCCTAAGTAACTACTTTACTTAGATGTTCTAAGCTAAGTGATTGTAGATAGGCCATGAGGCATTTTTCGTTCGTTTCGTCTTCGTGTTTACGTTCACTGACCGTCGCCAAGCAACGGCGGTCATGATAGGCGTTGTGTGTCAGCGATCAAATATCGTTTTGGGAAATGATCGCTGACTGAAAATTCTGTCGAATATCGAGCAGTCCCATTCAGTGATAGATCCCTTTTCAAGCATTGTGCACAACACTCGGCACAACAAATAAATTGACAAAACGACATTTCTTCGATGGATCAACTATGGTCCCCTTTGAACGAGCTGTCAAGTAGGACATGCCAAGAAGAAATTAAAGCTTAATTTTACGACTCAATTTATTTGTGTTCACACTCACAATAAGAACTATCCCTCAAAAGGGTACTCTCTATGCCTTTTCCTCAAAGAAGGATACTTTTACTTTCTTTCCTTTTTTCTAGTTCACCCGGCGTCACCACAGATTTACTTTTGTCATTACAGTAATATTTGTGCGAGTGTAGTACTTCAAAAGGCATTTTTAAATGCAACCAAGAGATTTGAAGATTAAAGAGAGCCTGGAGCTTATTCGAGCACGGCCAAAATCCTTTGTCTTATGCTCGATTGGTACCTCCGTTTGACAGTTCTCGTGCTTCGATTGGTACTTTTTATTTGAGTTGTCCGTTCTCTAATAAGCTCTAGGTTCTCTAGTAGAAAAGGGACCTAAAGCCCTATAGAGTTATCTAAGCCCGCGCTCACGCGGTCACTACTGGTCGGTACAAAATTTAACCTCAATCTTTTTCGTGTACGTATACGCAATACATGCGCACGTAGATAACTCTATAAGGCTTTCTAGTCAGAACTTTACCAACACATGCAAAGTATGTTTACATTACAGCTGGACGTTTGTTTGCATGCAGGTTTCCTATCTCTTTCTAGCAAAAGTTTTTTGTCAGGTGACTTCTAGCTGGTTTTTTTTTGACTGACCGCCCGATAAGTCAGCCAACATACTTCGCAGGGCTGTGACAGCTCGAGCTCGATGGCTCGATCATTGTTTGCATCAGAACACTGTGACGAAAAGTTTGTAATTTTTGGGTTAAATTATATTTTTTTCACTGGGCCTAGAAAGCCTTATGTAAATTTTTGTGTACAACGCAACGGTATAAAAACCATTTCTTTTTTTAAGGCCACGCTCCATTTTTTTTTAATTTGCATGGAAATTTTGTTACTAGGGGAAGGGGAGAGGGTTCAAAAATCATTTATTTTTACGAGCTTGCATGGTTTTTTGTCGATATACCCGATTTAAAGTTTTCCGTGTTTCAAAACTCTCCACACCAGAAAGCTCTTCGAAAAGCTCTCATCTTTTAAATAATTTAAATTAAATTCTCTCCAAAATCACAGCTGGCTGTCATCTGCCCGTTCGCGCTGTCAGCTGGAGAGTAGGCGCATTCCTCGAACGAACACATTGGCTCTTCCAACGAATATTTTGCAAGCGAAACTTTAAACTTGTAAAATATCCTCAATTTGTAACAAAAAGACTGTTTATTGGGCTGTACATAATTTTGTTTTAATGTTTAACAACTGGTGAACTACGGGTACAACAAATTTCCTATGATTTAGTGGAAGAGTTTGACTAAAAACAGTCTGGTAAGTAGTTGGCTTGCCAGAAATTCCGCTCCAAAAAATAATGCAATGGCGTAACTTTACGATTCTATTGTCCCCCAGTGATAGCGAAAGCATTGTGTTCGTGTCCGGAACTTGCCACCGAACGTCAAGTTTCAGAATGGTTCGCACCAAGCCATCCCGCCACGGCAACACCAAACGGAACCGGACCAGCTTCCAGGAGGAGAAACTGAACGCAAAGATTCGTGACTTTGACATTTTGGGTAAGCGTTTGGGAGACGATTCATAGCGGATTCACTCTAAACAGGGTTTGCCTTTCCAGCGGAAGGCCTACTGGCGAACCTGGAGTCCGTGTACAGCAACAGCTTGGACGACCAGTTGCGGAAGTTGCACTTGGTGAAGAACCGGATGCCCAAGCGGGTGCTGCAGATGAAGATGGGTGACCTGCGGCTGTTGACCGGCGTCAAGACCTTTGCAGATTTGGAGAAAATGTCCGTGGAGGCGATCGACGCGATGAGTTCTATCGGCTCGAGCCAGTTCTCGCAGAGTTTCGGCAACGGCAACGAGAAGACCGAAAAGAAGCTGTCCAAGGCCGACGAGGGTTATCTCACCGAGGACAGCGGCCTGGGCTGCAACCCGCTGCCGGACCTGATGATGTCCGCTTCGAAAGCCCGTCCGTACGGCCCGTTGGCATCGGCGATGAAGAACCGTCGCCGGAGCAAGTCCGTGTCCGGCCAGGCCACCCCGTCCAAAGGTCACGCTTCCCTCTTGCTCGGCATCAAGTCCAAGAAGACCTTCGGCGCAAGTCAATCGCTCTTCGCCGCAGCCGCCGCCGACAACAATCGCCACTCGCGGTCCAAGTTCCGGACGCCCAACGCCGCGGCAGGTCGCCTCCAGACGGTCAGCACGGATCGCGGTCTTAGCCTGATTACGCCCAAGGTGCAACCAAACACGCCGATGGCCTTACTGAGACACGCGCGCGCAGGGGAAAGCATCTACTCTATGACCGGTAGTCCGGTTATAACGGCCGCCATGGTGGAGGAAACGGCCAACGTTAACATCCCGGTCGCGAACGGAATGCTATCGATTCGACCCACCGACATGGAAAGTTTCGATGCGGGACTGCTTCAGCGTATCGACCCGGGAACGTTGGAACATCTCAAGAAGCTGCAGAGGAATCTGAACAAGATTATGCAGATCGCCGAGGAGCGTCAACTGCAGAAGCTGTGAATAGACTGGCATACTTTGTATTTTATCATTAGTTGCCTTACTTAATTTTGCAATGTCACTCATTATGTGTAGAATAATTCATGTTTGTTTGAAGATTAGTTAATTGTATCGCATGGAGAGAGGAGATAATTCTCTGATGACTGGTTCCTAATCCTTACTGAAATAGCAGTTTTTAAATGATGTCAATAAATAAATGTTCAAATTTAATCAATTCTGTTTTCTTGTAGCGGAAAAAGCAAATACAGTCCAGACTCGGTTATCCGAAGGTATTTTTGGGACTTCGGATAATCGAATCCCGAACAAAAAAAAAAAAATCGACTTTTTTTTCTATTTTTTTACTTTTAAATTCGAGTTCTGCGACCCTTTTTCTGTCTTTTTTAATGGTTGATTAACTATAAAATTATATTTTTTTCTTCAATATTTCGTCTTTGCCATTTTGGCCGCCATCTTGGATTTCAAAAAACTAAATCATTTGGAGTAGTTTAGGGGTCATACAATCAAAAATAAGACAAAGAAAAAAATATTGTTTCGATTATCCGAAGTGAAATTTTGCCAATGCCTTCTGATAATCGAGTCTGGACTGTAAACATTTTTTATTTGAGATTAGAGCAATTCTTGAGATTTCGATCTTTAGATTTTGTTTTTGTATTTTTTAGTCCGACTGAAACTTTTTTGGTGCCTTTGATATGCCCAAAGCGTAATTAGTTTGTCCATATAATTTTCCATACAAATTTGGCAGTTGTCCATACCAAAATGATACATGAAAATTCAAAAATCTCTATCTTTTTAAGGAATTTTTTGATCGGTTTGGTGTCTTCAGCAAAGTTGTCGGTATGGATAAGCACTACAGTGAACAAAAATGATACAAGGTGATTTTTTTTTGTGATTTTTAATTTAACTTTTTGTCACTAAAACTTGATTTGCAAAAAACACATTTTTTTTTGTTCTCTGATATGGGGATATCAAATGCCAACTTTTCAGAAATTTCCAGAATGTGCAAAAAATCTTTGACCGAGTTTTGATTTTTTGAATCAATACTGATTTAAAAAAAATCGAAATATCGGTCGCAATTTTTTTTTGTGTAAAATCGAATTTTCAATAAAAAAGTACGTAAGTAAAATTTTGATAAAGTGTACCATTTTCAAGTTATAGCCATTTTCAGGTATTTTTTTTTGAAAATAGTCGCAGTCAGGGTTGTTAAAATATCAAAATATCAGCTCTCAGCAACTACAATTATCCCGCCTGAATTATCATGCCTCAAATACAACTGCTCTTCTCTCCTCATTGAAACTCTCAGCGCCGAACATAGCCGAACACGTTTTGGTGTTTACCCACTCGCGATTGACATTTTCCTTTTCTCTCTCATTCCCGCTTCCACGATCCTACCGCAACAGCGTTTAACCACAAAAGCCGCCACAAAACCAATTTTGCAAACGCAGTTTAACGGGACGTCATGCGGGGTCGGATCCTAATCGCCATCTTGCGTTCTCTCATTGCAGTATTAAGAAAGATTGAGAGACTCAGCGGTGAGAGCGCATAGTCGAGGAAAAGGGGAGGAGTGATAGAGAGAGAATAACATCGCTCGGATATTTTTGGTACAGAGATAATCTATTGATAGCTTTTCTATCACTCATTTGCAACACTGGTCGCAGTTATTCATTTTTTAAAATAAGTGCCCATGTTTACACACTTAAAAAATATTTTTGAAGAGCTGAGAAAATTCTCAATATTTTGCTGATTTTGTTGATAAGACTTTTAGTTGCTGAGATTTTGCTACCGCAAACAATCAAACAAACTCGCACTTTTTCGTGTTGAACAGTTTGCCAAACTCGCAAACAAGACAAAATGAATGCAAACATTACAATGCTACAATAAAAGTTACAGAATCAAATTTATCATATTTCTAGCTTTCTTTGAAATTACCCTAAAAATCAAAGTTTTCATTTACTATTACGGTATTTGTCAATATGTTGGGCATACTAAGCAAAGCGCACTTTTAATTTGATGTATTCTCAAAGGCTGTTATTGGCAGCCTAGCTTAATTACATGAATAGAGTAATCTACGTGCGTATGTATTGCGTGTACGTACACGAAAATAAAGTGAGGTTAAATTTTGTCAGCCAGCAAAATCATATGGTGCGCTAGTGTACGTACGCGAAACGTCATAAAGGTCTGATGCAGACTCAGTGGGCAAAATTAGAGATCCTTAAAAGGGGTTTTTAGGGTCTCTAGGCAAAATTACATGGAAAAACATATATTTGGACAATTTTCGGATTTTTTTAGGGTGGTCCCATAAGGTTTTCCCTTGAAAATTAGACCGTTTCAAATGAAGATATTTTGAGTTTAAAGCAAAACACTCCTGAGATTTTTTCAGCGTTTGTAGTGCTAAATCTCCTCTTTCAAATGCAACCTGGCGTTTAAAATTTGGCTTGCGGCTTTTCGAGATATTTGAGTTTTAAATTTGCATCTTTCTAATTTTAAAATGGCTGCAACTTTTGACCATTAAGTCCAAATTGTCTTGTCAATAAATAAAAATGTTTGTTTTGTAGAGCTCTAAAAGTGCCTCTAGTATCACTTTTCTTTAAAACTTAACCCTGAATTGCCACGTTCTAAAAACATATTTTTAAAGGTTTGCTCAGATGCTTTTTTTAAATTTGGTCGTAGGAGGCGTAGATTACGAGATAAAAATTTGGTGCCTTCGACAAAGTTGCTTGAATTGGCAAGCTCAACAACTTTTTAGAAGAAAAAATAATCCCAAAAATATTCCTGAGAAATGAGATTTTCAAAATCATCCTAATCGTGAACCACCTTTATTTACAACCAAAAGCTCCAAAACTTCGCCATTTTGGGACCATCCACAGACCACTCAACCCCCTCCCCCTCGTGGAAAATCGCCAAACCTTCAACCCCCCTCCCCCCTCACCACTAAAGTGAAATTTCACGTCGGCCTATGGGAAATTTAGGTTGGAGATTCAAATATTTGTTTTTTTTGTCAAATATTTCATTGTTTAAATTTTTATATTAAAATTTCAATAGTGTTAAAATCGAGTAGGACGCAAAATGTTATGAACCCAAAAGACGTTTTAGCTGCCCCCTCAAGTAATATGCCCCTCGACAGTATCCTATTAGGAAGGTATCGGTATCAATCATTCTAAATGAAAATATATGTTCCATGGATAAATAAGCATCGAACCTTCTCAAGGAGAGAAGCCTGGGCCCGAGCAACGCGCGCACCTAATTGCAATCATTGAGCAAATTACTTTATTAGTTAAACCATCATTAAGAGCCAATAAAAAAAGTCTCCTCTTTCCCGCTCCTCGTCGTTTAAAGTAGCTTTGCTGATGTTCTGATGGCGACCAACCCGCGCCCATGGTGTATTCCGACCGCAACCTTTCTGCCACAAATTATCGCTAAGCAGCCCAGGCCAAGGTTTACCCACAGCCACGGTGTCCTTGACGTCCAAACGACCGGATATTCAACTTTAAATCTTTTGCAGATGATCCCCAACGATATTACTGGGGGTTCTTAGAGCTTGAACAAGTTCGAATTGGGTCTTATAGTTGAGTGATATTTGGGAACAACGTTGCAATCAATTACAGACTATCCCGATTCTAAGAGGATCACACTCTAAACCACGTAGAACTGATTATCAGAGAACCTTCACCATAGAGTGTGCCAAAGTGGGTAACGACAGCCAATAATTGTACCTTTGCCGCGCAAACTTCTTGGTTGAGCTTCAACCTGGGCGTTGAAAACAGTGTTCTTCAACTCAACACTCACGGGCACAGCACTTAACTCAATGACGGAATGAAGTCGGTGGTCATTAATCCCTTCTGCAGGTCAAAACGTTTTGTTGTTCTGATTATGGGAAAGTGAATCGACCTTCCAGGTATCGATTGGACAGAAACACTGAAGTAGCCATAAATGTGAATTTGTAAAACTCACCCGCATCGCATCGGGTCATTGAATTGATAACGAAAGAAGACAAGCATAAGTGGCCCGGAGAATGCTGTCCAGTGCGGTAAAACACTTGTCGAAACTGGTTCGAGAACATCGCGAGACCGTAGCCGCGAAGTTCGATCGAAATTATGGGTAACGTGATGGGTGAACTTTTGAAGATATGAGCAAATCGACGTGATTTAATGTGTTTTAATGTTTGACCTTTTTGTTTTGCTGGCCGTTCTGTACATAGTCCCAAAATTTGGTTGAAGTTGATTGCCGGATTCCCGAGTTACAATCGAAAATGTTTACTGTAGTCGGTATCCGTTTTTCAATAACTTGTGACATTTTTTTCAACAAATTACAGCTGGAGATTTAATGGCGTACTCAAAATCCGAAAATACGTATTTTCATGAAAAAATCAATTGGGAGATCTTGAGACTGATTATTATCAATTGAATGTATTTCATGAATTTTTTATTTTGAGAAAAAAATATATAATTGAAAAAAAAATCGAAAGGTTATCTCCAGAGAGTACGTGGTAACACTGTCCAACAAAATAGTTAGAGGGTGACGAGCGTGAATTCCCGGGAAAAATTTCCCGGGAAATCGACCATTTTTGGACCTCTCGATTCCCGGGAAATTCGGTCGAGACTCCCGGGAAATTTTTAACTTATAAATATCGAAGCAAACTTAGATAAACTATTAAGAAAAACATTTGAAAAAATAAAAATTGTTATGAACATTTAATGTTTTATGTTCGATGTTCAATGTTCGATGTTCAATTTCGAATAAACCAATGCTTCTCTAATCTTCTTATTCAGAAAGATTAAATTTTAACTTGTCAAAAATTCCAAACCCTAGAATTGAGAAAAATTTGGACCCCAAATTTTACCTTCAAAAATATTTTCCAGTTACACCCTAGACATGAAATCAAATATTTTATTTTCAAATATTTTTTTATTATTTCTAAGAGGGAAAGGATTTTTCAAGTTAAGTTTAATTCCGTTATCTTCTATTGAGCATAGCAATCCTCATAATCTAGTTTTTTTGTGAACATATGAATTTTCCTGATAACTCTAAATATTTCTTCAATGAAATTTTACAGTTGACCTAAAAATTACAAAAAAAAAACAGTTCAATTTGTTGTTTTGAGTCGATGTTTATCATATTGCAAAATTCCCGATACTGGAAAATTATATATTAGCTTTATTATGTAGTTTTTTTTACAAAAATCTAATAACAACTTTGTGCAACTTTTGAAAAATCACTCAGTGCGAATTAAGATTCGTAAATATTTTAAACTACAATTTTGAGTCTTAAAAGGCTCAGGAGACGATTTTGTATTTCAGAAAAAAATCAAAAGGTTTCATATAGTTCCTTAAAATTATGAGGCTGCTTAAACTAACGTTTCATAGAATTAGTTTGAATGAATTGTAACTGAATTTATTAAGAAACAAAAACAAATTTATTAACTTTCATTTCATTAAATTTTAGCACTATTGGCATAGTAAAAAAACTCTCGGGTCTCGGGAATTCCCGGGAAATGGCCAAATTCAACTCTCGATTCCCGGGAAATTGAAAATCTCGAGAATCGTCACCCTCTAAAAATAGTAGAGCAGACAATGAAAAAATGTAAGTTATGGGTTTGGTTGCGTGCTAAAATTTTCACAAAAATTCCGTTTTTTTTTTTTCAAAAATACTCAGATTTTCAAAATTTGCAATCGAAGCGAAAGCCCCTTCAAAATCGGTCCAAAAAATCAGGGGGCAAAAAAAATATTTGAGCATGAGCATGAGCATGAGCATGGTTGACTGCCAATGAGCTGCTACTCCGTTATTGACAGATCAGCTGAAGTTAAACAATGAATCAAAAATGATCAGTGGGAGCCAACCATCCGTTCACTGTTTAACCCCTGAAAACTCCGACTTTATTAGTCAATACCGGCGCCCTCCCAAGAAGCCTGCAGTTCAACAAAAGGGAGGAATGTTAGTCCGATAGTTGAAGTTGCAGACTCATCAAGCACATAGTTTTTCGCTATATACTTGTTGATACCGCTTGAGACCGTTGAATCCGCAGCATCTCCTTCAAGCATCACGTGATTAATATTTTTTGGGTTAGTAGGATAAGGTATTGGCTATTCGATGCCTCCCGAGCTACGTCGCTATGGGGAGGACTTTCATAACAGACCCTTCGGCGAGCCTTCCGAGCAGGGATGCCAGGTCTGGTGGAAGTCGAATCCGTAGACTTGTTAAAAAAAATCCAGGTGGTTGGTGTCTTGGGAACCCAAAATAGTTTTCTTTTTAAAGATTTTTTTACTAAAATTGAATTAAGGTTTTATCAAGATCAACAAAAAATTAATTTCAAATTTCATGCCTAATTTTACTAAACTATATTTCTAAAGTTGTGCTACTGTACATAAACTACAAAATATAAATGATTTTTGGAAAATATGTTTTTTCATGATTTTATGTGCATATGTCCGTTATGATGGTTATGATATATTGTGCCGTGACAGAATGACGTTTCTTTTTTTCAGTTTTTTGCCGAAACTCGGAAATTTCAAAGAAAACATCCTCAATATTTTTACAGATTCGGAAAGTAAATTAATTTGCCATGAGACATTGGGCTAAGGGTTTAACGTTTCGGTTGCTGTTCTACGTTCGTGTTTTTCGACGAGAAATTTATTCTATTTTCTGGATATGATATGCTTTGGAAAAATGGTTCCTGACCACCGGATATATTTCAGGATTCCGAAGGTGGAATCACAATATATATTTCGCCATTAAATCAAGTTTAAAAATTTTCTATACTAGCCCGGAGAATGTGTCTTATAAACACAAGGAAATGCATTTTAAAGTTGAGTTCATTGCACTCCTTTTTTCAAGACAACTCTGATTTTTTATTACAAAAAAATATTTACCATAATTTGTGAGGTACCTTATTTAGAAGCAAAGGCAACATTAACATTGAATTTATGTGTATTACATGAAAAAAGGCCACATTTTTATTCCCATCATTGTTATATAATTTGATAAACCTTCATATTACATATAATATTACTAAAATGACATTTGCAACGTTTTCAAGTGGTTTGTAAATAGCCGAAAATTTTTATCTTGCGAATGAACCATCCGATTGATTTGATGTTTTCGGCTAAGATTTTCATATTTTTCACTTTTGTCACTAAAACTTGATTTGCAAAACAAAAACACAATTTTATTTATTTTTTATTTTTCGATATGTTTAAGGAGTTTAATGTTTAATTTATAACTCGCTTAAATATTTTTTGCCTATTCTGGAAACTTCTGCAAAGTTAGCATTTGATGTCCCCTAAAACATATCAGAAAAAAAAAATAGTGATTTTTGCAAGTCATATTTTAATGACAAAAAGTGAAATAGAAAATCACTAAATTTTTTTACCGACTACCATATTTTTTCAGTGTCGTCCTTATCCATACCTACAACTTTGCCGAAGATACCAAATCGATCAAAAAAATTCCTTCCAAAGATACAAATTTTTGAATTTCCATAAATCATTTTTGTATGAACAGCTGCCAAATATGCATGGAAAATTATATGGACAAACTAATGATGCAAAATGGCTTCTTTGGGCATACCGAAGGCACCAAAAAAGTTTCAGCCGGATTAAAAAATACAAAAAAAATCGAATGACCGAAATCTCAGAGAATTGCTCATTTTTTTTTTTTTTTTTTTAATGCTCTGGGCATACAAATGTCTCGAAGCAAATTTGGTTGTAGTAATTTAGAAATATAGAAATAATAAAATTTATAAAAAAAAAATTTATAGATGGTTTGAAAAATATTTTTCCTTAGCTTTGTTTAAAATCTAAATTTGATTTCACGAATAAAAAAATAAATAAGAAAAATCACTTTAAATTTTTTTTAATGCAAAAATTAATAAAAAAAAGGTGTAGGTGGTTATGTTCTACATGATCAATATGACAAAGAACTTTGTACACAACTCCTAAAAAAATATTCAATTTTTTTTATATATTTTTAAATCATTGCCTATTTATTTAATCCTAAATAATTTATTCCAATTAAATGTTTTCAATATTTGGCACCTCTGTGGAAATAAATTGCCAAAACACCGAGAGAACCTCCCAGAGTGAACCGGCCACTCCGGGTGTGGCCAATCCGGTCAAAATGGCCATTTTCATTACCAGTTTCAAAAACCATGAATTTTGATACCCATATTGCACCAAGTCGCATGGTTTGATTAATGTCCCCCCGGTAGAACCTTCCCCAGGGCACTGGCCACTCCAGGCTGTGGCAAATATCCTATAAATGTGGTCCCAACCCCATTGTCCCAAATCATTCTGGTTTTCCGGTGACCGTCCTAACAATCTTCATTAGAACAGAATTCCTCCCAATTTGGTGCACACACTGTGTTTTTCAATGTGTCCGTGTGTGTGTGTGAGCATTAAAATTACCACCGTGGATCCGTCTTTAACGAAACCTCCGTAGGCACTGAAATTTTCTGAGGCTAATTGCTAGTTATATAGGGGAAATATACCCATTTTAATCACTCTAAGCCGTTCGACCAATTCTCATCACTTTTGCCGTTTTTCGCTATTAAATCAACATTTTCAGATGTATCAACAATGGAGAGTTGCTTGCTCACTCTTATTTGAGCTATTTATTACTTTGGAACAGTCAAAAACACTTTATGAAAGCTGTAATTCATGATCAAAGTGCTGATAGGCCGATAATAGAAATAGGCTGAGAAAGGGTATAGTTCCCCTAGTTCGCATTAAAAGTGTGGCAACATGGTGCAACATTCTCGCGTGACAGTTCCCAAAAGCAGGAGACAAGGCAAAATTTGCTAAGTGCTCTAAGCCAATCAGTAGCCAGGATTTTTATTTACACCAACAGAATTATTTTTCAATCATCGACTTGACGTGACCTCAACCCACTAGATCGATTACTTATCTATAAGCTTCCTTGGATTTAAGCCATCGCCTCATTTCTCCTAAACGACTTTGCAATTTAACGATCCTCAAAACTACTTGTAAAACAGATTGTTCAAAACGTTTTCCTAAAACATTTTTATCACGCAAAAATATAATTTCACGTCCTTCATACAATTATCAGCCGGTATGAAAATCCGTAGATTTTGGAGATCAATCCGTAGATCCGTAGGAATGGCTGAAATCCGTAGATCTACGGAGAAATCCGTAGATATGGCATCCCTGCTTCCGAGCAACGATGCTATGGGAAGGTCTTTCTAATTAGCACACCAAAACACTCGCTCACAGGTATTTAAATGCTGAATAAATGTAATTTTTCATCACGATTACCCAGACGACATTGATGATATAGGAAGGACTTTTTTACAGTCATTTACAGTAATACTTAAACTTATTTTAATGCAACAATTCACACGACGTCGTGCCTCCCGATCAACGATGATGTAGGAAGGACTTGAGCAAGCCAACCAGGATGAAACACGAAATAAAATTCTTTTCTTTTCACACACAATCACGGGGGGCAAAAAAAATATTTTTTCAAAAAACTTCAAAATTTTAAAGGAAATAGAAGTCTAGCCAACCGTAAACCATTAGAAATGCATTTTCCTGCGTTTAAAACCATATTTGGCATGTCTGTGATCGATCTAAAATATTTTTAATTTTTTTAGAATTCCAACGTACAGGCACCGCAAAAAGTTTTTTTTGGCGAAAAAAAATCTCTTCAATACTTGAATATTTTGAAAACTAATGGTTGCAAAACAACTGGGCAGTTGTAAAATGCATTTTAAAACACTCTTTTCATTCAAATGTTGAGACCATGGCTTGTTATTTGAATATTACATATTTTTTATTTTTTTGGGTGTAAAATAAATTTTGCATTATTTTATGAAATTTAATGTAATGTTACACCCTGAAATATGTAGCCCATCAGAATGGGAAACCTACTTGACAGAAGTGTCAAGCTCATATATGCATTAATTCTTCCCATTTTACATCGGTCTGATGGCCGAGCGGGCTAAGGCGCCAGTCCTTACTATTGGAGTTGGATCATCGGTTGCAACTTTTTTTTTGTGTTCACAAAAATTGTACATGCAGTGTGTGATATTAAGTGTTTTTTTTGACGAAGGTAATGTGGATGCTTTTGCATGCGATTTTACTATCGGATTTTTTTTGCTGTGTATTCTTAGTGATAGAATTCAAAATTTAACATGATATGGTTGAAATGGTCGATTTTAGTTATCGGCGATAGTCTTAGCGATAAAATTATCGAAATGGCGATAACGATAACGATGGATTATCGTTATTGTTCCGACGAAAATGATAGAACTATCATTATCATTATTGAGCCTTGATAATTTTATCGTTAACAATCTTGGATTTTATAATGTTTAAATCAATGTTTGACATAATAAACTTGCAAGTGCATTGAGCTGAATAACATAAAAATCTGATAAACCTGAATACATTAAATCGCCCCTTTCCATAAAAGAGCATGTGAACTTTCTTCACCCAAACAACAACCAAAATACACCATGCAGCGCCGTCGAGTCCATTTGTTGACCTGCTGCTGGGAGTAAACACCAAATTCTTATCTGTTGTTCCAGGAATCGCACAAAAAAAAAGAAAAAAAAAAAAAAACATTCCTCGCGGACTCGTTTATTTCCCATTCCACGCTCTCGTTTCGCCAAATCGAACATCAGTTATTATGCTTCACCTGCATGCTGTTTTGTGCCCGATTCTTCAACTTGCTTCATTTCTCCACGTCGATTTAATTGACCCGTAACTTCGCAGCGACCGCCGAATCTTCACGTCGAAGTTCGGTACTTTCGTTGCCTTTAATTCGCTTTGATAAATTTGACACATTAAAAAGCCCTCGCGGGTCTGCGGGCTTTTATTGGTCATATTTTGTGTACTTTTCGCGGAATTCCAGGCTGGAAGAGCGGTCTCCCGCTGAGGTTGACCTTTTGCCGGCGCGAGTTTCGGGGTCTGCTTTCAACTTGTGAGTAATTCTTTATGATTTTGGAGGTTCTTTAGGTACCAATTTCCTATATAACGATACATTTGATAATGTATCATTATTTTTACTTGGTTTTAGAGTGACAACTCTCAAAAGAGTCTGTTATGATTTAATTAATATCAATAGTTAATTTTATTTGTTGAAATTTGACGTTTTGAAAATTTAATTTTAACATTGTTAATTTGTTATTTTTGAAATATAACAAATATTTATTTTATGATTTAGTAAAGTTCAGAGTTGAATTTATGATTTTGGTGCTGAATCCCTGGAGAACAGCTTTCTTATCTTGTTTCTTTCTGCCAAGTTGTGCCGATTCTCTCGTTATGTTCCATTTCGGAAGCTGCTCGTACAACCTTTTTCGAAAAGTTATTGCTTCATGTAACTGCCATTAACTGTTGCGTTCTGTTTCCCTTTTATGTTCTGCTGAACTCTCCTCTTTCCCTGTTTAGCTGATGGCAAGTTTTCGCGAACCATGATGTTATGACAGAACGTGACAGTTTCGACACGATTGAACAAAGCTTCCTCACATGAGACGATCATACACGTGAAGTGGACGACGACGACGACGACGAGTGATGATCGTAAACTTGAGCTACCTTAATGCCTTCGAGAGGGGGACTACTTTATCGCGAGGTTCTCGACATCAATAACATCGCAGGTAATAATTGAATGTTGGAAGACGATGATAGGATATAGGACTGGGATTGAAGTGCGGTTCTGAGTTCTTGAGATCAGATTTCTTGGACTCGAGCAGTGATCGTATACCTTTATGTTTTGTTATGATGTTGATGGGCCCCGGAGGCAAGAAGAGAAGCGCGTGCCGGTCACATCAACAATAACGGATGAACCCCCTGCTGGCGAATTGGCGGTGACGTCTGTTGGAGTTGGAGCGCAGGGGTTCGTCGCCTGGAGGGTTTTGGCGTTGATGTTTCTTGTTTAGCTAATCAAGTTTTATTAAAACCTTCAAAATTCTTAATAGAATTTCTTTTCAATTTGACAACGAAATTTATGGCAAAACGTTTAATTATTAAGAATTTGTTTCACCAAACTTATAAATATTTTTTAATGTAACTTTTTTATTTTTTTGTAGGTTATGATCAAAACTCTTCCGAAATAAAAGGGTTTCACTTTTAACCCCTTCCCGCCTAGAGAAAAATCGTGATTTTTTACGTTTTTCTATATTACTAGTATCTGGATCGACAAAATTGGATGCAATTTTGATGGTTGTAAGTTAAGAATCTATGACATTTCCCCGAAACCCATATTACCGAAGGGACATTTACCCGATTAGTCATATCCCTGAATAGTCATTTCCCTGAATGCCATTTCGCGCGCGCTCCTGGGCACCGGGCATTTCCGCTTGACTGGGTACGGGGAAATAGCATTTTATAAAAAAAATGATGGCAATTTTTATCACATCAAACCACATATAATATTTCTTGAAAGGTTCGTATTGGCCTTGAAGGATCAACTTTCTTTTTGGATTCACTCAGAACAGACCTAGCATTTTAGGGGGGAAAGAGTGTTGAAAGGTTTGGTACTATTCATTCATATACAATGAATATTGTTACAGACTTTTTGTTATATATTCTCAAACCAAATACTTTTTACTTATAGACATGATAATAATAATTAGGCTTAGTGATTTTTCACGCTCGAAAATTGCAAATTTCACGGGGGCCTCTATTTCAAAACATTAAATTTCACGCAAATTTCGCGGAACGTGAAAATTTTTAAAATAACTCTGAAAATCTTGTGTTTAAATAACAAAAACTACTTTTCATGCTTCATTATATATTATTCTTCAATAAACTAAAAAAATCTTCACTAGAATAAATCATCAATTTTTGAACGTGACACAAAAAAATCTCCTAATTTTCAAAAAAGTTTTCATCTGTTTTATGGATGTGCTATATAAGTATATATTTTGAAACAGAATGTAGGACATACGTATTCTTATTTACTGAACAGCTTTTTTTTTAAATTCGACTAATAAAGCTAAAAAGTTTTCGCTGATTCACTTCTGTTACATAATTTTACATTTTATTGAATTTCATATCAGACCTCTAGCGTGCACAGGGTGGGGCAACATGGGGCAACTGCCCCACCATCCTCAGAAATTTGTTCTAAATTTGGTCAGGGGGTGTCCACAAATGACGTATTTTTCAAAACGTCCATATTATTGCCCCACCTTCCTCAAAGAGCTGGGCACGCTAGTGTATCAGACCAAGATTCAACTATCTTGTAAAGCCTAAATGAGTAAAATAATTTGAACTTTCTGCGACTTTAAGCCAATTTAAAATAATTTTCAAGGTTTTCATCACACATTTAAAAAACTAAATGTAAACTCAATAGGCAAAAGTAATCTAATTTGTAGCGAAATCGAAATTTTTATTCAAAATGTGAACATAAAACAAAAACAATAGTTTTTTTACTTTCACGGGAATAATTCACACAAATAATCAAATTTAAACAGGAATTAGAAAAAATGAAGTGTTTTTAGAAGGCGATTTCAAAGACAAGAAATACTCTTCATTTTACTACCTTTCAAATAAAATAGCAGTTAAATTTATATAACAGCGAATGAAAATATTACTAAATTTAGTCAATTTCTAATAAAACCTGAAAAATTTTAGCAATTCTTCAAATGGTTCATATCAAGGTTTTCGATTGAAAACTTATAAAATTTACTTAAATAATCTTTATGGATGAAATATTTTTTGTGTTGATATTAAAAAAAATATTGAGAAATTGATAAATTTCACGAATTTCACGCCGTCCACGAAATCGTCAAAAATCACTAATCCAATATTAGTAATTCAACCAGGGTATTCACTCCCTTAAATCTACAGTAGTTCATAAGATTATGTTAATGCCTATTTGAGTTTGATAAATTATTTTGAGAAAAATCCTTACAGTTTCAAAAACATAAAATTTCACGGTATTTCGCGGAAAAAGCCAAATTTCGTGGATTTCACGCTGTCTGCGAAATCGTGAAATTTCACCAACCCTAATAATAATGCAATAGAAGTTTTGTTATTTTTTATGATTCAGAAAACATACCGTGCGATTTTCGTAGTACAGAACCCCGTTCACACTGATCATTTTATTCACATCGCTAGTTTTGGATTTTGCGAAAAGTATAATCAACAAAAACTTTGTACCAGCCTGAACCTATTTGTTCGATTTTTGGGTTCATGAACACACAACAACTCGATTATCCGAAGGCCTCGGAAAAATTTCACTTCGGATAATCGAACTTCGGATAATCGAAACTTCGGATAATAGAGGCTTCGGATAATCGAGTCTGGACTGTAATTGGGTCCTAAAATTAAGCTGATATTAGTGTTCACAATGATAAAGCTTATTTTTAAAGTACAATGACCCTTTGAACGACCGCAAAGAATTTAACATGGACTTTCAATTCATTTTTTTAAAATTCACTTCCCGGCCCTTCTTGGCAGAAAAGCTCCTACTTGACAGCTCGTTCCAAGGGGACCATAGTTGATCCATCGAAAAAATGTTGTCTTGTTAATAACTTTTTTTGCATAAATAAAAAAACGTCATCAGAAATGGTTTTTAATCGTGTTTCCTACCGTTGTTCAAAAAAATTGACAAAGGGCTTTACTACCCAATTTACAACATTTAATCAACAGAATACCCGAAAAAGCTGTTTGTTCGGTAAAATTGAGAGAGAAAATAACTGTTAGTCATGGAAAAAGGCTTTAGCGAAAATAAAGATTAGGGAATATGAAAATTCGGGAAAATTTAAATTTAAATAAACGGCAATTAGCGTAAGTGTCACATCGGGGAAATGGCATTCGAGGAAATTGCCGATTAGGGGAAATGGCATTCGGGGATAAAGCCGATTAGGGGAAATGATATTCGGGGAAATGGCATTCGGGGATGTGGCTGATTAGGGGAAGTGATATTCGGGGATGTGGCCAATTAGGGGAAATGATTTTCGGGGAAATGGCATTCGGGGAAATGAGCTAGACCCGTAAGTTAACATTCTACATAAACTAATGGAAGTTGAACCAAGTTGAAAAAATGAATGGTTGCGGAGAAAGTATATTTTGAAGACAAATAGTGGTGCTCTGAAGTAACCATGGGTGTTAGAGGGTTAAATTTGATTTTAAAAATCTGTTATTATTTTTTGGAAAAATAGTGATTTTTTAGAAAAAAAAAATCGAAATTTTATACAAAAATATGTTTGACCTAAGGGACCTTTTGCATTCAAATGTTGAGACAATTGCTTGTTATTAAATTTTTTATATTTTTTAATTTTTTTGGCCCTCCTCCCCGCCTTGATAACCACCAAAGTCGAGAGACCTAAACTTCAAAATATATTTGCAACAGCCTAATTTGTTTATGCAAAATTGAATTTGCAATTGAAAAGTAATCTACAGATTTTTGATAAAGGGCTCCGTTTTCAAGATATAGCCATCGAAAGTTTTCAAAAAGGGCCAAATTCAAAAAGGGCCAAACATTCAATATTACGCCTGTCGCAGATAAGGCGTGTACATAATAATGTTTCGTAGAGATAGCTTAGAATATCAGAATTAGTGCGCAATATTTTAGAGAAGTCATTTATGACCATTTGTATTATTAGTGTCGAGTTTCGAACGAGCGACGACGCTCACGAAGCAAGAGCAACATCGGTGTGCTTTGAAATAGACAAGCAATGCGTGTGCGACTGTATTAGTGCGTCGCGAGCGTTGAGTGTAGTCGACGCAACGCGAAGCGTTGGTGTTGAAAAGAGAGAATGCGAAACACACGAAGGCGGCGCGGGAGATAGAAATTAGAGTGTTTTGTATGTGTCTGTGCACATCGGATTGTTGGTAGCGGGAGAGTAGCTTTGGTGCATCGCAAATCAGAGAGAGGTCTTTAGTCTGGTTTTCAGTGTTGAAGCGAGCAGTTTGGTTTCAAGTGGTGGGTGGTGGGATCTTGAAAAAAAGAAAAGACTCTCGCTCGGTTTAGGCCAAAAACTACGACAATGGCACAGTTGGTAGAATTTAGTGTTTAAAAATAGAATACCTTCGAAAAAATTATATTCTATGGTCCCCCACCCCCACAAGTAGTGTAAATTGTGAAAAGGTGAGCAAGTGATACAATACGAAGACTAGGAGCAACCGGTAAGTAATGCTTGAGATTTTGTTGGACAATTGGAAGAGACGACAACCCACAGTGATGTGTTTGTGCTGAGTCGGGAGAATGTAGAACCGACCGGCTCTGTTTCGGGCCGATGTTGAGTTAAAAACGTGCCGAAATATTTGATTTTCTAAGTTGTGTTTTGGAATCAAGTTGATCAAACACTGAGGGGAGATTTCAAGAATGTTGTTTTCTGCATTTTTTTTTTAGAGAGGCATTGGTTCGATTTCGTGAGGATTTCATGATTTGTGTATCATTTTACGTTTCCTTTTATTAAAATTTAAAGTTGAAGGATGCGTTGTTGTGCGGAGGATTGATTGTTTGGGTTGACAGCTGAATGTTTGTAAATGGAAAAAAGATAGATCAGTGTGAGACGACCGTTGTTTGCAGGTCAGCAATGCGGAGAACTGTGAGACGAGTGTTGCACTTTGTGACGGAACTAAGCGTCGAGCTATTTTCCTGTAGATTGGATTGGTACGGAAGCTGTTCGATGTAACCGATTGTTTTTTGGCCTGGTGTTGATTACGCTTAACAATTGGCCTGTTTTGGTACGACACCGGACTGGAGAACTATTATCTGTAGAACGAATTGATTTTAGATTACTCCGATATTCTGATAATGTTTCGATCAAAGTCTGGATGAAATGGCACGTGTTTTCTTATAAAATGAGTTTTGGTCATGGTAAGTTGTGGTACGACTGTAATTATTTGAACAATCGTGAGATGAGCGTTGCTCATTGGACATGAGGAGGAAATCGTGAGACGAGCGTGGCTCGTTGGTCACGAGGAGGGAACCGTGAGACGAGCGTTGCTTGTTGGACACGAAGAGAAAATCATGAGATCAGCGTTGCTCATTGGACATGATGAGGAAATCTAGAAAATTGCTCGTTGGTCACGAGGAGGAAACCGTGAGACGAGCGTTGCTTGTTGGACACGAGAAGGAAGCCGTGAGACGAGCGTGGCTCGTTGGTCACACGAGGAGGGAACCGTGAGACGAGCGTTGCTCGTTGGACACGAAGAGAAAATCATGAGATGAGCGTTGCTCGTTGGACATGAAGAGGAAATCGTGAGACGAGCATTGCTCGTTGGTCACGAGGAGAAAACCGTGAGACGAGCGTTGCTTGTTGGACACGAAGAGAAAATCATGAGATCAGCGTTGCTCATTGGACATGATGAGGAAATCGTAAGACGAGCATTGCTCGTTGGTCACGAGGAAGAAACCGTGAGACGAGCGTTGCTTGTTGGACACGAGAAGGAAGCCGTGAGACGAGCGTGGCTCGTTGGTCACACGAAGAGGGAACCGTGAGACGAGCGTTGCTCGTTGGACACGAAGAGAAAATCATGAGATGAGCGTTGCTCGTTGGACATGAAGAGGAAATCGTGAGACGAGCATTGCTCGTTGGACACGAAAAGAAAACAATGAGACGGGCGTTGCTCGTATGATACGAGGAAAATCATGAGAGGAGCGTTACTCGTTGGATACCATGAGGAGAAAGAATATTCTCGATTTCATTGGTAAGTTTTCAAACGAGCACTTACAATGAACTCACTTTCTTGAGCGATGAACTCCAATGCATGTAAAAAGTCACAAACAGGAATCAGGGAGTACGAAATAGGACGCGAATGTCAAGGAAATGAAGGAATTCGACGATAAATGGGAGAGAATTGAGCGAAAAGAGACCGGAAATAGACATTTTTCTCTCAATTCTCTCTCGTTTAGCACAAACGATGAACGTTTTGACCGAACGATGATCATTTTGCTTCGTGCGTTTTTGATAAGATCTGAGTGAAAAGATAATATTTTGTGAGACGAGCGTTGCTCGTTGGCCACATCAGAGTGTTTGTGAGATGAGCAGGACTAGCGTTGCTCGTTGGCATCAAGGGTATTTTGTAAGGTGAACGTTGCTCATTGAACGCAAGGGTGTATTTGTGAAAGAAAGAAGCTCTTTAGCAACAACAGAGTGATTGTAAGACGAGCGTGGCTCGTTGGCCTTAACAATGTGTTTGTATGACGAGCGTTGTTGGTCGCTGGCCAAACGGGTGTATTGGCGAGACGAGCGTTGCTTGATGGCCGTAACGGGGTATCTGTTAAACGGACGTTGCTCGTTGGCTATAGGCTATAATATATATGTTTTGTGACTTCAGATGGAGAGGGTGAAGTATAAAGGTTGATAAGACGAGCGTTACTAATTTGCTACGTAGATCGAGGTTCATGGGAGGAGCGTGACTGTTGGCTGCAGGTTTGAAATTAGTTGGAGTTGTTCAACCTTTACGATGAAGCCTTTCTGTGGGTTTGTAGAGAAAACTAGAGGTGGAATAGGAAAATAGTCGAGTTTGATGAAATCAATCACTTATGATGGAGGGTAGATTGATAAAATATACGCTTTCGCTTCGGGCTTTGGTTGAGTTTCTGGAAAGAGTTCAGAAATTATAGTTGAGTTTTTGGGGATGAAGCTGGTTGCTAACGGGAGGAATTGTGGAATTCAGGTTTACCAGTCGGTTTGAGGCGAAACATTTTAAGTTGGAGCATATTTGTAGGGAGATGTTAAATTGTGTTCATTACGAACGAGAATTGTCGTGAGTTTGAGAGTGTCTTTCAGTAAAAGGAGGCTGGGGAGAATTTTAGAAAAATTGGTTTTAAGCGATTATAATCAATGTGTTTATGAATTTGAGTCAGTTTGTGGCGTGGGTTTGAGAAAGGGTAGCTTGAAGGCTTACATGAGTTGTATTGGAGCCTTTGATTGAGTTTTAAAGAGAATTAAAAAAATAAGTTGGTTTTGATTTAGAGATATTTGATTGACATTCTAGGGAGAGTTTAAAGATTATGATGAGCCAAAAACCGCTGTGCTCAAGAATTTGATTTCTGGTGAGAATTAAAAATGAGCGTAACGCAAAGAATGATCGATGTGCTTGAGAGTTTGATCAGTTTCATGTGAAGTTTTGAGGAGCGGTATTTGATGGTCTTGATTTCAGGGAGGAATGATTTGTTTTCTAGGCAGATTTGTTTTTTCTTAGTAATGAAGGGATTATGATTGTGAGCGGAAAATCGCTGTGATTTGGAATTTGGTCAATGTTGATAATTTGAAAGATGATGATTGCGGGCATCGATGTTTTGAGAAATTCAATCAGTTTGATGCGAAGACTTTAAAAAGAGTATTCTTCTAGTGAGAATTAAAGATGATTGTGAGTAAAGGACTCACTGTATTTATAAACTTCATTTCGAGTAGGAATTAGAAGATGAGGATTGCGAGCAGGAGTAATATATGTGTGGAGAGTCTTGAGAAGCGGTAACCTGAGGACCCACACACCTTTCTGTTAATGCCAATTATTGAACTTCTAGAGAGAATTAAAAGATGATTGAGAGCTGGAAAAATCGTTTTGTTTGGTTTGAGGCAAAGATTTGAGAATCGGTAATCGATATGGCGCATTGGTTGTTTTGAAAAAGTAGTCTAGAAATGATCGATGTGTTTGGGAAATTCGTTTAATTTGAAGCAAGTGGCCTAGAGCCTTCACGTCTAAGTTGGAGCCTAGACTGGAGCTTGTGATTGTGTTTCAAGAGAGATGTTAAATGTTGATCATTGCAATCGAGAACTTTCGTAAGTTTTAGAGCGTCAGTCAGTATCACATTTCTGTAGAGAATATAAGAAAAGTTGGTTTTGGGCGATAATAATCGATGTGATTATGAATTTGGGTCAGTTTGTGGCGTGGATTTGAGAAATGGTAGCTTGAAGGCTTACATGAGTTGGATTGGAGCTTTTGATTGAGTTCTGAAGAGAATTCAAAAATGAGTTGGTTTTGATCGATGATGATTTGATTGAAATTTAGGGGAGAGTTTAAATATGGCGATTGTGTGCAAAAACTGCTAGGCTTAAGATATTGATTCCTAGGGGAAAAATGATTTCTAGTGAAAAAAAAGAATGATGATAACGATCAAACTAATAGATGTGTTTGAGAATTTGAGGAAGATTTGATTGACAATTTAGGGAGAGTTTAAATATGATGATTGTGAATAAAAAGTGCTGTTTTTCTTCAGAATTTGATTTCTGTGAGAATTTAAAGAATGATTGTAGTGAGAAAAAAAAAGATGTACCTGAGATTTTTGATCAGTTTGACAGTTTGCTGCAAATATTTGAAGAGCGGTATTTTGATAGTCTTGATTTATTTACTAGGAGGATTTGTTTTGTGAGCGGAAATCGCTGTGTTTTGGGATTTCATCGCTGTGGACATTTTAAAAGATGATGATTGAGAGCTACGATGTGTTTGATTATTTTTTTTAATCAGTTTGATGCCAAGATTTGATGATGATAAGCAAATCGTTGTTCTTATGAATTTGATTTCAGCTGAGAATAAAAAAATGAGCGTAGCGCCCAGAATGATCGATGTGTTTGGAAGTTTTGGTCAGTTTGATGTGAAGATTTGAAGAGTGGTATTTGGTAGTCTTGATTTGTTTTCAAGGAGGAATCATTTGTTTCTAGGGTAGTGAAGAAATAATGAATGCGAGTGGGAAATCGCTGTGCTTTGAGATTTAATCTCTGTGGTTGATGATGATTTGGCGAGTTTCTATGTGTTTGATAGTTTTAATAAGTTTGATGCGAAGATTTGAAAAAGTGTCCTGATGACCTATACGCATTGCGTTAGAGCGTTTGTTTGATAACCTAGGGAGAATTTAAAGATGATTGTGAGTAAAGAAATGACTGTGCTAAAGATTTTATTTCCTGGCGAGAATGTTTCATTCAATTTGATGCAAAGATTTAGGAAACGGAGGCTTAATGACCCACAGGGCTTTATGTTGTATCCTTCGCCTGAATTTTTAGGAAGAATTTTACGATGATGATGAGTAAAAATTTTGCGATGAGAAATTCTGTCAGTTTTAAGGACGGTTGTGGCTATTTTTTTCTCTGTTAAACAGAGTACAGGAGAAGGAAAATGTCGCAGATAAGGCGTGTACATAATAATGTTTCGTAGAGATAGCTTCAAGGGGGTTGACACTTCGAATATTTTCATTCGAATCATTCCGGTAATTCCAGAATGAACCCAGAATGATGATGGAATGATGCTTGGAATGAAGCATTTTTTTCTGATTCTTCCTAATACCATTTTTGCGTGCTAGGCCAGCTGCCATTCGCTTCAATGAAAAGTAAACATGTTTTTTGGAGTCGAAAAACTGCTGACGGCGAAAATCCTCCTTGTAAGGGCAATGTTCCTGAGTGTTCCTGTGTCCTGTTCCGTCGTCGATCGTGGAGGTAGCTCACTTCCGTAGGTGCCGGAGGTGGTAGGTACCGGATTCAGGGTGCCAGTACGGTGGCGGCAATAGTGACGGAGCAGATTCGCTTGGATAAAAGTTGGTTAGTGAATTTTTCTACAATTATTTTGGTAGCTCAAAGAACCGTGCTGCGATCAAGATTGTTCCGATGTGACTCGTCTTAAGTGTGAATTTTGAGGGTTTTTCAACTATGTACCTATTTCTCTTAAAGGAACTAGACTCCCTCAAAACATCTTTTGCGTGTCCACCGCCAACTCCCCCACCGAAGGACATCATTGGAGCCATCGCGTTAACTGCTGGTGATTAATTAAGCCTACTTTACAAGATAGGCCTCTTCGACGGAGAACCTACCGTGCAGCATGTTGCACCAGAACCCACCAAGAGTTCAGGACTTCAAACAGCTTTACCCTGCCTCGCCCCAAGACCTCCCGAACGAGGTGACAACCCTGTTGATGGCTGTTTTGTAACCGCGAGCTTTGTCGGTTTGCACTCTATTAAAGGGACATGACGCAAAGGCCAAAGAACCGGTCAACAACAAAGTTCCGGAGATGCCGTACGTGCATCCGCAGCACTAGAAAAATCTGTGATTCATTCCGGATGAATGGACCTGAAACCGTTAAAGTTCAAGTAGAGGAACGGCGTCGAACGAGCGAGTGGCCATCGCGTAAAGTTACGAAGTGCAGCGGGTCGTCGTGGTTAATCGGATTGAACGTTTCGACGGATGCGACCGAGTTCAAGTACAGCAAGTGTCTGCCGGTGACGCGGTATTTGAATCGACGCCGTTGGCCGAAGATCATCATCATGCTAAAGAAATGTGAGGTATTTCGCAGAACTCAGCCAGAAGCTAAAGCCCGGCAGTAAGGTGGCCGTCGTACCAGTTCTTTCACCATCTTGCCGAAATATCTTACCCAGTGGACGACTGATCGCGATCGCGAAGAAGGCGGAAATGTTTGGCCCAAGATGCAGATCAAGGCCGTCCAAGTGCAGGACAAAAATCTTAAGCTTAAGCCGACGCTGACGGACGACGGCCGGCAATGTCGCGTACTTCTACGACCCGACACTGGGACGCCGACGAGTAGAACATCGCGACCACGCAGTCGTTTCGAGGCGACTTCCGGGGAGAACATGGCCAGAAAAATTAAGTAGCCCGCGTTTACTTGAACAACCCATAATCCAACTCTTTATTCCAGACAAAATCTAAACCCACCAGATCATGTTCTGACATGACACGAATATACCACCGCTCTCAAAGGAACTGTCGATCAACCCAAATTAACGGACACGGAATCGCCGTGAAACGTGGTTGGACGGAGCACTATGAACCTAACGATTTCTACATCAATCCGACGAAGTTGGCCGAGGCGCCAAATGGAGGAATGACCATCGCGAGGGATAACGAGGTGCAACCAATTGACACGCGGTCGACAAGAAGGTCATTTTTGCGGATAGAACCGAGTCTAGTACGACGAGTTTCTGCTGACGAAGGGGAACCAGGCTGTGCTCTAAAAATGGCCACCGAGGCCACGCAACGTTCAAGAGATTTTGGAAAGTCCAGAATCCGGGCTGCGATCGGAGCAGCAGCCCCACAGCAGGCCCATTCGGTGGCGGTGATGAAGAAGAAGGACTACGAGGTGGTGGTGATTTATTTGAGTCATTCACTGTCTTAGGTTTACGAGGATCCCTACACCAGTTTAGAGGCCAACGCGGAGTTGCCCGGAAGCGACGACGCATGCAGCTGCGTAGCGATTAAACCTGACCAGCAACCGAGCTGGATTCAGACGAAGCGCTGCGGCTAAGGACGTCGACTCAAACAATCAAATGTGCTGGTAAAGAAGCTTATCGACAAACAGAGAGCTTCCGCTTGTTTCAGGCGCTGACCCAATTCCCACACCAACGATTTTAAAGAAAAAGCAAAAATAAACATGGAAAAGAATCGCTATTATTTTGCACATGAAAAATTAAAATCGTAACGAAGATCAGTACCAGTACGGATACCGTTTTGATTGCTCAGTTTGGAATAACGCGTCGAATCCAGGTTGACGTTAACGGCGGTGATGTTGTTGTTGGCTCTTCTTTATCATCTGTAGCGAGTGCGGTAAGGTGGGCCATGATTGTTGACAGCAGCTGAAAAATAGAGGTCTTTTTTTGGTATCTTCAGCCTCTGCCATAAAACAGGCCGTTCCGGTGATCTGAGACAGCAGGCCAGATTCTACCGTATGATGGAACTAGCACTGGAAAAGAAGCTTGTCTTGCTACTTCCGAACCGGCACGAGTATAGCAGTTTGCAGATAACTGAGCACCAACTATTTCCGGAACTTACTCTCTCCTAGGCAAATCCGCCCCTCGCTAATAAATGCGTGCTGGAACTGACCAACGATGGCCACTCCGTAGGTTTTCTTTGGGTCTAAATCGCCGAAAAGAATCGGAGAGAACCAATCACGCAAAAGTGCTTCTGTTTTTGTTGTCGAATGTTTTGACGTTTACACGCTTATCTGGAAAACTCATATTATAGAACACATCATTCTCATCATTCCAATCATTCCGGAATGAAACTGGAATTATTCCAGAATGATCGAGTGTCAACCCCCTTGGATAGCTTAGAATATCAGAATTAGTGCGCAATATTTTAGAGAAGTCATTTATGACCATTTGTATTATTAGTGTCGAGTTTCGAACGAGCGACGACGCTCACGAAGCAAGAGCAACATCGGTGTGCTTTGAAATAGACAAGCAATGCGTGTGCGACTGTATTAGTGCGTCGCGAGCGTTGAGTGTAGTCGACGCAACGCGAAGCGTTGGTGTTGAAAAGAGATGCGAAACACACGAAGGCGGCGCGGGAGATAGAAATTAGAGTGTTTTGTGTGTCTGTGCACATCGGATTGTTGGTAGCGGGAGAGTAGCTTTGGTGCATCGCAAATCAGAGAGAGGTCTTTAGTCTGGTTTTCAGTGTTGAAGCGAGCAGTTTGGTTTCAAGTGGTGGGTGGTGGGATCTTGAAAAAAAGAAAAGACTCTCGCTCGGTTTAGGCCAAAAACTACGACAACGCCCTTTTGAAATGTTAGTCTGGATTATATTTTTTGAATATATTTAATTTTTCTGTTCAATCCTATCAATAATTTTCTCCTCTCGTTATAGACAAGAGGAGAAAATTATAGTATTTTTGTTTTGAGCTTTGCATGGGAAAACTAATAATGCAAAATTTGACATAAGCTTATTTTCAAAAAATAAAATTAAACATCTCGAAAAAAATCAAAATTCTATAAAAACACTTATAAGTGTTCGTGTATAATTGACATTGTTTTGAAAATAAGCTCAATATTAAGCTGTAACTTATGATGGTTCGAAATGAATACATTTTTTAATTGGTAGAACAAACAAATTTGAAGAACATGTTATGCATGAGCATGAGCATGAGAGACCACCCATGGTTGTCCTTCTCCGTTGCTGAACAGGACCATAATATCCCATCAGCACAACCGGTCACACGCTTCAACGATCAAATGATGTTTCCCTTATCAACAGCATGCATGAATGCGCTGAAAAGATAAAACATCACGATCATCAAAACTAGAGCCGGTGCGAATAGGAAACAGTCGTTGGCCACCAACGGCGCCCGCCATGTCAGTTTGTAGATCTCGAGGGAATGGGACGGGAATGTTAGTTAGCACAGGCTGCTACCAAGGGTGGGTTCTATACGATATCCACACCCCGCGTGTGCCGGAAAACTACTTCTACTTGGGATTTTGTTAGTGGGTAAGGGTAATGGCCAGGATTCAACATAGAGGATGATGATGCGACCCAATAATCAATAAATTTTGTTTAATGGTGTGATGTATTATGCATTCTCAAGGCAATCAGTCGGAGTATGCGGATGAGACTATTCCCGGTTATTTGGTGTTAAGTTTAGCATAAATGATTCAATCTTATACAGCCGGCTGTGGAAAGATAAAACCAACTAAAATGCGAAAACGCGAAACCGCCCGGATCGAAATACACGCACAATCGGGGGGACAACAAAGACGGAAACGGCAACGAAAATCCTGCGTGATGACCGCGACGCACACCGTTCAAATTCTCCAACGCAACTCAAATTTGAACAACATGTTATGCATGAAAATCTAAATTGACATGAAAGTTCTTGCCTATATTTTGGTCAAGGAATTGTTTATTTAAATGGATGTGATTTTTGAGGTGAAAATGTTTACATTAGAAATGTAATAATTTGATGTTAAACCTTATTGGTACCGTAAAACGGGTGACTTTGATAGCCGGGGTGACTTTGATAGGATCGCGATTTTTCCGCAAAATGAACAGTACAATTAAAATACTTACGGAATGGTTTAGAATCATACAGACTGTGGTAGAGAAGTGTTCGAAGTACCTCAAGAAGAACTTTTCATAAAATTTTGAAAAGTTCAAAAAGTTAGTTAACTATAGATAAGAAAATGTTGATGAAAGTAATTATTTTAAACTTCTCAAAGTGTCATGATTTTCTCAATGAACATGATTTTGAATCGGAAAACGGAATGCATTTTCGGATTTCTTGGATAATTTTCCACTAGGAGAAAGTTAAATAAGTTTGTAAATACTAAATAATATGTGTTTTTGAAACACAAGTTAAAACAATCGTCAAGTTTATAAGCAATTTCAGTTGAACAAATTTCATGTAAAATGTGAAAACTTGTGATTCGTGCTTCAAATTCAATATAAAATGCAATATAAATCGATAATTTTATAAACAAAACTAGTTGTAACAAATTTCAGGCAAAATTCTGACTTTTTAACAATTTTACCTGAAATTTATATGTATTTTGTTAAAAAGCTTATAAACTTAGTTAACTCAATATAAACATTGATTTTTTTTCTTAAAAACTTTATCAGCTACTTTAGTGATGGTAAATTTAACGTACAAATAAAGTTTGAACATCTTAAATATGATTTTAACAAAAAAACTATGACTATCAAAGTCACTTCGGAATATAAACTAAGATTTTTGAACGTAGTTATTTTTCTGAACACTATTGAAAAAAACTTTTTTTTCCAAAACAGTGCATGGACTTTGTTTGGCCTACCCCAGTACATGTTTTAAAAATAATGATCTTGAGAAAAACCTTACCTGTTGGAAAATATTCCAAAAACAAATTGAAATCCTATCAAAGTCACCCCGGATTACGGTAATCGAAAACTTTGTGATATTTAGAAATGTTGCACAATTTTCATTAAGTTTCATTCAACTTATTTTTTTTGTAAAAAATCCTCTTTATTCCTTTTCAACCTTAAAAAATACTTTTATTTTCTTTATTGAAAATTACATTGCAATTGAACAACATGCTTTTTTGAACTTTCAGCTTTAAACTTTAGTTTCGCTGCCTGTATTTTTTGAGGAAGATGTTTTAATTTATTGAAAAAATAGTATAATTAATAACAACATATTAAGAATACATCACGTTTACATTTCCATTTTTTGTCTAATAGGCTACCTTGAGGCATTTGAAAAAATAATTTGGGAATAGAATATTGAATATTATAATTTCACAAATAGTTTCAAATAAAAAAATAGATTAAAAGAGCCCAAAGATACTTCTAAAATTTCTCTTGAAACGCATTTAAGCCGACAACTTCACATGTAAAAGATATGTAATTGATTAAAAGAAAGTTCAATAAAGCAAATTTTATTAAAAAGAAGGAACATGTATTTAGAATGGAGGTGAGTAAGCAGAGGCCATCAGAATTGAAGATTCTCTTTATAAAAATTTGGAATTAGTGGTACACATGACCATTAGTTAAAAAACAACAAAACATAAATCCCAAACCATAAGAACCCCTGCCCCCAGAAAAAGGAAGAAGATCCCAACTCTCGATCGCGGCCTCGCGTTGGAGCGCAGGAACGAACTTGAAGGCTCCTCCGATCATCATCGTCATCGCTCAGTGATGATTGTCATTAGCACTGCTGCTGGACGGTGGTCAGTGGCCACTTCAACCTGATCTTCTCGAAATGATGATGCGCCGGCCCGGTCGCGGAGAGGGAGCAATGATGTTTTAGTCCGTTTCGGTCGGCGCTGGCGAGTGGAAGCAAAACAATATTCTCGGCGGGATCGCGTTCTTTGGAGGAAAGTTTGAATCTCCGGTCGGGTCGGGTGCAGTATAAGCGGATTATCAGCCCTGTGGATTGTGGTCAGTGATTACAAGGAGTTCGACTGAATGTGTGTGGGGGGTATTTACATAAGCGTAATCAAATTTAATTTCGGTGGATCAAGTGCGCTCGTGGAAGAGGTTGGCCTGGATTTGAATTAGAATAGAGAGCTTAGAATAGAGAATAGAGTTGATTTTTTTAATGTGAGTGAGTGGATAACAAGAAGACTGAGAAATAGGAAGGTTCGTTAACTCATGCGTTAAGTGGACTTTGCGGTGATCACCTGCTGAGCAGACAGTGGATTGAGTGGTTTGAATTCATGGATTTAACAAGTTACGAGGAATTTGATGTGAGAATCTTTCTTTGGGGTGATGTTAAGTTAGTTGGATTTTTTGTTATAATGTGCAGATGAATTTTTAATAGAATGAAGACATAAAATTTCGAAATTAGAACAGCTGAAATAAAATAAAAACATAAATATATAAAAAAATTATATTTGTTTATGATTATATTATTATGATTATAGGGTGCCCAGTATATGAATATTGTTCCTTGAGCTAATTTAGGCTGGTACAAATTTTATTTAAAGTTTTTGTCCCCCCCCCCCTTCAATGTTGGCCCGAAAAATCAGGGGGCAAAAAAAATATTTTTTCAAAAAACTTCAATATTTTTATGAAAATTTAAGTGCAATTAGTTAAAATCAATTTAAAATGAATTCCCCTGCGTTTAGAATCATTTTTAGCATGTTTGGGTTGATTTAAAAATCTTTAGAATTTTTGAAATTTTCTATGTCTACTATCGCAAAGTTTTTTTTTTTCGTTAAAATTTTTGTTTTCGTCAAATTTTAAAATTTTTGCAAACTTTTGTTGCAAAACAACTGAACTAGTGTAAAATACATTTTAAAACACTTTTTCCATGCAAATGTTGAAACAATGGCATGTTATTTTAATATTTATATATTTTTTATTTTTTTTGGCCCCCCCCCATTTTTGTATAAAAAACACTTTTTTCACCAGCTTTAAACTCGGGTATCAATGAGTTAGTCTCACTCAATTTCGCTCAAAATTTGCACAGATGCTTAAAATAACCTAAAACCCGTCCTCAGATTGTGGAGCAGGGGGTCATTTTTTCTGGGCACCCAAATGTTGCAGTCATGCTGAACTTGATAGAGCAATGTTCAAAGCACGAGTTGCAGTTTTCTATATTTGTGGAAAAAATGATGAGACTGTTACAAAATCGATTTTTTTTAATACTCTCGACTTGTTACAGTGTTTTTGCCTTCCTCACCTTACTGAGGAAAGGCTATCAAATCACTTGAAAAACGAAATTCTTAATTTGACCTCCTAGACCCACCTTCATGTATACTTATCGACTCAGAATCACATTCTGAGCAAATGTCTGTGTGTGTGGTGGGATGTTGATCAACAAAATTTGCACTGAGTTATCTCGACACTGGCTGACCCGATTTTGATCTCATTTGATCCGTCTTGGCGTCTTGGGGTCCCATAAGTCGCTATTGAAAATGATAAAGTTTAGTTAAGTCGACGGTAACATTTCAAAAGGCATCATGTACATTTTGACACATTCTGGGTTATTGCATATTCTGAAAGTACTCCTAATAAGCTACCTCTCCACCAAAAATGAGCAAAAGTTACTTCAGTAAAGTCGGTTTAATCATGATTTTAAATAAAGTAACATAAACAAAATCTCTGCAATCAGCAGTCTCTGTTTATACAGCCCTGTCAACCTGTCAAACAAAAGACTACATGAACCTCGTGACAAAAAAAAGCATCATGAAAAAAGCGCCATGTACATTCTGCGAAGAAAAACGAATCATAACAAAGCGTCCCCCTCAATGACAGCAGGGTGATATAGACGTTGGTGATTTCAAAAGAAGTTATGTTTGTTTTTCTCAAATAAAATTACGGAAATGATGTTTTATTGAATTTGGATGATCAAGTATCAATAAAAGCAACGTTTTTTTATCGTTTGTTATCATTAGAACATCTTATTTTGCTTTTATATTAAAATGGGAATTGAAAATGGATGCTCAACATTCAAATGCGTTTTTCTCAAAAAGGATGGTGAGTACATGATGCTTTTTGAAATGTTGGCATCGAAGTACTTCAAAAGTTATGCTAGAAAAAACGATTTTAACATAAGTCCAGAAGATTGTAAAAAGGATTTTTGTAAGAAACCTCGTCATGTTATTAGAGCGTCCAATTTCTCGGGGTTACAAAATTCCCGGGAAACGGGAATTTTTTTACAAATTTCCCGGGAAATCCCGGGAATTCCCGGGAAATTTGAAATTTAACGAAAATTATTATAATCCTGTTTCTGATTAATCTTTTGCAATGAAATTGTATAGAAAAGCAACTTTAATGGTCAAAATGAGTGTGCAACTTTGAGAAAACACAAGAAATTTCTTATTTTTAAGTTTTCAAATCGTCTCAAATGAAAGAAAATATTGTTATTATTTTTGTTGAGAAGAATTTTTTTAAACCAAAGTGTTTTGACAGTGAAAATCTATGCTCCACAACTGTAAAATTGCTTTTAAATTTGTCTTAGTGACCACAAAGTTAAAATTAAAAAAACCAAAAAATTCAACTTTTGATGAAATAAATAATCATTGAATTTACCTTAAAAATCTAATTTCTAGCGCTTTTTAACTTGAAACACTATTTTTTAACTTGAAAATTTGATACGAAGTTGTTTTTTAATGGTTTTTCATGTTTTTTTATATGATTTTAGTTATATGGTAGTCAGCCTAATAAATCAATTAGATTAAAATAACTTTGAGTTTTTAAAAGCGGTTGAAATTCAATAATATTTTTTCATATATAACCCTCTTACGCCCTTGGTAGATCACGTGCTTCATACATTTATAACTTCAATATGTAATTTCTCGAATACTTAGTTCAAGGTAAAAAAAAAGTCAAAAAAATCTCTATGTTGATCTTGGCCGGAAGATGTAAATATCTTATTTTCAAATGATATTACAAAAATAACATTAAAAAAGGTTGTCATAAATAATATAATTTAAATTCATTCCATAACAGCATGAGTTTTGTTGTCCAACATATAAGCAAATTAATATTCCTAGTGGTGAATGCTTCAGAAATAAATATTATCTGAATTAAATCTTGGCATGAAATTAAAAGACAAACTGATTAGTTCAATATGAACAGCAGATGGAAATAAATAAAATCAAATCAGGTTCTCCAATTATTATTTTTTGTAAAATTTCAAAACATTGTTGCCAAAAATGTAGGGAAATGTATACTTCTGCTTGTATTTCGGGAATTCCCGGGAAATTTTTTCCCGGGACGGGAAATTGGATGCTCTACATGTTATACATTTTTAGAAAGGTATTCGAAAGACCTTTTCGACGAATTCAATAGATTGCAGATCTGACAACTCTATCAAAAGTTATAAGCACTTAAGTGTTATTTATGAACTTTTTAGAGGCCGGATCTCAGATATTACCTAGCATTACACTCAAAATGTGAAGAAGGCACCAACCACCTAATGGTGGATTTAGTAACGTTTTTTTTTACAGAAAGCTGGTTCAAACTGAAGAGTGGATTTTTTTTAATTCCCGGCCATATTTTTCCGTAGCATCAGAAATTTTTTTTTTTCTAATTGAGGATAGTAGTGTTAACTGAACATATTTTTAGAGCGATTCCACGAACAGGACGTTGTTAAGACCTCACCGTTCTGCCTGAAATTTTCAGGGGTTGTTTGGACATATAAAACTAGCATCTGGGCCAACTATGAGCCTTCAAAAATCTTAAAATGTCTTGAGGGCCAATTTCAATAAAATCCCAAAATTCAACAAGGCTCCTGAAGAGCAAAAAAATACAGCAAATTGAAGGGTGAAGCATCTCCATTGACCAAATCTATCAGCATTTATTAAAAAAATTTAAACTCAAATGAAAAAACCCGATACCTACTTTAATATAAATCGTTGTTTTAGCTAGTTTAAAAAAAAGTTTCATCGTAGAAATTCATGTAGGTCAGCTTTGTGAGTAAAGCCATACAAAATTATACAGTTCTTGTGCAAACAAAATATTTCAAATTTGTGGAAGTCAAATCAAGCACATTCAGAGAGCAATGCGGCTTAGCTCAGATCGATGATGAATAGGATGGATTCTAGCCAACATGAGCTTTACCTTCTAAATCGGCTCGAAAAAACAGGTGGAAAAAATATTTTTCTCAAAAAACTTCAAAATTTAAATGTAAATTTAAGTGCAATCAGCGTAAAGCATGTTTGGGTTTATACAAAAATACTTTTAATTTCAGAAAATTTTCGATATGAAGTACCGCAAAAAGTTTTCTTTTGCTATTATTTTTGTTTTCGTCCGCAATTTTGCATGCAAATAATTGGAAAGTTTCCTTATCATGTTTGTATTTTTTTTTCAATTAAGGTGAAGCCATCAATCATTAAAGAAAAATGATTACCCCTCTAAAATGCTCTGTGCTAAGATCAATTATACGAATTGTTGCATCAAGATGAATCAGCATATGGTGCCTTGAATGTATTGAAGTATTTTTTGATCTCAAAAGTTGAATAATTTTGTGAAGCAATAATTGACTGCCTGAAATTCACAAAATCACAGTCAAAAACTGGCTCAATCGCAGTCATTAAACGACCGTTTTCATTCTTGCTTAAATCTCAGCTTAGACGTGGTTTTGTTTAGCAATGCCTCTGAAAAAAGGCCATTCCGTGATTGACAAAAAAGTAAACTTAACTTTCGTACCACAAAACCACTGCAACTGTCCACCCACTGTGGTCCAGTGTCGTCCAGAAAACGTGGAATGAATTTCGTCCATTGCACCGTTGCACCACCGTTTTGTCCCAGTTTTTTGCAGCCACTCCAAGTCTTTCGTCCTTCTAGGATAAAAGAATCTATTTTAGACCTATTTTCGTCAAAATTGAAGGTTGTTGGTACTGACCCTTTTAATTAAAAAAAGGGATTGCAATTTTTCATGGATCAAGAATAGGACACAGTAAGTGACTTCGCTAAACTCTCGGAAGCTCCTCTCTTCTACGATAACAAAGTTAAAAATCAACAAACGAAGAAATAAAGAACGAGTGCTTGTGCGCCATCAAGAATTCAAATGAGATGCAAATTCAACCAGTGATAATGCGATTATTAGTGATTTTAAGTGTGGCCACCGTCATTGTCGGGACGGCGGTGCACGCCGGGACAGTGGCCAGTCCCACGGTGGTGTCGTACGCCGGGGATGTTGCTGGTGGGGGTGTCGTGGAAGTGGCCAACAGTGGCGGTGCAGTGCTAGTGCTGAAAAGGCCAACGGCGGGGGCCAGGAACGGCACGAACCAAGTGCTGCTGCCGAGGCCAAGGTCCATCCAGAGCGGTGGTGGAATGTTGACGAGAGCGGATTCCAGCGAGAAGAACGTGTACCGGACGAAGATGTCAAAGCTGAAGATCATCCTGCTGGCGGATATGCTTAACGATATTGTGAGTATTGACTTGGTGGAGAATGATGGCTTACGGTTAAGCAACAATTAATCTTGAGTTTTTTTTAATGGTATTATGTGAGTTTCCAGCAGTTTTTGTTTTTTCTTAATGTTCTTTGTCAAAATGGTCATGTTTGTAACATAACTACCTGCGACATTTTTGCGTTTTTCTTAGAGCAATCTAGGATATTTCTGAATTGTTTTCAAATAAAAGGTTTTTTTTTAATTTTTCTTGAGCTCAGACAATTATTTTTAGAATCTTTTGTTCACGTCACGTTGTTTTTTGTTTTCCTTAATTTTAGATACATTCATATGCATTAATCTTAAGTTTAAAAAAATGCATAGCCAAGGCAAAGTTAAAAGTTATTTCATTATTTGAAAATTTGAAGAAAATTGATTGTTAAAATTGTTCAACTTCCATGGATTGTTTTTCTAGTAGGCATCATCTAATCATCAAATATATACAATATCTCAATTGTTAATCAAAATCAGAAAAGTGTCAAATATTTTCCAATTGACCAATCAATCGAGAAGGACATTTGTATCACAAATTGCTACATATTTGCCTGACCGGATGCTTTTGCCACCACACTTGGCACACACCTGCTGGCAGCCAAAATGCACTTTGTTTATTATTCCAATCCCAATCAATCTGTCGTCAAACAGAGCTCGGGATTCCCAGGTGCGGCGATCGGTTCGATGAGTAAAACAATATCTCACTATTCGCATAAACGTACACATCCTGTGTCAGTTGACAAAAGTGCTGCCCCCCTTCGACAAATTGAATTAACAAAGCGTAAAATGTTTGCACTAAATAACGCAAAATCCGTTCCACTGCGCTAAAACGGGGGAAAAGTTTAGCTTCCAATTCATTCGTGAGAGCGCAGATCCGGAAAAAGTGATATTGTGTCCAATCAAAAATGCTCGCCAAATCGCCAAATATCGCCCCTGGAAGGTCGAAAAAAATGCTTTGCTTGATGGGGAAGGTAGCAAAAAATAACTCCCAAGTGAGATTAGAAAAAAGGTATTATGTCCTCTGTTGAACCTTCCCGCTGTTTAGAAAACTGCTTTTTCAGACATCAAGAGCGTAGTATAATATTTTAGTATTATAAAAAATATGATTTTAAGCGATTTTTCATTAACATTTCTGATTACATTTAAAATATAAACGAATTACTACTAGTCCAATAATGGGAAACAAACCCTAATCGTTATGCAAAATGTGCTGGCACCAAACAAATTCGAATGGAGAATAGAAAATTTATAGAATTTTTAACCAGGTCCACTGGGGAGGGAAAAATGTGCCAAAAAGGGGCCTTTCGACGTCCTGCCATTCGCATTTCGATACGTTTCGTGTGGGCCTTGAGGGACTTTGGACCTTGGTTCAGGTAGGATACATTTTTCAAATTATCAAAAACAAATCCAGTGTGTGTTTGTGTGGTTGGAGCTGAAATTTGATGTTCAATTATCTCTTGATGAAAACAAATTATTTGTCCTCCTAGATTTCAGCCAAAATTTTTTAACATTTTTTAATGTGGTTGAAACTTTTTGGGTGCATTTCGAATGCCAAAGAAGCCAGTTTGAATCATCTCTATCCTTTGAAGGTTTTTTTCGAATTGGTTTCTCGGCAAAGTTGTAGCTATACCTGCTAATGTTTGAACAATCCACCTCAGAGCAATTCTCTACGAAATCCGTCTTTTTTCTTAAATTTTAATTTTTGTATTTTTTAATCCGACTGAAACTTTTTTGGTGTCTTCGGTATGCCCAAAGAAGCCATTTTGCACTATTAGTTTGTCCATATAATTTTCCATACAAATTTGGCAGCTGGCCATACAAAAATGATGTATGAAAATTCAAAAATCTGTATCTTTTGAAGGAATTTTTTGATCGATTTGGTGTCTTCGGCAAAGTTGTAGGTAGGGATATGGACTACACTGAAAAAAAATATGCACGGTAAAAAAAATTTGGTGATTTTTAATTTAGCTTTTTGTCACTAAAACTTGATTTGCAAAAAAACACTTTTTTTATTTTTTTTATTTTTTTATATGTTTTAGAGGATATCAAATGCCAACTTTTCAGAAATTTCCAGGTTATGCAAAAAATCTTTGAGCGAGTTATGAATTTTTGAATCAATACTGATTTTTTCAAAAAAATCGAAAAATTGGACGCAAAAAATTTTTAACCTAATTTTTCGATGTAAAATCAAATTTGCAATCAAAAAGTACTCTAGTGAAATTTTGATAAAGTGCACCGATTTCTAGTTAAATCCATTTTTAGGTGACTTTTTTGAAAATAGTCGCAGTTTTTCATTTTTTAAAATTAGTGTACATGTTTGCCCACTTTTGATTTTTTTTTTGAAAAGTTGAGAAATTTCTCTATATTTTGCTTTAGAACTTTGTTGATACGACCCTTAGTTGCTGAGATATTGCCATGCAAAGGTTAAAAACAGGAAAATTGATGTTTTCTAAGTCCCACCCAAACAACACACCATTTTCCAAAGTCAATATCTCAGCAACTATTGGTCCGATTTTCAATGTTAAAATATGAAACATACGTAAAATTTTCCGATTTTTTCGAAAAAAACATTTTAAAAGGGCGTAATATTGAATGTTTGGCCCTTTTGAAATGTTAGTCTTGATTTAAAAATTTTGAAAATATTTTTTTCGAAAAGATCGGAAAATTTCACGAATGTTTCATATTTTAGCATTGAGAATCGGACCATTAGTTGCTGAGATATCGACATTAGAAAATGGTGTGCTGTTTGGGTGGGACTTAGAAAACATCAATTTTCCTGTTTTTAAACCTTTGCATGGCAATATCTCAGCAACTAAGGGTCGTATCAACAAAATTCAAAAATGCAAAATATAGAAAATTTTCTTAGCTTTTCAAAAATATTTTTTTCAAAAGTGGGCAAACATTTACACTAATTTAAAAAAATTAAAAACTGCGACTATTTTCACAAAAGTTACCTAAAAATGGATTTAACTTGAAAACGGTGCACTTTATCAAAATTTTACTAGAGTACTTTTTGATTGCAAATTTGATTTCACATCGAAAAATGAAGTTGAAAAATTTTTGCTACCAATTTTTCGATTTTTTTGAAAAAATCAGTATTGATTAAAAAATTTATAACTCGGTCAATGATTTTTGCACAACCTGGAAATTTCTGAAAAGTTGGCATTTGATGTCCTCTAAAACATATCAAAAAATAAAAAAAAAATAAAAAATGTGTTTTTTTGCTATTTAAGTTAAATAAAAAATCCCCAAAATGTTTCTTACCGTGCATCATTTTTTTCAGTATAGTCCATATCCATACCTACAACTTTGCCGAAGACACCAAATCGATCAAAAAATTCCTTCAAAAGATACAGATTTTTGAATTTTCATACATTATTTTTGTATGGCCAGCTGCCAAATTTGTATGGAAAATTATATGGACAAACTAATGGTGCAAAATGGCTTCTTTGGGCATACCGAAGGCACCAAAAAAGTTTTAGTCGGATTAAAAAATACAAAAAATCGAATGACCGAAATCTGAGAGAATGATCATAAGTGCAGTGCTTCTAGGGACGCGCAGTCCTGTTTTTTTCGTGATGATTTTCGTCTCTTTTGTGTCGCTGTTTGTGTGCATGGGGTGATTGGTCATTATAATTGAAGAGGTTTACATCGCAGTCGGGAGCTGGTTGGATGATCCTGGAACTGAATTTGGTGAGAGCGTTCTAATTTATATCTTATTATATTACTGCATTTTAATGTTCATAATATTTATCAACCAATGCCCATTACTTCATTCGTCGGTGAAGTATCCCATCAAACCCTTTCCCTTCCAAATCCGGATATCTTGGAGGTCGTCTAAGTTCTTAGGCATCTCTATAGGGTATCCAATCATCAAATCCCTCCCCACCTCCCCCGTTGATCGTGAGGAGTTGACCAAAAGGACAAATGAGTGGTGATGTGTCATTCGGCACATTCCTGACGCATTTATTTTCCTTATCGGCGCCAACCTAGCTATTGCGAGCTTTATGCTCGGCTAGAGTACGGTCAACCAAGCTAAGCTAAGCTAAGCTAATGACCGAAATCTGAGAGAATTGCTCCTCAACGAATCATCTTAGCGGTTAACTTTACGCAGCTGGCCTGGCCGTTTAGAAAAGAAGGATGTTAGAAGTAATCGCCCAGGCATTCTTCAGGATGCTTCCTAATGGATGGCTGGATTTAGATTATAAAAGAAAAAAGGTCTAAAAATAACTTTATATTCATTATTTTATCCCCTTTGAAATCATAGGGTTGATCTTGATTTTTTTTGGCTGATCAGAACACCTTAAGAAGCAAGTCAAACATCGATTTTTTTTGTTGAACAATTGCTGCACAAGCCTTTTTATACGTCAATTATTGAACAAGTGTTATAAAATTTGGTCAATTGTTCACATTTTGATCAAAAAACTATTGTCAAACCACATGAATGCTAAATCTAGCAACGAATTACGAATAGTTCATTTTGGAGTTTATTCTGACTTAAATGAAACTTGTTTGTAGAACTTTCAAAAAAAAAAAATGGATTTTTTGTCTCCTGAAAATAAATAAATAAATGAAAATAGTGTTTTTTAAGAAATCATTTTTAGTGACAAAATGTGATTCTGAAAATCGCCAATTTTATTTCCTTGCATCAATTTATCTAACTGAAGTCTTCATCAATATCTAAGACTTTGTCGGAGACACCAAATCAATAAAAAAAAAAATTTTACATACAACTTTTGTTTGGAGGGCTGCCAAATTTGTATGGAAAACAAACTGATGACGCAAAATGGCTTCTTCGGGCACATGGAATGCACCCAACTAGTTTTACCCAGAATAAAAAAAATTAAAACTTGAAAAGCATGCTAATTTCGTGGAGAATTGTTCAACAACAAGTTGTTGTTCTTTGTAGTTTTTGCCTTTTATAATATTGAACTTGAAACCCCCATTCTTTTTTTCCTGACATACATACATAATTTAAAAAATATAACTGTTTTACTTGAAACATAATATTCGAATAATTGTTGAACAATATTAACATAACTTTTTATAAAAAAATACAAGACATAGCCAGAAAATTACAATTATTATTTTGTTCAATCGCACTTCCATTCCATGACACGATAACGCCAATTATGGCACTTGTTGGAGAGCACGTGGAGATCTCTGTTATGGTATCATAAAAAAAGGAAATCCCATATCATCACATACATCTGATACAGTTAAATTAGGGGTCAATGACAACACCTGACGCGTGCTACGGATCTCTCTTCGTTCGTCGTTGAACAGTCGTTGCGTTGCCGTTTCTGGTGCCGTTGACTTGCGCGCTCGCCATCATTCTTGCTCGCGCGACAAGCGACCAAAACGGTCAACGATTAGCAGCAGCACCATTCGGATGAAATGAGAAACAAGAGAAGAAATCAGAATCGGAGGAATACCAGGTGGACAAACTTGTCCCGCAACACACAGCGACCGTGGTGAGTTCAAGATGGATCGGTTGGACTGCGCGGTTTGTTCTAGTTTCCTTCGGTGGTGCGCGGGGAGGATCAGTTTTGGAGAGCACGTACAAGGTTGATAGTCGAGCAGGTCCGAACGAGTGGAGGGTAGAATTACCGTAAACCACAAAAGTTGAACTCGAACAAACTCGATGGAACGCAATCTGGCCACAGCGGTGGGCTTCAAGGGGTTACGTAACTTAACTTAAGCTTTTTCTAAATTAATTTTGAATCAATGTGCCTCCCAAACTGCAATGCTTTAGGAGAGATGCTGGTCGCTATTTTTTTAACTTGATGCATTTTCAAAAAAACAACGCCCGCTTTTGAAAAAAACGTAGTGAACTTACCCGTAGGCGTGCCTTCCGATCAAAGATGATATAACATGAGCTTCTTTTTGCAATTTGATTTCAATAATTTCAAAAATCTGGTTTGTTTCAATTACATTTTCCTTTCAAACATCACATAAATTGAAGGCTGGTGATTTGTTTGTCAATATTTAAAAAGGACACACTCCCGTTAAAATAAAAACAAACCGAAAGTACGTAACCCCTTACAAAAAGACCAACCGCGTACAGTGGGACAAACCTGAAAAATAGATAAGACTGCCGAGCACGCGGCCAGATCCGTACCTTAGGACAAAGTTTTATTTCGTTTTAAAACTAAGTTATCGCTGCTGGTGACGGGTTTAATTTTCACTTCTGGTTTTGGCTCTATTCCAACACACTTGGAGTTGTACCCGGAGTTGAACTTCTGCTTTCCGGTCGATGCAAGGTGTTTGTGAAACTTGCAATTATAAAGTTGACAAGTGATGAGCAAATTGAAAGCAACGTGAATGGATTGAACGTGGTCGAAAAAATACACAATAAAAATACAAGATTTCATTGAATGTCTAAGAATGCTCGACTGTGTTGGCTCATGTGGGTTCGGTTGATTAAGCATGCAAGGTGGTTTGGCGATCCAAATAGCGTGCCGAAAATTTCAAAGTAGCGCACATAAATAAAGATTTCCGTTAGCCGATACACGTTGGAATGTTCTAAATGGACTGATTCTCAATGACCAAAAAATGTTGCAAACTGATCAGGCATGACATGAAAGGAAGCTTAATGGTGGGATCGATTTTTTTTATCCAGTTTGTTATTGTATTCATACTAAATTTGGGTCAACAACGTAAATCTTGTGCATGTTTGCATGGAATGGTCATTCATAAAAGGTTTTCATAAAAATTCTTTACTTTTTCGTAAACCGTTTAGCGGAAACATACCCTTTCTCGGTTTATTTATATTATCAGCTTTTCAAAACGTTGGTCATGAATTACAGCTTCTATAAAGTGTGTTGACTATTTCAAAGTTATAAACAACTCAAATAAATGTGAGCAAGCAACTCTCTATTGTTGATGTGTCTGAAAATGTTGTTTGAATAGCGGAAACTGAAAAAGGGATGAGAATAGGTCGAATAGCTTAGTGTGACGAAAATAGGTATATTTTCTCTGCCTTTGTATTTTGTCAATCTGTACCTGAGCAGTTCTCTCAGATTTCGGTCACCCGATTTTTTTTTTGTATTTTTTAATCCGACTGAAACTTTTTTTGTGCCTTCGGTATGCCCAAAGAAGCCATTTCGCATCATTAGTTTTTCCTTATAATTTTCCATACAAATTTGGCAGCTAGCCATACAAAAATGATGTATGAAAATTTAAAAATCTGTATCTTTTGAAGGAATTTTTTGATCGATTTGGTGTCTTCGGCAAAGGTGTAGGTATTGACATGGGTTACACTGAAAAAAAAATGATACACGGTAAAACAAAAAAATTGTGATTTCTTATTCAAGTTTTTGTCACTAACACTTGATTTGCAAAAAAAAAACACTATTTTAATTTTTTTTTATTTTTGATATGTTTTAGAGTACATCAAATGCCAACTTTTCAGAAATTTCCAGATTGTGCAAAAAATCTTTGGGGACCATTCATAAACCACGTGGACACTTTTTTTGGGAATCTCGTACCCCCCCCCCCTTCGTGGACAATTCTCCATACAAAAAAAAATCTTTTTTGTATGGAGCGTGGACAATCACCATAACCCCCAAAAGTGTCCACGTGGTTTATGGATGGTCCCTTGAGCGAGTTATGAATTTTTGAATCAATACTGATTTTTTCAAAAAAATCGAAAAATTGGACGCAAAAAATTTTTAACCTAATTTTTCGATGTAAAATCGAATTTGCAATCAAAAAGTACTTAAGTGAATTTTGATAAAGTGCACCGTTTTCAAGTTAAAACCATGTTTAGGTAACTTTTTGAAAATAGTCGTATTTTTTCATTTTTTTTTAAATAAGTGCCCATGTTTGCCCACTTTAAAAAAAATATTTTTGAAAGTCTGAGAAAATTCTCTATATTTCGCTTTATTGAACATTGTTGACCCATAGTTGCTGAGACATTGCCATGCAAAGGTTAAAAAACAGGAAAATTTATGTTTTCTAAGTCTCACCCAAACAACCCACCATTTTCGAATGTCGATATCTCAGCAACTATAGGTCCGATTTACAATGTTAAAACATGAAACATTCGTGAAATTTTGTGATATTTTCGAAAAAAAAATTTAAAAATTTAATATCAAGACTACCATTTCAAACGTGCCAAACATTCAATATTTCGCCCTTTGAAAATGTTAGTCTCGGTTTAAAAATTTTGAAAATATTTTTTTTGAAAAAAGTCGGAAAATTTCACAAATGTTTCATATTTAATCATTGTAAATCGGACCTATAGTTGCTGAGATATCGACATTCGAAAATGGTGGGTTGTTTGGGTGAGACTTAGAAAACATAAATTTTCCTGTTTTTTAATCTTTGCATGGCAATATCTCAGCAACAAAAGGTCGTATCAACAAAGTTCAAATGTGCAAAATATAGAGAATTTTCTCAGCTTTTCAAAAACATTTCTTTTAAAAGTGGGCAAACATGTGCACTAATTTTAAAAAATGAAAAACTGCGAATATTTTCAAAAAAGCCACCTAAAAATGGATTTAACTTGAAAACGGTGCACTTTATCAAAATTTCAAAGAAGAACTTTTTGATTGCAAATTTAATTTTACATCAAAAATTAAAGTTGAAAAATTTTTGCGACCAATTTATCGATTTTTTGAAAAAAATCAGTATAGATTCAAAAAATCATTACTCGCTCAAAATGTTTTGCACAACCTGGAAATTTCTGAAAAGTTGGCATTTGATGTCCTCCTAACCATATCAAAAAATAAAAAAAAAAAAATGTGTTTTTTTGCAAATCAAGTTTTAGTGACAAAAAGTTAAATAAAAAATCACCACATTTTTTTTACCGTGTATCATTTTGTTTTCAGTGTAGTCCATATCCATACCTACAACTTTGCCAAAGACACCAAATCGATCAAAAAATTCCTTCAAAAAATACAGATTTTTTAATGTTCATACATCATTTTTGTATGGACAGCTGCCAAATTTGTATGGAAAATTATATGGACAAACTTATGATGTAAAATGGCTTCTTTGGACATACCGAAGGCACCAAAAAAGTTTCAGTCAGATTAAAAAATACAAAAATTAAAATTTAAGAAAACAGACCGATATCGTAGAGAATTGCTCACCTTAAAAATGGATTTTCCGATCGATTTTGTGTGTTTTTGGCAAAGTTGTAGGTATGATTCTTAATTTGGTTGGGATATTTAAGAAAAAATACACCAGGAAATATTTTATTTCGTTTTTTAACTAACTTTATTTCCGTTATTTGAAATAAATTCTTAAAAACATATTCTAACATTTTTGATTTTGTTACGATTCATTATTTGGAATCGAATCATGAGCAAAAAATCATGTTTTTTTATTCTAAACATCAATTTCGGATTCTGCGACCCCATTTTAATCAAATTTAAATGGTTGATTGCCTTAATAAATTCATATTTTCAATATTCATCACCGCCATTTTGGGCGCCATCTTGTATTTAAAACTTCTAAATCATTTGAGAGTTGTTTAGGTTTCATACTCAAGTTAAACCATCAAAAATAAAAAATTTCGAAACCTTCCGATAATCGAGACTTGACTTTATTTGTTTTAGAGGACTAAAAATAGATTTAGAGTAACTAGAGTGTATGTTGTTTAAAAATCCTGTATAGGAATTTTGAATGAAATAAATATTTTTGATTTTAATATTTTATTAAAAATTGCATAAAGTACACCTTTTCATTTGTTTGTTTGGGTAAAATTTTCAGAAAAAAAGTTTTTTTTTCTTTTTGAAAAAGTAAATACAACTGCAAAATATATTTTCATTTAAAGCTGAGAAAATTTGCTACAATTTTCGTTCAATGTTTAAAAAGGAACTTTGGTGAAATTTTCTGCGCTTTGTATTAAAAATAATGTTGACGTCAAATCAAGCCCTACTTTTTTAAATGTTCATAATGAGTGTATTAGCGATTTTTAAAAGAATCATGCTTTAGATCAATTCTCTGTTGTAGGATTTTTCTTTAAAAATCGGGTTTCAGTGTACTTTTTTTTCACTTAAAGTTGATGTTGTCCCATCAAGCGTATTTTTCAGTTTTGTTTTTTTTTATATGTAAAGGAACTAAAAAAAAGTTTGGGGTCATTTTTAGTGGGATTTTTTTGTGGAAATATTAGTTTTTTAAAAGGAAAAAAACGAAGTGCCTGTGAATGCCAGTGACCACGGTGGTAGCAAAAGTGCACCGGTTCTGGTGGAACTTTTTGTTCAAGATCATTTGAAGTCCGGGCCACGGTTTCGTGCTTTCGGCCCATCTCTTCCAAGTGTTCTTGCCAAAAGAAGATTAATTTGATTGTGTGTGTCGAGTGGCTACAAGATAAAAAAAAATCAAAATTTCAATTGTGTGAAAAAATCAGGAAAATGTCGTGTCAGTGTCAAAACTAAACTAGAGAAGAAGGTTGAAAAGATGGCGTGGAAGCGAGCTACCTTCGAGCCGAAGCGTCCAGTGGTCGTCATGGAGAAGCATGGCTTCCAACCGGCCTGTTGCCCATAGAGGAAAGGCAACATCGGTTGAGCGGATGCAACTGCTCAGCAAGCCACATTGGACACTGAATTTGGGTGAGAGCATTCTTATTATTTCGTGTTGAGTTGTGGAGTACACTAATTTTGTCCCTCATAAAATGGCGGCATGACGTTGAATTTAGACAACAAACTTTGAGGAGATGAGACTGCTGCAGCTGTAACTAAGCTGTTACAAAAATAATTCGGTGCCTACTGCGACCGATCGGGTTAGCTCGCTCCGTACTCAATCTATTTTCAATTTATGGTAGTCCATCCTAATTTAGGTGAAGCATATATTTATCACTAATCAAGTTACTTTTTAGTAATGTTTGATGTCCCTAACCCTTTTTCAGTTTTGTGCAAGAATGGTTTAATTGTTCTCAAAAAAGACGTATTATTTGATGCCCATGGAATTTTTTATGTGTATGGTAGAAGTTTTCAGTTAATATGGTTACATTTTTTATGTTACAAAAGGAGTTGTTATGTATCATTAGCTAGTCCTTGTCACAAATTTTTAGATATTCACATCTCTTTGCAATGCTTTGTCTGCTTTGGATGATGTCTAAGATTTAATTTTATGTTTTATTTCAGCGCTGCTGATTTTTTAACTGCATTTTTGATTTACTTGTTTTAGTTTAAATTCAATAATTTTAGCTTTACTACAATTCAACCATTTTTCAGTATTTTTATTCTTGAATTTTAAATGCTGAATCTAGTTTAATAACTTATACTTCTTTACAGTCTCTTTTCCGGGTTTCAACAACATTTATTGTACATTTATTCACAATTGTTTAAACAAGAAATTTATCAAACTTATATTTTCCATAATCCATTAATAATTTTAACTCAACAGTTTTTGGATCCATCTGGTGTCTACATTTAATGAATATTCGATAGAGTTTTGTCTGATTACAGGTATCTATTGTAAAATTAAATGTCAGGTCCGCTATTAGAACCAGCTGCTAAAATTGGGACTATAAACTGTCCACATGATATTGAAACTAGGCCTTGACAACTGTTCCGAAGCTCTTGTTCTCTACATCCCTAAAAGTTTGGTTTCAGCCGCTGCATATTATTTTCTTTGCACTGATGTTTTTGTCAATAAAATTATTGTTTTCAATAACAAATAATTTTTAATATTATTGCATGTAATATTCTCATCCAAGTTCCTGTCCCTTAAAAAAACATTTATATGATTAAATTTTATAATAAGTTATATGGGACTATTTAATATTTAGTACAAGAATTAGTTGTTGAATAAGATCATTTTATTTTATTTTTTCTTTGATTTGAACTTCGAAACATTTGTTAAGATCTGAAAACACATTTTTATATTTTATATTATTATTATATTTGTGATATTTTTTATTTAATATTTTAAATACATCTATTATATTTATCATTATTATATTACCATTACCATTAGACCGAGTAGTGCGGTGCCTGTGTGGACGCTCAGTCCTGTTTTTTCGTGTTATTTTCCGTCTCTTTTGTGTCGCTGTTCGAGTGCATGGGGTGATTGGATTTCTTCTTCTTCTTTTTTCATTTTTTTTTTGTTCGCGCGTTCGTTGGCCGATGAATTTTATTTTTGTTCTCTTTATATAATTTTCGATAGAAACGATCCGATTTTTGTTTTTTGAGACAAGCAAGTCGTATTGCTGGATTAAGTCCTTTCCATATCATCGAGGATCGGAAGGCACGTCGACGGATATGTTTTAAGGCTTATGATATAAAATAATTTTAATGAATGAAGCCCTTCCTACATCACCGTTGATCGGAAGGCACGCCGACGGAGAATTTCTGGAGAATCGCGGTCGAATTCCCGTGTTCTTACCACTGGTCGTGGCCGGCGTCAGTATTGATCAGCACGATAGGGACCTTTGAAAATTGCGAAGGGGTGATGATTGGTTCCTACTTTTCATCTGTGGTCCACGGAGCAATGTTTGGGGGTCCTGGTCAATAACGAAGTAGCAGCTACGGGTAGACACCAATGCTATGCTATGCTATGCTTTGCTTCCTTTTGCGTGCGTGTGAAGGTGCGGCTCGCTCTGGCTGTCCCGATGACAGTAAGCCAGTTCGATTTGCGATGCCTTTTCGTTGGGTCGCAAAATTTTTTGCGTCCGTTGTCGGTGTGCAACAACAACAAAACCTTATCATACCATTTCAGTTCGATAAACATTGTAACTCGTCGTTCGCAACGTTAACCAGTACCTCACTAAACATCAATCATTTAAAACTCGTTAAATCATCTCAAGTTAAAAATTGCACTGTTCAATCCTTCATTCATTAATTTCATATGATTTTGGTTCTATCTTTCCACAGCCGGCTGTCTAAGACTAAATCATTTCATTTAAAATTTAACAATAGATAAACGGGAAATGTCTCATCCGCAGCATCCGATTGCTTGCCTTGAGAATAAAACAAAATACCGTTAAACAAACACTATGATTTTGGGTCGCATCATCATCTTCTATGATGAATCCTGACCAAACACCCTATCCTACTAACAAGTTTTCAGGTTCCTGGCGCTCGTGGGGTGTAAGCACAGAGTAAATCAGCTGCCCTAGTAGCAACCTGCGCTAACTAACATTCCCGTCCCTTAAAATCGAGGTCTACAAACTGACATGGCGGGCGCCGTTGGTGGCCAATGACTGTTACCTATTCGCAACTGATCTAGCTTTAGCAATCATGGTGTTTTATCTTTTCAGCGCATTCATACATGCTGTTGATAAGGCAAACACCACTAGATCGTCGAAGCCTATCATCAGTAGTGCTGAAAGGATATTACGGTTCTGTTCAGCAACGGAGGGGCAACCATGGGTGATCTCTCATGCTCATGCTCATGCTCATGCTCATTATATTACCATTACCATTAGACCATTACTCTCTATATTTCAAATGGCGTTGAAAAACTTCCAACATCATTGTTTTTCAGGACCACTTTAAATACCATCATGGAGTCTTTTTAATAAAATTCAGTAGTTATTTCTTGTTAAGTCTCGATTTTGGAATCAGTAATATTTTTGTTAAGCAGTTTTCCAAGACTTAATTGTTAATTAGTTTTCCAAGACATAATTATTCAATTGGATGAATTGCTATTTTTTTAAGCATTTCCAATAAATGACAAACCTATGTCTGCCTAGTTTTTTTATGTATTATTTTTATTTACAATTGTATAATAAAATTCCTGCTTCCAAAATTGGGACAGTTGTTTAAATTTTAGGCTTTGAAAGCTGTTTCGAAGCTTTTGTTACCTAGCCTTTACAATTCCAGCGGCTTTTGGTATATTTAATTTTACAAGCACCCTAATGTTCTTTTTTCTATAATTTGCTATTTTAATTTGTTTTATTTTCATTACAAGATAAGATATTCAATTGATTTATGTTGATTAAAAATAATAGATGCTTCGAAACAACTTCCAAAGTTTATGGCATATATTGACTATTATTTGTTATACATTATATATTTTCTATTTGTTTTCATTATGTTATATAACCCATATTACCATATATTTCAAACGCCTAACAACCCCAAAAATACTAACCCTTCTCAAAAAATAATCCCAGGGCCTTCATATATTTTATGGACTGGATGAGGGAGTCGTGGATCGCCTGGCCCAAGTCACATGAATGTCATTGTCTATTTAATCATATCATAACAAATGGTTGGATTGAGAATGATAATCTTTTAAGGTCCTTAAAATATAAGTCGGTTACTAACCGAACCGTCTCAGTTGAAACATACTGTGGTCATGGCCAAGTGCTGCCAAGACGGGGGTACTAATACATACATACATACATACATACATAAAGGAACTAAAAAAAGTTTGGGATAGTGAAAAATCTGGAACCAAAGCAATATTTTTTCAAAAAATATTTGATGTTTGAACAAAAATCTGCAATAGTGTTATGGTCAATTCCAAATTTAATTTTTAGATGCCAATTCAAATTTCAACAAAAAATGACCTCACATTTATTTTTTGGTAAAGTGCACCGTTTTCATGTTTGAAACATTTTAAGGTGTTTTTTTTTTTTCTAAAATTGTACAGTTTATTGCTATTTATAAATAATCCATGATGAAAAAGCAACTCTGAAACATTTTTCTGAGAAATTTTCCTACAACTTTTGTTTTTGTTTATTTTGTTGATAGACTGTTGAGATTCAGCCTGAAAAATAATTGGGGAAAAAAAGAGTTTGTCTCAGTGTCATCTAATTATCTCTCATTTTTCTACTAGCGATATCTCGAAATTAATTAGATCGATGGCCATTCATTACTTTTGTAAAATTTTCTGCTAATTAAAATTGAATTGAATAAAATCATAAGTATTATTTAAAATGGTTTTATTTAAAAATGGCTACAATTAAAAAAAAAATCAACTTTATCTAGATTTCTAAAATGTTTCTTTATTCAAATATTAGCATAGGTACATGGTCAACATGAACTCATTGATACTTCAGGATTGTATTAAAAAGTATGTCAATTGGTAATCGTTGACCAATTCTGCTGAATTTGACGCGTTGTGAAGACATTCATTTATTTAAATCCTGATAAACACATATCTTTACATTATCTTACTGTTAAATATGCCCTCAGTTAAAATGTCGCTTTTTCCGTCTGTTTTGTTGGCTCTTTGGCTTCTGCCCAATTCAATTCCCAAAAAGTGCACACTTTTCAAAAAGGCACATAATTAGCGCCTTCTACGTTATCACTTCTGGCCTGTTCCCTGGACCAGCTCGCGTTCCTTTCCTTTCGGAGGCCCTCCTCATGCCATGTGTGTTGTTCTTTCCTCTTGTTTTTGTTTGATGATTGATGAACTCGATAAACGGCCAACGTACCGTAACAACCTCCAGGAGGTCCCCCCTCCGAAACTTGTCGATTTTTTTTTTGTTTTTGGGCTGGCGATGTTATTTTTGCAGGTTCTCTCGCATGCGGTTGATGACGATCATCGGGGGCCTGATGATGGGCGCTCAAAGGTAGGCACTCGAGTTGCGAAAACAAGTTGCCCGCGCGGAATCGTAAAAATCTGACCCTCCCGGGTCCACTCTCCCTCGTGGGTAATAACACTTGCCAACTGGTTTTTTGTTGAAATCTTTTTTGAGGAAGTGGAAGATTCCTTTCGCGGGGATGCTGTCGGGCCGGGTAAATGCTTGTGATCTGATCATTAGTAGTGTATTTAGTCATGTTTAGATGGGCTTTTACGATTTCGGGTTTTGTGTTTGTGGCGATACTGTTAGTTTTGGAGGTTAAGCTGGGCGAAACTGCTGTTTTTGGGTGTGTTTAATTGAGTCCCAGTTTTGTGTATGTTCTTGGCCCGTTTTTTGGGACCGCCGCTGTAATGTAACATAACTGTGGTTTCTTGTTTCAGATTAGGCAATTAAGTTAAGAAGTTTACTAAGTTAGATCTGCGAATCGGATCATCAATTTTAGTAGGCTTTTATAATTAGAACTACGATTTGGATTCAGTGGAAAAATCAATACCAAATGTGCAACAATCAATAACGGCGCCTTCCTTGTTAAAAATGTAGATCGTAAATTTACCTGTACGAATGTTTGCAACGTTTTAATTCAGATGAATACTTTTACAACCTTTTAAATAGAGCAACCATGGATGTTTTGTAAGCTGCTTTCCATGATTCCATGTGTCCACTTGGTCAACGTCCAATCTGTCCACGGTGCGACCCACTGCAATTGATGAAGGGTGTGTTGTTCCATCGGGCACAACCGTCGTCGTCACTCATTCCGCAGAACATCCAACATCTATTCCGGGGAAGGACAGATGGCCGGCACCCGAATGCCGCGCGCGCGAGAATTGTAAATTATTTATTCATGAGTTTGTTTTAGCTGTTTGGCATAATGAATCTGACGTTCTGATTCCGGCGGCGGCGGTCCGGATGGTTTTAAATCTCCCTTTGCTTCGGGAGAGGTGACCACGGAATGAAACGGGGTTGGTGTTTGCTCCTTGTGCCCGGGGTTTTGTAATCAATTAGCCACGCCAAATCGTGCGGAAAGTGGGGATCCGACAGTGCTCATGTATCGAGAGGATGATTTAAAGCTGTCGTGTTGTGTCATAATAATATGGGGGTTCGCATCAAACCACGCCGGCCGGCCAGCCGGCCTTATGCTAATCGGAATTTACATCCCAATTGACGGGTCTAATGCGGCCGTTGTGACGCGTTATTGATTTATATCGAGTGAGATTATTAGGTGTGGATGTAGAACCAACCACCAACGGCAAACACATCAGCATTAGAGAGTCTGCTGGACTGCTGGGATGTGTTTCAGGAATTGATTAGGAGAGATTTGATCGGCCAATTGGCACGCAATCATAACCTCATTTACATCTGTAACGAACCATCAGTCATTGCGTGATTGAGTGCAAACTTGGGCGCCTTTGACAAACTGATCGACTTTAATTGGAATTGGACATGTGTTATTTTTAGAACATAATTCGCAATTCTTGCATATCGTTTGCATTGATTTATCATTTGTTTATTGTTGTGTTCCAGTATAAAAATGTTCCGATTATCACGATTTTTTTTTTAAATTCAAAAATCAAAATCAAATTATTCGCTCTACAGCATTGCCTTGGCGTTCTCGATTGCGAGATTCCTACTCGAAAGTAGGTGTCCGAAGGCTTGATTGTTGAGGCAATTGCAAATCTCTTTTTACACCTTAGCCTCCATCCACCCTGGGATCCGAACTGACGACCTTTGGATTGTGAGTCCATCTGCCTACCAGCGACTCCACCGAGGCAGGACCCAGGGAGACGACTCCTACACCTGGATTGAGCTAACGACCTAACCCTCTAGGTTAGACCGGGACCAACACTTACTTTCCCGTCCGATGGAAGGCTTGGTCAGACAAATCACGTATCGAAAAATGCCACCGCGACCGTCTGGGATCGAACCCAAGCCGACTGGATGAGAGGCAACCACGCTTACCCCTACACCACGGTTCCCGGTACAATTATTGTTATAAATTATTATTCTAAAATTATTCATTTAGAATTTTATCGGAAATTTCTCTATTAGATTATAGTCCAGGCCACGAACGAGTTTCTACAATAAGATTAACATTGATCGGATGTTGCAATCAGATTATCATATTAGACTGTTTTACTTTTTGACCTTCTTACTAAAGAGGATTACAGTGAAACTGATTTTCCTTGTCAAAATGAGGTCGCCTGAATAATAATAAGTTTGTTGATCCTACGGGATTGCAATTGCCTTATAGATGAGTTTTTATGCAAAACGTAAAATTGCAAACTTTAAATTGCGTGTAATCCACAAACCATATTTACAGCAGCTCTGAACCCTGTCTTGAGGCCACAACTCACTGATTGATGGATCCCTGGACACACATGCCTCAAACCTCCACCAATCCAACTCACAAAACATCGAGGTATATCGCAATTGTCGAGGACGTTCCGGTGACGTCGTTTGGCAGATTGTCGTCCCCGCTTCCCCAAACCAGTTGACCGCTTGTCCACGTCCGGTTATTGTTTGCTGACCGTTAAACAAAACATGTGGCCATCGTTTACCGCCCCGGTGGTGGTATCCTCCGGATTGGTCCGACGCACCGTATGGAAATTGTGTGTGTGGCGTCCCGTTTGTAGACATATTTTGGCCAACGACAAACCTAAATAGAACTGTGAACACGGAACGCAGCGATTGGAGAAAAAAAAAAGGTTTTTCCAAAACGCCCCGCTTACTGAGGACCGACCGAGTGGCCACCACGGCCGTAAGCCGGACTCCAAACGGACCCGGGACCCGAGGTACGGAATCGTCTGGCGAGGAAATTTCAACGGATAAGCAAACAACAAACAAACACAAAATCCCGAGTTGATTGCAGTCAAGCGATGCGACGATGTCCACCGGACGGCGCTCTGCCGTGCTGTCCTCGCGAAGAGATACTAGGGCTGGGCAGGGTGGCTGCTCGATTTTTTAAAGGGTTTTTTTTTGTAGTTTCTAACAGCTTGATGTAACTGTAAATGAGTCCTAATCCTGGTAAGTGTAAATGCGTGTAAATGACTAATGATAATTATGTACCATCAATAAGTAAATTTGTAGGAAAAAAAGTTCAAGGTGACCCTTGGTAGCAAACTTGTTGAACAACAGTTTAAAAAAACCAATGTTTTACCATTTTTATCCTTACAGCTAGTTAAAAGAACTGCTGTGTAACTTGAGACTTAATAGATTATTCATCGTGATTTACTTAAGAGCAAGTCCACGAGCAAAGCATTCCCATCTCGCATCGACCTCACCAATCTGCCTGAAATTTTCAGGGGTTATTTGCACATATAAAACTAGCATCTGGCCCAAATATGAGCACTCTAGGTCAACAGGAAGTGGGGTCAATCGGGACACAAAGTTTGAAGGTTTAAAAACGTCAAAAATCTTTAAAAGGCTATAACTTAGGCAAAATTTAATTTAGTTTCAAAATTTAAAATGCATCTGAAAGGGCTAAAAAATGCAACAAAACGCAGGGAGAAGCATCCAATTTAATTAAATCTTGAGGGAGTTATTGGAAATTTAGTGAAAAAAATAGCATAATTTTCAAACTCAAATAAGAAAAGTGTTCCATCCAGATATCAACTCGGTTCGACCTGCAGCTTGTAGGGGACATCTTGGAATACCATCTGAGACTGAGAACGCTTTGGGTAAGGCAGTTTAACATATTAAATAGACACTTTTAATTTGAGTGAATTTTTTGGTTGTAAATTTTTGCTCAGGGTCCCCTTAGATCCCATTATCACCGAGGTGAATACATCGGTAAAGACCCTTGTTGAACAGGTAGATATTCAGTTCATAACTTCCGGATGTTCTTGGATAACCCAGAACATCTCAACCTGCTGCAGAGTATCCAGCGTAGGTCATTGAAGCTATTTGGAATTCCCGATAACCTGTAATTTCATTTTTATTATTTAAAAATAATATTTCTTTATAAAACTAAAAAATATTGAAAACTCTTTTTACGCGAGTAATTCAAAAAAGCGCGAACTCTTTTTACGCGAAAAATTCACAATGGGGTAAAATTTTTGTACGCGTGAACCAAAATTCGCGTAAAAGACGTTTGACTGTAATCCCTTTTTCCAGATGGGTCGTTCTCCGCCAACTCACACAGCAGTTGCCCGGAGCCCTCTTCGATTTCCTCAAAACTTTGTTTTTAAGGGGTAATTATGGTCCTTGATCACAAATCCGAGGTACATTTTTCGAAATCCCGTGATCAATAACATTTTTGTTTTTGTTGAACATGCAGAAATAAAAAGTGACCCTGCAAAGTTACAAAAAACACGTAATTTTAAATTTAATTTTACTTGTTGGTGAAAAATACGTTCTTTTGGAATTTTAAGTACGCCACAAAATCTCTTTCTCTTCACGGTGTCGAGCTTCAAATCACTGAAAAACGTGTCTTAATCAGACATGCATCCGCTCTAACTCCTCTTTTAGAAGAACTTGCTTGGCATTTCACGTAGAAGATACCCACCATGTCGTGCCAGTGATTAGAATACGCTAATTACGCTTGTCTTCAAGGCTCCCGAAGACCCTGAGAGATTATTTTGAAACCCAACTGAGATATAGGTTAAGAACTCTTAATTGCACTCAAAGAGCTTTTAAGAAGTTCTTCTTGAGAGCTTAAGAGAACATTTACATGAAAATATAGCTAAAATTGGGTTTTCCAATGAACCAATGTTTTCTACACATTATTCAAGCCAAAACCAAGAGATTTTTACCTAGCAACAAGCATAACATTGCTTTAAACGAAAATGCCATCTAGAACAAGCTGAGTGCCGTTAGAAAGAGCTCATAGTGCCGATGCATGTCTGGTCTTAATAAAAGTCCAGAAAAATGGACCTCGAATTGGTGATCAGGGTTCAAAATTTCCTCTAGCAAAGTTTTAAGGAAACTGAAAAGGAGTCGGGGTAACTTCTTTTTCCAATTTCGTGTATGTTGGCGGAGAATGACTCGGATTGAGTTTCTTTTCATGCAATCCAAAATTCAAAATTTTTAGAAATCCTCAACATCTCAAAAGAAATGAGCGTATCACGTACCTACACACTTCGATAACTAGCACACTTTTCCATTTATTGCGAAACAGTCCAAGAGTTTTTTTTGAATAGGTCCTATAAACATATTGAAAACAATAGTTTATAGGACCTTTACAAAAAAAAAACTCTAGAGTTGTCCACTTTAAAGATGAAATCCTCTTCTCAGCAAACCATCGCTGCCTCTTAGTCATTTAATTTGGCAGTGTTGCCGATTTAAAAAAAAACATGATCTTCGAAAACTGTGGAAAAAATCTAGAAAAGGCGATTTTTGAGTGGCGATACCTCAACAACTATGTGTCCGATATTGGATTGCAAAAAAATTACTATCGTGAAGTTGTTCGATATGTTTCATAAACACATTTCAAAATAAAAAAATCTATTTCAAATCGACAATTTTGTTGATTGCATTCATGAAATGACCACCCTGAAAATCCGACCATGTGCCAATATAAGACCGCTGCTGGTCGGTAACACTGACTGACTGGCCAGCGGCAGCGGCCGAATCGATGACCAAAAAGCGAAAACCCTGTCCACTGTTGATTTATTGTGAATAAAATATAGCGTGGAAAAATAAAATTGGATGAGAATAAAAATGTTAATAAAAGCTCGTGTTCCGGATAGTGCTGGTCCCCGGTGTGTGAATATGTGTGCCTTCGATACGGCATGTCAGTCGGAGTTTAGCCCAGATTCTGGCGGCATGCTCCGGCCAAACGGTGTTCTAATCTATTTTACATGGACATGGCGTGGTTCGGGCTAAAAACTAAATAAAATGCTGCTGCCCGATGAGCGTTGTTCCGGTGACAAATGGAATTGGTGGGTTGATAACATGGATGGGTTGAGGAGAGAGCTGAAATTCGATGAACCGGTATAGTTCGGTGAACGCCATCAAAAGATGTCGAAGTTTTGGCAGTGTTTTGTCAATTGGATATTTTATGCAGGGATTTTGAATTTCACATAAAATGCAAAAATAAGCAGGAATCAATGTAACAGTTTTTGTTTTATTATCTGCTTGAATAAAATAAAATGAAATACATTTTGAGCCACATTTCTTAACTGCCTTCACTATAAAAACTAAAATTTAATAAGGTTATGTCGATAAGTTATGCGAACTAATAAGACAAAGACACTTAATGCAAGCTCGTTTGCAACAATCTTTCACAAATAATCATATTGAAATTGAATCACAAATGGAAATCCGTATGGAAAGACGACTTTTTATTTGTCGCTAAATGGACGTTATTTTTCATTGACTTTTAAACAAGCAAGCATCAGTCAATCAATCGATGCTTAATCGGTGCTACCCGCCGGCAGAGGAGACATAATCGCTGTATAGAATTACGACTATTGCAATCAGGAACTGGAGTCTTCTCGAGGGAGAGCGTTTTACAATCTGTGGGTTTAATATAAAAACAGCATTTTGTAACACAATGTAGATAGATTTGATGCACAGTGAAAAACTTTTATTGAAAAATAAAAGGATACGCAACATTTAATTAAAAAATATTTTCCTTGGTGTTCTTCCCCATTGGATTGAACCATCGACCAGGATTTGTTCCATCGTAACACCCCCGAGGGGAAAATTTTCTGCTGACAGCTCGGCAAATCGAAAAAGGGAAAAATGACCTCTCCGCTTGAAACAATTATCCCTTGTGCAGAGAGCGGATTGCATTTTACTATCATCATTATTTATAACAACCGCATTGACTACTGGGGGCTCCTCCTCAGTAATACGGACTGCATTTTCCGGAGCGTCCTCTCCCCCCTGCTCGGGGGCATATTCTACATCGCGATGACAGCGAGAGTGTTTCAATCAGCTTCCTGTCATGCACGTCGGTCGGGGTTCGATGGTCAACCCCGATTTGGGGTCTCGTTGTGGTTGCGGGTGCGCGTGCATCGTTCCTCGTTCAATTCGCAGTAATTCCATGTTTTTACTCATGTTATTCTTTGCAAAACGAAATTTTGTTTTAATAATTAATTTCGCTCTCAAATAATTTTGAAATGTCCAACTTATGACACCCTTCTTTCAAATGCGAATAAATATTTCTTTAAAAATTGTTTGACTTTCATAAATAAAACTCGGTTCTTGAATTCATCTACAGTCATCCCTCCACATTCGGAACAGTTTACAGATCGGCCAATGTTCAAAAAATCATAGCAAATCGATAATTGAACTTAATGATTCGCTTTTACCTTCATCTGAAAGCTTTTCTTGCGATCTTTCGAATGCTGTATCGAACAACTGCAAATTTTTACTTTTATGTAAAGTTTTTGACGAAAAACTTTGACCTTTGAAATCCACAAATTCGGAACACTTTTTTCTCACGGATGTTAACAAACTTTGGTTCTCTCCATGAGTACATATTTTTTACAAAATAATGACTTCACGCACTGAAACCAACGAAATTCAATCTTAGATTTGATTTATGAATGGTCCGATATGTTTTTTTTGTGAAAATATCAGTTAAATTCAGATGTTCCAGCAGTCGAGCAGTTTTTGACAGTTCGCTCCATAAGAAATATATTGTAGAAAAAAGCAAAAACTGCTCGAATGGAAGTGCTCCATTGTGGGAGGCACAATAACAATAACAATGAAAAAGTCTTGAAATGCAATTTTTTGTTTTAAAGTACTACTTTTACTAGTGAAATAGCAAAAGAATGTCCAAATAAAGGTCCGAAATACAGAAGGGTTGAAAGAAAAGATGGCATGCTGTTGACAAATTATCACAAAAGTGTTCCGAATTTGTTGGTGTTCCGAATATGTGAGATGACTGTAATCATAAGCAAAAAAAGTCTTTTTATTTCTACATTTTTTTAAATATCGATTACTTTCTAAGACTTTAAAAATCCTCTAAAAAAACGAGCAGTTCTTCAAAATATAAAAAGCAAATTTTGACAGAAGTTCTATTATTTCATGTTCGAAACTTTAAACAAATTAAGTTTAAGAAAAAAAAAGAAATTTTTTATTCGTTTAAACTTATAGAACTGTTTGAAGAGTTATATTTATTATTCTTGTTTGAACAGATAATTGAAAAATAGTTTTATTTTTATTTTTGTTAGTTAGGTTTACACATTTTATGTTATGATTTTTTCCTTCAGCTCTGATCGAGTTCGATAGGGAGTTGAATTTAAAATAAGTAAATTTCTATTTTTTGGTACAGTAATTTTTTTTTCATTCAGTAAAAGGTATAAATAATAACAAAACAAAAACTTAAAATAATATTTGATATGGCCGTTATAATAGCTTAAAAATATACAGCAATTCCCCACGAAAATAGCATGATTCGAAAAAAAAGTTCTACGATCGGGTTCAAATTTTTTCTGGGGGTTTCTTGGCCGAAATAATTAGACCAGTATTTTTTGTTTGGCCATTAGGGTGACCTACGCCGTGTTAGGGTGGTCCGAAAAATGGAAATTTTCGTCATTTTTCGCAAAAACCACTTTTTTCAAAAAATCATCTCTCCGCGCCATTTCATCCTATTTTAGCTGCAAATGAAAGGTGATTAGTTTGGCTATTTGGGAAAAATAGTAAAAAGTTTCAAAAATCTAGCTTAACATTTGAAAAGGTCGTAACGAAACTATTGGCACTACGCCCCCCGGGGCATGGCCTTCCTCTAACGTGGGATTTCTGCTCCAGCGCCTCTGACGAGACAGGAGAAACCGGGATCGACGTTTTACTTCACCATCCGATAGAAGCTCAGTGGATAAGGCGGGAATCGAACCCGCGTCTCATAGCATCATCGGGATCGGCAGCCGAAGCCGCTACCCCTGCGCCACGAGACCCGTCGTATGAAAACTTAAAATGCTGTTTTGAAGGTCTCGGGACCAAAGGGTCTATGTCTGAAAATATTTTTATCGGATTCCTCGGAAAATTTCACATCACATATTAAAAAATGGTGAAGTTATGTTTTCAATACTCTAAGATACGTTGGAACGGTAACTTCAACTCAATGGTTCTCGGGCATAACTCAACCAATCAAGATGATTCTTCTTTCCAGTTAGGATGTCTAGATGATTCTAGAACCTTGCAGAACTTAATTTGATCAAATCTGTAATTTTTGCGATCAAAAACATCGTTCCAACTTTTTTTCACGTGTAAAAAAATTCGCCAAAAATTCCGCGGAGGCAGTCGTTTTAAAAAGGTGGAACGATGTTTTCGGTCGCAAAAATTACAGATTTGTTCAAATCAAGTTCTGCAAAATTTTAGGACCATCTAGACTTTCTTACAAATCACTGGAAACAAGAATCGTCCCGATTGGTTGAGTAATGCCCGAGAATCAGCGAATTGAAGTTACCGTTCCACCTTTTTTGGGAGGCTTGGGCGTCCGTGTAAGTTGGACATGCGTTGGGCGTTCCAGTGATAATGTAATGTACAGAATAAAAGAATTATTCTTTTCAACAATTTCAAGGATCAAAAATTGATAGTGAAGTGATATTTTCATGATATAAATTGTTAAGAGTTATGGTTAGGTTGAAATGGGTTTAATAACTGTTAAGAAAGCAGAAGAAAGTGATTTTTAATAATCATCAATCACCATTTTCACTTAGAATTTCCAGTCCAGACAACACACCACGAGAAATTGAAATGTAAAATAAATTGTCTGGTCTATTATCGAGCCTCAACCCAGTAACCCTCGGAGCATCAGAGGAAGGAGGGATGTGTTCGGAGGGCACGTAGTCCTACAGAGAATGTTCTATGAAATCAATGTTATTGAACAGCGTATAGAAGAAGCAAAAACAAGCTCTAAATGAACACAAATAATGATCAGCTCTTTGCGACGCGAGTACACGAGGAATACATAATTGATTGCTGATGATTTTTTTTCCTTGTTTTTATTTCCATGTCCACCCGATAATCATCCGGCGTCGATGAACGGTTTCTGCTGTGCGACCCTCTCCATTCATGGACAATGTGGCCGCGCGCTCGCGACATCACGATCCAAAAACGCCTCGCGAACGATTCCAATCTGGTCGTGACAGCCACCGCAGATGGAATTAATCACCTGTCTGGCGAACTCGTCGAGCCTCAACGTTACCACCAAGCACTGTGCCTGCGAGCGATACTCCTGCAAAGATCTGCTGAGCTCATCCTCGTCGTCGTCGTCGTCATCGGCGTCTTCGTCACCTTTCAACTCCGTTAATCAGAGGTAACGTATAAACATAAACATAACCGGAGGTAGATATATGATTTCAAGTTTGCTAGTGTTAAACTTGTAAAAGTAAATGTTTATGGTAGTGATTTGTACAAACATTGGGCTGGAATTCATTATGAACGATCCCAGCAATCAAAGGAAACTTCCTCATATGTTGATCGATTGTATATTGAGTGATCGATTGTAGCTCCGACTCCTCTTTGATTTGCGTGAAACTTTGTCCTAAGAGGTAACTTTTGTCCCTGATCACGAATCCTAGGTCCGTTTTTTCATATCTCGTGACGGAGGGGCGGTACGACCCCTTTCATTTTTGAACATGCGAACGAAGAGGTGTTTTTTTCAATAATTTGCAGCTTTAAACGGTGATGAGATAGAAATTTGATGTCAAAAGGACATTTATGTAAAATTGAACGCCCGATTTGATGGCGTACTCAGAATTCCGAAAAAGCGTATTTTTCATCGAAAAAAACACTAAAAAAGTTTTAAAAACTCTGCCATTTTCCGTTACTCAACTGTAAATAAAAATTGGAACATGTAATTTTAAGGGAAATTTAATGTACTTTTTGAATCTACATTGACCCAGAAGGTTATTTTTGTCATTTGAAACATTTTTTTTTAATTTTACAATTTCATTTTTATTTTCTAACTTTGCGAGGTTATTTTTTAGAGTGTAACAATGTTCTACAAAGCTGTAGAGCGGACAATTACATAATTTTTTTTATACAAACATAAGGGGTTTGCTTATAAACGTCACGATTTATTGCGATTTCACGAAAAAATTTTTTGAAGGTTTTGACAGACACGGACGACGAAACAAAGAGAAACGCAAAAAGTAATTTTTTCAAACTTTTTTTTTCGTAAAATCGCGATAACTAGTGATGTTTATAAGCAAACCCTTAATGTTTATGTATCATTTTTTTTGTAATTGCCTGCTCTACAACTTTGTACAACATTGTTATACTCTAAAAAATTACCCTGCAAAGTTAGAAAAAAACACGAAATTTAAAAATGAAATTTTTTGTTCTAAATGAAAAAATGACCCTTCTGGGTTAGTGTAGATTCGAAAAGAACATTAAATTTCCCTTAAAAAGACATGTTCTAAAAAAAATTACAGTTGAGTAACAGAAAATGGCAGAGTTTTTAAAACTTTTTAGTGTTTTTTCGATGACAAAATACGTTTTTTCAAAATTCTGAGTACGCTATCAAATCGGGCGTCTAATTTTACATAAAAATCCCTTTGACACCTAATTTCTATCCCATCACCGTTTTAGACTGCAAATTATTGAAAAACACCTATTTTTTCGCTTGTTCAAAAATGGAAGGGGTTCTACCGCCCCTCCGTCACGAGATATCAAAAAACGGACCTAGGATTCGTGATCAGTTACCCCTTAGGACAAAGTTTCACGCAAATTGAAGAGGGGTCCACTATGGGGTTTCAGGCGGCCATAAATCGAAAAACCGACATACTCTAATTATTTTTTTGGTATTTTTTTTCGAAAATAAACATTCTAACTAAGAAAAATCCGGAGTTTGAAAGTTGTAGGTTCAAAATTCACTGAATTGCAGACCTTCAAAGGCGAAAATGTTAAGAAAAAACATGTTTTTTGACAAAAAAATGATTATTTTTCATAGTTGTACTGTGTAGCTGTTTATGTATTTTTTCCTGCATCATTATATATATATTCAGAAAGGTAATTGATTCAACTTTTCAATAATATTTTACAAAACAAACTTTTACAGGCTAAAAAAAATAATAAAAATCAAAAAAGATGGATTTTTATTCAAAATTTAGTTTTTTTCAAATTTGTTAATGGAGTACTTTTTTTGTGTGCATTTGTGCGATCTGAAAATTTTGCAGCTTAAAATTTGAACCATGTCCTAACTTGTCTCCAAATTTCAAAGTGCACTTATGTGCACTTTTTGAGTTATGCCATTTTGAACATTTTGATTCATGCAAGGAAATTAATGATTTCGCGTATACGCTTGGTTAAAATCACGTTATTTACCTGCGGAGGCAGAAATGACGTACCTGCTATGTAGGTTTTGAAATTGATTTGATATTCATGACTTTGTTGGTACTTAGGTACGTTTAATAAAATTGGGACCATCCATAAACCACGTGGACACTTTAGGGGGTATGGCGATTGTCCACACTCCATACAAAAAGTTTTTTTGTATGGACAATTGTCCACGAGGGGGTTGAGATTTCCAAAAAAGTGTCCACGTGGTTTGTGGATGGTCCCATTAGAAATTCCTATTCTAAGTATTTTACAGAAACGATTCGTCGAATATTCGTATCAGTTTGTTGTGTTCTTTTGAAAGTATGGATAATAATACCGTAGTGTCCCTGTACGATATAACGAAGCACTATTCTCAAAACGTGAGAACTGCTTTCGAGTATATTTGTAAGAATTACAACATTGCAGAACCATCACATGATCAACTCGGGGAAAAACCACAGAGGAAAAACTACGCACGTTGTTCTGTAGCTTCAAAACGAGGTATACAAAAGCCCATAGAAGAAGTTCATATTTTAAGTAATCTAACGACAATCGGTTACATAGTGATTTTGATTTAGAAGAATCTATCGTGGAAAACGTAAATTTAGCAAGTGGATCAACCAAAAACGTGGACGAGAATCCATACAATGTTCCATAAAATAAACCGTCTAAAATTCTAAAACACCGCAAAAATCAAATTTTAATTGGAGGGGGGTTTCTTCAAAGAGAGGTGGATTTCAACTCAAGAAAAAGGGAGGGAGATTGAACGTAAATCAGAAACTTTAACATAGCATAAACCGCCATTCCGTGCATCAAATAGACAGAGCAAGAATATTAAAATTCACCACTTTAATGCATGTGGCTCAAATATATGAAAAAATCGAAAATTAAACTTTTTTTTGGAAAAATATCAAATTTCATTTGTTTTCATTATACTAAATATAAACAACACAAAAAAGTCACAAAAAAGCAAAAAAATATTTTTGGCCGCTCGCTTATATGGAAATACCCCATAGTGGGGTCGGGGCAACTGCTGTGTGAGTTGGCGGAGAATTACCCAAAACGAATTTGCAATCGAAAAGTACTGAACAATTTTTTTTATTAAGTGCACCTTTTTCAGAATACAGCCATGAACAGTTTTATTTTGTCCGAAAAATTCCGCAACTAATGGTCTGATTTTCAATGTTAAAATATGAAAGATTAGTGAAATATTTCGATCTTTCTGAAAACAATGTTTTGAATATTTTTGAATCAAGAAATTTCAACACTCGAGAATGGCTTTCGGGATGGGCGTATGTTATTTAAGTATTTTTGTATTTAGTAATTTTAATATTGCTATATCTCGAAGCCGTGTGTCAAAGTGTGGTCCAAGACAAAACTTGTAGAAAATGAGATGGGTTTAAAAAAACACTGAAAGAAAAAAACACGCCCCTTCTATTAGATTTTGTGAATTTTCAGTTGAAAAGTCCACGATTTTTTTTCCTTCAAAATTTTTGTAAAAATGGATGTTACAAAAATACTCACGAAAAAATAAGGTTTGAGCAACATTCCTAGAAAAATACAAACATCATTTACAAAATCTGTTTTTTGAAAAAATGGTCTATGCATCAAAATTTTCAAAGGCCATTGGAAACAATTTGACCAATATCCCAATCCTTGTGAAGATACAGCGGCTTTAAAAATAAAAATGTTTGAAAATCTGCGATTTTGGTTATTTTTCGGTGATATTTATCAATTTCTATTTGTGAGATTTGAGTTTTAAGTCTCGTTAATATTTTTACCGGAAAAATCATCCAATTTCACATAAGTTTGCCTTGACAGCATTTCAACTCGAGCTATGAATTTTGCCTTCCTTACTGAGGTAAGGCTATAATCTTGCTCTAAAAATGAACTTTGGATAAAAACGTCGTAGACCCACCTTCATGTATACATATCGACTCAGAATCGAAAACTGAACAAATTTATGTGTGTATGTGTGTGTATATGTATGTATGTGACCAACAAACTAGCTCATGTTTCTCGGCACTGGCTGAACCGATTTGACCCGAACCTGTTGCATTCGACTTGATTTAGATCGAGTTTTATACAGATTGAAGTTTCGATAAGTAGTTCAAAAACTTAAGTAATGTATAAAAATGTGTTTTCAGATATATCCGGATCTCACATACATGTATGTAAACTATGTCCAGGTACATCATCCGACCCATCGTTGGTTAGATTATCAAAAGACCTTTCCAACGAGCCTAAAACATTGAAGATCTGGCTACCCTGTCTCAAGTTATGACCACTTAAGTGATATTGATGTACTTTTTGAAAGCCGGATCTCACTTAAATGTATGTAAACTATGTCCGGATCCACCATCCGACCCATCGTTGGTTAGGTTATCGAAAGACTTTTCCAACGAGTCCAAAACATTGAAGATCTGGCAACCCTGTCTCGAGATATGGCCACATAAGTGATATTGATGTACTTTTTGGAAGCCGCATCTCACTTAAATGTATGTAAACTATGTCCGGATCCACCATCCGACCCATCGTTGGTTAGGTTATCAAAAGACCTTTCCAACGAGTCCGAAACATTGAAGATCTGGCAACCTTGTCTTGAGATATGGCCACATAAGTGATATTTATGTACTTTTTTATTCCAGATCTAAAAAATAGATGAAATTTTTGTACAATTCCATCATATCAGCCATTGTTGGTAATAAGTGAGGAAGGCTCCAACCACATAGGTGGATTAAGTTAGTTTTTATCTTAAAAGTATATTGCTCATAATTGAAAACAGGATATTTTTTCAGTGTGGTCAGTTGGATGGTAGGAACCTAAATAGTAAATCAGCTTACATTAACATAAAATTATCAAATATACTAAAATCAGTAATATTTTAAAACAGTAAGAACAAAAACTTGTAGCGTAATCTAACCGAGTCAAAATAATTAACACTCATCTTCTTCCTAATCCCAGCTGCTGATAATTCCAACATCAACATTCCATCGCTTCGCTACGATTTGCATCCACAGACAGATCACAGAAACTAATATCATTCATTACGTCGCTAATAGACCCCAGCTAGCCAGGAAAAGCCAGGATTTAGAACCCGTTAAGCATCGCTCCCCACACCCGGAAGGGCCATTGTACAGGCGGTGGTGGCGGCAACTGCGGCGGGAATCCAATAAACCGTGTCGCATCCGTGCCATTACATAAATTACATCACACCGGCTTTGAATCGGATGTAGGTGCGTGTGCACATCAATGCACCTGCTTTTGTGTTTTATGCTGAATGGCGGGGGATTGAAACCCGCCAACGGAAGTTTGCGTTCGCGGCTTTTGTGGATGGGAAAATTCATCACATAAATCGAATTGCATGCAATTTCTGCACAACAAAACACCGACGACGACGACGAGAAGCTCTGCGGTGGAAAAGCTCTTTCCCTCATTTTCCGTATAGAGTGCGTGTGTGCGAGTGTGTGTTTCATCGCTTTCCCTCTCTATTGGGTTGCACAAAAGAGCCCCGAGGTGGATCATCGTGTGCGTGTGTGTAGTACACTACGTTCATCCACTATGTTATACTCGGGAAGTGCATTTCGGCCTAATGAAAAGAGCGGCTTTCCAGAGAGAGTCGAGCGATGTGCCACGGCTCAATGGAACTGATTTATTATTTATGAATTAATTAAATTGATATTTGAACGAAATCACGTTCCGGGATGAGAGGATTCGGGAGGAGCGAGGAAATCGAGAGGTCGTTTCTAGTGTCCATGCCGAGCCGAGCAGAGAATGAATCGAAAGCAATTTTCAGCCCCGGTATACAGAATGGAGTCCCGGCTTTGGGATAGATTGAAGTGGTGAGGTGTGAACTAAGGTTTTTGATGCAACATTTGACCTTTTTCTATTGCCATTTGGTAATTATGCAATAAATTAATCCTTGACTTCCAAATTATCTAGAAAATATTTTGTTTTTTAATGACTTTTATAAAATGGCGCTACCCTAACTGCGACGACCGGAAGTGGGCCTCGTGAACCGGAAAACTGTGCCTCCCCCCCCCTTCACACTCAGAGTAGCAAAGCAATGAGCTTTTATTCGAATAGTTTGATTCGCATGCGTGTGTGCGTGCGTACGTGTTTGCTCGGGATCAATCTAGTTTCGAAACACGGAAGCTCTTTCAGCAATTACCTCAGAGCTTTCGTCGGCCCAATTGTAGCACTTCAAATAGGCAAGCACTCTGGCACTGTTGACTGGTGTTTGTGGATTTTCCGGAAGGAAGCAAATGCGAACGACTCAATCACACACACTTTCCAAAGTTCAGCAAAGTTCATCAACTGATTGGAAAATACTGTCGAGCTGGCTCGACTGTGGAGAGTGAATCGTTAAAAATGCTGATTTAAAATTCATGAGGCTTTAGAGCTTGAAAAATTCATCCCATTTTGATGGAAACTAAATTTATGATAACTTTTGACAGTCATGCATCATTTAGCTCGGCTCAGCTATGCACTTATCACACCTGCCTCCTGGCGTGAATCATCAGTAGCGTGGTTCACGGTTATATGAAAAAGACAAAAGTGTTTAATTTCGTTTGCATCAATCCGAATTTCAAAGTACTATGACCCCAGAAGCTAGCCTGAAAATTTGAGCTTATTTGGTTATGGTTTAGTTGCTCCAGTTTTGATCTGAAGTTAGTATGGAACATTAATCAATTTACTATGGAGATTTGTAACTTTTTACATCTTCTTATAGAAAATTCTCCAAAACCATTTCAAATTTTCAGGGTAGCTTCTGGGGTCAAAGAACTTTAAAATTCCGGTTGATGCAAACGAAATTGAACACTTTTGTCTTTTTCATATATCCGTGAACCACCCTAATCATCAGACAAAGAGAGTATGTTCAACTACTCCGCAGAACATGACCAAGTTTATTAGCCGGTACGTTCAACGTTGTACGCGGAAATTGTTCGTACATGTCCTATCCTGTTCTAGAAGACTGGTGACGACGTTGATATGGCGATGATTCTGACGCCGTGACTGGGATTTGATTTGATTTCGAAGCGTCTATCTACATTAGATGGCAAAGTTTCTTTCATAAAAGCAGAAAGTATATTTTCAATTCTCCGCGAATTCCTGAAATGGATTTTTTTTACTTTTTTAATTTGGGCCAAACTTTGTGAGGGCCTGCCCTATGACCAAAGATGCAATTTTCTGCCATTGGTTAGCCCATACAAGCCTCCATACCATTTTGGCAGCTGCCCATACAAAAATGAGTCGTAATTGTTCGAAAATCTGTAACTATTGAAGGAATTTTTTGATCAATGGTGTCTTCAGCAAAGTTGTAGGTATTGATCACAAAATTTCATGTTACAAAAAATGTATTAAGCCCACTAAAAAGATGATTTTAAATCACTCCTGAAAGTTTCATGAAGACATTTTGTGACTAGACTAAGTTAGAAACGATTTTAAGCCCAATATTTTGCCGTGCGCAAAGCGGACTGTCAAAGTTTCTTGGCGTTTTTTTCTCGAAACACCGAGTTGATTTACGGGTGTCACGATATCTCGAGATAGGATGGACCAACTTGGCTAAAATTTGGGGTGAAGACTCTCAAGACATACCGTGTGCTTGACGAAGCCCGATTTTGAAATATTGCTTTTTAAAAAAATACAAATATCAAAAACTGAGAATTTTTATATGAAAAAACACAAAAATATTTTTATCTTTTTTTAAAATAAGTTTTTCGAAAATCGGCTTTGGTTATGCCCACAAGACCGGTTTGACGAGTCTTCACCAAAATTTTGAGCCGATTTGGTCAAGGCAGTGTTAAGATATCGTGGCATCCGTTTTCAGAAACAGCTTACTTAAAGTAGATATATCTCGGCAATGATACAACCAAACGTCTTCAAATTTGTTTTGATGATAGATGAAAATCTGGAGGTTTTTTTTTAAAAGGTCCAATAAACCAAATTTTGTGATTTTGCTTTTTGGGTGTTTTTTAATACCCCTGACTCAAGGCGGTTTCAAAAACACCCAAAAAGAAAAAACTGGAAATTTGGTTTATTGGACCTTTTCAAAAAAACGTTACTTAATCCACCCTTAGGTGGTTGGCGCCTTCCTCACATTTAAAGGGTGCTATCCAAAATGCAAAAAGTGCGTAAATAACACTTAAGTGCTTATAACTTTTGATAGGGTTGTCAGATCTTCAATGTCTTGGACGCGCTGGAAAGGTCTTTTAAATACCTTTCTGAAAATGTATAGCATAACGGTTTTTCTTACAAAAACCACCCTTTTTACAATCTTCCGGACTTTTGTTAAAATCGTTTTTTAAGCATTACTTTTGAAGTACTTAACAAAACTGCATAATTTTTAAAAGCGACTTATGAGACACCAAGACGGATCGAATGACGCCAAAACGGACAAAATCGGTTCAGCCAATGTCGAGATAATCGAGTGACAATTTTTTGATCAACATCCCACCACACACACAGACATTTGCTCAGAAATTGATTCTGAGTCGATAGGTATATATGAAGGTGAGTCTAGGAGGTCTAATAGTGAAGTTCATTTTTCGAGTGATTTTATAGCCTTTCCTCAGTAACGTGAGGAAGGCAAAAACAATCCAGAAACGAACTTTTAATTTAAAGCTCGTAGACTTTCATATACAGCTATTCCACGTCAAACAGGAAGTCTCCAAATCAAAAGTGCTCCGATTTGGCTCAAATTTTGAGGGGGGGGGGGGTTTCTTTGACCCAAATAATTAGACCCCTTTTTTTTGTTTGGTGATTACAGTGATCCTATTCGAAATAGGGTGGTCCAAAAAATGAAACATTTAAAAAAAAAAATCATATCTTCGGAACAGCTTAATCAATTTTAGAGCGTCACGTTTCAAAAGAAAGGTTATTAGTTGGGCTTTTAGGGAAAATATGTGGAGCTTCGAAGAAGCTAGCTGAATATTTGAAAAGGTCCTATGAAAATTGCATTTGTTAATTTGAAGGACTCGGGATCAAGGAGCTCATATCTGAAAATATTTTTCCCTGATTCCTTGCAATATTTCACATAACATATCCAAAAATTGCGAGTATCCATTAATACGATTCGGAGATATGATTTTTTGACGATGGACTGGCTGTTTGACGTGGAATGGCTGTATATGAAGGTGGGTCTAATTGTCCAAAACTTTGTAATAATTTACTTTTTATAAAACATCGAAAAAGTTTCACCGCACTATTCTTACTTAAACTTGTATTTAAAAAAAATCAATTAAATCATTGACACTGATTTTAGTACGACCATGACTGTTGAGCTTAGGATGCAAAAATTAAATTTTGCGATCATCGAACGCAAGAGATTTTCCAGGGTCAGATCCTAGGTTAAGCCCTGAGAGACAACACCAACGTGAAAGTGCTTATCCGTTTAAAATCCTTTTCGACAAGGTACAGCTCCCTTCTAGTGCGTACACGTGTGCGTGCGTGTATTTGTCCGACTGAAGTTTTTCTCTGATGTCTGATGCATAAATGAATGATTTAGCTACCACACTCTCTTCCTGACCGAGGCCAAATGGTGCGTCCTATCTCCGGATCAGCCCAGGTGATTGAACACATCAACGGGCCCAGTCTGCTGGTGCGCTCGGAAAAGCAAATCACGTTCCTGGCTTCTATCCATCAGGTCGGGGTAGTAGCTACCTGTGGACCACCTACTCGTTCGGTTTGGAAGGAGGGGTTTTTAAAGTGATTTATGGTAATGCTAATATAGTCAGACTCGAGACTTGGTTCAAACGCATCAGGCACGCACAGACAGTTACGCATCACCGGCAACTAGCATACATTCTCTCCGTAGGGGGAGCAAAGGGATGGGGATGATCATAGAGAAAAATCGAAAGGGAAATCATCAGTCAGTGCCGGGTCAGGTGGAAATCTATCACCGTACGAGAGTGGGGCTTTTGAGTGAATTATAGCCCGGATTAGGACCCGTTCTCCGGTGGTGAAGGATTCGTTGACTTTGCTGCAATGTGTGCGTTTTAAACGAATGCTGCATTCGACAAACCACGAGCACGGTGTGATTTCAGCATTCAGAATAAATCATCAAAATAATAATTAAAAAACAGAGTACAACATTGTAAGACTTAAAAAAAAAATCAGCAAAAAACCCACCGTGCAACAAACACAAACTTGCTTTTGGAGCAACCGTAAGGCTAAGTAGATTTCAGTGACACAGAAGATGTGAAAATCATCCATGAATGTATGCAGCTGCAGAAAGTTTCCACCTTGATGGTGACGGTAGCAGCTCTTACAAGGAATGGATTAAGTACATGCATGCTCTATTAGACATCCAGGAGCAGACATCAGAGGACTTACTACTTGCCAGGTGTACCACATTAGCACCATAAAGCTGCATGTCCCTGCTCTCCCCATTAGCATCATGTTTGAGCAAATCTATGTGCATTCACAAATTAATGGAACTGAAGTAATTGCTGCTAAATCCGGCGTAAGCCAGTATCATTGATTCCGCTTGAAGGAGGAGGAAGAGAGCTAGGTCATTACCCCTATTTGTTTAGCTGGAAATATTTATGGCTGATTTGTGAAGATTAATGAGATTATTTCGTTTTGAAGTTTTTATTAAATCTTTGTTGTACCCTCTTGTACCTGAGTAGTTCTTCACCAACTCACACAGCAGTTGCCTTGACCCCTATGATCACGAATCCGAGGTCCGTTTTTTGATATTTCGTGAAGGAGGGGCGGTACGACCCCTTTCATTTTTGAACATGCGATTTTTTTTAACTGGACCTATATGCTATTGTGTTTCATATGTTTATAGGACCTATTAAAAAAAACTTTATAGGTGTTTTTCAATAATTTGCAGCCTGAAACGGTGATGAGATAGAAATTTGGTGTCAAAGAGACATTTATGAAAAATTGGACGCCCAACTCGATGGCGTTCTCGCAATTCCGAAAAAAAATGTATTTTTCATCGAAAAAACAAAAAAAGTTTTAAAAACTCTGTCATTTTCGTTACTCAACAGTAAACAAAATTTGGGGCACGTCATCTTAAGGGAAATTCAATGTACTTTTCGAATCTAGATAAACCCAGAAGCAGACATGCATCGGCACTAAGAGCTCTTCTTAACGGCACTCAGCTTGTTCTAGTTGGCATTTACGTTTAAAGTAATGTTATGCTTGTTGCCAGTTAAAAACGTATTGTTTTTAGCTTGAATAATGTGTAGAAAACATTGGTTCATTGGAAAAAACAATTTTAGGTATATTTGTATGTGACTGTTCTCATAAGCTCTCAAGAAGAACTTCTTAAAAGCTCTTTGAGTGCACTTAACGATTCTTACCCTATATCTCACTTCGTGTATAATATAGCCTCCCAGGGCCTTCGGGAGCTTTAAAGATTAGCTTAATTAGTGTACTCTAATCACTGGCACAACATGCTGGGAGTCATCTACGCGAAATGCCAAACAAGTTCTTCTAAAAGAGGAGTTAGAGCGGATGCACGTCTGCCCAGAAGGGTCATTTTTTCATCTAAAACATTTTTTTTATTTAAAATGTCGTGTTTTTAACTTTGCAGGGTTATGTTTTAAAGTGTAACAATGTTCTACAAAGTTGTACAAATTTCTGAGGATAGTGGGGCAGTTGTTTCATGTTGCCCCACCCTGTCCACGCTAGTGAGAACAGACAATTTCAAAAAAATGATATATAAACATAAGGGGTTTGCTCATAAACATCACGAGCTATCGCAATTTTACGAAAAAAAGGTTTGAAAAAGTTTGTCGTCGTCGATCGTGGCCGTTATGGTCACCCGCGATAGACACGGACGACGAAACAAAGAGAAGTGCAAAAAGTAACTTTTTTAAAACTCTTTTTTCGTAAAATCGCGATTATTCGTGATGATTACAAGGAACGGAAACAACCCTGCAATGTTAGAAAAAAACACGAAATTTCAAAATGTAAAATTTTGTTCCAAATGAAAAAATACCCTTCATGATTAATGTATATTCGAAAAGTACATTTAATGTCCCTTAAAATGACATATTCCAAAAAAATTTACAGTCGATTAACGGAAAATTGCATAGTTTTTTTTTCAACTTTTCTAGTGTTTTTTTTCGATGAAAAATATTTTTTTCAGCTTGTTCAAAAATAAAAAAAGGTCGTACTGCCCCTCCGTCACAAGATATAAAAAAAATACCTCGGATTCGTGATCAGGAACAAAAATTACCCCTTAGGACATAGTTTTACACTAATTGAAGAGAGGTCGTGGCACATTTCCCAATTTCGTGTGAGTTGGCAGAGAATTACCCACCTACCTTTCCCTTGTTTATTTTGAAATAACTTTTATGCTTTAAAAGGTTTACTAATTATGTACTCATGGAGAGATCCAAAGTTTGTTTACATTCGTAAGAAAAAAGGTGCAGGTGGTTATGTTACACATGACCAGTATGACAAAGAACTTTGCAAGATGATTGTTGAAATTTTCGATTAAAATGTCCGGTCCAAATTCCCCCCTTATAATAACCGTCCTATCGAACTAAGGGGACGGAAATTGCAAGTGGAGCTGAAATAGAAATCGAAGTGAAATCAATTTACTTTCCTTCACCACTCGAAAGTTACCAAGATGCGGGAATGTTTTTGCAGGGCTGTTGCAAGCAATCGGCGGCAGTAAAGGAAATTTGAACAGCAGACATTAAAAACTACCCTTACAGGGCTCTTAATGATTACGAGATAGTTATTTTAAATTTCCAGAAACAGATTTTCGCAGTGGCATAAAAAAATGTGCATCGCAGTAATCTATTTATTACTTCCTTCTTAATAAGCAATATAATATTATAATATAATATTATTTTAACTGCTTAGTTTCAGATAATGGCCAAATGCAACTTTTTATGTCCAGTATCAAAAATCATAAAGTTTAATACCCATATTGCCCCAACTCTTACGGTTCGGCAAATGTCCCCCCCATCGGAACATCCGCGCGACCTCCGGCCACTCCGGATTGTGACCACTACTGCCAAAATATCAAATTTCATATCCAGTATCAAAAACCATAAAGTTTTATACCCATATTGCCCCAACTCTTACGGTCCGGCAAATGTCCCCCCATCGGAACATCCGCGGGGCCTCCGGCCACTCCGGATTGTGGCCACTACTGCCGAAATGTCAAATTTCATGTTCAGTATCAAAACCATAAAGTTTGATACCCATATTGCCCCAACACTTACGGTCCGGCAAATGTCCCCCCATCGGAATATCTGCGGGGCCTCCGGCCACTCCAGTCCAGGTGGTGGCCAGTTCCAATGATCGACTCCCGCGACTGGCATGTCTTAGCTGGTCCTTGCCTCCAAGCCATCTGCTCTCGGACCTCCAGGCCGTCTGCTACCGGGCCACCAGGCCATCTGCTTCTGATGTGTTCTCGTCGACGTCCAGCAATAGAATGAGTTTTCGGGACCGACCGAGCCGAGTTTTGTTGGCTCGTCGGCGATCCGAAAATTATGAGGTGGAGTGGGGGTGAATTTAGATACATCAATCTCACGTCTCTCGATTGACTGATTGGGAAACGTCCGTTCATCCAACCAGCGTGCACCAAAAAGAGGGGAAATTTGCCGAGAGGGGAATTCGTCACGTAACGTTTTCGCTTCGCGAAAATTTTGGATTGACACCACGTATAGAAACCTTAGGACAAAGTTCTTTGTCAAAAGTGTTCCGAATTTGTGGATTTCAAGGGTCAGGGTATGTGGAAATTGGAGTATAAATTGATATTTGACGTTTATAAAGTGTTTTTGCACAAATATCTGACTAAATAAAATGTAATAACATTGACAGAACCACTTTTAAAGCAAAAATTGGAGAAACCCTCCTGCCACGTGGTGACTGATTGACATCTGACGTCCTCTGATCGAGGCAGCCTTCTTAGCGTGCTTTGATTTATCCCTGTACATCTTGCTGGGACCATGAGAATTTCGGTGACGCCGGAATGAATCTGCTTCTAGGCAAGATTAGAGGCCTCGGATCATTTTGCACCCTTCAAAGGAATTGTTTCCCAAACAATCCCCTTGGACCCCATGGTATGCAAAAGTCGTTAAATTTCAACGACAGACTTGTACAGAGCAATGTACCCAATTGCTCAAGTTTTACGGGTTAATTCACATTTAAACTTGTTCCTGCTCAAGGCAAGCCAATTTTCAACCAAATGGGCTGAAATTTGGGCTGTAGGCCCCATTTTGAGTACTCTTTCGGGCAATCTCATATACTTTATGATTTGAGCAATTTTAATTTTTTTGACCCAGGCTAATGCATATCGACTCAGAATCGAAAACTGAACAAATGTCTGTGTGTATGTGTGTGGGTATGTGTGTGTGTATGTGACCAATAATGTCACTCAGTTTTCTCAGCACTGGCTGAACCGATTTTGACCAAACCAGTCGCATTCGACTTGGTTTAGGGTCCCATACGGTGCTATTGAATTGTTTGAAGTTTCGATAAGTAGTTCAAAAGTTATGTATAAAAATGTGTTTTCGCATATTTTCGGAAGTTAAATAAATGGCAGTAAACTGAACCAAACATCATCATGCGATGTATACGTTAGTTAGGTAATTGAAAGACCTTTCCAACGAGTTCAAAACATTGGTAATCTGGCAACCCTGTCTCGAGTTTTTACCACTTAAGTGATGTTTATGTACTTTTTTGTAGCCGGATCTCATTTAAATGTGTGTAAACAATGTCCAGATCCATCATCCGACCCATCGTTGGTTAGGTAATCGAAAGACCTTTCCAACGAATCTAAAGCATTGGACATCTGGCAACCCTGTCTCGAGTTCTGACCACTTAAGTGATATTTATGTACTTTTTTGTAGCCGGATCTCACTTAAATGTATGTAAACAATGTCCGGATCCATCATCCGACCCATCGTTGGTAAGGTAATCGAAAGACCTTTCCAACGAGTCTTAAACATTGAAGATCTGGCAACCCTGTCTCGAGTTCTGACCATTTAAGTGATATTTATGTACTTTTTTTGTAGCCGGATCTCACTTAAATGTATGTAAACAATGTCCGGATCCATCATCCGACCCATCGTTGGTTAGGTATTTGAAAGACCTTTCCAACGAATCTAAAACATTGAAGATCTGGCAACTCTGTCTCGAGTTCTGACCACTTAAGTGATATTTATGTACTTTTTTTGTAGCCGGATCTCACTTAAATGAATGTAAACAATGTCCGGATCCATCATCCGACCCATCGTTGGTTATTTGAAAGACCTTTCCAACAAATCTAAAACATTGAAGATCTGGCAACTCTGTCTCGAGTTCTGACCACTTAAGTGATATTTATGTACTTTTTTTGTAGCCGGATCTCACTTAAATGTATGTAAACAATGTCCGGATCCATCATCCGACCCATCGTTGGTTAGGTATTTGAAAGACCTTTCCAACGAATCTAAAACATTGAAGATCTGGCAACTCTGTCTCGAGTTCTGACCACTTAAGTGATATTTATGTACTTTTTTTGTAGCCGGATCTCACTTAAATGAATGTAAACAATGTCCGGATCCATCATCCGACCCATCGTTGGTAAGGTAATCTAAAGACCTTTCCAACGAGTCTTAAACATTGAAGATCTGGCAACCCTGTCTCAAGCTATGACCACTTATGATACCACTTATAAGCCCTTGGCCTTGAGTGATATGTGTGTTTTTTGGATGCCGGAACTTAACGAAATTAGACGAAATTTGTGTGCAAACCCATCTTATCACATATCACCCATTGTTGGAAAAGAGTCAGGAAGGCATCAACCACATAGGTGGATTAAGTTAGTTTTTCTTCAAAAACTTGATATAAAAGTTAAAATTTGTAATTTTCCGATACAGCATTCGAAAGATCGCAAAAAAGCCTTCAAATGAAGGTAAAGGCGAATCATTAAGTTCATTTATCGATTTGCTATGATTTTTTGAGGCCGATCTGTAAACTGTTCCGAATATGAGGGATAACTGTACTATTTAACAAAACCCGCAGTGATGGAATTTAGCTGGAGACGTCAGCTATTGTTGAACACTTCGAGTTTTGTGAAAAAGTTTAAATTAGCCTGAGAATAAGCAAAACAGTTCATACTGCCAAAATGCTTATACGCGCTTTCCTCGTGATGCTCCAGATATGTTCAACAATTTTCTATTGAAATATGATGCATCGCTACCATAGTTTACTCTTACGACCTTTCGTTAAGTTCTAAGAAAAATGAAACCTTCCAAAGAACGCTAGGGGAGGACAACTTCACGGCGATTGGTAATGACATTACGAGGCGCTAATGGTGACAGGTTAAAGACTCTCGGTGTGCATGTCAGAATCACATTCATCGTGAACGCGCGCGCGGGTCTTTGTTCCCCCCAATATCATATCGACGTTGTCGTACTATCTTGTCGCATGTCGCTTTCTGACGTTCCGAGAAAAATGTGTTTTAATGTTTTACCTTGAATAAACAAAAACGAGAGCACGCAATGTAAACAATAACAAACACGTTTTGTTTGGTTGAAAATTCAGTGAATTGTCCTGAAGTATTGATATTACGGGCTTTTATCGGTAGTTTTCGGTGAAATTAAACTCACAAATTAGAAGAAAGTAATGAAACTGATAGGTGGATAGATGACTAGTGTCTTAGAAGAAGATGGAAAAGGACGGAAACTAAGTCAGCGAAAGGGCCATATGAGAAAGCGTACGTGTGTGATCAAGTCTTTTAACCTTCTAATTTGGCTGACTTAGTTTCCGTCCTTTTCCATCTTCTTCTAAGACACTAGTCATCTATCCACCTATCAGTTTCATTACTTTCTTCTAATTTGTGAGTTTAATTTCACCGAAAACTACCGATAAAAGCCCGTAATATCAACAATTTAAGGTGATTAAAACAAAGTTGGGTAAATAAACAATCAGTCCCAATACTGAGTCCTGAAGTATTGTTGAATTTGGTTGCGGAGTTTCGACTCATAATTACAAATCTGGAGTTTTTTTTAAAAGGTCCAATAAACCAAATTTTCAGTTTTTGCTTTTTGGCTGTTTCAAAAACACCCAAAAATCGAAAACTGGAAGTTTGGTTTATTGGACCTTTTTTTTTAAAAAAAAATACTCCAGAAATGTTTACGGTAGTCGAGCTCGTACTTGTGTCTAACGCGTTCTGACTTGAAATTTCTTTGCCCTTTGTCGCACTTACATTAATTTTCAGGATGTGTCAAGATAGCACGACAAGATTGAAAATTCTTTCATATGAAAAGTGACAACAATGCTCGGCGTTTTTTCGTTTTCTATTGAATATCTCAGGATTGAAATTGAATTGTGGGGATCTGTGAAGGTCAAAAGGTGAGGCGTTGTGAGCTGCACAAAATGGCATTCTTAACTCAATTTGGCCCAAAATCGACGTGCGGCAAGTTAGCACGACAGCGACGAAATTTTCTTCGTTCCTTCAACCTTGCCTGATGCAATTGCTTTTCAGCCCTCTGGTTGATAGTTGATTGTATTATGTTACACGTTGATTCGTTCTTCTTCTTTGCCTCCACGGTGGAATCCAATACTCGCGCCACCAATTATACAATCTCGTGCTACGACGTCCACCACTGCGGTTAAATGCCAGCCCCTTATTAGTGTGATGATTATTTTAAATGATATACGCCTAGAAGATTAACCCTACTATTAACTTAGTTATGTCCTTCGAGCATGAATCGGTACACAGCAAAAAATGCATAAATAAGCTTTTCCTTTTTCATTGATTTTGGGATTATTTTAGAACATTTAAAGTTATGAATTGAACCATTTTTCAGTCTTCGACAAAGTTGTTTCCTGGAACATGAACTGTAAGCTTATGAGTTTGGCTAACAAATCTTTTGAAATTGCATTATAGTCCATTCAAGTACTCTACATATTTTTCTCTTTCATATCATCCACAGAAAAATCCACACCTCGTGCGGAGACTACTGCTGTCGGAAGAAGAAATTCAACCGCTCGATCGACCCCAGCATCCAGAACGCAGTTGCCGCAGCGGTTCGTCATAATTCGTTCGCGCCTCCGGCATCCCGCGTCCAGGTGACGGACCCTCGACCGACCTTGGCGTCGTCGTCGTCGCACATTCCCAAGCTGGCATCACGCTGGCGACGAACCTGCGAAGGTGGCACCGTAGTGGACGTACGTATCAACCGAAGCAATTCTTGTGCGCGGGAAAAAATCTAAGGAATTCTGCCGGACTGCTGATGGTCATCACCGGGGCTATGAAAATATTTGCAAAACGGTTTGTGTAGGTTGGCTCGGGATTTCAGTGCAGGACCGCGTTCTCAAAAAACAATAAAATACTTGAAATGCTTTTCATTAGACACGAGCATATTTGAGCTGACAGCGAGTTGATGGCTCATGGTACACGGAAATCTGAAGTTATCTAGCGTAGAATGTTGATGAAGCTAATGTGGTTTTATAGTTGCTTGATTATTGGACGCTCTTCCCTTGTAAATAAAAATAGTTACTTTTCTTTTCAAAGATTTTTTTTTGTAATTTTAAATAAAGTTAGTACAATTTGTTATTACCAAAACTTCAAAATATATTGCGATAAATTATATTATTCTTAAGAATTTTACAATTCGTTTTGTTATTTTTTAATAGGATGAATTTTTGTGTATGCATTCGTTGTGACAAAATAAGCGATTTTGCAAAATATTTTTTCATGCAATTTAGCTGGCTGGTCATACAACATGGGCATTTCGCTGTCGTCGTGCTAACTTGTCGTGCGTCGCTTTTTGACGGTCCGAGAAAAACGCGATTTAATGTTTGACTTTGAATAAACAAAAACGGTAGCACGCAATGTAAACAATAACAAACACGTTTTGTTTGGTTGACCATTCTGTGCATTTTCCCGAAGTTTGGTTGAATTTGGATGACGAGGTTTCGAGTTATAATTACAATTGTTTGCTTTAGTCGAGCTCGTACATGTGCCTAACTCGTTCTGACCTGAAATCCGTTTGGCCAATTGTCGCACTTACATCAATTTTCAGGGAGTGACAAGGTTGAAACTTCTTCCATATGAAAAGTGACAAAAATGCACGGAGTTTTTTTCGGTTTTTATTAAATATCTCAGGGTTGATTCCGAATTTGGGGGATCTGTGAAGGTCAAAAGGTGAGGCGTTGTGAGCTGCACAAAATGGCGTTCTTAACTCAATTTGGTTGCAAGTATCTTAACATTCCAACGCCCAAGGCTCCAAAAAAGTTGGAACGGTAACTTCAACTCGCTGGTTCTCGGGCATAACTCAACCAATCGGGACGATTCTCGTTTCCAGGGATTTGTAAGAATGTCTAGATGATCCTAAAATTTTGCAGAACTTGATTCGAACAAATCTGTTATTTCTGCGACCGAAAACATCGTTCCAACTTTTTCAAAAAGACTGCCTCCGCGGAATTTTTGACGATTTTTTTTTTACACGCGAAAAAAAAAGTTGGAACGATGTTTTTTGATCCCAAAAATTACAGATTTGATCAAATTGAGTTCTGCAAAGTTCTAGGATCATCTAGACATTCTTACAAATCCCTGGAAACAAGAATCGTCCCGATTGGTTGAGTTATGCCCGAGAACCAGCGAGTTGAAGTTACCGTTCCAACTTTTTTGGGTGGCTTGGGCGTCCGTGTAAGTTGGACATGCGTTGGGCGTTCCAGTGTTAAGAAGCATTTTTTTATAGGTTCGGTGTCCTCGGCAAAGTTGTAGGTTTGGTTAAGCAATTAAAAAATGGTACTCGGTTTCTTTATACCAATTTTTCTGTTTTACTTTGTATTACTTAAATTTAAAATCCCATTATAGACTTTCATTTTTTAAATCTTTATTAAGGGAACTAAACATGCATCTTTTGTTATAGAGCAGGGGTGCCCAATGTTTTTGTAAGGCGGGACATGTTTGAACTTCACATGAGCTTGCAAGCCTTATGTGAATAATTGTTTATTTCTAAAAATTACGCTATTTCAATCTATTAAAAAATCTATCAGTTGGAGTTTATTGAATGTTATGGACATTTTCGTCATTTAAAAATTAGAGAACAAAAACTATAGGTTTCAAACAGCTTGATCAAATGGTTCAATTGTTTTAAATTTATTTAAGTTAACAATACCTAAAAATGTCAAAAATGATTATTCAAACACTTTTCATTGCATTTTTCATGTTTCAACAAACATTTAGGTTTTAGAATATCTTTGTAAGAATTTTATATAGAACGCTCTGATTAAGGAGAATCGTCATTTAACAAATATCTTTTAACAGAACTTTTTCAGATTTTTTTTTATGTGAAAAAGTATTTTTAAGGACACAAACTTTAAAAAAGGCGTTTTTAATTTATAAATAAAGAAAACTAAAATATTCTTTTGAAAGCAACAATTGTTCTACCAATTTCAATAAATTTTGGTCTGCCTGAATGAGATATTGAGACACTTAGGTTCGTAACCCAAATGTCATGAGATCAAATCCCGAGGTGGAAGGTTTCTAAGTGCAAAAAAAAAAGTTTGAGGCCCAGCCCATAACAAAATGGTGCGTAGTGACTTTTTGATTCATATGGATTCTATATTATTTCTATCTTTGCAGTTTTCTACTCTAGTAAAATATGACGTTTCATAACTCACGCAAGTACTCACCCAAGTAGCACTCATAACTTGTCGTCTGTTGAATAATAGTTAGACAGCTGTTTTTGATCAACATACGAGAAAAAATCAAAACGTTAGTTAAATAACAGTTTGTTTCACTACTTGTATAACTGACTAATGTAACTGTTGAGATTTGTGCCACACAAGTGTTAAAACACAGTCAACTTCACTCTTATCCAACTTTAACACACAACATAGGGAATATGCACTCGCTCCTAACGCCATCCAATTTGCTTATTTTCACTATTTAAACAATTTATTTTGGAACAATTTTGATAGAAACTTGCTTGCTCACTTCCTATTGAGCTATTTATCACTTTATTTCACTTGAAAAAACTTTTTATGAGCTGTAATTGAACGTCAAAGTGCTGATATGCCAAGATGCTGTTTCCTCATCTGCAATGTTTTACTCGAAACCAGTTTGTTGAATAAAAACAATATTGCACTGTTTATTTCACTGCTTATCTAACATTGTCATGTGACGGCATCTTCTAAAAAATGGGCGTGGCCAACCATTCTATAAATAACATTAGGTTTTCTCGCTTTGTTACACAAATGTTATCGGAGAATAGATTATATAACTGATGCTCAACATACATATCCAACTTGACATTGCGTGTTGTTAGGTGGTGTAAATTTGTACATGAGGAATTTAGAGTTTCAAAAATGTTTATGTATTGAAGATTGCAATAGTTTTGATTGTTTAACGATTTATTTGTGAACATATCGCTGGTAAAAGCTACAAAAATTATCAGCTTATAGAGTTTATGATAGAGAAAAACAACAAATCAAAACCATACTGATTTTCAATGTTACTCCGTGTTATAACAAAGTTATATAGGGGAGTTACAAAAACTGATTTGAAACAAACTTATATAACTTCAATTCCAATGACAGCCTCATTGGAGTTAAGTTCTTTAGCTAACAAAACAGACAGCAGCCTTCTTATTGACGCTTGGGCCAGCTTGTTTACTATGAAGCCCCGTGGAGAGATGTGGAAGCGCGCCTGGACCTGCCGTGGAGATAACAACAAATCGTCGAAGTCATCGGATCGAATCTTGGGAAAGAGGTAGTTCATCAAAAAAGGAAAATCTAAATGTTCGCCAGGCAGGGAATTTCACGCGAATCACATGCGCACCATGATTGTTTTTTTTTTAATTCAAAACGTTTGTTTACATGTGTGGTGGATGCCTTTATTGGTAAGCATATAATAATTATATTGAATGCGCAACTGTATGTGCAGAATCATCTCCGGTGCAGTGGACTCGTGTGCACGATGAACGATCGCGTCGCGCTCAGTTAGGTTGGAAGTCTCAAGCTTATCGGTCACACTTCATGTGTAGATACACGCGGTCACCACATAATGGCGACGAGGATGAAGCGATAATTTGAATAAAACTTAGATTGCCTTTTGAAATATTAATTATAGTCAATTAATTAAATGAAAAATATGAGATGGTTAATGAAAGAACGTGCTCTCAATGACTGTGTTAAAAATATTGTGAAAAAAAGTGTTTTAAATTGTGTGGTGTTAATGTTTGTGATGCCATGTGTAAAATAATTTTCATAAAAAGTATGTTATTGCAGAAAAGATTACATGCAATGAAAATTGTGGTAGAGAAATATTGCAGCGGGGATCGAAATGGATAGTGACCTTGGAAAGTGTGTGCGCAAAGGAGAAAAAAAAGGTGTGCATCATCCGAGGCTGCGGGGAAATGACCTTGGAGGAGGATTACGATCGATTAACGCACAAAAGCAAAAAGAAATGTGCGGTGGTGGTAATTATTCGCATGGAGCAAAAGAGGTTCTTACTGTACATATAAGGTGCGTATTTTCTGTTATATGCAACAGTTAAAGGAGTTCTGATTGGCATGATGTTTCTTTATGATTATCTAATCATGAATGGAAAAAAAGAGATTTATTTGTTGTCATGAATTTGTTACAGAAGTATTTAAATGTCTAGTCGTAATGGGAAAAAAAAGATGGATAAGGTACGGAAATTAGCTTATTTTCGGTTGTGATAGAAGGTTAAAGTTACAGTTTGGAGAAAAATAATATCACGAGTTATAACTGCATCAGGAATGAACCCTTTGGTTGTGCTCTCTTATTTTTTTATTTTAAAGACGCTGTAACGTGGTATTACCACGCATGAATAAATAAAATATGAAAGTTACAGAAATATTTAAGTTTCCATTTGGAGGATAATGATTAAAATTTCTGGTTGTAACACAGAGATGAATGTTCTGGTAGTTACGGAAAAATAGAAAGTAAAAAAAACCTGGTTGATACGGAAAAAAAATGTTTTGGATGTAACAGAAACATGAAATTTCTGGTTGATACGGAAAAGGAGAATTTGATAATTATTTTAAAAAAAAAGTTACGGAAAAAAATAAAAGTGTCGGACGTAACAGAAAAATGAAATATCTACTTAATACGGAAAATGAAAATTCTGGTTGTTACGGAAAATGAACATTTCCGGTTGTTGCAGAAAGATGGAATTTCTGGTTGTTACGGTAAATATGAAATTTCCGGTTGTTACAGAAAATGAAGTTTCTGGTTGTTACGGAGAAATTGACATTTCCGGTTGTTACAGAAGGATGGAATTTCTGGTTGTTATGGAAAATATCAAATTTCCGGTTGTTACAGAAAATGAAGTTTCTGGATGTTACGGAGAAATTGACATTTCCGGTTGTTACAGAAAATGAAGTTTCTGGTTGTTACGGAGAAATTGACATTTCCGGTTGTTACAGAAAGATGGAATTTCTGGTTGTTACGGAAAATATTAAATTTCCGGTTGTTACAGAAAAATTAAGTTTCTGGTTATTACGGAAAGATGGACATTTCCGGTTGTTACAGAAAAGATTTATTTTCTGGTAGTTAAGGAAAGATGAAAATGTCTGGTTGTTACAGAGGTTTGTTGTTTATTGCAGCAAAAAAAAAAAAATAAAAATAAGAATTCTTGTTGATAAAAAAAAACAGAATAAATTTCTTGGTTGATACGAAAAGAAACATATTTCTGGTTGTAGAAAGTAAATATATATTTCTGATCTGATTGATACGGAAGACTGATTTTTCCGGTTGTCACATAAAGAATAAATATGTTGGTGGTTCTGCTGTTACACAAAAAAGACGCATCCGGTGGATGTAGAGGAAACAAAAGTGTTTTGTGTTGAAATGATTTTCTAATTGTAAAGGAAAGATTACAGTTTTGCCAGTATCGAGGACCGTAGGCAGTACAATGTTGATTAAGAAGGGTGTAGTCGTTGTAGTTGCTCTTCATGAAGATGACCGAGTCAGAATTGCAAACGTTTAGTCATTATGGGTTCTTGTATGCAGTCATCAGGGTGAGTGGAAATATTGCATTTGACGGTTATGTAATAGGTCAATTTGATTTAAGACGAAGATTAATACGAATTGGTTACATGTCGCGATGTCGTGCAGGAAAAGTGCACATTTTAGATTTTGGCTTTGCCTATAGCTTGATGATGACGAAATTACAAAGCTGAAGGTTTTAACATTGCATCAAGAGGTAGCTCTGAATTATTCATACGAAGAGCATTGTTGACAGCGTTTCAAAACCAGAACAGATCGGATCGTGAATACTGGATCGAAGGATTCTGGCAGGCACTGTTTGGTAAATAATAGATTAGCGAGAGAGTCGTCTATGAGGAGTAACAAACAGTACTACCAATTTAATGTGGTTTAGCAGATTACTAGAAGGAGAGATCATGTTTATAGTTTGATATTAAGTCAGACGTTTACTCAGGTAGAACTTGAGAGGGATTGCGGAAGCATCACCAAATTTTAGCGATTGGAGTCTGTGGCGACTGATTTAATCATTGAATTTAAACTGTTAGCCAGATATTTCCATATATTTTAGAAAGGTTAAAAGTAAGTAAATCTTTCCCAGTTACTGAGGTGAGCATCCTTGAAGAGTATCGGTGCCGGCATTTACAAAGCGGTTTCAGTGGCAATTTTCATCTCAACTAATGTTAACATGTTAAGGTTAATGTTAACATTCCGTAGGTCGCCTTCCTAAGGTGTCGTTGATAAGGTCCAGCTGCCAGCAATCGAATCCAGAGGAGAAACGATTCGTCAGTTGTGTTGGTCCGAGCCGGGATTTGAGCGCCGATCTACCGCTTTCGAGGCGGAAGCGTTACCACTAGGCTACGTGACTCGGTCATTTTTAGAAAGCATTTTATTAATTTTCCTCAAGCTTTGGTGTTTATCTGTTTGATGATGATGTTATTATATAGGTCACAGATCATGATCGAACAGTCAAAGTTTCCTCAGTTTTCAAGTGGAAGTACAGGAGTGGAATTTACTCGAAACGGAAAAAAATGAATCATATGTAAACTCAGTTGATGTAAACTTGAGATTCGACGTAAATGGTTGAATTACACGTAAAATCACGTTTTTACGTATGATTTGTCGCTAATTTACATCAAATTGCATTTAAATTTAAATGTTTAATGACGTGCAAAAGTGTTACATCATAAATGATGTAACATTTGAAAATATTGTGTGTGTAGTTACTCGAAAGGATGTTAGGGCTGACACATGAGGAATATCCAGTTTAAACTTGTATGCGGGGTTACTAACATACACAGAAAAAAAAAATCCGGTAAATTTACATCATTTATGATGTACCAAAAGTGCACGTCATTAATGATGCTAATTTACATCAAATTCATTGTAAATTTAAATGCCATCCGACTTAAATGTGCCGAACAAATGACGCTACAGAAACATGTAATTTTCCGATGAAATCGATGTAATTTTACCGGAGCAAAAAATTTTTTTGCCCCGTTGAATTTTGAATCCGATGTAATTTTAATGCTTGTTGTGTTTCATTGTATTCTGGAGCTACTTCAAAAGCTATGCCAATGGAGTACACGACGCGATTGGTAGTGAACAATGTTTTTCATATGAAGTGAATTTTCAAACTACCGTCATTAGGGGTGACATTGGGTCACACAAAAATGCAGAAATTTCTAAGACCCAATCTCACCCCTGATGATGGTACCACTCAAATCAAGTACTCCATTGTTTTGTAACACATACTTTTGAACAGCGTGAAGAAAAACAGTATGAAATACAAACATTTAGACTACATCGAACTAAAAATTCAACGGAGCGAGATTTTGTTTTAAGTGAAGAAATGATCCGTTTTCAAACATTTATAAAAATAAATTACGGTCATCAATAAACCACAGCACAGAGACCTACCTCGCGTGTGCTGTGTACGAAGTGGACTCCTTGAAGGCAATCGTCTGCGATGCGATTTCCGGTTGCGGCGTCATAGTTCCAGAAGATTTGTCCTCAAGTTTGGTGGACACATAACAGCCATCGTACATATGCATCAGCCAATCGAGCTTGGCCAGGTGAGATACACCTCTTCCCTGCAGGAGGCACATCAAACATGAATTGTTCTCTCGGGGGCCGATTCCTTTTCGGGTTTCAGTTGCGCCTATTGATTCGCCTCTAAGTCGCGCGTTTGCTGCTCGGTCTCAGCCTCGACGATGACCAACTGAACCGTTCAATGACCTCGGCAAGCCGCGCCGTCTTGTACAACTCTTTAAGAAGGCCGTCGTGAAGTTGCCGTCCACGTTGGCAGATCGCCGAGTATGTACCTCACAGCCTTACCTTGTAGCACCGAACCTGCCCCTGCGCGTCTCTGGTAGGATTCGAGTCAGAATCGTAGAAGGCGACGGATTCTGTACTGATGCCTCCGGAACGGGTCGACCGGTTCTACACAAACATTCGCTTGTTCAGTTGAAGCGATTTATCAACAGTACTATCTGCTTGACCTTGGTTGTTGCGTCTAGCCGCAGGATTACAGGGCCGGGGTAGTTGAGGAACGCCTCCAGAACGTCCAGCATGTGAAGAGGCATCGGAGCACCCGGTGCCAACTCGATTTGATACATTTAAGCAGGAATTTGAACGTCTGCCACTTGCCGCAGTCGGGATCAAGGAACTGTGAATAGAAGGCAAACTGTTTTTTTAGTTCAGGAACTTTGACTACGTTTAAGCTTTGGTTTGCGATAGGGCTCGGAGACCGACGGATGGTGTGTCTAGCAAAACCCAGCCGAAGAAGCGCTTCGGAGTGAATGATTTTACGAGCGAATAATAAACCCCAAACAAACAAAACCCCGCCAATACTCACCTGCGTGGCTGATAATATCAGGTGGAGCACCGGGGCCATCCGTGATTTGTGTAATCTTGTCCTGTTGGATGTTTTAACGCGACGGGGTTGGATGCGAAACCCAGAAAGTCGGTGCTGAACGCCGCTTTGTTCTTTTGTTTTGGTTCGTTTGAAAATTTTGACAGTTAAGTTCAATTTCAATGACCAGGTATGTTTGGTAGACTGGTTTGATAACTGTCGGAGTTAGGAACGGGGTCACGCACTGGTAATCAGAATTACACATTCTGCAGTTCACTTTTACACACGTATGGATTTTTTCAGTTCAACTAGGATTAAACATTTTTGTGATACAACCGTAGGGGGAGGGTGTCAATTTGTTAAGGAAGCGTTTTTTTTTGTAGTTTTTTGCCTGCAAAACAACTTTCTGGAGAAACTGATTTAAGAAAGGATAACTTGATATCAGTTAATAAAGCTTGTTTAAAGCGATTGTTGCATACACGGTGTGACGTAAAAAAAGAAAAAAAGAAAAAAGTACGTCATATTTTGCCAGACCCCCCCCCCTTGTTTTCGATGGGATTGTTATAGTTTCTTTAAACTCTCATAATTTATTTCTTATTTCTTCAAACTCTCATAATTTTGGTATTTTTGCCAATTGCAAAACTACTTTTTGGAGAAACTGATTTATGAAAGGATAACTTGATATCAGTTAATAAAGCTTTTAAAGCGATTGTTGCATACACGGTGTGACGTAAAAAAAGAAAAAAAGAAAAAAGTACGTCATATTTTGCCAGACCGGGGGGGGGGCCCCCGCTTGTTTTCGATGGGATTTTTATAGTTTCTTTAAACTCTCATAATTTATTTCTTATTTCTTCAAACTCTCATAATTTTGGTATTTTTGCCAATTTTAATATGAAAAATAATAAGTTGTCTAATTATTCATTATTTAGAATAAACATTGCGATATAAGAAAACAGTTTTGTATCTTTTAAAAATTAGAAGACCTGGTATAACATTCAAGTATTAAAAAATCTTGAAAACTGTTTTTCACAGCTTTGTATCAAATAAGTTCCAACCATTTATAGCAGTTTTCTTATGAACACCCTGCTTTCAAACCATTTATGTTTATCTTGCAAGAATTTGTTAAATATTGAAGTTCCAACTGAATAAAAAAAAAAGTGACTACTAAGTGAGTAATTATAATGTGATACTTCTAAATAATATCAATCATAAAAAAACCTAAAGTGACGTCACAGTCTCGCAAACCCCCCCCCCCCCTCCCTCCTTCGTCACATCTTGTCATACTTACGTAACCCCTCCCCCTAAGATCGTACGTACTTTATGGATGACGCCTACTGTAAATCAAAGAAGTGAAATTGATTTTTAGAAAATGATTTGAAAATCCATTTGAAGAGTTTTTATTTAAAAGGTCCTATAAACATATTAAACACAATAGCTTATAGGACCTTTAAAAAACTATATATTTAAAACGTTTTTTTGTCGTACAAAATATCATTGTGCTGATAAAAATAAGTTTCATAATTGTGAATATCAAAAACCCACTTTGAAAATAATCTGTTTTAACCTTGGTTTTAACAGACGCCAGATGAATCTGGCAAACATCGGGGGGACTATCTTACAGCTGTCTGGATAAAAATCAATCGGTTCAATCAGTTGAAGCGGGCACGACCAGTTGTTTGCATATTCGCCCGAAATAATGGCAGACATCTGCCAAATGGCTGGCGCAAGCCCCCAGACGCTCACCAGAAATAAGCCCACCATTTCCGACCGGGAATTTAAGCTTAATTTTAGTTAAATTGATATTGAAAATTTAATTTGTTTATCTTGAATAAAACGTTATTTAATACACGAAAACCCGCAACTTTTCAAAAATCTCCCGAGTAGTTTTCCACCTTTCGTACCCTTAATTTTAGTGTACCCACTTTTGGATAAGAAATGAGCCTTACCTTTTTATCGGAATTTGAATTAATCACCATTTTTGGTGTGCTAAGATAAACGTGCTAACTCCGACACTTTTGACAACTCCCGCGTTGGCGTCCTAGTTGTCAAAATACGTAGTTGAAAAAAAAATAGGTTCTGAAGATAAAAAAAATATAAAATTAATAAAAAACACTGAGAACATGCTACATAGTCAAGCGAGTGCTACCTAACCGAGTTCGAGCAGCAATCTTCTGTGGGACGCAAGTGGGACGTGTATGTTTTCCTTTTTTCAACACCGAATCGGCCAACATCGGAGGGAACAAGACACGAATCGTTTCAAATCGCCTCCACGGACAGCAAGTGCTTCTCCCAGTCCAAGTTTAATAGACCGCACGCAGCGGCAGGTCGGCTCCAGGTGAACAGTACGGTTGCGGTTCCGGAAGCACTTGAAAGATGATGAATGCTGTAAGCCTTAAACCTACAGCATCGGTGACGGGTGGCTGCTGCTGCGTTGGTTAGTATTTGATTAGGTTAGTGTCAGCACAAATCACTGGTCTACTGGCGGCCTTCTATCCGGGCCTCGTTTGCCGCTCCGAAGTGGTCTAGTTAACAGCAGTCCATCCCCCAGAACGTCTTGATAGAGTGTAGACCATTCCGCTGAGACCAGCTGTAATGTAAACAACAATTTCTTTTACCTAATTTGAATCAACTGAACAAATCAAAGTACATTGTTCGTTCACATAAGAATCAAATAAATGTTTGTTTACATTACCTGAGATCTGAATTTATGATTCAAATCATTTGCAAGCACTTTCAGCAAACTTCAAAACAACTCCACTTCCATTTCACTGCGCATCACAAATTGAACTGGTTTGTTTTTGTCATTCACTTGAGTTGTCATTCGCAAAAACAAATTTCAAGGCTTTATTAGTTTACGTTTCCAAAAATTACATCAAAAGTACATTTACATGTTTTTCGTATTTACAATTTATGATTTCTCTGAAACAAAATTTTCATTTAGATGAGATTCATGCATTAAGTTGAATCTCAATTTACATGCAGGTTCTTTAAATGCGATTCACCATTTTACATTGAATTTCGGATTTACATTGAGCACGTTTACGTTTTAAACATGGTTTCAGTGTCAGGTAAATTTACACTTTTTTTTCTGTGTAGTGTTGGTGATTTAACAGGTAATGAGAATGTGTTAGCGTAGGAGTAGTGTGTCGTCTAGTTCAGGTATTTAGTCGACCTGGGTTTGAAGTGATAATCATTCCAGTATAATCTTTGTCGGATTCACCATTTGACTTCCTGGTGCTCATCGGTGGGCTCATCCTGGTAGTAGTTTATTATTTCAGCAGGTTTGTGGAATTGATTGTGAGCAGTATTGAAAATGAGTGATAGAAATGGGGTATCATATGACCACCAAAATATCAGAGCACCAAAATATCAGAGAGTGTAGCGACCGCCACTATGGTTTGCGTTGTGTACGCTTTGCGAAATTGCTTTTGTAGCGGCTTCTGTAGTTTAAAACGGTAGATGGGGGATGATTGTTAAAGCGGAAATGAGTGAGAAGAAAGGAAGTGTCAAACGAGTGTGTGTTAATAATAAAACGTGAAGATTATCAGAACGAAAAAAAAGAACAGTGATATTCGAGACATGAATTTTCGTACGATAGTTGTGTTCATTGAGAACTAAAAGTTTTGATATTTTTAAAACGCTAATTGGGATGAAAAATATTACAGCCAAAGACAGCAATCGACTAACGATCCCGATGTTGCCATGGTTCCATTCCGTTTCATCTCCTCTAGGTGTTTTGTGTTTGACTGTTTTATTAGTATTCAGTTCAGTAGTAAAAACGGCGATGAAAACCGACATCGAGTTATTGAAAGTCCAATTGCTATTCTAATAAACATATTTGATGGTGAAAAACGGTTGGATTACCTTGAGTTTAATGGAACTCATCACGCATCCTAATAATTGTCACAGGACAATAGCATATAAATCGACATGATCGGTCACTTCTCAAATGTAGATATAATATTATTAATCGCTCTTTAGGTAACCTATTAGCGTATGTGATAATCGGGAAATCTTTTAAAGATGATTTTTTTTGTCTATCTAAGTTTGCAAAATTTAAAAGCGGGAAAGAGAGGGAAGATGTGATGGAATAGTTTAACAAAATTATATTTGTAGATGGGTTAAAACAAGTACCATGACCAAAATATTTGTAACATGAATCAAATTTAAAGTAATTGCTTCAAGTGTAATAGAGAAACTAAGTTCAGCTGGATCTTGACAATTTCCGCCTTGGAAATGAAAGATTTGGTTGTTCGTTAACACATTAATAAATTACTACAGTAAAGTTGAATAACAACTAATAAATTAAATAAAAATGTTAAAGAAAGGGAGATGTGGTGGATGCCTTTATTGGTAAGCATATAATAATTATATTGAATGCGCAACTGTATGTGCAGAATCATCTCCGGTGCAGTGGACTCGTGTGCACGATGAACGATCGCGTCGCGCTCAGTTAGGTTGGAAGTCTCAAGCTTATCGGTCACACTTCATGTGTAGATACACGCGGTCACCACAACATGTAAGTTAGTCGACGGTTAGATAGCTGTTTTCAATCTAACTTTCCTTTCCAGTGTGCGCTTTGATTTGACAGCACAGCCGTAAACCACGCCCCCTTTTTTTCGTTGAATCTCTTGTTAGATGGCACAGTGTTGGCAAATACATTTGTACAACTTACTCTGATAACTTGCATCTTTTTCTGGCAAGTTATACAACAAAAAAAGTGCGCTTTTTCCAGTTCACAGGAGTTGTAGAACAAGTTGTGGTAACGAGGCGGATTGGTTATACAACCAGTTAGGAAATACGTTTATCTGACAAAGTGTGTTGCTTGGGAAAAGGTATACAAAAAAGCTTAACATTAACCTTTATTTTCAAGAATTAAAAAATAACTAAAAAGATGGGTCATTTTACACATTCATTTGAAATAGGTCGGCGGGCCACAAAAACACTAAATTTGAAATTTCATGCCAAATTTTCTAAATTATTGAACAAAATACTTTATAGCTATAACAGTTATGCTTGCAACAAAGATTGTCTAAATTTCAAGGAACTCATGAAAATATTTCTTTTACTGAAACATCACGTCTTTTTCGAACTGCTGTCTTAAAAACTTAAACTTGTAAAAAGCTACACAGTTAAAAATTGTGTTTATGATTATGACTTATGATGTAATTTTACCTCAATTTAGACTGAAAACGATATTACAATTGAAAAGTGGTAAAATGACACATTTTCAGAGGTAAAATTACACTTTTTTCTGACATAAAAGATGTACCCCTTTCCCAGATGTAATATTACCATGATTTTTTTGTTCTGTGTTTAAGGTTCCGCTTTTGAAAATTAACTTTTCTAAAATACTTTTAAGAAATGCTTTGGCCTTAATCATTATTTTTTATCGTTTATTGTTTTTATTAAAAAAGTTAAGCTTATTTGTCACAGAGTTTTATTCAATTTTAATTTCAGAAGATAGGTACTGTAAACCGGGGTGAGATTGATAGCCAGGGTGACACTGATAGGTTGAAGATATTTTTTTTTTGCAAAATTAAAAAAAAACATGAATTAAAAACAAGCGGAATGGTAGGGGAGAGTGGGGAGACTTGATCCCCGGGGACACTTGATCCCAAGTCTGTATCTTGTCAGCATGTGGGTAAAACAATTAGCTTTGTTTTAGAAAGTTGTGCAAAATTTACTAAAACTTATTGTAGAAAACAAAGAAAAAAAAATAAAAAATGTTTAGATTGAGTTACATACATTTTTATAAAAAGTGCTGCAAAAAACTTCCAAGAGATCTTTTTTCTTTGTTTTGATAAGTATATAAAACACTCAAAAATTATTCAAAAAAAATATGTTTTGTACATGAATTGTTTGACAAAAATATCAACTCCAAAACCCTTAGGCATTTGACGTTAAATTTATCGTCAAACTATTTTTACAATCAATTGTTTAAAAAAGTGCGTTTAGGGAGACTTGATCCCTGCATTTTTACAGTCACCGGAAACAGCCTCAAGATTAAATAATTGGGCTGGGTTTTCGTACATAGTTTCCTTTAGTATAGTTGTACATAACTTACTGCAGTTTGAACCATTTTTCAAAAGTTTTTAAAACAAAAATTACCAGCTTTTGTAAACATGCTCAATTTTGGTCTAAAAAAGAAAATTTTAAGTTTTTAAATATTTTGCATGCTTAACTTGTTATATTTTGAACACAAACGTACAGGTTTAATGTGAAATTGCTGTAACTTATAGAAAATTAAAAGTTTGGATGAATAAGAAACATTTTGCTTAAGATTTCTTCAAAATGTTGAAAGAGGGAATAAAATTACCCCCAACATTTTTAAAATGCCGGTTTAAAATATTTTTTCTACACGATTGGCATGATTCGAAGAGTTTATCTGATGAAATACCCTTATCAGTCAAACATAGTTGAATGTTTAAGCTTTTAATTCAAGCAAAAAGTTCATAGTTTTGTGAGAAATCGACAAAGTTATGTGCGATACAAAAAAAGGGGATCAAGTCTCCCCACTCTCCCCTGTAGATTCATACTGATCTTGGTAGAGAAGTGTTCAAAGTACCCCAAGAATAAAATTTCAACAAAATAAAAAAAAAATAGTCAAGTTTAATTATTTAAACGTTATTAATAAGATCTAAGTGCTCTAAAATTTTCATGTTTTTCGGATTCTTTGGATATTTTTAAACTAAAAGAGGAATTAGACTAACAAATAAAAAACTCCCACTTTTTGACAGTTCGCCATTTCTTGTTTGTCTGCCTGAATTTGTTTGCAGAAACGTCAGTCTGCATACATTTTGCTTTGTTTGCGAGTTTGCCGCAAACAAGTTTGCGAGTTTGGCAATCCGTCAAACATAAAAAAAGTGCCAGTTTGTTTGTTTGTCATAGTCTAATACCTCCTTAATAAAAGCTAAAGATAGTTTCTAGGCTACAAGTTTTAAGTGGTATTGAATCAGAAATCAAATAATTCAGATTAATAGGCATTTTTAGAGGAACAATTTTCTAAGTTAATTTGAAAATTTATGAAATAGGATTTGGTGACAACAAAAATCGATATTTTATGACAAATTCAATTTCTAATGATTGTAGATTAAACTTGGATTTTTTTATTACTTAATCTATTATTTTGAAAAATGTAATTAAAAGTTAATAAACATAGTTAAACAAACATGTAACTGTCATTTTATCAAATAAAACATGTAACCTTACGGTATAACTGTAACTGTAAAAGTGTAAAGCCGCTCACCCAAATTGACATCAAAGTGAAACAATTTTCACATCTCGTATCAAACCATTAAAAAAAACAACACTCAAAATGACACTGCCAGTGGAATCGCACACAGACACAGTCATTTTCAATTGTGGTGCGATTTTCCATGAGGGGTGCGGAGGTGGAAGGGGGTTCCCTTTTTTCGTTTGATGCTGCCTGATGATGCCCTCCGGCGAGCCAAAAGTCAGGATATGAACGTCCTCATCAGGAACCGAATTCCAACGCCATGATTTCCCCTCCACCGTTGGCAGCTCTGGTTGTATAGTCTTGTTGGCAGTCAGGACGTCATCATCAGCCCAGGAGGGGTGGGAGGTGGGGGAGCGGGACACGTGGAATGCTAATTTATATTCGTTCTTTCTGCTGTTTCTTTTTCATTTCGTCTAGCAAATTGCAATTTCAAGCGAACGGGACAGCAACGGCAGTGGACAACGGAGCGGAACCCACAGCCAACACCAGAACCTCCGGCAGTCCGGCGGTGGTCACTTCCAGCTTCCGTGGCTGTATCGGGTGATTTTAATTGAAAAGGAGCTCACAATTTGCGCCGGCACGTTAATCCACCCGAGCGTGCTGCTCACCACTGCAGTCTGCGTGATAAAGTAAGTGTTGGAGGTTTCTCGTACACGACTCTAGTCCGGTAGTTTGTAGTTCGGGAACGGGAGGGCCTCCCATCAGGCTGAGTTGTTGTTATTGGATTGCGTACCTGTACCAGTTGGGTAGATGACCAGAAGCGTTTAGAGAGATGCAGAGACTTTTAATTTGGCTTGGGTTGTTAGGAGGTAACATTTTTCCTTCTCTCGTTGAGGAGATGTACAGGTTGCAGGAATGCAAAGTATTGAAGGGTCTGTTTGCAAACGCTATATCTTTGCGATAAGTGTCGTGAGAGGTACTGTAACGAAAATTGAAATTTTCCTTGACTTGAAATTGGAGGTTTGGTGCTTTTTTATGGATTCAATTGAGCATGAGCATGAGCATGAGAGACCACCCATGGTTGTCCTTCTCCGTTGCTGAACAGGACCGTAATATCCTATAAATACAACCGACCATACGCTTGAACGATCTAATGGTGTTTCCCTTATCAACAGCATGTATGAATGCGCTGAAAAGATAAAACATCAAGATCATTAAAACTAGATCTGAAGCAAATAGGTAACAGTCATTGGCCACCAACGGCGCCCGCCATGTCAGTTTGTAGATCTCGGGGGATTGGGACGGGGATGTTAGTTAGCACAGGTTGCTTTTATGGATTCAATTTAGAAAAATCTAAGTAGTAATTTGGAAAATGTAATATTTTTCGGATTTTGAAATGCTTTTTAAATGATATGAACTGTTGAAAGCTTTAAGACTTATTTTAAGTTTATTGATTAATTTTTTTGTCAAATGTAGCTTTTTAAATTATTAAATTAACTGATTTGATATTCTTCAAACATGCTGAAAAGGTGTTTCCTTATTTTTTTCACCATTTTCTTTTCAAATCAGTTCCAAGCTGTGTAACTTCACTATAGCAGCACCAACATTCCGCAATCATTACCACCACAATGCGGAAAATGTAGAACAAACAGCATTTTTTTTCGTTGTTCCTTCAACACGCTGCCATACGAAAATTTGTCTTTCCTCTCTGCGCAGTTATAATTAAAAAAGTTTGAATTGCGTTGTTGAGCAGTACTCTAAAATAGGACCCACTGAGAACTGCCGACCAGAGTGCTAGTGGTTAGGATAAAAAACCCCCTCCGCAAGTCAAACCAAACCGAGAAAAAACAATTCCAATCCGAAATTCGCTCTCTCTCAAACACTTTTGACTTTCAGCCTGGAGCAACCCACCCTCCCCTATCCTACAGGGGGTGGGAGCTGCCCGGGAAACAAAAAGCGATTCGTTCCTCTAAAATTATATTTACTTTCTCTCAACCTGTGAATCGTACTGCTAAATTGCATACGAAATTGTTTTCCCCCGCTCTCTCTCTCTCAGTTGTCCACCATCACCCCTCCCTCCTTTAGCGACTGAGTTTTATCCCAGTCCCCCCCCCCCCCTCACACAAGGTCGCGGCTTTTGCTGGTGTTGCTCCTCGAGGGCTGGTGAGAAAATCGCGGAACCAAGAGCCAGTTTGCTTCCACTGGATTACGGAATGAGCACGGAGGCACTGTGGAAAATTTATAAATAATCTGTGCAGGAATAATTAAGCATAGTTCGAAATTAATACACAGAGATTCTCTTATATATTAGTCATTCAATATTCTTAGATTTTGTTTTAATTCCCCTCTTGAAATTTTTTTCAAAAGTTCATGGTAAAAAAATTACATTTTTTCAAATTTATGGATAAGGCTATAACAAATAAGACATTAAAAAATATAAGACAACAAATTAACGGTTTACAATTAACAAAACAAAACAGATTCGCGTACTCAAGTATAGTCATTCCACATAATATTCGGAACACCCACAAACTAGGAGCACTTTGATGGTAATTTGTCGATAGGATGTCAAGTACACCTTTTTTTCTCGATACTTTCTTAACATACTGCATTTCAAGAGTATTTCATCAAAAGCAGAAAACCACTGCATAGGTGGATGAAATCATGATTTTTCAAAACTAATGCATAAGAAGCGATTACAAAATTGTTGATAAATTGTTAACTTCCTTGGATGTAAAAAAAAGATTGAAAGGAAAAAGGGTTAAAGTGGGGAAAAATATGAAACGGACAAATGTTGTTCTGTTCGAAAAGTGTTCTTAAATGGGACATAGTCTTAATGCAAACATTTAAATAGGGGGACAGGGGGTAAAATGCACCCCCTAAGGGAAAACTGTGATTTCTCAACCATAACAGAATTTCTGTGAAAGAATTTCGTTAGATGTTCATAAATAACTATTATTCAACGTCATCCAAGTGAAAAAAGTCTTTAAAAACCTCAAAATTGTTTAAAAATAACAGATTTCTAAAAATATTTTTGATTCATTTCAAACAACAACGCGGGGCAATATGCACCGCAACATTGGGGCAAAATGCACTATAACAACGGGGCAAAATGCACCGGCTAAAAGCAGTTTTAACTAGTCACCACTAGATGACACCGCTGTTTTTACAAAGAAGCGCTTATATCGTCCAAAAATCATAATGAGTTTTATGAAAATTAGATGAAAACACATCATTTTAATGTTTTGCAAATAACATAAGATGTTTTTATACCAAGATGCTCAAAATTTTCCAGCATGGTTTAGCAGTGTTAAGCCTCCAATTTCTATGATTTTTCCTCTGGAAAATTCTTTCAAATACCGAGAAAAGCAGGGGGTGCATTTTGCCCCGGGGGTGCATATTACCCCCTCTCCCCCTAATACTTCAAAATACTTCATATGTACTTTTGTATCTTTTTGTCTGTTCCAAATTAGCAATTAATTTAAAAGTTGTCTTAGATTAAGCTCTGATGCAATCAAAGAATATTCAAATAATTCTATCATAAAATATTATTCTTGTTTAAGTGATATACGTGCAGAATTTTCCATTTCTTCAATTAAAATTTCTTGGATAGTTTTAGAAAACTCCAGGATATTTTAAAATTATTTATTTTTTTATTTTCTATTTTTTTTGTTTTTGTGACATTTTTTTGATTTTTTTATTCTTTTAAACGTGAACAGTCAACAGCTTTTTGAAAAACTTGAAGTTATTAAATTTAAATTTTTATTTTTTTATTAGTTTATTTTTGATTTGGAATTATTGCTTTTTTCCATTCTGTAAAAAAAAATTGAAAAAAAAAAACTTAAAACAGTTCAAAAGTATTGATTGAAAGTTTCAGCATATTTATATGTTTATTCTACGTGAATTTTACGATTTATTCCAATATTAGCAGTTCCTTTAGAACTTTAAGGGAAAAAGTTTAAGATTGTACATTTATCACAGAATATTATATTTCTCAGTATAATTTATTCCTGTTCCTGGATAAACTTTGTGTGATCTATATAAACTACTTGTAAAGGCATCTCAGAACATGGTTTTACTTGAATATTTTTTTCCAAAAGTCTTATATTTTTTTTCAAAATTAATTTATTTCTGTATCAGTAATATTTTGGAGTGCTTTTCCATTCTTTCTAAATAAAACATTCTAGGTAAAATAATGTTTTCGTGAGCCTTTCGATTCATTTTCACAAAAAAAATATTAGAAAAATTCTGAATGGTTTTTTTTTGGAAATTTTCGTAAACGTTCAAAGTGATTTATTTTTGTTCGATAGTAACAATCAACTTAATTTTTTGGCCAATTTTGCATAAGAATGACCTTTTGGACGATTGATGTTGCTCGTGTACTGCTTATATGAGGGGATTTTTCGAAAATAAGAATAAAAAACAAACTGGATACTGCCGCTCATCATTTTTTTTTGAAAAAAAAAAAATGTCTGATTCTAACAATATACTAGTTGCAACAACCTTACAAGGAGTCTTTCGTATGCTTAATTGGCTGTCCTTTCCGAAAAAAAAACTTTCAAAATTCGAAAAACGGGTCAAAAATGGTTTAAATCATATTTTTTTCGAAAAACTGGTTTGTAAAATTTTGATAAGGCCGTTGCGAATATTTTTTGAAGTTTATGTCCCTCGGATCTGACCAAAGTCATGGGGGGGGGGGGGGGGCAAATAAAAAAAAAAAATATAAAAATTTAAATTACAAGCCTAGGTTTCAACATTTGGATGAAAAAATTGTTTTAGAATGCATTTTACAGATGTACAGTTGCTTTCCAATCATTTGTTTTGAAAATATCGAGGTATTGACGGAATTTTTTTTTTCGCAAAAAATACTTTTCCTGGGACTGTACATTGGTAATTCATGAAAATTTAAAATGTTTTCAAAGGATTTCAAATAAGCTGAATCAGATTATAAACGCAGGAAAATGTATTTTAACCGGTTTTCGGTTGGTTGAACTTAAATTTTCATTAAAATTTTGGAGTTTTTTGAAAAAAAATTGTTTTGCCCCCTCGATTATTCAGGCCAACTGTGAAGAAGAAGGGGGGGGGGGGGACACAAACTTTAAAAAATATTTGCAATGGCCTAACTCGTGAAAAATACATACAAACATGATTTTATATGATTTTTTTTGGTTTTGTTTCTCTACAACTTTGTAATACGTAGTTACATTCTTAAATATATCCTGCAAAGTTACAAAAACACGCATTTTAAAATGAAATATTCTGGGATTTGACAGGAACATTAAATTATACATAAAATGGCATGTCTCACGATTTTTGACAGTTGAGTAACAGAAAATGGCCACGATTTATAAACTATTTTTTATGATTTTTTTTTATGAGAGCAATTCTCGGTCATTTGATTTTTTTTTTGAATTTTTCATCCGGCTGAAACTTTTGTGGTGTCTTGGGTATGCCATTTTGCATCATTAGTTCGTTCATATAATTTTCCATACAAATTGGGTAGCTGTCCATACAAAAATGATATGTGAAAACTCAAAAATCTGTATCTTTTGAAGGAACTTTTTGATCGATTTGGTGTCTTCGGCAAAGTAGTAGGTATGGATATGGACTACACTGAAAAAAATGATACACGGTTAAATTTTTTTGGTGATTTTTCATTTTTCTTTTTGTCACTAAAACTTGATTTGCCAAAACAAACACTATTTTTTTATTTTTTGATATATTTTAGAGGACATCAAATGCCAACTTTTCAGAAATTTCCAGAATGGGCAAAAAATCTTTGACTGAGTTATGATTTTTTGAATCAATACAGATTAAAAAAAAAAATCGAAATATTGGTCGCAAAAGTTTTTCAACTTCATTTTTCGATGTAAAATTGAAATTGCAATTACAAAGTTTTTTAGTGGATTTTTGATACAGTGCACCGTTTACAAGTTATAGCCATTTTTAGGTAACTTTTTGAATATAGTCGTAGTTTTTCATTTTTTTAAATTAGTGCTTATGTTTGCCCACCTTTGGAATAAATATTTTTAAATAGCTGAGAAAATTATCTAGATTTTGCTTTATTGATCTTTGTTGATACGACCCTTAGTTGCTGAGATATTGTCATGCAAAGGTTAAAACAGGAAAATTGATGTTTTCTTAGTTTCACCCAAACAACCATCATTTTCTAATGTCGATATCTCAGCAACAATGGTCCGATTTACAATGTTAAAATATGAAACATCCGTGAAATTTTCCGTTCTTTTCGAAAACAATATTTTCAAAATTTTTAAATCAAGACTTACATTTCAAAAGGGCATAATATTTAATTTTTGGCCCGTTTGAAGTGTTAGTTTTGATTTAAAATATTGTTTTCGAAAAGATCGAAAAAAATAATAAAAAAAGGAAGTTCAATTTGGGGAATTTTATTTAAAGTTTAAAAGTAAAAATATGTATTTCTTTGGAAATGTTTGATCTAATATAAAAATCATGGATAAATGTCAAAGATAAAAATAAAATTTAATGAAACCCCTTTTTACTATCAGTGCCTTCCCTTCCGAAAATTGTTCCGGCGGAAAAGCGCTTTCGAGTGCGCGGGAAAATTCTGGCTGGCTGGCTAGCTCGCTTGGCTTTGCTTTTCATTATTTTCGCTCCCTAAATTGGCTCGGGGGCTCAAGTGCTGTGCATACACACTCTCTCTCTTTCCTCGCGAGCACCTAACTCACGGGGCCAAGATCCCCCATGGATATTATGTGGGTGGGTGGGGGGAGGATTTTTATGCTCGTTGGTTTGGCCAACAGGTTTATAATGAATCTTTTTTCAACACCCCCTTGGAGCTTAGTTCGCGGAGGATTATTTTGAAATTATTATAGTTTAGGGTTTTTTTACGATGAGCAAACATTTGAAGCAGTCTCTTCTGAGATATGTAAAAGGTATGCAATGTTGAAGAAATTTTAATTATTTGTAAATATACTAAAACCTGCAAGAAGAAGAGTAAATTGCTTAAAAAGTCAAGTACAAATTTAAGGACTCACGTTTCACCATGTCCAAGCTGGACAAAGGACCAGCAAGAAACAACCCCCTTCAGCAGAGCAGATCGCAAATAATTAAAACACAAAGTGAACTTGTTGACGAGAGAGTCCGGGCAGGACGAAAAGTGCTCGAGGAAGTTAAATTTTAATTTTGATTCCCCCACGTTGGAAAGTGGCGACCAGTCGCAACAGCGAACAAACACAAAACCTTGAAGAAGTGCAGTGGCGTGCGGGTTGAAACGTCAAGGGGTCCCCACTCAAAGTCAAGGGCTCTTGGCATTCGATTCAAGAGTGGAATGTGTCTGGTCATTGGTCATTTGTGACATTGAAACAACAACCAACGCCCATGTTCAAGTGGTCAGCAATATTGCAACAATGCTGCCGGAGCGGAACTCTTCGTTTTGTACAAATTTCCTGGCTGTGTCTGGTACAGAGGTTCAGAATACGGTCCAAATGTGCCACGTGTGCAATGTCAGAGGGATACTGTGGGGTTCGGGAGGCTCTTGTCTCATGGTCACAGGCAGTGTTGCCAGAAAAGTTTTTTTTATGAAAAAAATGAAAATATTTAGGCTATTCAGGTGGGGCCAGGCAATGCCCAATAACCTCGGAATCTCTGTGATTCTGAAATGGGTCATTGGAAGCAGCGTGAAGGCTGTTACAAATTAATACCTGGGACTGAGCTAAGCCGTATCGGCGTAAGCCAAGTCTGATTAAGACTATACTTTTCCATAATTTCGCTGCCGGCCAGTGAGAAAAGAACCGCCAACAATGCGACTTCGTCACTGTCACAAACAATGGAACCTTGGTCACGTTTTGGCTGCACAAGCTAAACGCTGAACATTGGTAGATGTCCTCTTTTGACCACCACAATCCACCCTACGAGAACTTCCGGCCAACACCCCGAAAAATGCGCACCGGATGACGGTTTGCCTGACTATGTCCGTTGTTGTTCGTGGTGCACGATGACACTTTCCAAAGGTCAGAAGTTGCGTGCTATTTTGCGGTTTTTTTCATAAATGCACGTATAATAGGGTTGGGTTAAAACAAGCCCTGCAGGGTTATCCCTTTGTTGGGAGGTAGGACTCGGTGCGGAAAATTTATCCAACCAACCTTCCCAGTAGCTCTGGAAAACGTTACCAACCGGAAAGTAATAATGACTTTTTCCTCTACCGTTTTGTTTCTCTGGAACTCACTTGGATCCCCCACTATTTGCCTCTAATGACAGTATCCCCGAAGAGGATCTCACTTTTCTTCCATAACAATCTCTTTCCCATTAACACCTTTTTCGAGTCTATGTGTGGGGAAAGGACACCCCCGAAAAGTCCCATTTATTCAGAAATTTAAATTAATGCATTTCCACACACACACACCAGAACAACTAGTAAAGCAAGAATCTGTTAGTACGACACTCTCCAATCGCTTCACCCATTTCATCAAACACTATACTATCACTTTTCATACTTTCATACTAATAGATTTGCACTGCAGTGCAGGAAAGTCCCGGTACCTGGAAGCACTTTGACCGCACGCAATTGCTAACGAGAGTTTTACCCGTTCTGGTGCAGGTGTGTGAGCAGGATATTTTCCGGGGGGCTTTGCACACCATTCCAGTGAAGTGTTCCTATCTAGTGAACGGAAGTTTGGTTGGTTATTGGGCAAACGCACTCGCTCTCTTTGGTTTGGGAAGCATACGTTACAATAACGGAAGTTTATTGTTTCGGTTAAAAGTTATTCCTGAGTAGTAAATCTGTCAGAAATATAAATAAATGCGATTATTTTGAGCATTATTTTCGTTGAGAAGCGCTGGTGGAGTTCAAATTATCTTTGCGGTTATGACTTTCAATGGTTATCAAAAAATTTGCAAGTTAAATTTTGCTCTTTATCATGCTTAGACTAAATGGGTTTTTACAGTTAGGCAAATTGGTCCAAAAAATCTGGGCTTTATTTGTTTTTTTAAGATGCTTTAAATGAAATCAATCTAAATTGTATTTTTTTGCATTTATAATCATATTAGCATGATGTGCAGAACTGCATTTACTTTTTTTGTGTAAAAAATGATCGTCAATACTCAAATATTTTGGAAACTTATGATTGCAAAACAACTGGACAGATGTACAGATAATGCTTTTTATAACACTTTTATCTTCTTCTGGCACAGTAAAAATAACATGGTAATGTTACAACTGAAAGGGAGAACATCTTTTATCAAAGAAAAAATGTGTGATTTTACCTCTGAAAATGAGTAATTTTATCACTTTTCTGGTGTAATGTCACTTTTTCAGTCAAAAGTGAGGTAAAATTACATCACAAAAGAGGTAATATTCAACCTTCCAAAATTACATCTTCCAAATTTACACGATTTTTTACTGTGTGGTAAAATTACATCACAAAAGAGGTAATATTCTACCTTCCAAAATTACATCTTCCAAATTTACACGATTTGTTACTGTGTGCGTTGGGTTCGTATAAGCCCAAGGAGGATCTATGACATTTCCCCGAAACCCATATTACCGAAGGGACATTTCCCCGAATGCCACTTTCCCGAAAAGACACTTCCCCTAATAGTCATTTCCCCGAATTCCATTTACCCGAATTTTCCATTTCCCCTAATCGTCCACATCCCCGAATGCCATTTTCCCGAATGGGCCACAATCCCGAATGCCACTTACCCGATTAGTCGTATCCCTGAATAGTCATTTCCCTGAATGCCATTTCCCCGAACGCGGTCAAGCGGAAATGCCCGGTGCCCCGGAGCGCGCGCGCGCTCCTGGGCACCGGGCATTTCCGCTTGACCGCGTTCGGGGAAATAGCATTTTTTAAGAAGAAAAATTGATGGCAATTTTTAACACATCAAACTACTTATAATATTTCTTGAAAGGTTCGTATTGGCCTTGAATGATCAACTTTCTTTTTGGCTTCATTCAGAACAGACGTAGCATTTTAGGGGGAAGGGGTGTTGAAAGGTTTGATAATATTCATTCAAGTACAATGAATATTGTTACAGACTTTTTTTTTATATTCTCAAAACAAATACTTTTTTCTTATAGACATGATAATAACAATGCAATAGAAGTTTTGTTTTCTTTTATGATTCAAACAACATACCGTGCGATTTTCGTAGTACAGAACCCCGTTCACACTGATCATTTTATTCACATTGCTGGTTTGGGATTTGGCGAAGAGTATATATAATCATCATAAACTCTAAATAAAATTTGTACCAGCCTTATGTACCTATTTGTTCGATTTTTGGGTTCTTGAACAAAATTCGAAAAAAAGACAAATTTCTCAAAAACAACATCTATAATTATGCGGTTGAATACAAATGTTAATTGAACAAAAAAAAATCTAGTACAGTCCAGACTCGATTATCCGAAGGCCTCGGAAAACATTCACTTAGGATAATCGAAACTTCGGATTAAAACTTTTAAATCCAAGATGGCGGCCAATATGGCGGTGTTGAAATATTGAAAAAATGCATTTTATTATTTAATAGGCAACCAACTATTCAAATTTGACTAAAATGGGGTTGCAGAACTCAAATTTGATGTTTAAAACAAGAAAAAGAAAAAAACAAAAAAATGTTGTTCGTAATTCGATTATCCGAAGTCCCATACAAACCTTCGGATAATCGAACTTCGGATATTCGAAACTTCGGATAATCGAATCTGGACTGTAATTGGGTCCTAAAATGAAAATTTAATTTGTGATATTATTGTTCACAACGACAAAGCTTTTTTTCTAAGTACAATGACCCTTTGAACGATCGCAAAGGATTTAAAATGGATTTTTAATTCAATTTTAAAAAAATCACTTCACGGCCCTTCTTGGTAGAAAAGCTCCTACTTGACAGCTCGTTCCAAGGGGACCATAGTTGATCCATCGAAAAATGTTGTCTTGTCAATAACTTTTTTCATAAAAATAAAAAAACGTTATCAGAAATGGTTTTTAACCGTGTTTACCGTTGTTCATAAAAATTACAAAGGGCTTTACTACCCAATTTACAACATTTAATCAACAGCATACCCGAAAAAGCTGTTTGTTCGGTAAAATCGAGAAAGAAAATAACTGTTAGTCATGGAAAAAGGCTTGAGCGAAAATGATGATTAGGATTAGGATGATATGAAAAATCGGCAAAATTTAAATTTAAATAAACAGCAACTGGCGTAAGTGTCACTTCGGGGAAACGGCATTCGGGGAAATGGCCGATTAGGGGAAATGGCATTCGGGGATATAGCCGATTAGGGGAAATGACATTCGGGGAAATGGCATTCGGGGATGTGGCTGATTAGGGGAAGTGGTATTCGGGAATGTGGTCAATTAGGGGATATGATTTTCGGGGAAATGGCATTCTGGGAAATGTCATTCGGGGAAATGAGCTAGACCCGCCCAAGGAAGGTTTATCCGCTAACTAATTGAAACTTTGGCCGCTCTGGAACCGATTTTGGAGCATTGGAAAATTGTATGGGAATAGTTACGTTATATTATATTTTGATCACAGGAGGCTAAATAAGCAAACAAGCTTAAAACGTCATTAAACGAAAAAAATGAAAATACAAATTTTGTCGGATTTATTGCGCAATTCCCACTAACTTGGACTTCGCACTAATTTATTGCTATCGATCGCACTATTGCGACTTGTCAAACTGGCTTGGAAAATTTCAAATTTCCTAAAAAATGATCAAAGCGAGCTTGTTTTTATTTTTTTTCGTGAACTTTGCAATGGCCTTAACTGTTTTTTTTTATGTTAACATCTTATTTACTATATTTTGACAACGGCGCACCTTCTCAATTTTTTTTAATTTGATTTTACAGTACCTACAACTGTATTTTGATTTTTAACGAAAACATTTTTTTTTACCCCTAACATAAATAAAAAAATCTTAAATTATAAAATATGGATTTCAGGGATGTTTTTCTTTTTTGCGAAAAAAAGTTTATTTATAAAGCTACAACTTCGCCCAAGACACCAAATCGATTAGAAATTTCCTTCAGAAGATATAGATTTTCGAATATTCATGTACCAAGGAAAACCAACCAAAGTAATGTTAAGCCTCGCAAGGGTGAACCAATGGCATCAAATGCGTTATCCTGGTTCCAACAAAGTTTGAGGCTAATAAAAATGCATAAGTCTACTGATTTCGCAGAGAATTGCTCAATTTAACTTTGGACTTTTCCGAACTCGAATTGCCGAAATCATATTTTTTACCTTTCATGAAAATTAGCTTATGTTTTGAATAATTTTTAAAATTCTTTAAAAAATACATCAACGTAAATTTTTTATACTTAACTTTACCTTCATTTTAGAACTTAAAACTATACCTTCATTTTAGAACTGAGCATTTCTCTCAAGAATGAGATTTTTTTTGCTGAAAATTTAATTTCTGTTTTTGTTTTATTTGGATGAAACTTTGCGTGTTCTTTATATAACCAATGAAGTCATTTAGCTTTAATAGTTCGTCCAAACAAGTTTCCTTGCAATCTTGGCAGCTGTTCGTTTAAAAAGGCTATTGGCATATTTAAAAAATTATATCTTGAGAACGGATTTTCTGATCGATTTGGTGTCTTCGGCAAAATTGCAGGTATTGCTTAGGATTTCTCAGAAAAAAATTTTACACTCTAAAAAAATAACCCTGCTTTTAACATAAAAAATAGATATATTTTTTTAAATCCCATTTTTGGATATGTTTTAGATGATAGAAAACGCCATCTTTTGAGCTATTGCACAAGCCTCAAGCATTTGGCAAAAAAAGCAATTGGCTGTTTTCCAATCTCCATTGGAGTGTAACAAAAATGACTTTTTGGCGGGCATTCAAGGGTTTGTTCCGGTGGGCATACTGATCCCAAATCCCAAATATGAGCTTGATTGAACGTAACAGGAGCTGGCGCTTTGCATTTTGAATTTCAACGCATTTTTGGCGAAGTTAAAAAAAAAAACTCGTTTCTCATCTTTGATTTTGTTTCGATTTGATTTGTTTTTTTTTGAAAAGTTAGCAAAACTGCAAAAAAAATTTTGACTAACTGACTGTTAAGCCACATAAAAAAGAGTTAACAAAAAAAAAAATATTGTGCGCAACCCAACTCAATCGAACAAAATAATTGTTCTGATAAAGAAGATTTTAAAATGACCTTTTTGTATTGATAGCTCCAAAAATTTCAGTCTCGAACAAAGTACTACATTTCATGGGTTTTTCTAAAAGTAATCGTTATAAAAAAAATGTTAAAAATTCAGAATCATCCAAAATTGGCAATTGTGCGTAGAACGGCAGTGTATTAGATAGAAAAACTCGTTAATCAAAGATTGAGTGAAAAGATCTTCCCATAGCATCGTTGCTTGGAAGGCACGGTGATGAGTATTATTTCAACTTATTATCATATTCGTTTTAAAAGTACCGCTGCTTAAGAGACCACCGCACTATGGGGTTTCAGGCGGCCATAAATCGAAAAACCGACATACTCTAATTATTTTTTTTGGTATTTTTTTTCGAAAATAAACATTCTAACTAAGAAAAATCCAGAGTTTGAAAGTTGTAGGTTCAAAATTCACTGAATTGCAGACCTTCAAAGGCAAAAATGGTAAGAAAAAACATGTTTTTTGACAAAAAAAATGATTATTTTTCATAGTTGTACTGTGTAGCTGTTTATGTATTTTTTCCTGCATCATTATATATATTCAGAAAGGTAATTGATTCAACTTTTCAATAAAATTTTACAAAACACACTTTTACAGGCTAAAAAAATAATAAAAATCAAAAAGATGGATTTTTGTTCAAAATTTAGTTTTTTTCAACTTTGTTAATGGAGTACTTTTTTTGTGTGCATTTGTGCGATCTGAAAATTTCCCCGCTTAAAATTTGAACCATGTCCTAACTTGTCTCCAAATTTCAAAGTGCACTTATGTGCACTTTTTGAGTTATGCCATTTTGAACATTTTGATTCATGCAAGAAAATTAATGATTTCGCGCATACGCTTGGTTAAAATCACAATATTTACCTGCGGAGGCAGAAATGACGTACCTGCTATGTATGTTTTGGAATTGATTTGATATTCATGACTTTGTTGGTACTTAGGTACGTTTAATAAAATTAGAAATACCTATGCTAAGTATTTAACAGCAACAATTCTTCGAATATTCATATCAGTTAGTTGTTGTGTTCTTTTAAAAATATGGATAATAATACCGTAGTGTCCATGTTCGATGTAACGAAGCACCATTCTGAAAATACCAACGATTCATCCTTCAAAAGCATCGCATTTCCTTAGTATGCTATGACGGCTAGGTGGAAACCACGACGCCCCATATGAGACGGTGAACACGTGGAGAGACATCGATTGCATTATTAACACAAAATCATCATTTTACTTTATTTAGAATAGTTGAACTTCTTCCAGGAACATCAATAATTATAATTTTAGTACTTTAAAGAATGTTTCTGAGCCAAAACTCGAGTAGATGCTCTGCCACGTGTTCACCGTCTGACTTGGGGCGTCGTAATTTTCTCCTAGCCGTCATAGCATACTAAGGACACCGGACGTCGACCCAATGCGCACCTTGGGGACAGAATGGACAAGCCTAATTCCTTCTGGAATGTGTTCATTGGACCATCCCCTACACACCTGTCTTTATTCCGAGTGAATCCATGTTGTCCCCAGACCTGTAGGAACGATTGAACGAAAAGCACAAAAATCCCATAGTAATTTCCATGTAAACTTTAAACCGCTGGGGACAGGCCAATTCTCAACCAAATGGGCTGATATTTGGCATGAGAGTCCCTATGGGTATCCTCTACTAGGGGAACCTCGGTTTGCCTGATTCTGAGAACTTTTGGATTTGGATGAAACACCCTCATATCTCGGAATCCTGTTAATGAACTCCTTCCATTTTTTAGTATGTTATGTAAAAATGTCCGGAGAATCCGATAAAAATATTTCCAGACATAGGCTCTTTGGTCCAGACACTGTCAAAACGACATTTTAAAGTTTCATACGCCCTTTTCATATGTTAGGCTAAATTTTTGAAACTTTTTGTTATTTTTCTTTGAAAGGCCAACTTATCACCTTTCATTTGCGTATAAGACAATTGAAATCGGTTAAAATGGCGAGGAGTTATGATTTTTCGAAAAAAGTGGTTTTTGCGAAAATCGACGAAAATGGCCATTTTTCAGACCACCCTAACACGGCGTAGGTCACCCTAATGGCCAAACAAAAAAATACGGGTCTAATTATTTTGGCCATGGAACCCCCAGAAAAATTTTGAGCCCAATCCGAGGACTTTTGTTTTTTTCCATGCTGTTTTCGTGGGGAATTGCTGTATATATATATATATATATATATATATATATATATATATATATATATATATATATATATATATATATATATATATATATATATATATATATATATATATATATATATATATATATATATATATATATATATATATATATATATATATATATATATATATATATATATATATATATATTTATTTAGAGTTTATGATGATTATATATACTCTTCGCCAAATCCCAAACCAGCAATGTGAATAAAATGATCAGTGTGAACGGGGTTCTGTACTACGAAAATCGCACGGTATGTTGTTTGAATCATAAAAGAAAACAAAACTTCTATTGCATTGTTATTATCATGTCTATAAGAAAAAAGTATTTGTTTTGAGAATATAAAAAAAAAGTCTGTAACAATATTCATTGTACTTGAATGAATATTATCAAACCTTTCAACACCCCTTCCCCCTAAAATGCTACGTCTGTTCTGAATGAAGCCAAAAAGAAAGTTGATCATTCAAGGCCAATACGAACCTTTCAAGAAATATTATAAGTAGTTTGATGTGTTAAAAATTGCCATTCAATTTTTCTATATATATATATATATATATATATATATATATATATATATATATATATATATATATATATATATATATATATATATATGTGAGTATGATTGGTTGAGCTGATAATCTATTACGGTCTTGTTAAGCAACGGAGAAGGACAGCCATGGCTCAAGCTCAAGATTTTGTAAATTTTTAATTAAAATTTTGAATAATGTTTTTCAGAACTTTATTCTACCTTGAAGGTGAAATTGGGTCAAAATGCTTTTTACGGATTTTGTCATTTTCTGAGGTTCTTCTAAATGAAACATAATACTTTTGAAAGGGAAACCTTTGCTGAAAAAATCACGTCCTAGAACAAATCATGCCATGTTGGCAGCTGTCTAAAATCCAAGTATGTTTTTGGCCAAAAATTATGTCTCTCAAAATCAACCTTTTAATATTTTGTTTGGTATAGCTCGAAAAGTACCATAATGTTTAAAAATCTCCCCTTCCTACATTGTAGCATGTCAATACTTTGTTGGGTGTATAGCGTCCAATTTCCTGTCCCGGAAAAAAATTTCCCGGGAATTCCCGGAAAAAAATATTTCCCGTTTCCCGGGAAATTTACAAATTCCCGAAATTCAAGCGGAAGTATACATTTTCCTAACTTCTTGGCACATGTATATAAAAAAAATGAAAACACTCAAATTTATTTGATTTAATTCAATGTCATGTTCTTATAACTTATCAGTTCGTCTGAAAATTTCACGTCAAGGTATATTTCAGATAATATTAGTTTCTAACTTGGTTTCTGAAGCTTTTACAACTGGGATCTTGTTTATTCGTAAAGCAACAAAAATTGCGATATTTTACGAAATTTGTTAAAAATTTCCCGTTTCCCAGGAATTCTGTAACCCCGGGAAATTGGACACTCTAGTTGGGTGACTTGTTTTGAACCTTTCTTTGTATTCAACGGTTGGGATTGGGTCAGTTTTCAAATGATTTGCATTTAAGATAGAATTCATCAGGTTCCAACATATTTTTTTGAAAATGATGTAAACTATCTAAGAACAATGCTACGTTAACAGTTTTTCGATATCCTTTACATTGTTTTTGTTACTTTTAAAAATAGGTAAGGCTATGAAATCAAGCATATCTGAAAAAATTTCAATGGTTCAATGCTTCATCCAGTTGTGACCAAGCGTCAAAGTAGGCGAAAAACTCTCCTAGACATTGCGACGCCACCGTGCCTTGTTACTTAATTGGACACAAATTTATCCTAGTAACAACTACATAGAACCCGTAATCACTTAATGGGATTGGAGAAAGTGAAAGCTTCATCTGCTCCAACACATTCTGGAAGCAAAAAGCTGTGTACAAGGGCTTAGTCATACCACTGTATTTATTCACAAATCCAAACAAACAATAAATACCAGCAGCAGCAAAACTGGTAACGGAGATAGCTGCACCAGAAATACAAAAGATGTTTATTTCCATTTGTATTTACAATGTTTCGCTGAAAGGAAAATTTATTTCCACCATTTTTCATACAACCAGTCATTTTTTTTGCCTAGCAGCTGACTGACATTTCCAAAAACTACAGGGTAAGGCTTTGTCGGGTTCCGTCAAGTGGGGTAGCTTTGAGTTCTATTTTTGAATTTATGATTTTTTTATTATTAAACATATTTTTACAAAGGTTTACAAAAATGATATCAAATTAACACCTTTTGACAGTTCGTTTTGCAAAGGCAACATTAGCGATAACGCGTTCACAAAGCCAACAAGAAAAGGATAAGCAAAGAGTCATACAAATGAGATGGCGATGGCGGGACGGGAGTAAAAGTAAAAGTCTGTCAGAGCCCTGGTGGATAATGTATTCTGCGGCACAATACAAGAGGCAGTCAAGGACTGGGAAAAGCTGGCTATGAAAAATCGAGACCTAACTGCGAATCTGCTTATTTTCCCCCGAGGGCTTAGGATTATGCGCGGGAAAAAGGGAAACACACAAATGAAAGATGCTTTCAGAAATGATTGATTAAAAGTAATATACTCCTTCATTCTTGCGCGAGATCTCTTCGGGGTTGAAATCCACCCCGAGAAGGGAACCTCAAAGATCTGTTTGAAGAGGCAGAGTGACGCGACGACTCATTTGAGGGGTAACCATCTGGAATGAACTTGCAGCATTTCATTAGGATGACGGTGGAGCTATGCAAATGTACTTGGACTTGATGCAATATTTAGGGATCTGGGAGGGAAATTATTGTTTGATAAATTACCAGTACTTTTGAGGAATGACTGCTCACAAATTTTGTCTGCTTTACAAATTTATAATTTTTTGTAATTTAATTTGAAAACACTTTCCGAAAGCCATCATTTCCAAATTTGCCTCCATAAACATTTTAGAATAGATTGAAAATAAAGTGCACCCAAATACCGCTTCACCTCGTCAAAAATCAATTTCCTTTGTTGTTCACCAAAAGTCTTTTGGTCGTCATCGTCGTCGTTTCGCCAGTGGGAAAATTAAATCAACGAGAAAATCAGCAACCTTGTCAGTGAGATTGTTTTCTGGTCCTTTGGCCTTTTCTCTTACTGCCAATTTTACTGGCAAAGAACGAAAACCAGGGCTACTGTCTCGGAGAACAACGGAACAGTGCAACGGAGCCAAGTTCGCCGCCCTTCCGGCTCTTTATGATAAGAAAGCGAAAAGCAATTTCCAGCTTAATTTCTGTTAATTATTTAGCGGGAAACCAAATTACGGTTGCCGAAACCGACCGACCGAGTCAGAGTCTTCTCAAGGAAGTTTCCCTATTGATGGGAACCTTTCCGATGGGAGCTGAGAGAGTGGTTTTTCCGTTGTTGCTTGAAAACGCACAAACGAATGGCAAATATTTATTTTGGCAGCCCGCTTAGGCCCCACTAAATGCCCCAACGATAATAGGAAAAATAAACCTCTTTGGTTGGAGGGGCTCGAAGATTGTGACCTCGTACAACGCTTGCTGGCAACACTGGTCCAGTGCAGTGCTGCGTTGACGGGCCAATTTAATTGAGTGGTTTTGTTTGTTCAGAATTACTAAGGGTTACTAAGGAAATATTCTAATGAATTGAAAGAAAATGCAACAAATTCTTAATTTAAAACATGAGTAGTTTGTCTCCGAAAAAAATAAAGGCCGTTTTTAATGTCGCCGGTGATTGAGCAATGGTTTAAAAAAAACGGTGAAATCGTTCGTAAACCTTTGGGACCATCCATAAACCACGAGGACACTTTTTCGAAATCTCAAACCCCCCTCCTTCTCGTGGACAATTGTCCATACATTTTTTTATGGAGCGTGGACAATCGCATACCTCCCCCCTCCTTCTCCTAAAGTGTCCACGTATTTTATGGATGGCCCTTTAGTAAGAAAAGACTTTTTATATTACATGCGAATGCGAATACTGATAGTAGTTTTCATCAAAAAGTATAATACAGTGTTATAATATCACCACTTTTATGACAAAAAAACCTAAGGGAGCGTTTTTTTTATTACGTAACGGTAGTTAGGGTGGAGGGAGGGGTTCGAAAGATGTGTTACGCTTCATACAAAATTTTGAAAATTTGTGTGGGAATTTTGTTACGAGGGCGAGGGGGTCCAAAACTCTTTTTTTTTGCGTTACGTAATAAAAGAACACTCCCTAAGGTTTGTTCAAAAAATGGAATTTCGCACATTAAGATGCATTGTTGCTCTATTTCTTTGGTAAAATTAAACATTTTTCGGACATTAAAGATGTATACATTTCAAGATTTAGTATGACAATAATATTAGAAATGACGTGTGGGCAATTCTCCATGAAAACCGGAAAAGGATTTTTTTGTTTTTTTTTAAACTGAACTGAAACTTTTCAGGGGGCTTCCCTGTGACCAAAGAAACTATTTTACATCATGGATCATTGAAGGCTCTGTATACTTTTTGTAGCAATTCGTACAAAAATGGAGAGGTCATTTTGCATCATTAGTTTTTCTCTTCAAGTCTCCAATTTTGGGTGCTGGTCATTAAAAATGAGTATGGGAATTTATGATATCCTGTATCTTGAGAAAGGATTTTCTGATCGATTTGGTGTCGTTGACAAAGTTTTAGGTTATGGTCAGGACATTTCATGGAAAAAAAGAACACGGAAAAAATCGTTTTTGAGCATGAGCATGAGCATGGTGACTGCCAATGAGCTGCTACTGCGTTATTGACAGATCAGCTGAAGTTAAACAATGAATCAAAAATGATCAGTGGGAGCCAACCATCCGTTCACTGTTTAACCTCTGAAGATCCCTACTTTATTAGTTAATACCGGTGCCCTCCCAAGAAGCTTGCAGTTCATCGAAAGGGAGGAATGTTAGTCCGATAGTTGAAGTTGCAGACTCATCAAGCACATAGTTTTTCGCTACATACTTGTTGATACCGCTTGAGTCCGTTGAATCCACAGCATCTCCTTCAAGCATCACGTGATTAATATTTTTTGGGTTAGTATTGGCTTTTCGATGCCTCCCGAGCTACGACACTATGGAGAGGACTTTCATAACAAACCCGTCGGCGAGCCTTCCGAGCAACGATGCTATTGGAAGGTCTTTCTGGTTAATACACAAAATCACTCACACACAGTTATTTTGCTCCACTATTGACTCGACGATCCACATTGTCAGTGCGTCTTTCGATCATTATATAGAAATGGCTTTTTCACCGCAAAAAAATAAAACCTTATTCGAAAAATTTAAACACAATCCACCCAACGCCGTGCCTTCCGATCAACGATGATATAGAAAGGGCTTTGAAAATCACAAACAAATCACTTTTCACTCCAAATATTTTTTACGACCACGCGCTCCCTTTGCCAATTATGCACTTCACGGAAAAAATCGTTTTTTATCACTAAAAGTTAACTTACCAAAATACGGATTTTTTGTAATATCTAAATTACTTGATGGATTTTAGAGGACTACAAAAGACATATTTTGAGTCATAGCGATGATGGTTCAGGAAACATGAATCAGAATATAGAAAATATAAAAAAAAACATTTTTAAGCAAAATTTAATTGGCAATTGAAAAGAACTTTACCATTTGTTTTATAAAATGTACCGTATAGCTATTTTAGATGTACATTTTCGATTTCTTTTCGTTTTGTTTTGCTTGTGAAAAGATATTATTAACATAAAATCTCACCAGGGAACAATTATTTTTGAAAAGCTATAAGATAAAGCTTCACATAGAATTCGAATCGTTGAAAATGCATTTTTCTAAGTGTTACCTAATAAGCCTGTAATTTTCAACTATCGATATCTGTGATACTATTGTTCCAATATTCGATGTCGAAATATGAAACTTTCGTCGAAAAATGGAAAAATATGAACTATGAAATTTGGAAAATTAGCTATTTGTGAACCTTTTACAATGTGAAACTTGTTTTTGAAAATTTGAGATTATTTTTATTTGAATGATCACAAAATTTCACAATGGTATCCTTTTTTTTAGCATTGAAAATTGGACTAATAGTTTCTGAGATATCGTTAGATTAATTTCAGGCTGACTAGGTTACAATAATAAAAATCACTTTCATCGATTCGAATTCAAATCTTATCTCCTTAACCAAATTTTGCATCAACACACACTATGGCTCAGAAGACGATTTTTTAGTCCACCAAATTTTTTTTCGTAAATTATTCGAATTCGTTTTTTTTGGGAATTAAGCTATTTTTAATAAAAAGTGAAAGTATAAGTGAAATTTCTCTGTGTCGATATTTATGGTACCGTCGAGAGCGGGAGGTATCAAATTATAGAACGATAAAATCAATGACACCATGGTGTAACAAAAACTGTCAATGAATTACTTAGATAAATTAAATTTAATATTTTTGAGAATTAAAAATATAAAACTGTGTCGTTTTTACAGCTAACAAATTTCACAAAAGGCTATCAGAGTGCTTATGACTTGCACGTTTAAAAGTATTTATAAAATAAACCGTGATTTGAATCAAATCATTATGTTATTAATTTTTTTTGTTAAACGTTTAAAAGTTTACGAAATGTCAAGTTTGCTTTTACGAAATATCGTTCTTAGTGTTTTCACGAACACTTTTCCAGAGTTTTTTTTTATTGAAAAAGTCCTATGACATGTGAAATACAACAGTTTATAGGACCTTTAAAAAAATTCTAGATTTGTTAATTCAAATGTTCAAATATTTTCACAAGTTTTAGAAAGCCTTTGGAAATGGATAAATATATTTAGTAAGGAATTTCTAAAAGAACAATTTTAGAGTTTTTTTAAAGGTCCTATCAACATATGAAAGACAATAGTTCAAAAACTCTAGAATTATTGATAATCAAGTTTGAATTGAGGAAACCCCGGAAACTCTCCCTTTTTAAATCAAACTCACAGAAAAATAAAAAGTTAACTCTAGTTAACAAAAGCTTCGACCAAATCAAAAAAGCAATTCAATGATTAAAAAGTTGTTAAAATTCCGTACAAATCCGTATTATACGTAAAATTCCCTACAAAAAATTCCGGCCTGTTAAAAATCCGCGAAGAAACTCGAAAATCCGTATGGTAAGGAAAAAATCCGTACAGTTGGTAGCCTTAATTATAACTACAGTCGACTCTCTGGTTGTCAATATCCAAGGGACCGTCGAGGAAGAGAATCATCAGTTTACAGAATGATGCAAAATGAAGACTCGATTTAAAATATGTTTTTCTTGGTACCCAGCTATGGGAGAGATTCATGGCAACGTCCAGCAAACAAAAACAAACTAATGTCAAACACCCCTCAAAGCTTCGTTTTGCAGAGAAAAATGTCTATGCAAGCCATGAGATAGTGACAATATTGACAACCGGAAGAGATTTTTAAAGCAAACAGAATCCAAGGGACCGTCGAGGTAGAGATCCTTCAAGCAAGAGAAAATATCGAGGAATAAAGCCAATCGAAGTATGCAGTTTGAAGGGACTGAAAAATTCATCGATAGATGGACCAATATTGATATCGAGAAGATCGACAGCCAGAGAGTCGACTGTATAATTCTTAAGTGATGTTCTTTTCAAAAAATTTGTGAATTACCTTCCGATTTCAAATTCAATGTTATATTAAAAATTATGCATTTTTTTTATTCGGAGCATATTTTTTTTTCTGAAAATCTTTATTTCTGTTAAAATTATAATTTTGTGGCAAAATTTTGGTTCGTAATTCTCTGTGTCTTTTTGATCATATCCTAGACCTTTTACCTTTCCAAAAACTGTCCAACTCCAAGCGAAACTTATTTGGGGATACCGTGGAGATTTTTCCCTTAAAAAATTGAAGCATCACCACTTCCCGTCCTTTACTTGTCCCTGGTGCGCGGTGGAGATGGAAGTGGTCGGCAATGGACTGCTGTCATGGTGGTGAGAATCTGGTTTAGGTTGAATTGGTTCAATTCCCAATTATAAACTCCTCTGCAACTTGTGCTTAGACAATCATTACATCACATGGCGAAATCCAGTCTGCAATCCGGTAAAATCACCGTCACCTAGTGAATTGCTCATATTGGTCTTTGGAGTTCACACACACTATCAATCGTTTGTTTTGATAGTGTGCGTGAGTGCCGTGTAAAAAGTGACAGTTCGTCACTATTTAGTTTGAGTTTGACCAACCATCGGGGTACAAACTAAAAAAGTGTCAAACGGAAAAGTGACCAACCACCGGGGGTTGAGTGTAATTTTAAATTAAGTCAAACTCTACAATTTCCATCTCCGGTGCTAATTAAATTTCTTCAATTCTTCTTCCTGTTCGGGTTCATGGTTCTTTGTCTCGAACTGTTCTAATACTCTTTATCTTTTGTCATCATCAGCAAAAATCCAGACGAGTTAATTGTGCGACGCCAGCCAACCGAATCCAGCGGCCGAAGAACGTCTCCGGACCAGCCAGCCGTGGAAGCGGAAACGGAAACCGAACTGGCACGTGCCGTCCAGCGGATCCTCATCCCGGACCAGTTCGCAACGACTTTCGAGCGGCTCGAGAACAATGTTGTAGGTATAGAAGAGAATTTGGATAATTTTATGGAAAGTATAATTCTTATTAATTTATTTAGGCTCTCCTGGTACTCCAGCCAATCAAAGTCAAGCAGCATCCACAGGAATCCTTCCCCAGCTCAATCGATGAGGGTGGCTCAATATTCAAACAGGTATTTGGATCGAGAACACCTGGGATCATCACCAAGTCCGGACTGGTAAACGTGGGCCAACTTTCCTACCCATTTGAGGAAACTTCTTCGCTGCAAGAAGAAGACAAACAGAAGCACCGGGAACCGTCTTATATTTGCCTATCGTCAATTATAAATCATGCCTCTGCTCCAGTGGAGTCCAGTGTTTGCCAAATCTTCTCCTGGCGGAAACCAGTGCGCAAGAGTGTAGCGTAAGTATTGGCAATTTTGTTTAAAATCGACAATAGAAAAGTCAGTTCTTAATAGTATTCAAAATTCCAAGAATTTTTTTCAATTCCAACTTCCTTACGCAATTAAAATGGTGTGAGGCCGTAATTTACACAGCAATTGCAAGTTTGTTCCAACTCCATTCCACAAATTAATAAGTTCAACAAATGAGCACCTAACTTAATTGCCAGCACTCAAAAGTGCACACATTGCCTCCTCAGAGTGCTTCTTATCGCCGTTCTCGTCTTCTAATTAAATATATTCCCCACCACTATAGTTTCTCCATTTGTCTCCACCCTCCACTCAAGAACATTTGAGGGGGAGCAAAAAACTTTTCCCCATAGTCAGGTAAAATTATGCAAACACTACCGGAAGCGATCATAAGCTTTTCCACACTTACACACGCTCACACACTCGTTGTTATCCCGGGGAAGATTTCCGTTCCGGCTCAAATTAGAGTGAGCGAGCGAAAGTTTGGTCGAAAAGTTGGAACAATTTCGGAATTGAAATAAAAATGCAAATTCACCTTATTCGCAGCAGCGCCTGCCATCGTTATCGTTAGGCACTGGAAAAAGGTAAAACTTTTTGGCCAAAAATCAACGGACAAGAGCAAACAGAAAGTTAAAATGGAAAGTTTCCGCCAAAGTTAAATACTCGCGGTACAGCAGTAAAGGGGCGGTTAAGGGATGGTATTTGAGTTGAACAGGATTGCCTCTAGGAAGTGCATTTGTTGTGGATTGGTTTGATGAGGGCTAAGTCGTGTGTGACACAATGTAAGGAGAATTTCAATTGAAAATCCTCTTAGATAATTTGTCAATTGACAATAAATATTGTTCTCACCTTATTCCATTAAGTTTAGATTTGAGTGTCAAGTTGGTGTGGATGTGTGTATGTGCTTTCAATTCAATATCCGTTGGCTGGCAGCGAAATTATGGAAAATTGTTATAGGCATGTATCAAATTTGGCTTATGAAGATAAAGTTTTTTTTAAGTGCTAGGTATTTGGTGGTGTCAGCCCTCGCACTGCTTTGAATGACCTTTTTCAAAAATACAATGAACCCTACGACTAAATTACGGGGTCAATGGGCATTGACTGGCTCTGATTATTTTAACATAAAGGACCAGGCAGAGGGCGTCCATACTCAATTATTCAAAGTTTAGATTATGCGAAGCTCTTCGAACAATTTTGTTCGGCTTTTAAGATCAAATCCGAGTTTAGTGACTTCACATAAGTCATCTCATCAGGCTGTATCCAAGCAACCAGCCAGTCCGATCAACAAAGTCCAAAAAAGATAATGTTGGGAAATTGATACAGCTATTCAACAGATTTTCGTAAATAAAGATGCCTATTGATGCTAAATTGCTTCTTTCGACAAAGGAAAAGCATCGAAGAAGATTCATCCAAATAAATTAAGAAACAAATTAAATTATCTAATGAAAAATACGCTATAATTTCGAGAATTAATATTTTGTGAGGGAAATTATCGATTTATAGACCTTCTAAAAATGTATGCTTGATTTGATGTATATTTGATTTCTTTAAAGATAGCAAAATTTTACAAAGGTTTTTTTTTGACAATAAAAAATCGAACCAATCGTCAGTTGCATATTACAGGCTAATAAGGTGACACTTAGAAAAACTCATTTTCATCTATTCGAATTCACCTTTGTAAAAACTTTGTCAGAATTTATGCGTGTTTCACGGTTATGTGAAAAAGACAGAAACGTTGAATTTCGAACACATTAATCGGAATTTTTAAGCTTTAAAAACACAGAGAAACAGAAGCTAGCCTGAAAATTTGAACTTATCTGGTTAAGGCTTAGTTGCTCCAGTTTTGGTCTGAAGTAAGAATGGAATTTAAATCATAAATTCATTCATTTTCATTTTTATCTTTTCTTGTAGAAAATTTTCCTCAACCCACTAAAATTTTCTCGTCTTAGAGATTTCTTATAGGTTTTGATCCCGGAAACAACTTTATAGAACATCACAAAGCGCTAGAATTTGAACACAGGGCAGGATGTTTTTCGGCAAAATTTCATGACAAAAATCAAGCATAAATTTTGAAAAGGTCTTCAAATCAATAATGTGCCTCATAAAATATGAATGCTCTTAAATACGAATAGACAAAATTTTTATTTTTTTTATTGCAAAGATCAGAAAATTTCTCAAAGGTTTTCTTTTTTGATATTGGAAAGCGAACCAGTTAAAAATCACTGGCTTATTAGGTGACGCTTAGAAAATCTCATTTTCATCTATTCGAATTCTTTGTGAAGATAATTGCTCAGTTTTCAAAGTCTCAGAGAGCAAAAAGTGTTATAAATTTTCTTAGCTTTTCAAAAATATGTTGAGTGGCTTTCATTAGAAAAGCATTTAAAAAACTAACTCAAAAAGGGGGCACCATCATGTACTGTGACTTAAAAAATGTTTGTTTTTTGAGTCTCATAAAACATATCCAACAACTTAGAAAAAAAAATTGGGGAAGGCAATTTTTAATGTTTTTTCAAAAAAGAATTTGGGTTATTTTTTAGAGTGTAACTTTTATTTATGGAATAGTCCAAATCAAAATCTTCAACTTTACCGAAGGCGTCAAATCGATCGGGAAATCATTTCTGAAGATACAAATTTTCATATATTTACGTACCCATTTTTTATGATGCGAAATTGTTTCTTTCGACATAAGTTTTATCCAAATCAGACAATACAAAACAAGTTTGTTTGCAAAATCGTAGAGAACTTCTCATCTATTTTATTCACTTTTTTTGGTTTTTCGTAATTTCTACAAAATTTTCGTAATTCTCAAAAATTATTCTTAATGCTACAAATCACGAAACCTGATTTGAAAAACTAACTCAATCCACCTATGTGGTTGGGGCCTTCCTCACTTATTACCAACAATGACTGTACACAAATTTCATCTATTTTTTATATCCAGAATAAAAAAGTACATCAATATCACTTAAGTGGCTATATATTGAGACAGGGTTGCCAGATCGTCAATGTTTTGGACTCGTTGGAAAGGTCTTTTGAAAACCTAACCAACGGTGGGTTGGATGGTGGATCCGGACATAGTTTACATGCATTTAAGTGAGATCCGGATATATGTGATAACACATTTTTATACATAACTTTTGAACTACTTATCGAAACTTCAATCTGTATAAAACTCGATCTATGGGACCTTGGTTTCAAAACTAGTTTTTCGTAAAATCGCGATAACTCGTGATGTTTATTAGCAAACCCCTTATGTCTGTATATCAAAATTTTTGTAATTGTCTGCTCTACAACTTTTTAGAACATCGTTACACTCTAAAAAATAACCCTGCAAAGTTAGAAAAAACACGAAATTTTAAAATGAAAATTTTTGTTTTAAATTAAAAAATGACCCTTCTTTGTCTATGTGGATTCAAAAAGTACATTAAATTTTCCATAAAATGACATGTTCCAAAATTTTTTACAGTCGAGAAACGGAAAATGGGAAAATTTTTAAAACTTTTTTAGTGTTTTTTTCGATGAAAAATACGTTTTTTGGAATTCTGAGTGCACCATCAAATCGGGCGTCCAATTTTACATAAAAATCCCTTTGACACCAAATTTCTATCCCATCTCCGTTTTAGGCTGCAGATTATTGAAAAACACCTCTTTGTTCGCATGTTCAAAAATGGAAGGGGTCGTACCGCCCCTCCGTCACGAGATATCAAAAAACGGACCTCGGATTCGTGATCAGGGACAAAAGTTACCCCTTAGGTCAAAGTTTCACGCAAATCGAAGAGGGGTCGGGGCAACTGCTGTGTGAGTTGGCGGAGAATTACCCATAAACATAATAAGAAGATTGAAACTATGTTGGTCCCCATGGTCCATTGATAAACAAATCTCTTCATTCTTACGAAACAAGTTTCTGTCTCACTCGCTCAAAATTTGCAGGATAAATTCATGCTTCGTACTATTTGTTTTTCGTAAAATGTTCAAAACCAAAAATAAACAAATAATTGGTTTAGGAAGCCAAAGTGTTTATTATGAAAATTAAAACTGTATGCATACTTAACTTTAGTTAATTATTGCTATGATTATTTAAAATTGAAGTTCAATAAGTGTTTTTCGAAAATATTTTTTTTGTGATTACCAAACAACTTAAACTATGCCACATTGAAATTGGAAATAAAGTGGAACATTTTTGAATATAAATTTAATGGAAAAATAGATGTGATTAGGTTCTACATTGATTCTGGCTTTTTGAACCAACTTTTACAAACTTTCAAAGATTTATAAACTCCACATTTGACGCAAGTGAAGTATTAACTGCAAAAAAAAACGATGTATCAACAGTGATTCAACACCTCAAAACCACCTCCGGAAGCTTATGGCAAATTAAACGTGCTTTCAGAATATGTAATTATATTAGGTTGTATGATTGAACAACATATATTTGAACTAGATCAAGAACTTTGATTAATTGCACTATTGGACCTGCTACAAACCAATTGCTTCAATTGCCAAGCTTATAGTGTTACACTAATTATTCTTATAACCTCATTTCCTCAAAGCAAACAATCCCACCATTATACCCTCTAAATTCATTTGCCACTCCAAACACCACTCCTCGTCCATTTCCTCCCCAGCAGCCTCTGTCGCTATATTTGCTCGCAAAAGTGAAAATTAAATAGTTTTAGCGAAAGAGCATTATTTATTCAATTATCACATTTATCTTTCTCGGGGCCTTCCACCAACCAACCATCGCAACCGCCGGAATCCAGCTCCAACAGTAGCACCAGCCTGGTCGGCCAGCGGCCACGAGGACAGCGGAGGCAACAACGGCCACGACGGCGGCAGCGACGCCAGCAGCAGAACCAGAGCCAGATTCGAACCGGGGACGATGGCACTAATTACATAACGGCAAATATTAGCATTTTTCCGGCCACCAGCCTCGACGGTTCCGACGACGATTCCGGCCAGCAGTGTCGACGGGAACATCGGGACTATCTGCAGCACCAGGGCAATCTGTGTGCCGGACCGGCGGACAAAAGTCGAACCCTGGACGTGGTAAGGAAATGTGTTGAAGGATTTTCACTCTAATGAACTATTCTCTGGGATTTCGAAAAGTCCATGTTTTTGTTTTTTTTTTGAAAAAAGAGAAAAATAATTCTAAATGGCAACACTGCTAGGACACCCTGAACATGTAAATTTTGTTTATAAAAATAATTAAACAATGTATTTTCCAGAGATTTGCTCAAATGAAAACGATGGAAATGCTTTTTGGGCAAATCGTGGCAAGGATTTTCGGGTTTCTGAGTTTGGTTCGGATTCGGTTGGCTTTCAATGGCCGCCAGGATTTTCCGGCTTTTTGGTGGAGCGCTCGCGCTGATTGTTTGTCTTGGCATTTTCGAAATTTGTTTTAGCTAATTTCGGTTAATAAGCTGGATGGCTCATGAATTGGGGTAGAATGGGAGGAATTGTGGGATGAAGTAGTAGTGTTAAGTGAATTGTGAATCTTTGTTTTATTAGTTTGCATATTTTTCAATTACTTAGCTCAAACTTTAGTATCATATTAGTTACCGTCAGCTGGGGTGAATCGGGACACATGGGGCGAATTTGGGATAGCTGTTTAAACCATGTTGGAGCATAATACCTTGTTGTTACTGGTTAGTTTCGGTTAGAACAGACTCAGACCAACAAAGTGTGAACATCAATTTCCGAATTTAAACCATGAACTACTGTCCCTATTGAGACAGAAGTCCTGATTCGCTCCAGATGACAGTAGTTTTAATCTCTTTGATAGCAAATTCTTTTATTGAAAAAGTAGTCAAAACCAACCATTAAACACCAGATCAAAATATTGAATTTTTAATTTATGAATGAATAAATCTTTGTAGAATGCAATGAGGTAAGGCTCCATCCATAAACCACGTGGACACTTTTTTTGGAAAATGTTTTTTTATCTTGTGAATTTTTTTTTTCTAATTGTCCTTATTATTTCTCAACTTTGCTGAAAACACCTTATCGACCACAAAACCTCTTCCAGAGGTATAGATTTTGAAACATTTGAATATCATTTTTGTAAGTACTGCTGCCAAAATTGTATCGATTCTTACAATTTTTTCAACACAGGGAGGTCATCAAAAAGTTCCGGCTTTTTCAAAAATTGTTAACAAATTCCATGCCAGGTTTTCGTTGAGAATGGTTATTTATTTTTCTTGCGTGTTTTGTGATTTTTTCTTATAGATTGTCATTCTCACCAAGGGTTGTGCATGTTTATGAAGAAAAAAGGGATGTGCATGTTTTTCATTAGATTTAACCCAGGTTTTTTTTTAACGTAGTCTTTTTGATATGTCTTACTTGATATTGAATTGATCAGAAATTTGAAAAATATTTGAAAAAAAAAATCAACTCATTGAACACTCTGCTGTCTAATTTTTTTCTTGGATTTTTTTCCCTTTTTCAGGAGGTCATTTTTATCAACTTAGTTCTGCGAAAAACTTTACTTTTAATTAATTTTAAGTTTTGCATTTATCTTGTGATTTTTTGTGTGTTTTAATCCAGGTTTTTAAGCGAAGATGGCGTTCGAATGGTGAACGTCCCAAATGTCAAAATCGTGCAGTAGCACCAACATTAGAAAATAAAATGTGGATGTCATAAATGGCACACTTTTTTCGTAATGTTGGCACCACTGCGTGATTTTGACATTTCGGGCGTTCATCATTCGAACGCCATTTTCGCTTAAAAATCTGGATAGTGGTTTTGAGTCTGTTCTACAATCCGCAATCATTATTTTCAGCGTATTTGCTGGTTTTTTGTACTTTTCCTGTAACTTTTTGGATATATTTTTTGGGTTTTTAAAATATTTTTTTTCAATTTAAACCATTAAATTACGTAACTTGGAATGTAGGAACAACTATTGCATTTTGCAATAAAAATAGGAGGTTTAAAAACACGACAGTCGTTGACAGATTTTTTAAATGCTTTGACAAAGTCAAGTGAAACAAGTAAAATAATTATACTCAAGATTTTCTGTAAATTTAGGAGTTCTTTTTCAATGCTATTTGAAGGATGAGAATTGGTTTTTGATTGATTTTTGGCGATTTTTTAGATTGAAGAAAAGAACACTTGTTTTTCACATTTATTCAAATCATTTGTTTTTCGTTTCAATTTCAAATTCAATTCGGTTTAATTAGTGAATGATCATGTTACAATTAGTTCATTTGCAGTAAATAACAGAGTTTTGGAGTTTCTTTCAGCTGAGTGTTAAATCTCAATCCATTCTTCTTGAGTATACTCATGAATATTATTGAAAATATTGTTTGAAAAAGTATAAAAATAGCTCCAAATAAACATTTAAATTAACAAATTCACACTGGATGTAATTTTCATGAATTCCGCGGTTTTGTATGATAAAAATGGATTTTTGACTATCACGACAATTATTTTATATAATATAGTTATAGAAAAGCAATTTTAATACGACTGTCATTTTTTATTATAATGTAGTTAAATATCAGTTTGACAATATTCCTTACTGTGATATTACACAGAATTAATAGTATGAAATCTTTTCAAAATATTCCGAAAACGAACATTTAGTAATGTTTCAATCATTTTGATTTACTTGTTCCATTCGAAATACTGAAACTAGTTAATATACTTCAAATTGTGAATGTTTTGTTGTGAGTGCATAATTGACAAAGGGAGCGCGTGGTCGTAAAAAATATTCAGAGTGAAAAGTGATTTCTTTTGTGATTTTCAAAGCCTTTCCTATATCATCGTTGATCGGAAGGCACGGCGTCGGGTGGATTGTGTTTAAATTTTTCGAATAAGGTTTTATTTTTTGCGGTGAAAAAGCCATTTCTATATAATGAACGAAAGACGCACTGACAATTTGGATCGTTGAGTTAATAGTGGAGCAAAATAACTGTGTGTGAGTGATTTTGTGTGTTAACCAGAAAGACCTTCCCATAGCATCGTTGCTCGGAAGGCTCGCCGACGGGCCTGTTATGAAAGTCCTCCCCATAGCGTCGTAGCTCGGGAGGCATCGAAAAGCCAATACCTTATCCTACTAACCAAAAAAAATATTAATCACGTGATGCTTGAAGGAGATGCTGTGGATTCAACGGTCTCAAGCGGTATCAACAAGTGTAAAGCGAAAAACTATGTGCTTGATGAGTCTGCAACTTCAACTATCGGACTAACATTCCTCTCTATCGTTGAACTGCAGGCTTCTTGGGAGGGCGCCGGTATTGACTTATAAAGTAGAGATCTTTAGAGGTTAAACAGTGAACGGATGGTTGGCTCCCACTGATCATTTTTGATTTATTGTTTAACTTCAGCTGATCTGTCAATAACGGAGTAGCAGCTCATTGGCAGTCAACCATGCTCATGCTCATTCTCATGCCTAATTGTGAATGTTTTATGGTGAAATTTCTCAGTTTATCATGAAATATGAAATTCACACAGTCAAAATATCAATTTATTAACATCATAAACTTTGCATAAACTTTGAAAAATATTTGCACCGCTCTAACAAATCTAACTTAATAGCAAATCATCGAAAACAAAATAACAAACTGGAAAAGAAAGGGGATTAAGAGACATTTACCATCCGAATCTGGTTCAACGATTTTTATCATAATCAAACAGAAAACAATCAGTATTTGAAATATAGTGCCAGAGATTTTATTCTACAAGATTAATAGAGTCTTGCGCTACACAGTAAATGGATATTAGAAATTCTTGCCAAAAGAAGTGTTTTGCCGAATTTTATTTGCAACATTTGAAATCTTGATCTTGGAATCAAACCTGATTTTTTACTGGAATTGCTTTGCTACACATTTTCTGATTATATTTATGACAGTATTTAGATGTTTTCTGACTATCATCTTTATGAAGCAAATTTACAACATTTCGTTCTAAAACGATAATTGCCTAAAAGGTTCCAAATAAAACATCACATAATCACACATCAACCCTATTCTATTCCTCTTGAACAGGATCTCAGCGGCTCCCCCCTCCTCTGCACGGCCACCTCCCCATCCTCTGGCGTGACCCGGGTCGAGCTGCGTGGCATCCTGACCTGGTCGACGGACATCAACCGGGCGCCCCATCTGTTCACCAACATCACGACCTACCGGGGCTGGATCGAGTCCGAGCTGGACAAGCTGGACCTGCAACTGGAGCTGACCAGGAGCGTGGCAGGAGCTGGACGACGGCGGCGGCGGCAATCTGGAACGGGGTCGTAATTAGATTTAGAGAGGTTCTTTTTGCTAGAAAATCAATCGAGGGGCTGGAGGAAGAATTTTGCGAGAGATTGAGCATAAATCGAGTGATACGTGATAAGTGGATTTTCACGGCAATAAAATTGCTTTTTATTAGTTTTTAAATTTTTCATGAGCACCGTTTTTTATTGCTACTTTTAAGGTCGAATCCGTTAACCCTCTTCAGTCAATTCCATTTGAAAGTTTAAAAAAGTCTCCATAAATTCATGTTATAAAATTTAATTTTCAAAGATGCATTTACTTTTGTGTGGATTCTAATTTATGTCGTGCCTTATTGAACGATGAGGGTTAATCCAGATGGAAAGCAAACTGTTTGAAAGTTGGTTAAATTCAATTAGACGATTACACCCATGTGATGCGCCCTGGGTAGGACTCCAAAGGATCGCGATGTTGATGCCGAGGTCGTTTGTCGACATTTTCGATGAAGCGGGAGTACGTGTCGCCGTGGTTTTGAACTCAGAGCAGCTGTCAGAGTTCCCATCAGACGGTACTAGAAATTGTTGGGATGATAGGTTAATCAGAGCTGCATCGTGAAGGTCTAGAGGTGGAGCTCTTTGTCGAGGAATATTTTCAAAGCTGTTTTCTTTTGCATTGAGTAACGCTCATGGTGAAATAAGGGAGACGATTTTCTTTCACGAAGACGTGATTTTGTTCAAAATAAGATGCACAGGGTTTAAAATGGTTTAACCAGCAAATAAATAAGCTATGTTTTAACTGATGAAAATAATAATCTATTAAATGTGTTTTTGTGGTTAAAAAAGCTTTTGGAAAGTCAAAAAACTATCAAATACCTTTAATAGATATGCTGAAAGAGCTTTAAGTTCAAATTTTTAAGATTTGAACAGGGGTGGTAAATTTAGGAAAGGGCTTTCTTATCGGAATTCAAAAGCTGATGCCCAAGATAAAAATCTAACAGGTCAAAGTTTCATGAGCTGACTCAACTGAAATTTCTCCTACAAACTATTCCAAAGCAGTAAATTTTGCCTTCAATGGAAATTCCTACCCAGTGACAGATTTTCTCCCGAAAATTCTTCTCGACGAACTTCGCGTAAAGGGATTTTCTCGTAAGATATGCTCAACCACTGTGTAATGAATTTTGCCTCACGTCAACACACGAGCTCACATTCTCCTCGTACACAATGGCGAACATGAATGATGCTTTTTCCAACGGAAGGGAAAATGCCAATGAAACACAGACTGGGGGAGAATGTCTTTGTCTCATCAGGCTGATTTTCGCATGGCGCTCGACGATGATGACGCTTTGGTCCTCTCCAACAAATAACTATGTGCTGCCGTTGTCATCAGTGTCGGCGTCATCGATGTACTAAAAGCGAATTAATAGTGAAATTCTTGCCTTAGTGCTTAGACGCCTTAGAACCTCCTGAACGCGCCCCGTCTCGCGTCTGTTTAATGTTGGAAATTTTCCACATTTTCCGAAAGTCTGCAGTCGTGTGTGGTGAATTGATGAAAAGCGTTTTGTTTTATGCACCATTGATTGTTTTTGAATGTGAGGGTTAAAAGGTTTGAAATATTCATCAGTTGACTCATTTTGAATGCAATCTTCAAAGAACCTAACATTCTCAATACTTATACTTCACTTTTCTTAACATTTTTAATTGTGTTCATCCTTAAATATTCCTAAAGTAAGTTTGTACATTTTTTTGAGTGTTACTAACTTTTATGTATTGTTTATTGGCATTGAGAACGATGCAGAAATTTGCATAATTTACTGCTTCGTTGCCATGATACTTCGTCGAACTTGGAAAAAGTTTCGTCGGCCCTGTGAAAAGTAGAATCTGTTCCACGGCGAAGTGCGTGTGAGTGTGGTAAAGTTTTCCTCCCACAAAAGAGAGCAAGTCCTCTTCTAAAGCGAATACCAACACGTGCGCTGGTTTGCTGTTCAACGTGGCTTAGGCTACTCTCTTCACTTTGTGGCAAGGTAGTAGTGGTGGCAGACAGTGAGTGCGAAACAATCACGTTAATTTATCGTCTTTATTGTTTTATAATTTTTCATGTTCGTCCCCGTCGTCAGCCTCCGATGGTGTCCGTGTCGGCTGGTTTGAACACTGAACTGGGTCTGGGTGGAAAATCTCGGTAGATAACGCGCGCTTGGGCATTGTTTTATGATGTTGGCAATTGAGTTGTTGAACGGGAACAGTTGGAAAAGGTGGGTTCAAATTTATTCAATTATTTTTAAAGTGAATCAAAATTTCAGACTTTCGGCTTACGTGCTTGTTCTTGTTCTTGTTCTTGTTCTTGTTCTTGTTCTTGTTCTTGTTCTTGTTCTTGTTCTTGTTCTTGTTCTTGTTCTTGTTCTTGTTCTTGTTCTTGTTCTTGTTCTTGTTCTTGTTCTTGTTCTTGTTCTTGTTCTTGTTCTTGTTCTTGTTCTTGTTCTTGTTCTTGTTCTTGTTCTTGTTCTTGTTCTTGTTCTTGTTCTTGTTCTTGTTCTTGTTCTTGTTCTTGTTCTTGTTCTTGTTCTTGTTCTTGTTCTTGTTCTTGTTCTTGTTCTTGTTCTTGTTCTTGTTCTTGTTCTTGTTCTTGTTCTTGTTCTTGTTCTTGTTCTTGTTCTTGTTCTTGTTCTTGTTCTTGTTCTTGTTCTTGTTCTTGTTCTTGTTCTTGTTCTTGTTCTTGTTCTTGTTCTTGTTCTTGTTCTTGTTCTTGTTCTTGTTCTTGTTCTTGTTCTTGTTCTTGTTCTTGTTCTTGTTCTTGTTCTTGTTCTTGTTCTTGTTCTTGTTCTTGTTCTTGTTCTTGTTCTTGTTCTTGTTCTTGTTCTTGTTCTTGTTCTTGTTCTTGTTCTTGTTCTTGTTCTTGTTCTTGTTCTTGTTCTTGTTCTTGTTCTTGTTCTTGTTCTTGTTCTTGTTCTTGTTCTTGTTCTTGTTCTTGTTCTTGTTCTTGTTCTTGTTCTTGTTCTTGTTCTTGTTCTTGTTCTTGTTCTAGTTCTTGTGTTCTTGTTCTTGTTCTTGTTCTTGTTCTTGTTCTTGTTCTTGTTCTTGTTCTTGTTCTTGTTCTTGTTCTTGTTCTTGTTCTTGTTCTTGTTCTTGTTCTTGTTCTTGTTCTTGTTCTTGTTCTTGTTCTTGTTCTTGTTCTTGTTCTTGTTCTTGTTCTTGTTCTTGTTCTTGTTCTTGTTCTTGTTCTTGTTCTTGTTCTTGTTCTTGTTCTTGTTCTTGTTCTTGTTCTTGTTCTTGTTCTTGTTCTTGTTCTTGTTCTTGTTCTTGTTCTTGTTCTTGTTCTTGTTCTTGTTCTTGTTCTTGTTCTTGTTCTTGTTCTTGTTCTTGTTCTTGTTCTTGTTCTTGTTCTTGTTCTTGTTCTTGTTCTTGTTCTTGTTCTTGTTCTTGTTCTTGTTCTTGTTCTTGTTCTTGTTCTTGTTCTTGTTCTTGTTCTTGTTCTTGTTCTTGTTCTTGTTCTTGTTCTTGTTCTTGTTCTTGTTCTTGTTCTTGTTCTTGTTCTTGTTCTTGTTCTTTTTTTAGTTTTTAGTTTCTGGACCACTGTGCAACGGGATTTCACGTACATACTTCGGTATTGACCTATTGGTGTGTGCTTTCAAAGCTTCTTACAGCTCGAAGGCTTTCCAAACTTTTACTAAAAATACCTTATCGAAAATTGAAGCCAACTCGTGCATTGTCTGCCTCTGAACAAAGTCATACCATCCTCACACCCTTACAAGCCTCCAATTGTTTTATGTAGCAGAGACCTACCCTCAGTGAAGTGAACTTTACCCTGTCCAACCTACCTCACGACACTCTTCCAAGAAGCCAACCCCGGCAGAAAAACAATAGACAGCGGTGCCTCTTTCGGCTCGACCAACCGCCGATAAGTGTTCTTCGTCGTGCAAGGGAACAAGACAACGTCATCATCAACCGTTGTCGACGTTGGGAGAGTGGGAGGCAGAGCAGTCTTCTCTTCAGAAACAATAGAAATTAAATATTGAAAATGCCTGCCAAAGACATATTGTCGTCGTTGTCGGAAACGGAAAAACTCGTTAAATTTTTCACAGTTTTCCACCGCCTCCAAGCGACAATGACTAACTGGTGAAGGAGTTTGCTGCAAAAAGTGATAAAAGAAAATAATACAACACGATGCAAGCGAAATCCTCGGGGAAAGAACCGGTGAAGAATCCGCCGCCTTTCCGTACAATATCTATGCAAATTTGTTAATTAAAATTCTAATTAACTTCATAAATAATTATACCACCACTTCATCAAAGTTGTAATTAAATTAAATGTATTTTGCGTTCAGTGCTGCTCGATCATGCCATGCCTGCCAGCATTTTCTACATGGCTAGGGTCTCCTTTTGGAAAGAGTTTTCACCATAAGAATCGGTGCTAGCTAGCTAGCTCAGCAGCACCCATACCTGTGTGGTGAAGAGTGTGTGTGTGTGTGCGTTTTTTGGTTTTGAGTTTCCGGAATGCAGATATTGTTTTGTGAATAGGGGAGTTTGATGAATGTTGAGAATATCTGAATAATAGAAAAGCTAGAGCGTCCAATTTCCCGGGGTTACAAAATTCCCGGGAAACGGGAAATTTTCAACAAATTTCCCGGGAAATCCCGGGAATTCCCGGGAAATTTGAAATTTTACGAAAATTATTCTTATCCTGTTTCTGATTAATCTTTTGCAACGAAATTGTATAGAACAGCAACTTTAATGGTCAAAATGAGTGAGAGGATCAATAAATAGCTTGACTGCTTGTAAAAAATCATGCAACTTTGAGAAAATATATAAACTTTCTAATTTTTAAATCTTTTAAATCGTCCCAAATGAAAGAAAATATGATTAGTATTTATGTTGAGAAGGATTTTTTTAAATCAAAGTGTTTGGACAGTGAAAATCTATGCTCCACAACCATAAAATTGCTTTTTAATTTGTCACAGTGACCAGAAAGTTAAAATAAAAAAAAACCAAAAAATTCAACTTGTGAATAAATAAATAATCATTGAATTTACCTTGAAAATCTAATCCCTAGCGCTTTTTAACTTGAAACACTATTTTTCAACTAGGAAATTTGATACGAAGTTGTTTTTTAATGGTTTTTCATGGTTTTATGATATGATTTTAGTTATATGGTATTCAGCCTAATAAATCAATTAGATTAAAATAATTTTGAGTACTTGAAAGTGGTTGAAATTCAACGATATTTTTTCTTATATAAATAAATTTATAACTTCAATCAAAATTTTCTCACACAAACCTTTTTTAAAAATTTAATTATACCAGTTCAATTTCCATCCAACATGTTCAAGGTAAAAAAAGTCAAACAAATCTCAATGTTGATATTGGCCGGAAGATGTACATATCTTATTTTCAAATGATATTACAAAAAAAAAACATAAAAAAAAGGTTGTCAAAAATAAAATAGTTAATATTCATTCAATAACAGCGTAACTGTTGTTGCCCAACATATAAGCAAACAATATTCCTAGTGGTGAATACTTCAGAAATAAATATTATCTTAATTAAACCTTGACATGAAATTTACAGACAATCTGATTTGTTCAATATGAATCAGGTTCTCCAATTATTATTTTTTGTATAATTTCAAAACATTGGTGCCAAAAAGATAGGAAAGTGTTTACTTCTGCTTGTATTTCGGGAATTCCCGGGAAATTCACAAATTTCCCGGGAAACGGGAAATATTTTTATCTGGGAAATCCCGGGAATTCCCGGGAAATTTTTTCCCGGGACGGGAAATTGGACGCTCTAAGAAAAGCAGAACAACAGAACAACAGAACAACAGAACAACAGAAGAACAGAACAAAAAAAAAGACAACAGAACAACAGAATAACAGAACAACAGAACAACAGAACAACAAAACAACAGAAGAACAGAGCAACAGAACAGAACAACAGAACAACAGAACAACAGAACAACAGAACAACAGAACAACACAACAACAGAACAACAGAACAACAGAACAACAGAACAACAGAACAACAGAACAACAGAACAACAGAACAACAGAACAACAGAACAACAGAACAACAGAACAACAGAACAGCAGAACAACAGAACAACAGAACAACAGAACAGCAGAACAAGAGAACAACAGACCAACAGAACAACAGAACAACAGAACAACAGAACAACAGAACAACAGAACAACAGAACAACAGAACAACAGAACAACAGAACAACAGAACAACAGAACAACAGAACAACAGAACAACAAAACAACAGAACAACAGAACAACAGAACAACAGAACAACAGAACAACAGAACAACAGAAGAAACGAAAACAGATCAGAACAATATATGTTAGTTTGTCGTTGGCGTGTCGATCTGTTATTCTGTTTTTCAGTTGTTCTAGTTTTCTAGTGTTCTGTTTCTCTAATAAACTGTTTTTTGTTGTTATGTGATACTCTGAATTGGCCACCTTCCCCTAAATCACAACCCGGAAACGCACCGACGTCGTTTTTCCTTCCAGCCATCGGCAACCAACTTAGCGAAGTTGGTTAACTGTTCTCTGACGAAGAAGAGCCCGAAACCCGGGAAGAATGTCCGTTCTAAACGGGCAGGAGGAAAAATCCTTATCTCCAGGAGCAAAACAAGACAAGACAGGAGGAAAAAACATCACAACACGGCAAAGTGAAGATGCTAGCGTTGGCCAAGTTTCGTCGTCCATTGTTGTTCCTGTTGGGAGTTTTCCTTGAGAAGCAGCAGGAAGCTTCCACCTGCTTGGCGGTTGTTCTTGGTGATAAAGGTAGAGGTGAAAGTTTTAACAGGTTTTTTGTTCTGCCGCCATTGAGGCGTTAATTAAATTAAGCTCGGATTATCAGGGCTCGGTACAGGTGAGAAAGCCAAACGCATTATCGGGTGGTGAGGAGATTGTGGTCTAGGAAATTGGCTGAGGAGGTGGGTTTTGCAGTAGAAATTTGGGAAAGATTTGATTACGGCTGGGGGAACTTAAATCGTTTAAGTTTGTGGTTAATTTGTCTGTTAATTGGGATAAGAAAGTAAATTATGAAGTTTAAAATGATTGATTTAAATTAATTTCCAGTTCATTGTTGAAAATTATTGTTCAGGATCTTCTCAATTGTCTCAATTTGTGGAATTGGTTTAGTTCCATTGTGGAATGTCAGAGTATCTGGTAAAATCTGTCTTGTTTCTTGTTTCTTGTTTCTTGTTTCTTGTTTCTTGTTTCTTGTTTCTTGTTTCTTGTTTCTTGTTTCTTGTTTCTTGTTTCTTGTTTCTTGTTTCTTGTTTCTTGTTTCTTGTTTCTTGTTTCTTGTTTCTTGTTTCTTGTTTCTTGTTTCTTGTTTCTTGTTTCTTGTTTCTTGTTTCTTGTTTCTTGTTTCTTGTTTCTTGTTTCTTGTTTCTTGTTTCTTGTTTCTTGTTTCTTGTTTCTTGTTTCTTGTTTCTTGTTTCTTGTTTCTTGTTTCTTGTTTCTTGTTTCTTGTTTCTTGTTTCTTGTTTCTTGTTTCTTGTTTCTTGTTTCTTGTTTCTTGTTTCTTGTTTCTTGTTTCTTGTTTCTTGTTTCTTGTTTCTTGTTTCTTGTTTCTTGTTTCTTGTTTCTTGTTTCTTGTTTCTTGTTTCTTGTTTCTTGTTTCTTGTTTCTTGTTTCTTGTTTCTTGTTTCTTGTTTCTTGTTTCTTGTTTCTTGTTTCTTGTTTCTTGTTTCTTGTTTCTTGTTTCTTGTTTCTTGTTTCTTGTTTCTTGTTTCTTGTTTCTTGTTTCTTGTTTCTTGTTTCTTGTTTCTTGTTTCTTGTTTCTTGTTTCTTGTTTCTTGTTTCTTGTTTCTTGTTTCTTGTTTCTTGTTTCTTGTTTCTTGTTTCTTGTTTCTTGTTTCTTGTTTCTTGTTTCTTGTTTCTTGTTTCTTGTTTCTTGTTTCTTGTTTCTTGTTTCTTGTTTCTTGTTTCTTGTTTCTTGTTTCTTGTTTCTTGTTTCTTGTTTCTTGTTTCTTGTTTCTTGTTTCTTGTTTCTTGTTTCTTGTTTCTTGTTTCTTGTTGCTTGGTTTTTTGTTACAAATCTGTTTAGAAAAATAAATATCAAATTTTCAGCTAGCATTTCTCCCTCTCCAATCGATTAGTCTTTCATTTCCACCAAAACAAACATCTCTTTGTCTGTGCTCAATAGACTGAGCCACATCTTTGTCACCCCAAAATAACATCACAACTCGTGCTGGAAGCCATCTTCCGGGGTCACTTTTCTGGGTTCGACTTTTCCAGACTTTTCCTGCGCACCGGAAGTGCTTGTTCGCAATCTGTTGCCGAAAATTTTCGTCTGCTGCTCGTTAGCAACGAAAACTGCTCACTTTCTTTGTGGTGGCGCTGCTGCTGCTGTTTGTAGCGCCCAAAAGTTCCATCATTGCCAAAGTTTAACAATAAATATAAACAGAACAATTTTCTCTTTAACCCCTTCCCAGTGAGTGCGACTTATTTTTCTCGAGTGTGTCCCTTCGTCGCTCCACTCACCTAACATCTGCTCGAACTCTTGACGATGAGCCTTTGCGTGGTTTCTTTGGAGAGGAAAATTTTGGGAGTAACTTGTGTTCGAGCTTTTGCGGTGGAAAGATCGAAAAAGCCACAATTCATTTTATTATTCTTCGGCAGACTTGTTTGCTCTCAGTTGTATGTGTGTGTGTCTAACATGTACTGTTCAAGCACACGCAAACATACTTACCGGAGGATAATAATGGCTTCAGGCTCAAAGTTTAACAATGTTAAAATTTTACTCGTGTGATGCAATAATCCTGGATAATTCAGGAATCAAGGAGTAAAGTGGATGATATAACTTTTTAGATTAATTTAAAATAATTTTGAAATTAAACTACTAGTTAGAGCAAATCGATAAGTTAAAAAGATGGTATGTTAACAGATTGCCAAAAATATGATTGTTTGGGCAAAGTGCGATTATTTGAAAAGCATCCTGATCACTTTCGATTTTAATGGAATATTTTATTGATGGATTAATATAATGGGATAGAGAAAGTAACAAAATAACACCTGAATCAACTTTTTAAAGTAACTGTTGAATAATATTTTTCATAATAATGATTTTTAGAAAATAACACGAAATTGTAAAATGAAAAATTTTGTTCTAAGTGAAAAAAATGACCCTTCTGGGTCAATGTAGATTCGAAAAGTACATTAAATTTCCCTTTAAATGACATGTTCCAAAAATGTTTACAGTCAAGTAACGGAAAATGGGAGATTTTTAAAAACTTTTTTGGTGTTTTTTTCGATGAAAAATACGTTTTTTTTTTGGAATTCTGAGTACGCCATCAAATCGGGCGTCTAATTTTACATAAAAGCCCCTTTGACACCAATTTTCTATCTCATCACCGTTTCAGGCTGCAAATAATTGAAAAACACCTCTTTTTTCGCATGTTCAAAAATTGAAGGGGTCGTACCGCCCCTCCGCCACGAGGTATCGGGTCGGGGAAACTTTTTCCGATTTTGTGTGAGTTGGTAGAGAATTACCCAAGTATGAAAATTCAAAAAATTTAAGTGCAATCAATTTTATATGCGCATAGAACCACATTGTGCATGTTTGGGTGCATTCAAAAATCTTTTTAATTTGGAATGATGTCGATGTACAGTTCCCTAAAAAGTTTTTGTTTTCGTTGACTTTTTTTTATACAAATGGGGAGACTAAGACTTGTTGTTCAAATTTGTTTTTTTTAATATTTTTTTTGTTTTTTTTTGTGGTGTGATTGTCTTTAACATGCATCTGATTTTCAATTTATGAAAAAAACGTTGCTTAATCCACCTTTAGGTGGTTGGTGCCTTCCTCATTTTCATAAAGACAATACATTCAGTAAAAATAGCAACATTCCCCCTTGACATGTTTAACAAATCAACTTTATTACTCATTTCTTTCGATAGGGTTCGCAGACCTTCAATATTTCTGGCTTATTGGCAAGGTCTGATGAAAAACCTATTCAACGATAGTTCGTTCGCATGGATAATTCAAACAATATTTCTATCAAAATAGCTGAGATCCGGCCTCCAAAAAGTGTATAAATAACACTTAAGTGCTAATAACTTTTGATAGGGGTGTCAGATCATCAATGTTTTAAGCACATTAGAAAGGTCTTTTTGATACCTTTTTGAAATACATGATAGGTTTTCTTGCAAAAATCACCCTTTTTACAATCTTCCGGACACACGCCAAAATTTTTTTTTAGCATAACTTTTGAAGTACTTAACTAAACTTGCTGATTTTAAATAGATACCTATGGGACCCCAAGACGAATCGATTGAGACTAATACGGTCAAAATCCGTTCATCCAGTCCGGAGATAATCGAGTGACAATTTTTTTGTCTACCACCTACACACATCCACACAGAAATTTGCTCAGAACATGATTTTGAGTCGATATGTATACGTGAAGGTGGGTCTACGAGGTCAAATTAATAAGTTCATTTTTCGAGTGATTTTATAGACTTCCCTCAGTTTTTTGAATATTTGAATAGTTTTTTTAATAGACAGTTGCCAAAATTTTATGAAAAACTTTTATGGATGAACTAATTATGCAAAGTGTCTTCTTTGATCATAGGAAAGGTATACGCAAGAATTGATCCAAATAAAAAAATGTCTAAATTAAATTTGCACATTTTTTTTTATCAACGATTGAAGTGTCATGTATTATAGAGGCTTATTTCAACTATTCTTAGAGTAAAATAGTCCAATAATCCGAAAATGCAGTCTGTTTTCCTATTTAAATTCATTTTTATTGAGAACAACATGACACTTTGGGAGTATTAAAACAATGATATTATACAATGTTTCTCAAACTAAAATTAACTAAATTTTAAGACTTTTCAAAATTGGTTGATAACTCTTTCTTGGTGCACCTGAACACTTCTCTATCATGGTTAGTATGGTTCCATACCATTCCGTTTGATTTTAGTTCGTAATTTTCATTGATTTCCTAAACAATCTGAAACATATCAAAGTCATCCCGTTTTACGTTGTTTAAAAAATGGAACTCTAATCGACTAGGGATTAAAAAGAACCAATTTCGCTAATTTTTTTGACAATTGTTTGAGCCACAGAATAAAAATATTATAATTAAAACGGTAAAGTCAGTTTCACCCAGGGATGCCACTTGGTTTTTTAAAATGTCTGTAAAAAAGTCTGTGTATGTCTGTGCATTTGTCTAAAATTCAAATATATAAATTTACAGTCATTGAAATCTATCAGAAATCGCGTTTTTAAGCATTTGAAGTCTAACGAAATAAGTTTCGACAAAAAAGATTACAAAATATTAATTTAATGAAGTTTTTTAAAAGTCTGTGCACCTCAAAAAATGTCTGGCACAAGCTCAAAAGTCTGTGAAACACAGACAAATCTGTGTATCTGGCATCCCTGGTTTCACCCCACATTTCTCAAGACAATGAATAAATTTTACACAACGCAACCGAATAACTCAACAAATTTGTATACGGCATCTGTTTGAGATGTTTTTTGGCTGCGAAAGTTTGAGTTTGTAGTAGGTACTCTTCGAATGACTCCATTTCGAGACTATTGCTCGGCTTCCAAAAAGTTTCACCCTCCTCGTAGTGGTTATTTATCAGTATGGCAAATTTTCGGACAACATTCGGTAATAGAACAAAGTGATGGATAGTTGTACTCAAAAAAACGGAGACCAGGAATTTTCACTCCGATTAGTTTGGAAAACCCCCAAAAGCCACAACCATGCGGACTCCATCATCATCATGGATATCACCCGACCGCAACCATGGAAGCTCAAGTGTTCCAATTACGAGCTTTCAACACACCGAACTCACATACACAAACCCTAGAAAAAGTTCAAACAATGCGATTAGCAAAAGTCAGTTTCAGTTACACAACTACACTGTTAGTGGGGTAGGGGGGAGGGGGGCGGAATGCTCAAACAACAAGAAAGGACTTGCGGTTTGGCCAATTTATAAAATTGGAGACGGTCATCACCGAGGACAACAAACAAGCAGGACTGGAGACAATGGCCGGATCATCGAAAACCGCAAACCAATGGATTCCCAACCTTACCCCCTTGTTCGGGTGGAGTTGTGTTAGTTTTTGCACTCCTTTGGTAATGGCAGTGGTATACGGAGAGTGTTTTCAGTATTCGGTGTCTTTCAAAAGGATTGTTTTGCTACGGTTTGGCGGCAGGAGAGACAGAGAGTGAGGCATTAAAATTTCAGAACAAACTTTCAACAAGCCTGTGGCTTGCAGACAGGTGGTTAAGTAGCTTTGATTTTGTTGTAGCTGTTTGGAATGCTTTCTCGGGAAAACTTTCGGAATGTGAAAATGAGTTCTTAATTGGTGTAACTGAATTTTCGGGAGGCTTGATAACGCAAAAAATCTCTATTAAAACAAATTCATGTTGTTGGTTTTTCCTCGAATTAATAAACAGATTAAGAACAAGAACAAAACATTCCCAACAGAGCGCAATCTAATCTTGTCGTGCAGTTTATACCACTTATGAGCTCTGCTCGCTCAAATTACGTAGTACACCTTGTAAAACCATTTAAACAGCCATCCACAGGGCAATCCTTTTGAAGTGAATAGCTGCCTCTCCCCTTTGCCAGGTATCCCAGGTTTATTCCAGCAAAACTCCCCCTCAACGTTAGCCCAATCATGTTTTGACTCTTCCAGTCAGACTCAGTGCCAAGAAAACCCGTGCGAGCGAGCATTTGCATATCTTGTGCATTTCAGTGTTATACCGCGCGGGAGCCATAAGCGAAATAACGTTGTAAAATTTAAATGGAAAATGCACACAAACCTACTACACGTCCGTCCACCCCTTTAACGCCTGAACTTATGCAAACCGGCAGCTTTTTAACCATCAAAAGCTTAAACTGTGCGCGCGAGCTAGCGCACAGGGATGCAACTTTAGGGTTAGGGGACTTCACTTTGGTTTATGTCTTGAGACTGTTCAAGAAACATGATGGTGGGTGTCTTAGCTAAGGACTTATTTTAAGTCAGATTTTTTTAGCTTGTTATTTTCAAGGGAATGATGGAAAGAGAGGAATCACAAATCCGTATAAATAATTTCAAGATTTTTCAGGTGTAAACCGAAAACGCGATCTAAAATTAAAATGGAAGAATAAGGCTTTTAACTGCTTATTTAATTGTCGGTGTACAGGACGCCGCACTGTTTAATCATTTTCTGACGTACATTCAATTTTGCAGTCCAAACCCAGTCATTGAATTGGAAAAATAAAATTCTTTTTCAAATTTTCTTTTCTTGATTTGTGTGCACCTAAGTCGAAGACCAAGATTGTTTACTTTTTGCTCTTTGGTCTGACAGTCTTGGTCTGAGAGATTTGGTCTGTCAGTTTTATCATGGATTTTGGTCTGGTCTAGGCGAGGGATAGGACACAGCACCTTCCTGGTTATTTTATGGGTCATTCTCCACCAACTCAAACAGCAGTTGCCTCGAGCCCTCATTTTGCGTGTCCTAAGGGTTAATTTTGGTAATTGATAACGCATCCGAAGTCCATTTTTTATATTTCGTGACGGAGGGGCGGTATGACCCATTCCATTTTAAACATTAAAAAAAAAAACAGTTATTCAGTTATTTGCAGCCTTAAATGATATTGATTTGGAAATTGAAAAAAAAAAAAGTTGCTCAACTGTAAAAAAATGGAACATGACATTTTATGGGGAATTTCATGTACTTTTCGAATCTGCAATAACCCAGAGGGGTGATTCTCTGATGATACAAAGTGTTATGCTAACAGTCTATCGTTTCCAATAAATTACAATTTAGAATATTTTTTTACTTTTAAAATTTAGTGTTTTTTGAATCTATGCAGGTTTAATTCTAGTAAATCAATATTGTACAAAATTGTAGAACAGACAATTTTAATAAAAATGATGTATAAACGGCACATAAGGGATTTGCTTGCAACCATCATCTGGAAATTGTAAATATTGAATATTATCTTAAAACCAGGCATTTAACATATCAATTTTAACACATAAAAAATCTTTAAATGTCACTTTTTTGTCGATCCGATTTAACTAAAATTTAGCCATTGAAAAAAATAAAATTTACAAAAAAAAAACATTCTAAATGCGTGCGTTCATTCTTTAATCAACGATATCAAGAAAAATTATGGTCCGATTTTCAATGTCGCTTTTTGGCATTTCGATGCGTTCTGAGAAAAACGCGTTTCAATGTTTATCCTTGAATGAACATAAAATAGAGCACGCAAAATAAATTTTCCCACAGTTTGGTTGAATTTGGTTGTCGGAGTCCCAAGTTATAATTAAAAATGTATACGGTGTTTGGTATATGAGCAATTCTCTACCAAAACCGGAAATGGATTTTATTTGTATTTTTTGATTTGGCTCAAACTTTGTGCGGGCCTTCCCTGTGACCAAATAAGCTATTTTGTGTCATTGGTTCACCCATACAAGTCTCCATACAATTTTGGCTGCTGTCCATACAAAAATGGTATGTAAATATTCAAACAGCTGTAACTTTTGAGTGAATTTTCTGATCTATTTGGTGTCTTCGGCAAAGTTGTAGGTATTGTTGAGGACAATTGAGAAAAAAATACACGGAAAAAAATTTGCAGATTTTTTATCAACTTTTTCACTAAAGCTCAATTTCCCAAAATACGTATTTTTGATTTTCGAGATTTTTGATATGTTTTAGGGGACTAAAATCCGCAACTTTTGAGCTATCGAGAAACATGGTCAAAAAATTTGCCGCCAAGTTATGAATTTTTGAAAAATAGTGATTTTTGGAAAAAAAATCCAAATTTCATGCAAAAACAATTTTAAAGTTATTTTTTAATGCAAAATTGAATTTGAAATCGAAAACTACTCTACATTTTTTTTGATAAAGGGCTTTGTTTTCAAGATATAGCCACCGAAAGTTTGATTTTAGCAAAATATGTGCAGTTTTTCGATTTTTAAAAATAGTGACCATGAGCGACCATTTCTAAAAATATTTTTTTTTGAAAATTTCAGAAAATTTGCTATAAAATTGTCTAAGAGACATTGAAGATTGGACCTCGGGTTGCTGAGATACAGCTGCTTTAAGAAAAAGAAACACGAAAATTGAAATTTTCTAAGTCTCACCAACACAACCTACCATTTTCTAATGTCGATATCTCAGCAACTAATGGTCTGATTTTCAATGTTAATAAATGAAACATTCGTAAAATTTTCCGATCATTTCAAAAAAAAATATTTTGAAAATAAATAAATCAAGACTAACATTTTAAAAGGGCCAAACAATGAATTTTACGCCCATTTAAAATGTCAGTCTTGATTTATTTTTTTTTCAAAATATTTTTTTCGAAAATTTCACGAATGTTTCATATTTTAACATTGAAAATCGGACCATAAGTTGCTGAGATATCGTCATTAGAAAATGGTGGGTTGTTTTGGTGAGACTTAGAAAACTTCAATTTTCGTGTTTCTTTTTCTTAAAGCGGCTGTATCTCAGCAACTCGAGGTCCAATCTTCAATGTCTCTTAGACAATTTTATAGCAAATTTTCTGAACTTTTCAAAAAAAATATTTTTAGAAATGGTCGCTCATGGTCACTATTTTTAAAAATAAAAAAAACTGTAAATATTTTGCTAAAATCAAACTTTCGGTGGCTATATCTTGAAAACGAAGCCCTTTATCAAAAAAATTAAATTGTAGTTTTCGATTGCAAATACAATTTTGCATTAAAAAATAACTTCAAATTTGTTTTTGCATGATTTTTGGCATTTTTCCAAAAATCACTATTTTTCAAAAAATCATAACATGGTGGCAGATTTTTTGACCATGTTTCTCTATAACTCAAAAGTTGCGGATTTTAGTCCCCTAAAACATATCAAAAAATCTCGAAAATCAAAAAATACGTATTTTGGGAAATTGAGTTTTAGTGAAAAAAAGTAGATTAAAAAATCTGCAATTTTTTTTTTCCGTGTACCTATTTTTTCTCAAAAGTCCTCAACAATACCTACAACTTTGCCGAAGACACCAAATTGATCAGAAAATTCACTCAAAAGTTACAGCTGTTTGAATATTTACATACCATTTTTGTATGGACAGCAGCCAAAATTGTATGGAGACTTGTATGGATGAACCAATGACACAAAATATCTTATTTGGTCATAGGGAAGGCCCCCACAAAGTTTGAGTCTAATCAAAAAATACAAAAAATAAAAATGGTCGAAATCGGCCGATTTCGTAGAGAGTTGCTCATATTTTAAAAAACTAACTTAATCCACCTATGTGGTTGGAGCCTTCCTCACAACAATGGCTGTTGAACGGCCCGAGCGGTTTAGGCTTTCAGGATTTTTGTGATATTTACTTGTAGAGTCAAAACAGATCAGTAAACATCACTTATCTGTGTATTACATTTTTTAAAAGATTACATTTTTGTGGTAACACTTTCAACTTCTACGCGCACGATCACATCACTCAACTTTTTGTTGCTAATTTCATTAAGACTTTCGTCGAGCCAATTCTCTACGTTGAAGCCAGACTTGTCCTCCAGACCTCTTCGCCGAGCCATGCCAGACCCCGAACTCCTAAGTCCCGGGTGGACTCTTCACAGCGGCTAAGTCCCGGCGGACTCTTCACGGCGGCTAAGTCCCGGCGGACTCTTCACGGCGGCTAAGTCCCGGCGGACTGCGGCCTCCACCGCTAAGTCCGGCTGGACTGGGGCCTCTGCTACTGGTGGCTGCTGGCGGGTCCGGCTGGTCTGGGGCGTCTTCTGGAACTGGAACTGCACTGGAGTGGAGCTGGCTGGAACTGACTGGAACTAATTCTGGAACTAACTGCCCTCCTCAAGAATTTTGGGGTTTTTATAGTCAGTCCCCGAAAACTCTACTAAATTTTGTTCTACTAAAAGTTGTCCGTTCCGATGAGAAGCATCGATGAACCTCATGAATTAAATTGTGCAGACCTCTGCAATTCTTCATGACTTTCCGTATGGTGTAGTGAGTTCACCTCAAAATCGGAAGTCATGGGTTCGAACCATTGTCGTGAAACTTTAAATTATGTTATTGGAATATCAAAATAATGTTCCTCAAATATTCTCAAAAATGTAAGTCAATAATGAGAAGGTCGAATTCTCCATTGAACAAACATGCCAATGAATTTGGTTAAGCCACACCTTCAATTTCCCTATGGAATAACATCGCACATTCATAATTGAAAGCTTAACCATTTTTGTGATTGCCTAATAATTGGCGAAAATTAATAAAGGGCTTTTCAGGTGAGGATGACTCATGATCCACACCTGTACATAAGCTTAATTATTTGTCGCGCAACGCGAGTCGACGGGTAAAATTATTTATGCTTGCGTAAGCGCGCATGGTCAGAACTGTGGTGAGGTTCGAAAAATGGACAAATTTAATGATTTAAATTTGAGGTCGCTGCATTCCCCCACACTTACCAGCTAGATGTTTGTATTCTTGAAAAGCATTAAGAACATCTATCGAAAGTTATTTGTAGGTTGGAAGAATATTCCCAAAGTTAATAATTTAAATTGTGAAAATTACTTTGCAAAAAATCATAAAAATATTTAAATGGCTGGCTATAAAAATTTATTTAAAAAATTGGTTCGGTTAATCTCCCCCACACTTATCAGCTAGATGATCGTCTGAAAGAATTGATCATCTATGGAAAGAATATTTTCGGGTGTAGTGATCGTGCGGTTTACAATTTGTTCTTCTTGTGCTTTCTTGTAAATTGTTTTATAATTATAATTGCTCTTTTGATTTTTCTACTGTAAAATTATTTTCATTACTCTTTTGATCTTCTGTCCTGTTAAATTACCTGAATTACCGTTTTGAACTTCTATATTAAAAATATTTTCGTTAAAACTGATTTAAATAAACTTGCATTTGAAATTAATTTTCATTATCTATCCTAAAAAAATCATTGCATTTTTCTCACTGTAAGCAAAATCTGTTGTAGAACTGTGTTGATCGGCTGGTTGTTATCGTTGTCGTCTTCCTTCAAAAATCGTCTCTATCGTGAGGCTATTCATTCCACAGTGACTTAGTCAATTGGTCAGTTTTCGAGGCTAAGGTGTTGAATTTCGTTGATTAGTGCAATTGTCGTTTCCATCATGAATTATGCTTCATAACCCAGCTGTGAGTTGACTATGGTCAGTTTTGAGGGTGCATTGACTTCTTACTTGCCGAGTATTGCAGAATTGTTCGTATATCCAGTATTTTTGTCCAAAATTGACTTTTCCAGTTGCTTTGCATCTTTGACAATCTCAAATTATTGACATCGGTTGATGTAATTCTTTTATCAAATGTTTAGGACATGTTGTTAGTCCAAAATTGTCTTTTCGTGTTATTTGCAACTTTTGCTTTTGTAAATTAATGACATCGAATGATGTTATCATTTGTTTATCATGATCTTCTCCTTTTCAATAGTTTCAGACGTGCAGTATGATCTCAACTTGCATTTTTTTGTTCCATAATTGATGTTTCGCATTTCAATCATCTTTACTTCGCTTAATTCCACATTTCGATTTAGTAATTTGTTTTACGTGAATGTTTCGTTACTAAACTTGCGTTTTAATTCGACTTGATCCTCATTGATATGACCTTTTACAACAACATCAACACCGTTACCTGTCCAACCTCCCGCATGACTTTGCCACTCCCCATCTTGCCATCACAAACTTCTGCATACGAACGCGTAGAACTTCTCAGCATACGAACGCGTCGATCATCCTTGTGTTTCGTCTCCCGTCTCTGTCATATTTTACTTCAGTTTCTACATTTGTTTCTCCCACAAAAATGTCTTACTTGTTTTCTTCGTATGAACAATATTTATCATTCAATTTATATGCAAAATTGAATTCAAATTTACTTATACAATTTTATACATCTTCTTGATATACTGATACTGAAAAAAAATCAGTTCTAATTGACTATTTTTATTCAAGTATAAGAATAAAAAAATTACTCTATAAAGTTTTTCATTGATCTATACATCCTATCATCTTGTCATTGCAATACTGCGCATGTTAGAATATCCTTTCTGTTATATCAACTTTTTATGAAACTTGTCTGTCACTTTGTGTTTTCAAATTTGTCAAATCCATTCAATCAATTTGTTTATTTGAGCAATTCGCAATAAAATGCTGAATCATTATGATTTTTTTATCCCTCTGAATTTTATCAGTTTAAAGGTGTTTTTCCTTGAAGCATTTTTTTTATCCCTTGAAAATCCCTTGAAGCATTATTTATCCCTTGATTTTCCCTTGAAGCATTATTTATCCATTCCCTTTAATAATCATTTGACTATCCCCGTAAAGTGCAAATGTTTTGAAATGTTTTTAACATATTGAATCCCCCCATGGATTACAACTGTTTTGAAGCTTTATTCGACAAAAAAACTCTCCCCATAGAGTACAATTGTCTACTTTTTAATCCCTTTGGCGTTGCTTTATCAGTTTATGTATCCCTAGATCGGAACTTTTACCGTCCTTTCCGATTCCCCACGATATACTCACAAATTTTACCTTTCCTTGAGCTGTAGTTCATATTCGTCCTTGTTGAAATTGTTGTCTTCTTGATCGTCTTCCAATGGTTTCCTGTAAATCCTTCGTATTAGCGTATAAAAATCTGAAAATATATTCTTAATCCATTGTTAAGTAAATTATAAAACACAAGTTTACATTCAACATTCATTCTGGTTGGCCTTCCCTTGTCCAATTATTCTCACACACATTCTTACTTGCATACATGTTGTTTTGGAACATTTAATAATCACACCATCTCCATTTGCTTGTCGTTGAAATTTCATTATTGTTCAGTCCGTTTGATTTGTTTTTATTTGTAGTTAAAAATTGCGTAATTGTTTTTCTAAAACCCTGTTAACCCATTTAAGCTCAATTAAGTATATTCCCAAAATTGCAACCCAACAGCTTCTTAATTGTTTTAACGTGTTTCATCACTGCTTCATTATTATGTTTATATTTGATCATTATCGCTTCACGTGTTTTTCAAAAAAATGTATAAACTCAGTACTGGTATTTTCTTAATCTGTTTCTTTTTTAAACCCCATCAATTCAATCATATAAAAATTATCTTTCATCCCCAATTCATAACATTCTTGTTTGCGCATTTTTTGATAATAATCATTCATATTTTGTTTAACTCAACATTAATTCATTTATCATATCAAATCAATCATATATTCTTTTTTCATGTTTATTTTTCTATATAAAAAAATCGGTATTTGTAACACATTTGTTTTGATTCATTTAGTTCTCTTGATAACAATCGTTTTTTCTAATTCATCAATCATATCAATTCAATAAGTTTTATATTATTATTTTTTTGTTCAATATACATAAATAATCCCGTGTGTTAAAAATAAATATTTTCCTTCATTGTAGTCTTTTGATATTAATCGTTTATGATACTATGTCATTCATTGCATAAATCGCTTATTTATTTTTTTTTAATTGTACTGTAATAGTCATTTCAAAATATTTTTCTTGTATTAGAGCATTTGATTTTAAATTATGTTAAATGTATGTTAATACGGGTACATTGTGAACTATCATTTAGTGTTATGTTAATCATTATATTTTCTTAGTCTATTATTATGTACATCTTCAAATTTGTTTCCATTTTTAATAGTGGTCGTTTGATCGCTGTTAAATTTAACGATATCATAAGGGCCTCGCCACTTATTTTGTAACTTTTGACCAATTCCTGTCTGTACCATTTGTACCAAAACTCTATCTCCCCACATTGGTACCCAATCATTTGTCTTTTTGTCATAAATTTCCTTTCTTTTTCTTTTGACAATATTAAGTTGTTTCTAGCAGTTTCATGAGCATCCTTGAATATATTTTTCATTGAACAAATATAGTCGTCATAATTTAAATCTGAATCATTGATTTTATAAATTGTGCTTGGTATAGTAGCTTTTCTTCCATACAAAAGTTCATAGGAGAATATCCAGTTGATGAATTTTCTGTAGTGTTGTATTCAAACATAAAATATGGTATTAATTCATCCCAACATTGTGGATCTTTGCCAATAAAATTTCGTAAATAAACTTTCAACTCTCTATTTGATCTCTCTACTAAATTAGCTTGAGGATGATATGCACTTGTAACAATCTTTTTAATGTGTAATATTTTGCATGTGTGTTGCAATAATTTGCTTACAAAGTTTGTACCTCGATCGGTTACAACTTCTTTAGGAGCACCAAATTTACAAACAAAGTTTTCGACAAAAGTTCTAGCAACTGTAGTACTTTCTTGGTTTTCCATGGGAGCTACAATCAAAAATCTTGTTAAATCATCTTGTATCACAAGTCCACAATTGTTTCCATTATTAGAAATTGGTAACATAACCACATCCATATAAATTTTATCAAAGGGTTCATACGATGTTGTCGTAATTTTCATTGGCATCTTATTTGCTGGCCATATTTTATTCTTTTGACAAGAATCACATTGCTTTACATAATTCAAAACATCTCTTCGCATATTTTCCCATGTAAATAGAGGACTCATTCTTTTATCATTCGTTTACCTCCGACGTGACCACCCAACGGTGCGTCGTGAAAATCTTTAAGCACTTGATCTCTGTCTTCTGGCTTTACATAAATTCGTTCATTTTCTGTTGCATATAGTGTAAATGACTTTGAAAGTTTCATTGCAAAAATCGTAATAAGTTTAGTTCCAACTCTGTTTTAAATATTCTATGAGAAATAATTTGTATAACTGATGCATCTTTAGCAAAATCAGGATAATCTTTAAAGCTTTTAAATAAACCATCGAAAAATTCTTCATTCTTAACTGCTGAACGATATGTTCCATTCAAAATTAAACCCCAAATTTTCTTTTGCGGGAATACAAATATATTTTCTTTGGTGTAATCCTTAATACCATGTGGAAGGTCAATGTATTTACTCAATTCTTTGTGTACCGTAACACTGTTTAATATCATAAATGTAGCTTCGGCTTGTTCAAATGGTATAATATTTTTAGAAAATTTTAAAACGTTAAAATCGATATCTGTATCTTGGAAATCCTTGTAGGTAAATGTTTTATCGTTGCTATCATCGTCATTATCTAAATTTATGTCAATTTGTTGAAGTCCATTCATATTATTATTCCAATTATTATTGTTTCTAGATGAATTCTGTCTGTTTGGAGTATTTGTTGAGTTTTGATTATCTGAAATATTTTGTCTATTTTGTTTTGCTTGTTGACGAGTTGTAATTGCTACTAATTTTGATGCTTGTTTATCATCTGCATGATCTTCATCATTATTTAAACGTGAGAGAAAATCTGCAACCACATTTTCCTTTCCTTGCTTGTAACGAATTTCACATCCAATGCCTTGGATTTTTAAACGAAGCTTTGTCAACGTTGGTGAAGTTTCCTTCAAATGCCATAGAGCTACCAATGGTCTATGATCTGTGTAAACGATAAAATCTTGGTTATAAATAAAATGTTTGAAGTGGTCTACTGCCCAAACAATAGCTAGTAGTTCCTTCTCAATAGTAAAATAATTTCTTTCAGCCCCGATAAGCGCACGACTTGCGTAAGCGATGGGGTGATCATTTGACTTCTCATTAGTAAGAACTGCTCCGATAGCATAATCGCTAGCATCAGTTGTCAAAACAAATTTGTCATTATAGTTCGGTCTAACTAAAACTGGTTCTGAAATTAAATAGTTTTTAATTCTTCAAAAGCATTTTCGCATTCTTCTGTCCAAATAAATTTCACATTTTTCTTTAATAATGCATTAAGTGGCTTACGTTTATCTGCAATGTTTGGAATAAATTTTCCATAAAATTAACAGTTCCCAAAAATGATCTCACATTTTTAATCGTCTGCGGCCTTTTCATGTTTTTGATTGTATCAATATTTTCACTAGTTGGTCGAATACCTTCTTCACTAATAATATGACCCAAATATCTGACTTCTTTGTGTAAAATTTTACATTTTGATGGTTCAACTTTTAAATTATGTTCATGCAATGCATTCAAAACTTTATATAAATTTTCATTGTGTTCTTCGATAGTTCTACCGAATACAATAATATCATCCAAGTATACAAACGCATTAACTGGTTGTATTTCATAAATAAGTGTGAATGTAAACTTCTGGAATGTTGATGGACTATTTTTCAGTCCCATTGGCATTCTTAAAAATTCATAATGTCCTAGAAATGTTGAAAAAGCAGTTTTCGCAGCATCCTTTGGGTTAATTGGGATTTGATAAAATCCTGATTTCAAGTCAATGGTTGAGAAATATCGAGCTTCTCCAATACTGTCCAAAATTTCGCTAATAAGCGGTATAGGGTACACAAATGGTTTAGTAATGGTATTTAGGTCTCGAAAATCCACTACAATTCTGTAGCGTTTGTTGCCTTCGGCGTCTAAGTCTTTCTTTGGGATGCATAATACCGGTGCATTCCACGGACTTTTACTTGGGCGTATTATCCCTAATTTTAGCATTTCTTCCACTTGTTCTTCTACGTGTTTCTTGGTAGCTTCAGGAAATCTATATTGTCTTTTATTAATTGGAATTTCAGTTGTTGTTTCTATATCGTGCATGGTTAAATTGGTATAAGTCAACTCGTCACCCTCTAAATAAAATATTTCATTGAAATCATTCAAAATATTATTAATTTCTTGATTGATATCACCTTTCAAGTGGTCTGTTTTAACCAATTCATAAATTTTTCTCATTCTTTCGTTGCCTGTAAGTTTCTCATGCTTCATGTTTTCAATCACATCATAATCCCGATCGTTTTCTAAATTCATCTCTTTTGGGTAATCTTGGTTATCATCATCAATTTCCATTTGATCGTCATAATACTCTTCAATGTACGGTTGGATTCTGCCATTGCAGCCATTGTCATCATCATGATTATTTCCATTATTTTCATCGTAATTTGTATTAAAATTGTCATAACTATTTGCTTCAATACCTGCCATATTTACTTTGTTTATATTTTCAATGTCATTGATTCTAAATAAATTGGTCATTTCATGATTATTATATTGCATATTATTTGTGTCAGGCGTTCGTAAAACTATGTTGTCGAAACTTTGACTAATATATAAGGTGTATTTCTTTAGAAAATGTGCTCCAAGAATTGCATCATCAGCGAAATGCTTCAAAATGTAGAACTTTTCCTCGTATTTTGAATTTCCTATTAATAAAATCATATTTACAGATCCTACTGTATCTTCTGCTATTCCATGAACCCCTCTAATGGAAATTCTATCGTTGAAATCAATGTTAGTTAAACGCATATTACTAACCACATCCCATCTTATAAAATTGTTACATGATGCGGAGTCAATTATAAATTTGTGAAATTTTGTTGGCCTTGCCAAGGTAGCAATATTTGCATAAAATATTGAATCATTAATGAAATTGATTTTTAATGTTTCATGTGGTGGAATGTATTCGTTAAATTGCATTTTAAAATTATCTGGAATTTGATTTTTATTGCGTCGACTATTTGTATAAGTTCGTTTAAAAGTGCTCTTTGCAGTATTCGTTTTATAACATTCATAAAATTTGTTAGCTTGATAATTATTTCTTTGATAAATTTTTTTATTTTTATTGTTCCTGTAATTTCTGAATTTTCTGTCAAAATTAAGGTTTGAATTTTCAGTACTAGCAAGTAACCTTTGTTCGAGAGTTCTTAAAGACTCTCTGTCAATTCGTTCATTTTCTAAAAATTCTAGCAAATTTTCCAACTTCATATGACGGTTATTAGTGGCAATTGCTTTGATTTCATTATTTATAATTCCAACTATAAAGTGGCTTTTTAAGCAATAAGCTGTAAATGAATTTTCGTTGTAACTTTGATCAATTTTTATGATTTCGTATTTTATGTCAAGAACTCTTCCTGCATATGATTTAAATGATTCATCCCGTCCTTGATTCAGAGTTTCAATTTGTTCAATTATACTACCAAAAGTAGTTTTGATACCAAACTCTCTAATTAAATTTGCCTTGGTTTCTTCCCAAGTGCTTGCATAAATTCGGTTAATACGTGCTGCTGCTTTAAATTTTAGTTTCATAAAAACAATATTTAAAAATTTACTCTGATCTTCGCCTTCAGGAATTTGATCAGCATAATAATCTATTAATATTAAAAATTGCTCCAGTGAGTCTAATGACCCATCAAATTCTGGAATAAGCTGGATTAAATCCGTCATCTCCAAATTCGCCATCTTTAACGGTGCAAATCAACAAGAGCTTTTGGACCAAGATTTTTGTTACAGATATTTTAGTATTTTCGAAACTACGGGAACTATCGATATAATGTTTTATTCATCCCCTAAAGTACTGTCTACTAAGTGATTTACAACAAAATTTGCCTGTTTTTACAATCAGATTTGTGCAGGATTGGGTCCGTAAGTTTGTCAATTTTGGCATAAGAAGACAACAACTTCCTTGGTTGCTGTGCACCCTTTTAAGCGTGTTTTTAACTATTTACATCAAATTTCGGTATAACTTTTGTTTACTCACCCTAAACTGCCAGATTTCCATGGTCGTCTTCTTGGGTGTTCGATGCGGCTGAATTTCGTCTCCAGTTGATCCAGATGATCTCGTCATTGTTGAATCCCTAGTGTTGTCCATCGTTGGCCGGTTTTGAAATTTTCGATGCTTCTGCCATTGGTCGAGCCCGTTTTGATTCCATGTTGTACTGCTGCACATTTGCTTCCATCTTAGAACTCCTCACATAACATTTTCTTCAATTTAACGTTTTTTTACACTATTTTAACTGTTTGTTACTTTGCGAAATCATTTTGTTCATTAACTTTCACGCATAGTCACATTTTCAACTCTCGGTTTTGTCCAATCATAATGGCGTGTCCAAACACACACAGCGTTGCTTTCCGCTAGTCACCACCTGAACGGCCCGAGCGGTTTAGGCTTTCAGGATTTTTGTGATATTTACTTGTAGAGTCAAAACAGATCAGTAAACATCACTTATCTGTGTATTACATTTTTTAAAAGATTACATTTTTGTGGTAACACTTTCAACTTCTACGCGCACGATCACATCACTCAACTTTTTGTTGCTAATTTCATTAAGACTTTCGTCGAGCCAATTCTCTACGTTGAAGCCAGACTTGTCCTCCAGACCTCTTCGCCGAGCCATGCCAGACCCCGAACTCCTAAGTCCCGGGTGGACTCTTCACAGCGGCTAAGTCCCGGCGGACTCTTCACGGCGGCTAAGTCCCGGCGGACTCTTCACGGCGGCTAAGTCCCGGCGGACTGCGGCCTCCACCGCTAAGTCCGGCTGGACTGGGGCCTCTGCTACTGGTGGCTGCTGGCGGGTCCGGCTGGTCTGGGGCGTCTTCTGGAACTGGAACTGCACTGGAGTGGAGCTGGCTGGAACTGACTGGAACTAATTCTGGAACTAACTGCCCTCCTCAAGAATTTTGGGGTTTTTATAGTCAGTCCCCGAAAACTCTACTAAATTTTGTTCTACTAAAAGTTGTCCGTTCCGATGAGAAGCATCGATGAACCTCATGAATTAAATTGTGCAGACCTCTGCAATTCTTCATGACTTTCCGTATGGTGTAGTGAGTTCACCTCAAAATCGGAAGTCATGGGTTCGAACCATTGTCGTGAAACTTTAAATTATGTTATTGGAATATCAAAATAATGTTCCTCAAATATTCTCAAAAATGTAAGTCAATAATGAGAAGGTCGAATTCTCCATTGAACAAACATGCCAATGAATTTGGTTAAGCCACACCTTCAATTTCCCTATGGAATAACATCGCACATTCATAATTGAAAGCTTAACCATTTTTGTGATTGCCTAATAATTGGCGAAAATTAATAAAGGGCTTTTCAGGTGAGGATGACTCATGATCCACACCTGTACATAAGCTTAATTATTTGTCGCGCAACGCGAGTCGACGGGTAAAATTATTTATGCTTGCGTAAGCGCGCATGGTCAGAACTGTGGTGAGGTTCGAAAAATGGACAAATTTAATGATTTAAATTTGAGGTCGCTGCACTGTACACAAGTTTCATCTATTTTTTAGATCCGGCTTCCAAAAAGTACATCGATATCACTTAAGTGGTCATATCTCGAGACAGGGTTGATCTTCAATGTTTTAGACTCATTGGGAAGGTATTTTGATAAAGTAACCAACGATGGGTCGGATGATGGATCCGGACAAAGTTTACATACATTTAAGTGAGATCCGGCTTCAAAAAAGTACATCAATATCACTTAAGAGGCCATATCCCTAGACAGGGTTGATCTTCAATGTTTTAGACTCGTTGGAAAGGTATTTTGATAACCTAACCAACGTTGGGTCGGATAGTGGATCCGGACATAGTTTACATACATTTAAGTGAGATCCGGCTTTAAAAAAGTACATCAATATCACTTAAGTGGCCATATCTCGAGACAGGGTTGCCTGATCTTTAATGTTTTGGACTCGTTGGAAAGGTCTTTTGATAACCTAACCAACGATGGGTCGGATGATGGACCCGGACATAGTTTACATACAGTTAAGTTAGATCCTAATATATGTGAAAACACATTTTTATACATAACTTTTGAAGTACTTATCGAAACTTCAATCTGTATAAAACTCGATCTATGGGACCCTAAACCAAGTCGAATGCAACAAGTTCGGGTCAAATCGGTTCAGCCAGTGCCGAGAAACATGAGCTAGTTTGTTGGTCACATACATACATACACACACATACACACACACATACACACACATACACACACACATACACACAGACATTTGTTCAGTTTTCGATTCTGAGTCGATATGTATACATGAAGGTGGGTCTACGACGTTTTTATACGAAGTTCATTTTTAGAGCAGGAATATAGCCTTACCTCAGTGAGGAAGGCAAAATCTAAATTTTGAAGGATATTTTTGGTTTTTTGTTGTCTTGTAAAAAGTTGTTGGGCTTGCCAATCCAAGCAACTTTGTCGATGACACCAACATTTTATCTCGCAATCTACGCTTTCTACGACCAAATTTAATATTAATATATCCCGAAAATCCATTTTCTGCTTGTGGAGCAGGGGTTCATTTTTTCTGGGCACCCTAATGCGCAGTGGTCCTGATTGCAAAATTTATGTAAAATTATCATAATAACAAAAATCGATTTTTGTCATTTTTGATGACCTCTGAGGGATGGCCTGACTAAATTTTTGAAAATCGGAGGAATAAATTTTGGAAAATAATTTCGCAACGATTTTGCATCAGTTTTGCTTTATTCAAATGTAACAAAACGCCTTTACATCAATTTTTCAGAATATATGTTATTATGTTTCAATTACAAAAAAACTTAAAATATCAATGAAATTTTAAGTTTTTAAGTTAACTCAACTAAATAATTTAACTGTTGAAAACCTGAATTTTTTAGTTTTTTATTATTTTGAAATGACAAAAATGTTCAAACAATAATTGATATTTAAAATATTTCCATTTAAAGATGTTTTTATATGGCTTTTAAATTAAAACTAGGTTTTTTCATAAGCTTGGTTTTTTTTTGCATATTGGACGTTTATGTGAACATAAAGTAAAACATTTACTTTTGCCTTCCTCACTGAGGTAAGGCTATAATCCTGCTCGAAAAATGAACTTTTGAAAAACAGCTCGTAGACCTATATTCATGTATACCTATCGACTCAGAATCGAAAACTGAACAAATGTCTTTGTGTGTGTGTGTGTGTGTGTGTGTGTGTGTGTGTGTGTGTGTGTGTGTGTGTGTGTGTGTGTGTGTGTGTGTGTGTGTGTGTGTGTGTGTGTGTGTGTGTGTGTGTGTGTGTGTGTGTGTGTGTGTGTTTTTTTTTTTTTTTTTTTTTTTTTTTACAAGGTCGGAATCTGCTACCAGACACCTGAGAATTCATTTCTCAGGTAGTGTGGGGTTGGGAAAACAAAAAAAGAGTTTTCCCGACCCACTAAACCAGTCCTTGAACGCCGTGCCCTTGTCCCCCCGGGACCACCTTTCGGTATAACTTCGGGGGGAGGCGTTGCATTTTCTGCACTAGTCTACTTACAGGATCCATGCCGGGTGCTAGAACCATTTCCTGTCCTACATACATATGAGTCCATGCGAGGGTTTAACCGCGCCCAAGAATCGCGTTGCTTTTGATCGGCTAGTCATATGCAGCCCTCTCCTTGGACCATCGAGACGTGTACCGATTTGGTAGAGCCAACCGTCATAACGTGCTCTCCTTCACAGCCACACTCGTGGGTTCTCGACTCCTGTGACCATCGAGACGTGTACCGATTTGGTAGAGCCGACCATCATAACGTGCTCTCCTTCACAGCCACACTCGTGGGTTTTCGACTAGGCTCCTAGTCGTTCCTCCTCTGATCGTCTCTCCATTTCCGCTGGAGAGCCGAAGTGATCTGCGTCACCGCTCCGACGACCGCATTCCACTTGGCGATGTCGCTGCACATTCTTCGCACCACATTATCCGGGCTGGTATCCGCTCCGATAATGGCCAGCATTTCGCTTCGCGCTGCCTCGAAGCGAGGGCAGGCGAACACCACGTGCTCCGGTGTTTCCTCGCAATCGACGCAGTCCGGACAGAGAGGAGACTCTGCATGTCCAAACCTGTGCAGGTACTTCCTGAAGCAGCCATGGCCCGACAGGAACTGTGTGAGGTGGAAGGTGACCTCTCCATGCCTTCTGCTCACCCACGTGGATACGGACGGGATAAGCCGATGCGTCCATCTGCCTTTCTCCGTGGTGTCCCACTCACGTTGCCACCTTGCCAGCGATTCGGCTTTCGCAGCTTCCCGGATACCTCTCGTGCCTCTCCGGGTGTAGCGCACGGTGTCCTCCTCCAGTGTGATGCCGATGGGGATCATTCCGGCTATGACGCCAACTGCTTCCGACGAAATGGTCCTGTACGCGCTTGCAACCCGCATGGCCATCAGTCTCTGCGTTCTGTCGAGCAGCGCTCGATTTCGCTTCGTCCCCAGCGCCGTCCACCATACCGGTCCGCCGTACCTAAGTATGGACGTCGCGACACTTGCCAAGAGGCGGCGCCTACTGCTCCTGGGTCCAGCGTTGTTCGGCATCATCCTCGACAGTGCCATGATCGCCTTAGCCGCCTTCTCGCAGGCGTAATCGACGTGGCTGTTGAAGTTCAGCCGGTCATCCACCATCACCCCGAGGTACTTGAGCGCTCTCTTCGAGTGCACGACGTGTTCTCCAACGTGTATCTGGGCCTGCTGCACCTTCTTGTGGTTACTAACCAGCACCATCTCCGTCTTGTGGTGAGCGATCCGCAGCTTCACCTCGAGCATCCAGTTCTCGATCATTGCGATTGCCTCCATAGCCAGCACTTCGACCTCCTCGACATTTTCGCCGGTTACCGTCAGCACTATGTCGTCTGCAAAGCCAACAATCTCTACGCCGTTGGGTAGTCCCAGTGTCAACACTCCGTCATACATTCCATTCCACAGTGCTGAACCCAGAATGGATCCCTGCGGAACTCCCGCGGTAACAACAACGGTTTTTTGTCCATCGGCAGTGTCGTAGACCAGCACGCGGTTCTCGAAGTAGCTCTTCAAGATCCTGCACAAATAGTCAGGCACCTTCATTTTGTGCAGCGCTGCTGCTATGGCCGCCCAGCTCGCACTGTTGAACGCGTTCTTGACGTCAATCGTGACTATTGCGCAGCAACGGTTCCCCCTGCGTTTTTTCCTCCGCGCTTCGTCGGCTTTCTCGACCACTTTCCGGATGGCGTCCACCGTGGATCTCCCTTTACGGAAGCCGAACTGCCTCGCTGCTAAGCCATGCTCGCTCTCCGTGTACTTGGTCAGCCGGTTAAGGATGATCCGTTCCAGAAGCTTTCCGAGGGTGTCCAGCAAACATATAGGCCTATACGATGATGGGTCCCCCAGTGGTTTGCCTGGCTTCGGCAGCAACACGAGCTTTTGAACCTTCCACGGGTCGGGGAAGTGTCCTTCGTCCAGGCATTTCTGCAGGACTGTTCGAAACCTGTCCGGGAATGCTAGAACCGCCGATTTCAGGGCGAAATTCGGGATTCCATCCGGGCCGGGAGCTTTCTTCACCTTCAATCTCTTCGCTACTGCCACAAGTTCTTCGTTGGTGATCAGATGACCTTCGGCGTTGCTACCCCCTTCGTCGTTGTACGGTGTAGGAGGCCATGTCGTTGGGTCATGTCTTGGGAAGAGCCCTTCCACAATGACCTTCAGCTTGTCGGGACACGTTTCAGCCACCATCGATGGGCCTCTGATCTTCGCCATCGCTACACGATATGCGCTCCCCCAAGGGTTTGCATCAGCGTCTTGGCATAACTCCTTGAAGCAGTTTGTCTTGCTGCATTTGATCGCTTTCTTGAGCGCGGCCTTTGCAGACCGGTACTCCTCTCTGCACTCCTCTCTAGTTGCTTCGGATCTTGCTCTCTGGACTCGTCTTCTGGCGCTGAGGCAACTTGCCCGAAGGGTACCGAGTTCTTCATTCCACCAGTAGGCTGGACGACGACAGTTCCTTGGCTCCAGTCTCCGCGGCATGGTTGTGTCGCATGCTGTCACCAGTTGTGCTGTTAGCACGTCGGCACTCAAGTCTTGGGGACCTCACACCAATGGAGCGCTTCCACGAAGAGACCCTCGTCGAAGTACTGCAGCTTCCATTTCCTTCCGTAGGACCGGCTGCTCCTATCTGGTACAGGGGCTCGTCTCCCGATGCTGTACCGGATCGCTTGGTGATCGCTATGGGTATAGTCCTCACTCACCCTCCAGTTCATGTCGGCCGCCAGTCGCGGGCTACAGAACGTAACGTCGATAATGGACTCACGACCGTCTTTGCGGAAGGTACTGCTGGTTCCGCGATTCGCCAGCCTAACGTCTAGCTTTGCCAGAGCTTCCATTAGGCTATGCCCCTAGCATTGGTGCATCTGCTACCCCACTCGACCGCCCACGCGTTGAAGTCACCTCCGATAACGATCGGGCTTCGTCCGATCAGTTCATCGGTCAGACTATCCAGCATCTGCTGAAACTGCTCCAAGGTCCATCTTGGGGGAGCATAGCAGCTACAGAAGAAGGTTCCGTTTATTTTGGCGATCACGAATCCTTCAAACGCCCTCGAGACCACTTCCTGTATGGGGTACCGCCCCATCACGTGTATCGCCGCCATTCTTGCTGTATCCGCGGCCCAGTTTCCGTTGTCGTGTGGAACTCGGTACGGTTCTGCAATAATTGCCACGTCACACCCGTCTCCGCGGTCGACTGCCACAGCAGTTGCTGTGCAGTGTCGCAGTGATTGAGGTTCACCTGGGACACCTCCATTACTTTTTGCCCGAGGCCAGCTTCTTGTACACCGGGCAATTAAAGCCACCCGTCGCATGGCTATTGCCGTCGCCTTCTTTACAGAGCACGCACTTCGGCTGATTTTTGCAGTCTCTTGCCATGTGGCCTTCTCTACCACACCTTCTGCAACTGTTGGTTCGATCGGGACCGTCGCAATTTCTCGCCTGGTGGCCGAAACCCATACAGCGGAAACACCTCGTCATCTGCTGGGTCACTCGAGGAACAGGCCTCAGTGGGCACACCGACCACCCTACTTTGACCTTGCCGGTTTCCAGCAGCTTAGACGCCGAAGGCGTCGATAGTCGGATCGACGCAATTTGCGTGCCGCCGTAGGCTTTCCTCAACCGGATTGCCATCGGTGTCGTACGGTCATCCAGAAGAACGATCAGCGCATCTTCTAGCTCTTCCTCCGTCGTGATCTCGTCCAGGTTCCTGCACTCGATCGTTGTCTCCGGTGATAGCGCTCTCACCTTCGACTCGTAGCCTACGGCTTTCTCGACGAGGGACTTAAAAGCTGAGCTCTTGACCGCGGGATCCTTCTTCAGCTCAAAAAGCATCGCTCCGGTTTGGGTGCGCCTGGTTTTAACCACGTTCTCGCCAAGCTCCTTGAGTTCCGGATCGGTTCGTACTTTCCGGAGGAGGTCTGCGTACGAAACACCTTCCTTCACCTCGACCACCAAAGCCTCGCCTTTGTTACGCTCCCTGCGAAACTTGGGTTTTTGGGTGTCCTCGTTCTGCTTCCCTTTTTTCTTCCGCTTCTTTTTCTTGACCTTCTCCCATTCCTCCTCCTTCCCTGGGTCTGGTTCTGGCTCCTTCGCTGGGTCCGGACTGTCTCCATTCCCCTGCTTCTGCTTCTTTGCATCCTCCTCCTCTCCAGGCGTTTCCCTGTCCTTTTTGTGCTTGGGCCGGGCGGCGTTTTAGGTGCTTTCTCCCGTAGCGCTTCCTCCTCCAGTTTTGCGTTCAGCGTTTCTTCGGCTCTTTCAGCTCTGAGCTTCAGTGAATTCCGCGTCACCACCAGCGAGCTGTTTTCGCGCTCTGCGGCATTCATGGCTGCCTTGACTCCATTCACCATCTGCTTGATTCTGGTGTGGACGTTGTTTTTGTCCTTGATGAAATCAAAGAGTTCGTTGACCCTCCTTCTGACCTCCTGCAACGCGGTCCTTCCGAGCAGGACTCCGTCCTGAGGGGTACTGCCGGCGAAGTTCAACAAGGATGACTTGGGAGTCTCCTCTCCAATTACTCCTATCTGCTGACTCGAAGCAGCCGCCTGGTTCAACACTGGGGATCTCAACACCTTCCCGCTTCCACGGAACGCGCTCGCCACTCCGCCTGCTGTGTCGCCGCCGTTTGACTCGCCTCCTGCCATTTCGACGTTTGCGTCCTCTTCTACCTCCGTGTTTTCCGATGCTTGGGGCGCATCGGGACCCTTTTGTTGGTTTGTTTCATTTGTCTTCATTTTGAATCCCACGAGTCGCTAGGGAAATACGGTCCGCTGCGCCAGTGCCCTGCCGTGCCGCAGTAAGGGCAAATTACGTGTGGGGTGCGCCCTGTGCCCCACAGGCTCCGTTATCGACTGGGAATTTGTTGAACCCCCAGCCATGCATCCTCGACACGGGTCGCATCACATCTTGGATTCGGGGTTTGGTGAGGTTTTGGGCTAAAACACTTATAGCGGCGTTCGATCGCTTGACAGAGGTGTTTACGGACCCATGTGGTTTTTTCGAAGAAATTAAACAGTGCCCTTGTTCAATTCCGCCACGTCCTAGACATCCTCCCGCTGCTGGTCCGGGGGCGATGCAATGAATGTATGCAATCGCCGACAGCTATCCGCCAACTGCAACCCGCCCGGTAGCTGGCAGCTAAGCTCCGCAGGGACCCTCACCTGTCCCCACGGTTCACGGGTGTGTGTGTGTGTGTGTGTGTGTGTGTGTGTGTGTGTGTGTGTGTGTGTGTGTGTGTGTGTGTGTGCGTATTCCCTTTGGTACTCAAAATTCATGCCAAGTTTTCTCGGCACTGGCTGATCCGAACAAGTTGCATTCGATCCGGTTTGGTGCCCCATACTGCGCTATCGAATTGTTTGAAGATCCGATAAGTAGTTCAAAAGTTACGTATACAAAAGTGTCAGAGTTGCGAATCGCTTATCACTTATCTATATAAAAACTTTGTCCGGATCCATCATTCGACCCATCGTTGGTTAGGTAATCAAAAGAGCTTTCCAATGAGTCCAAAACATTGAGGATCAGGCAACCCTGTCTCGAGATATGAACGCTTAAGGGGTTACATACATGTAGAAAATCTCAAAACTTCATATTACGGCAAAATTGTTAATTCCACTAAAAAGATGATTTCCAATCACTCCTGAAAGTTTCATGGAGATATTTCATGATTCAAGTGAGTAACAGACGATTTAAGTTTGAAATTTAGCCATGCGCAAAGCGAACTGTCAAACTTTTTTTTCAAAGATCGATTTTTATTTATTTTATTTATATTTATAATTATATTTTTATTTATAAAGATCGATTTTTATTTATAAAGTTGATCCAGATAATCTTTGCAGCAGTCCCCTAAAATGTATTAAAAATTGTGAAATCAAAAAAAAAAATGAATTGGGAATTAAACTTTTAGTGATGAAAAGTAAAAATTACTTTGTCTTAGACACCACAATGGAGCATTTCCATTCGAGCAGTTTTTGCTTTTTTCTACAATGTATTTCTTATGGAGCGAACTGTCAAAAACTGCTCGACTGTGGGTGCTCCATTAAATGAAGCCTTATATAGAAAAACAAATTAGGCGAAATGGCTAGGTTTGACCTAAGGAATCGATGGACAAATTTCATTCTAATAAAAAATACAAATTGCAAAATTTCAAAAAAAAAGTAAAATGTTAAAAGTTTCACAATATATTCTAAATAGTTTAAATAGAATTTTCATCCTACCCAATGAGATTTTTATGGGAAAATTCCTTAAATTTGTATCAATTTTAGACCTCTACTCTATGTGTAGGTCGAAACCATCCACGGCAGAGCGAGCGAGAGCAAGCAACATAATATGGGCCGGAATGTGCATGCCCGGGAAGCTCCGAACGACTTGTGTTGGCTATTTCCGTTTACAAAATCCGGCGATCCTTCCTGGGAAAGGGAGATGTCTGGGGTGTACAACATATTGTGTGTGTGTGCGCGTCCTTGCAATTGCACCCTGGTCTTGTGAGTCAACGAGAGGGTGGGTGGAGTTCGTTGGAATTACTTGCCTGACTTATCTGGAAAGCAATATTTTCACGGAAGTGTTCTCTTGATAGTTTTCGCTTAAAAGTTTCATTAAGAATTTAAATAGAATCTGTTGCTAGCAACAACTAATTATATGGCGTGTGATGGTTTCGTTTAGTGCTGAAGCAGCATTCAAAGGGATTTCCTGGGGAACGTTTGAAGATGCATGCATTCTGTAATACTGAAGGAGCGAAGTTCAATTTCATCAACTGTGCAGAGCAATTGCAGCGATGCACTTCGTCGTGGCAGAAGGATGGCAAGCGGCGCTCACTTTCACAAAATTAACTTCGGGAAGAACTGCACTGCACTGATGAGTAGATGTAATTTGCCTCCCCCACCTCCCAGCGCGCTGGGAATCAAAGAGAATAGTGACAACTTGATGCTGGATGTGAGGCAGCACTAAACTAGCACTAAACTGGCGCAGTTTCTCATTTCCGTTGCTCATCAAACAGAATTGAGGATGTAATGAAGCGCTTTTGCTGGATCTGGGGATGTTAAGATTGGGAGTCCAGCTAGTAACATTTAAGTTTGTCAAGTAGCAAATGAATTGACCCGAGATTTAGTTCACTTTCGGGGAGTTGATATTTGAAATTTGTGCCATGCTTTGCAAGATTGTTAATTCGACATCGTCTTGCTATCTTGCCGCATTCGCCATTTCGACGTTCCGAGAAAAACGCGTTTTAATGTTTGACCTTGAATAAACAAGACGAAAGCACGCAATGTAGGGTAGGGTAGTCTTCAATGAGACACTTTTGGTTTTCAACTTTCAAGGATTTTTCTAATTTTTTCATCAGCATGTTTTAAAGAGCTTTTTGTTGCATTTTCTTTCTTTAAGTGTGTTCTAACATTGACCAAAATATGAGATCGATCCGACATCTACAGCCAGAGTTATTCAACTGTCTCATTGTAGACGCACTTGGCAGGAACAATGAGACAGCTGGGGAACAATGAGACACTCTACGAAAATCAATTTTTTTCTAGTAAAACATCATGTTTTTGTTTTGTTCCATTACAGGTGACTTGCCTTGAATATTTTAGAGCAATTTTGCCAACATGAAACTTTAATTAATAAAAGTTATACTAAAAAGTATTTGAATTTTGTAAAATCCATATATTTATACCTAATAACTTTGTATGTTTGGTTAAATGAAGTTTAAACTCTATAAATATGCCAAAAATCACTTCCAATTCATGTTTCAATAGATTTCAATAGATTTTGAAAAGTTTGATGAAGATAAATCAAAGTGTCTCATTGTTACCCATGGGCTAAAATGAGTGGGGAACAATGAGACAGCCCTGGATTCTAGGTATATTCTAAATTTTGGTCAAACCTTACGAAAGGACATTGTAGCCCAACTCAATCCCTATGGAACGTCGAAAGAAATTTGAAGAAATATTAGTTTTGGCGTTAATGGCAGCCTACGAGCGAAAAAATATGTTTTGTCCATAATTTACTTTTACACCCCAGAATCAAACATTTATGAATAACTTGTCAAGGGAGCGTCCATAACCAAAGCCACTATTATGGCAGACGCATATCCAGTAGACACACCTTTCCCCCAAATTTGAGCCTGATTGGTTGAAACTACGACTTGTGAGAGCCATTTTATCATTGTTCCCCGTGTCTCATTGATGACTACTCTACCCTAAACAATAACAAACATGTTTTGTTTGACTGACCATTCTGTGCATTTTCCCAAAGTTTGGTTTAATTTGAATGAGGTTCCGAGTCATAATTACAATTGTTTGCGGCAGTCGAGCTCGTATTTGTGTAAAACGCGTTCTGACCTTAAATCCCTTTGGCCAATTGTCGCACTTACATTTATTTCCAGGCTGTGTCAAGATAGCACCACAAGATTGAAAATACTTTTATATATAAAGTGTCAAAAATGGACGGAGTTTTTTCGGATTTCATTGAATATCTCAGGATTGAAATCGAATTTTGGGGATCTGTCAAGGTCAAAATGTGAGGCAATGTGAGCTGCACAAATTGGATTTCTTAACTCAATTTGGCCCAAAATGCACGTATGACTAGTCAGTACGACGGCGACGAATTGATGATGTAACATTACTTCTCGTATAGGTAAATAATTTAAATGATAATTTAATTAATCTCTTAAACAAGACGAAATCTGACCATTCACTTCTTATACACAGATTATATTCAAAGCTTAACCAAACTTCTCAAGATGGCAGAGTACCATAATCTTCTTAATTCACCATTGAAAAACTTATCCGAGAAATACAACATACTTTTCGCTCCAAAGCAGAGGCGCTCGATCGCAAGCCCACCCCAACATAATTTGCATAGAGAGCATTCGAAATAATTGTTTTAATCAAATTAACACAACTCGTTTTATCAATTCGAGCTTTCACCAGCTCCTCAATCCCCCCTGAGAGCAGAAGAAGACTGACCACACACCCGCAAGCAGCAGCACGATAGGTTCTGGTCCAAATTCCTCGGCCAATTTCCTCCCACACCGTACATAAGTCCCCTTAATCTCGCCAGGATGTTCGTCCTGACAGAGGCTTCCCAGCACTAGTGGAAAAACCAACCCGGACGAGAATCCTTATACACATTTGCATTTAATTTCTCTTCTTCGCCGTTGCTGCAGCCAAGTCGAGCTTTGTGGATCCATGTTTTTATTTGAGCCCCCGAGCTTTAGCTTCCGAAAATTTATGTTTCTTTGTTTCCCGGCCATTGCAATCGTTTTTCTGTTGGGTTGGGATGAGGTCACAAGGGGGGGTTGGTCTTGAGCAGTTTAGCCAACTACAAAATGGGAAATAAGAGGGGCAACGAACGGGTTAAGCCCAAACGAAGTCTTCCTGATGGGTGCAGTTTGGGATGCAGCAGCAGAATTGGCACGTTTTGCTGGGGCTTTACTGATATTGCAAGAAATGCCCACCTCTGCCTTGTCCCGTCAACGGGGTTTGCACTGCCCTGGAAGCGATATTAATGGAAAGGTAAACTTGCAGTTTGGGCGATGTGCTATCTGGTCGTACTTCATTTTTTGACGTTCCGAAAAAACGCGTTTTAATGTTTGACCTTGAATAAACAAAAACTAGAACACGCATTCTAAATTAAAACAAACAAGAATTGTTTGTCTGTCCATTCTGTGCGGTGCAATGAAGTTTGGTTGTCGGAGTCCCATGTTATAATTAAAAATGTTTACGTTAGTCGGGCATGCACGTGTGTCAAACACGTTCTGACTAAACCCCTCTGGCCAGTTGTCGCACTTGCAGTTATTTTCAGGGTGTATCAAGATAGCACGATCAAATCGAAACTTCTTGCATAAGCAGAGTGCCAATAATACACGGAGATTTTCCGGTTTTTGTTGAAGATCTCAGGATTGAAATCGAATTTCGGAGATCCGGGAAGATCAAAAGGTATTGAAAGCGTCACAAAATGGCGTCCTCAACTCACCGTCACGACGAGTTGGTGATGCCTCTAAGACTCTTTAAACAATTATAGCAGCCCTGCCAGAATGCTACAATTCTCTTAGAATGTTCTAGCTGGGCAAAGTTTCCAAAATGTCGTTTAAATGACATCTACTCTGCCGGAATTCCGCTAGTCAAGCTAGAATGGGATGAATTTGTTCACAAAATCGTTTTTTTCAGAAACATGCTTGATCACTAGGCAAAGCAAGTCAGTATTGTTCAAACCGTCGGAGCTGCAAGACGTCGCACGTTCATTTCGGACGACAAAGTTAAAAAACTCGTGGAGAATTGTTTTTGTGTTTGGTTAAAGGAAAAAGCATGAGGGTGTTGATTACTAATAACTCGAGGATGAAAAGAAACAGGGTGGTGTAAATGTCAATGCTAAATGTTAGTATTATAATCAATTGTGAAATACTTTGACGAAAAAAATGATGACGACGGAATTTGGTGAGAGCGTTCTTTATTTTATCTTCATGCAGATGGAGGGGAAATAGTACAGGGAAAGCTGATTTTTTTTTCTAAATTTATTTACAGCTGAAATCAGCACCAAAGTTTGATGTTATGTAGTTAGCAAAAGTCGCCTCAACTGTTATTTGTTCGTGGCAACTTTGTCAGAAGTCCATTTTGAATAGCAACTATAAGTCATTTGACAACTGAGTTTAAGTACCTATTTGAGATTGGATTTAGAGTCGGTGCAGTCTAGTTTTTTTTGGAAACCCTCCTGGCTTGGATCTTCATGATCAAACCTTCGTGATCAAATCTCCTTATCGGCATCAAGTACGTACGTAAGGGACCATCCATAAACCACGTGGACACTTTTCTTTTTTGTATGGAGCGTGGACAATCGCCATACCCCCCCCCCCTCCCTTAAGTGTCCACGCGGTTTATGGATGGTCCCTAAGTTTATTTTTTATTAAAATTAAGTGTGGCTAGCCCAGAATAAATACTGGCAGGTTTGAGGAAATTGAGGTCATAGATTTGGTGGTTTTGTTAAGTACCGTCAACAGCAGTGACATTGGGTCTAAGGGGTGAAATTGGGTCATACAAATTTCAGCATTTTTATATGACCCAATCTCACTACCTCCCCACCCAATGTCACCCCTGATGACGGTACTAAAATTTCATAGAGTATCGTTATCAGGGGTGACATTGAGTCATTGAGTTTGGGAAAATTACGCGAAAATTTCATTAGATTTGTACAAAATCATTAATTTATCCTTAAAATGGTAGGCATAGCAATGCCTTTAATTATTCCACTCAATGCCGGAATGCGAGCTTCACCAGCTCCTATGACACCAAGTCGGAAACGTTACGCTTGTTTATCATTGCAAAGAACGGATGCGAGGAATGGATGTTCTTCCTGGATCAAGTTCCTTTGTACCGCCAGGTGATCTTCATTGCCCTGTAGGTTACGACAATGTAATTTGAACACAAGCTTGTAACCTGAACTTATCCTGGATTTGATCAGGTTTGATCATATAAGGTTGGCACCTGTATTATTAAAAGCCGTCGGAAGCAGGTGTGGTTTGATTGCTTGACGGTTTGAAAAGAGTAACTCATGGACGTTTTAATCTGCCATCTAGAATGAGGTCAAATAAGGCTGCGACTGAAGCCCTGTGATACAGGATACAACCAGCCCGAACTTCAAAACGGCTGCAGTAAGTGTCTGGATGAACTTATTCCTGCTCTAGAATAGAGATCGGCCCTATTCCCTTCATTTCTGCTCATCTACATCAAACAATGTTCCTTCGATCAGTCTGGGAACGACTAACAATAGTTTTATAACCGGATTGGCCGAGCTTTTTATACAGAATAAAAGAGATGGACGATTAAATAACTTTGGCACTGTCGAACATTTCTTTCACGACGGCCAATTATTTGTCGGTCGTCGCGAGAGAAACCTCTTCTATGATTAAAAAAAATTAAAAAAGTACCGGTCGGATAGAAAGAATGATATTAATAACAATAATGAGATTAATAACAAAATTTCGTAGAAATATTGTGGTGAAAATAAAAAAAGAGGAATTTGTGGAGTAAAAAAAGAAACAAACTAAAAGTGACACCAAGTGAAAATAAAGTGGTCAACAAGGAATAATTATTGGTAGATTATTGAGTTTGCCCTACGCACAAAGGATTGATACAAATAATAGTCTAGTCTATAAGTATTTTCAATTTACAGCTATTTTGCTGATGCTGTAGCTCGTATGTCGTGTTGGTTTAGTCAACAAGTTCTGATATCAGCAACAATATAAATATACTATAGACAATAAGTTTGGCTTCAAGCCCTGTCTGCGATGTCATTCTTATATTTAGAAAGATATTACGCGTTACGAATCTTAATCTTACGTCCCAAGCAGAGATGATGTCTGCAACGCAACAGTTTTCTGTTGCGGTGAAGCAGCAACATGCTATATAAGCCTCTAGAGGATCACAGGGATCTGACACGCATGCAGTTTGCTGAAGTCCCCGCCAGAGGCGCTGTCACTATTGTTTATGTGTGGTTTTTGAAAAGTTCGTATGAAATAAATTTATAAATGTTGTTCCCAAATTATGTTTTGTTAGTTTTTACCAGGGCTGCGGTCAAATTTCAAGCGACTCCGACTCCGGCTTTCTAAATTAAGCCTGCTCCGACTCCGACTCCGGCTCCGGCTTTCCACAAATTGTTGACTCCGGCCTAACATTCTGGCCAACTCCGACTCCGACTCCGACTCCAGCAGCTATTCAAAATTTGTTGACAATGTTGTAAGCAAAGTTGTAGAGCAGTCAGTTACAAAAATTTTGATGTTTATACATAAGGAGTTTTCTTATTAACATCACGAGGTACCGCGATTTTACGAATAAAAAGTTTTGAAAAATTTGGTCGTCGTTGATCATGGCCGTTGATCGTCACCCGACACGGACAGACAGATACGGACGACAAAACAAAGAGATACGCAAAAAGTAACTTTTTCATAACTTGTTTTCGTAAAATCGCGATAACTCGTGATTTTTATTAGCAAACTCCTTATGTTTATATATCAAAATTTTTAAAACTCTAAAAAATAACCCTGCAAAGTTAGAAAAAATACGAAATTTTAAAATGAAAAATTCTAAATGAAAAAATGACCCTTCTGGGTCAATGTAGATTCGAAAAGTACATTATATTTCCCTTAAAATGACACGTTCAAAATTTTTTTACAGTCGATAACGGAAAATGGCAGAGTTTTTAAAACTTTTTTAGAGTTTTTCCGGAAATCTGAGTACGCCATCAAATCGGGCGTCTAATTTTACATAAAAGTTCCTTTGACACCAAATTTCTATCTCATTTCAGGCTGCAAATAATTGAAAAACACCTCTTTTTTTGCATGTTCAAAATTTGAAGGGGTCGTACCACCCCTCCGTCACGAGGTATCAGACCTCGGATTCGTGATCAGGGCAAAAGTTACCCCTTAGAACAAAGATTCACGCAAATCGAAGAGGGGTCGGGGCAACTTTTCCCGATTTAGTGTGAGTTGGCAGAGAATTACCCATATTTTTTATCAGCTTGAAATGTTTTTATTTACATAAAAAATGAGCATGTTGCGTTCCAAGTAGAAGATTGAAATAATAGTTGATAATGTTTTAAAAACCCACTTAATCCACCTATGTGGTTGGAGCCTTCCTCACTTTTTACCAACAATGGGTAATATGAGTGGTTTGGACACATACTTCAGCTATTTTTTTTAGATCCAGAAAAATAAGTACACAGATATAACTTAAGTGGTAATAACTCGATACAGGGTTGCCAGATCTTCAATGTTGTGGACTTGTTAGAAAGGTCCGGACATCGTTTACATACATTTAAGTGAGATCCGGCATCGAAAAAGTACAAATATATCACTTAAGAGGTCATAACTCGAGACAGAGTTGCCAGATCTTCAATGTTGTGGACTCATAGGAAAGGTCTTTCAATTACCTAACCAACGATAGGTCGGATGATGGATCCGGACATCGTTTACATACATTTAAGTGAGATCCGGCATCGAAAAAGTACAAATATATCACTTAAGAGGTCATAACTCGAGACAGTGTTGCCAGATCTTCAATGTTATGGACTCATTGGAAAAGCCTTTCATTTACCTAACCAACGATATGTCGGATGATGGATCCGGATATCGTTTACATACATTTAAGTGAGGTCCGCCATCGAAAAAGTACAAATATATCACTTAAGAGGTCATAACTCGAGACAGAGTTGCCAGATCTTCAATGTTGTGGACTCATTGGAAAGGTCTTTCAATTACCTAACCAACGATAGGTCGGATGATGGATCCGGACATCGTTTACATACATTAAAGTGAGATCCGGCATCAAAAAAGTACAAATATATCACTTAAGTGGTCATAACTCGAGACAGGGTTGCCAGATCTTCAGTGTTGTGGACTCATTGGAAAAGGCCTTTCAATTACCTAATCAACGATATGTCGGATGATGGATCCGGATATCGTTTACATACATTTAAGTGAGATCCAGGCATCGAAAAAGTACAAATATATCACTTAAGAGGTCATAACTCGAGAAAGGGTTGCCAGATCTTCAATGTTGTGGACTCGTTGGAAAGGTCTTTCAATTACCTAACCAACGATATGTCAGATGATGGATCCGGACATCGTTTACATACATTTAAGTGAGATCCGGCATCAAAAAAGTACAAATATATCACTTAAGTGGTCATAACTCGAGACAGGGTTGCCAGATCTTCAATGTTGTGGACTCATTGGAAAGGTCTTTCAATTACCTAACCAACGATATGTCGGATGATGGATCCGGATATCGTTTACATACATTTAAGTGAGATCCGGCATCTAAAAAGTACAAATATATCACTTAAGAGGTCATAACTCGAGACAGGGTTGCCAGATCTTCAATGTTGTGGACTCATTGGAAAGATTTTTCATTTACCTAACCAACGATATGTCGGATGATGGATCCGGACATCGTTTACATACATTTAAGTGAGATCCGGCATCAAAAAAGTACAAATATATCACTTAAGTGGTCATAACTCGAGACAGGGTTGCCAGATCTTCAATGTTGTGGACTCATTAGAAAGGTCTTTCAATTACCTAACCAACGATATGTCAGATGATGGATCCGGACATCGTTTACATACATTTAAGTGAGATCCGGCATCGAAAAAGTACAAATATATCACTTAAGAGGTCATAACTCGAGACAGGGTTGCCAGATCTTCAATGTTGTGGACTCATTGGAAAGGCCTTTCATTTACCTAACCAACGATATGTCGGATGATGGATCCGGACATCGTTTACATACATTTAAGTGAGATCCGGCATCAAAAAAGTACAAATAAATCACTAAAGTGGTCATAACTCGAGACAGGGTTGCCAGATCTTCAATGTTGTGGGCTCATTAGAAAGGTCTTTCAATTACCTAACCAACGATATGTCAGATGATGGATCCGGACATCGTTTACATACATTTAAGTGAGATCCGGCATCGAAAAAGTTCAAATATATCACTTAAGTGGTCATAACTAGAGACAGGGTTGCCAGATCTGCAATGTTGTGGACTCATTAGAAAGGTCTTTCAATTACCTAACCAACGATATGTCAGATGATGGATCCGGACATCGTTTACATACATTTAAGTGAGATCCGGCATCGAAAAAGTACAAATATATCACTTAAGAGGTCATAACTCGAGACAGGGTTGCCAGATCTTCAATGTTGTGGACTCATTGGAAAGGTCTTTCAATTACCTAACCAACGATATGTTGGATGATGGATCCGGACATCGTTTACATACATTCAAGTGAGATCCGGCATCAAAAAAGTACAAATATATCACTTAAGAGGTCATAACTCGAGACAGGGTTGCCAGATCTTCAATGTTGTGGGCTCATTGGAAAGGCCTTTCAATTACCTAACCAACGATATGTCGGATGATGGATCCGGACATCGTTTACATACATTTAAGTGAGATCCGGCATCAAAAAAGTACAAATATATCACTTAAGTGGTCATAACTCGACACAGGGTTGCCAGATCTTCAATGTTGTGGACTCATTGGAAAGGTCTTTCAATTACCTAACCAACGATATGTTGGATGATGGATCCGGACATCGTTTACATACATTCAAGTGAGATCCGGCATCAAAAAAGTACAAATATATCACTTAAGTGGTCATAACTCGAGACAGGGTTGCCAGATCTTCAATGTTTTGGACTCATTGGAAAGATTTTTCATTTACCTAACCAACGATATGTCAGATGATGGATCCGGACATCGTTTACATACATTTAAGTGAGATCCGGCATCTAAAAAGTACAAATATATCACTTAAGAGGTCATAACTCGAGACAGGGTTGCCAGATCTTCAATGTTGTGGACTCATTGGAAAGGTCTTTCAATTACCTAATCAACGATAGGTCGGATGATGGATCCGGATATCGTTTACATACATTTAAGTGAGATCCGGCATCAAAAAAGTACAAATATATCACTTAAGTGGTCATAACTCGAGACAGGGTTGCCAGATCTTCAATGTTGTGGACTCATTAGAAAGGTCTTTCAATTACCTAACCAACGATATGTCAGATGATGGATCCGGACATCGTTTACATACATTTAAGTGAGATACGGCATCGAAAAAGTTCAAATATATCACTTAAGAGGTCATAACTCGAGACAGGGTTGCCAGATCTTCAATGTTGTGGACTCATTGGAAAGGTCTTTCAATTACCTAACCAACGATATGTTGGATGATGGATCCGGACATCGTTTACATACATTCAAGTGAGATCCGGCATCAAAAAAGTACAAATATATCACTTAAGAGGTCATAACTCGAGACAGGGTTGCCAGATCTTCAATGTTGTGGGCTCATTGGAAAGGCCTTTCAATTACCTAACCAACGATATGTCGGATGATGGATCCGGACATCGTTTACATACATTTAAGTGAGATCCGGCATCAAAAAAGTACAAATATATCACTTAAGTGGTCATAACTCGACACAGGGTTGCCAGATCTTCAATGTTGTGGACTCATTGGAAAGGTCTTTCAATTACCTAACCAACGATATGTTGGATGATGGATCCGGACATCGTTTACATACATTCAAGTGAGATCCGGCATCAAAAAAGTACAAATATATCACTTAAGTGGTCATAACTCGAGACAGGGTTGCCAGATCTTCAATGTTGTGGACTCATTGGAAAGATTTTTCATTTACCTAACCAACGATATGTCGGATGATGGATCCGGACATCGTTTACATACATTTAAGTGAGATCCGGCATCTAAAAAGTACAAATATATCACTTAAGAGGTCATAACTCGAGACAGGGTTGCCAGATCTTCAATGTTGTGGACTCATTGGAAAGGTCTTTCAATTACCTAATCAACGATAGGTCGGATGATGGATCCGGACATCGTTTACATACATTTAAGTGAGATCCGGCATCAAAAAAGTACAAATATATCACTTAAGTGGTCATAACTCGAGACAGGGTTGCCAGATCTGCAATGTTGTGGACTCATTAGAAAGGTCTTTCAATTACCTAACCAACGATATGTCGGATGATGGATCCGGACATCGTTTACATACATTTAAGTGAGATCCGGCATCAAAAAAGTACAAATATATCACTTAAGTGGTCATAACTCGACACAGGGTTGCCAGATCTTCAATGTTGTGGACTCATTGGAAAGGTCTTTCAATTACCTAACCAACGATATGTTGGATGATGGATCCGGACATCGTTTACATACATTCAAGTGAGATCCGGCATCAAAAAAGTACAAATATATCACTTAAGTGGTCATAACTCGAGACAGGGTTGCCAGATCTTCAATGTTGTGGACTCGTTGGAAAGGTCTTTCAATTACCTAACCAACGATTTGTCAGATGATGGATCCGGACATCGTTTACATACATTTAAGTGAGATCCGGCATCAAAAAAGTACAAATATATCACTTAAGTGGTCATAACTCGAGACAGGGTTGCCAGATCTTTAATGTTGTGGACTCATTGGAAAGGTCTTTCAATTACCTAACCAACGATATGTTGGATGATGGATCCGGACATCGTTTACATACATTCAAGTGAGATCCGGCATCAAAAAAGTACAAATATATCACTTAAGTGGTCATAACTCGAGACAGGGTTGGCAGATCTTCAATGTTGTGGACTCGTTGGAAAGGTCTTTCAATTACCTAACCAACGATAGGTCGGATGATGGATCCGGACATCGTTTACATACATTTAAGCGAGATCCGGATATATGTGAAAACACATTTTTATACATAACTTTTGAACTAGTTATCGAAACTTCAAACAATTCAATAGCGATGTATGGGACCCTAAACCAAGTCGAATGCAACTAGTTTGGTCAAAATCGGTTCAGCCAGTTCTGAGAAAACTCAGTGAGAATTTTGGTCACATACATACATACACACACACATACACACACACATACACACACACATACACACACACATACACACACACAGACATTTGTTCAGTTTTCGATTCTGAGTCGATATGTATACATGAAGGTGGGTCTTTGAGCTTTAAATAAAAAGTTCATTTTTAGAGCAGGATTATAGCCTTACCTCAGTGAGGAAGGCAAAACATATTTTTTGCCTTCCTCACTGAGGTAAGGCTATAATCCTGCTCTGAAAATGAACTTTTTATTAAAAGCACCTAGACCCACCTTCATGTATACATATCGACTCAGAATCGAAAACTGAACAAATGTCTGTGTGTGTATATGTGTGTGTGTATGTGTGTGTATGTATGTATGTGACCAAAATTCTCACTGAGTTTTCTCAGCACTGGCTGTACCGATTTTGATCGAACCAGTTGCATTCGACTTGGTTTAGGGTCCCATACATCGCTATTGAATTGTTTGAAGTTTTGATAAGTAGTTCAAAAGTTATATATAAAAATGTGTTTTCACAAATATCCGGATCTCAATTATATTACATGCATATCCATCATCCGACCCATCATTGGTTAGGTAATTAAAAAGCCTTTCCAATGAGTCCAAAACATTGAAGATCTGGCAACCCTGTCTCGAGCTATGGCCACTTAAGTGATATTTATGTACTTTTTTGAAGCCGGATCTCACTTAAATGTATGTAAACTATGTTCGGATCCATCATCCGACCAATCGTTGGTTAGATAATTGAAAAGCCTTTCCAATGAGTACAAAACATTGTAGATCTGGCAACCCTGTCTCGAGTTATGACCACTTAAGTGATATTTATGTACTTTTTTGAAGCCGGATCTCACTTTAATGTATGTAAACTATGTCCGGATCCATCATCCGACCCATCGTTGGTTAGGCAATTGAAAGGCCTTTCCAATGAGTCCAAAACATTGAAGATCTGGCAACCCTGTCTCGAGTTATGACCACTTAAGTGATATTTATGTACTTTTTTGAAGCCGGATCTCACTTAAATGTATGTAAACTATGTCCGGATCCATCATCCGACCAATCGTTGGTTAGATAATTGAAAAGCCTTTCCAATGAGTACAAAACATTGAAGATCTGGCAACCCTGTCTCGAGTTATGACCACTTAAGTGATATTTATGTACTTTTTTGAAGCCGGATCTCACTTAAATGTATGTAAACTATATCCGGATCCATCATCCGACCCATCGTTGGTTAGGCAATTGAAAGGCCTTTCCAATGAGTCCAAAACATTGAAGATCTGGCAACCCTGTCTTGAGTTATGACCACTTAAGTGATATTTATGTACTTTTTTGAAGCCGGATCTCACTTAAATGTATGTAAACTATGTTCGGATCCATCATCCGACCAATCATTGGTTAGGTAATTAAAAAGCCTTTCCAATGAGTACAAAACATTGAAGATCTGGCAACCCTGTCTCGAGTTATGACCACTTAAGTGATATTTATGTACTTTTTTGAAGCCGGATCTCACTTAAATGTATGTAAACTATGTCTGGATCCATCATCCGACCCATCGTTGGGTAGGCAATTGAAAGGCCTTTCCAAAGAGTCCAAAACATTGAAGATCTAGCAACCCTTTCTAGAGTTATTAACACTTAAGTTATATCTGTGTTTTTTTCTGGATCTAAAAAAAGCTGAAATGTGTGTCCCCATTTTATGGTAAAAAGTGAGGAAGGCATCAACCACATAGGTGGATTAGGTTAGTTTTTTTTGTTAAATGAGCTTTCCAATCACAATTCGAAAACATCATAGTATCTGATAAATATCTTGAACCAAAAAATACATTAAACACAAAAATGTCAACGCAGTGCACACAATTCAAAAAATAAATTTAAAATATAAAAAATGGGAATTAACCTGAATTATAACAAATATAGAACAATAAATAAGTTCGTAAATTATATTAAATTTTTTGACAACTCCGACTCCATTTTGGCCATTTTGACAGTATTGACCACAGCCTAAGAGTGGGGAAGAGTAAGGGATGGGTCTTCCCGGTGGATCGACTTTCATTTGCGCAAGATACACTGAAAACAATTTTTTTATTGGGAAATGTGGCCTACGCCATTCGATCAAATGTCCAACTTTCTTTTGAAATGAGTTTTGATGATACCAACAGCTTCACCAAATTTGGGCTTGATCGGAAAATATTGATTTCAATTTCGCACATTAGGGGAAAGTTGAGCAAGCAGACCATGTTGGGCAAGAGTAACAATTGCTCGTGTGACCATTTTAACTAATTTACTGATTCTGTTTAAAGTTCATAAGAAGTTCAAACCTGAACCATGTTGCTTTTATGGGGCCACATTTCCGAGCCTCTTGTGAGAATCAACCCAATCCTTGCCGGAGATTCGTTCCGGGAAATGAGAAAACGATACAGCCCTCCTTTGCGTGCTGTTTGCCTCATGTTTCGAACGTTTAAACGGTTGCTTTTGCCAGAACATGCAACTATTTAGCTGCAACTGCTGCGCTCAGTAGATCCTCAGGGCATGTGATTGCATACACTAGGGCGCATTCAGAGCGGCATTATTGTGGCACTTGTACGTGATTTTAAATGCTCTGTAGTCTTGGGGAATGGGGGGAGAGGATCTCAGTTGCAAATGCTGCTTAAGGGCCGTAATTGATAAAATTCCAGTGGAGAGAAGTGAGCTAGAGCTTAAACTGGTTCTCTGATGATCAGATATTCAAATCAAATTGAAACGAGCAGAGTATCAATTCCGAGGAAAGTGTGGCAAAGTGCCCTCTTTGGGTTGGAAGGATGCCAAAAGTTCACCACGCGATAAGTGACCTCAGCGAGGGTTGGCCACGAAGTTATCCAAATTGATTCGATTGGGTTTTTCGCGTGAACCTTAACCCTCGATATCCTTTTATTTCATTATTAAAAATCTAATGAAATGCTAAAGAGTACAAAATATGATAGAGAAAACAAACGATTATTTGAGGAACATAAATTTGACAGTAGAGGGTTAGCAAGGATGATTTGCCCATTTTCCTAATGGAACGGCTAGGGCAATTTCCATTGACGGCGACTTTGCCGAATTCGATAATGGAACGTCCACCGCGTCACCGTTTTAACTTTTGATTGATTACAAATTTATGAGTGGTTCCCCGCAAAAAAACTCAAACCGCGTGGCAGGGAAATAGATTTTAATGGCGGTCACTTGGAAGCAATTTGGAGTTTAAATTAATTTATTCGATGATGAATCGGCGTTGCGCAAGTTTTATTGGCTTTTGGGAAATTTGTTTCTTCTTTTGAGGGACGCGATCGATCGTTTTTGCTCAGGATGGCTGCTAATGAATTCTGCTCGCGAAATCTAATAAGTTTACGCCGAAAAAGGACGGGACACACATCAAATGAGGGGACGAAAGGCAGTTTGTCGTTTTTTTCATTTGATTAAGATTAATTGCTGAAAGAAGGAACTGACGAGGAAGGGACGGTGCGGAGAGTGGGGGTTTGAGGACTGAGGTGTAGGTTCTGTTGAGTGTTGATTTTAAACCATCACGTCTGGATTGTAAACTTTACCAATGGGGTAAACAAGTTCGTTTATTTGAGGCATCTTTCACCTTTTTAGTCATTCGTTGTCCAAAAAGTTGATTGATGTTTAGCATTTTCTCAAATCAGGAGGTGTTATATTTTTTTTTTGTTGAATCATAACACTTTTCAACATTTTTTTGATTTAAACGATTTATTGACAAAATACATGAAAATTTGACATAAAATTTCACTTAGTGTGTGTTTTTTGGAATTGCAAAAAATGTTGTATGGAACTCGTTGCAAAACTTGATTTTTTCATCACTCGTCGTATTTATCCAACTCGGTGAACCGCGTTGGATAAATGTACGACTCGTGCTGAAAAAATCTTCTTTTCGCAACTTGTTGCATAAACTACTATTTCGAAACAAGTGCTGAAAAGTTCAACTTTTCAGCACCCATTTGAGTGCTGAAAAGTAGAACTTTTCAGCATTTATTTTGAAAAGTGTTGTTATTCGATTCTGTTATTTTTGGTACAGAAAAGTAGGCTATTTCGTCGTTCAAGAATGACAGGAAAAGTAATTAGTTTCACGACGGAATTGCAAAAAAACTTTTTTCAATTTTAAAAATATTTTCAATATCTGTTTTTAATATGAAGTGCCAAAATGTATGTTAACAATGATATTAATGTTGTTTAGAGTGTTGTGATTCGCAGATTTGATCAATTATATTTCGTTTTTTTTTTTATTTGAATGAAACTTTGTCCATGCATTTCCTTTGTTAAAAGAAGCCAAGAAAAGAATGCAACAGTTCTTCCATAATTTTTCGGGCTGGTCATACAAAATCAACATGTGAATATTCGAAAATCTTAAAATTGAAAATGACATTGCAGGAAAAATAGCACAGAAAAAAAATTTCTCTTTGTTTTTTTATTTTCAAATAATCATATTTTTAATTTTTGGCCTTATATGCTCAACTGAAAAAGGCATTTTTGCGCTTATGTTCAATTACACAGTTTGGAATTATACGTTGAAAAAACGGTAAATCAAAATTTGAAAAAAATGTTTTGACGCAAATTAAATCTGCATTCAAAAATTACTGAATTATTTTTTAAATAAATTGTTCCATTTTCATGTAAAAAAGATACCTTGAGAATTTTTTTCGAAAAATGTTCTTTTTTTTTTAAAAAAAAAAGCGAATAAAGGAAAAAAACCCTACATAAAAAGATGTCCCACAAATCTTTGCTTTTAAATAAAAACGAAACTTAATCCACCCTAGGGTGGTTAGTGCCTTCCTCACATTTAAAGGGTGCTATCCAAAATAGACACAAAAGGGCGATATTTTTCAGTGTTTTATCAATTTGAATCATTATTCATACCACTAGATTGGATAGTCTTCATATTGCAGGGCACTTATATGCTTACACCTTATGATAGGGTAGCCAGATCCCCAATTCAATTCATGCTTGTTGAAAAGGACTATTGATTATCTATCCAACGATATGTCGCATGAGAGATCCGGACAACGTTTTCATCAAAATATCTGAGATCCGGCCTCCAAAAAGTGCATAAATGACACTTAAGTGTTTATAACTTTTGATAGGGTTGTCAGATCTTCAATGTCTTGGACGCGTTGGAAAGGTCTTTTGATTACCGTAATCTGGGGTGAATCGGGACTACAGTCTGAATAGGGACAGCAGTTTTTAGAGCACTTAACCCGTATAGGCCTGGGTGAAATTGGAATCACTAAAATGGCCATAACTCAGCGAAAACTCAACCAATTTGCATACTTCTTTATTAGTTGGACTCGTTAGAATGTCTTTTTTCCGAAAATGACCCGCAGAACCCGGAAATGTTCCGGTGGCCGGAGATATTCCGGTGGGTCACTGGGTCAAACAGGGTCAAAAATGGCCATTTTTGGGTCCCGCACTATTTTGTTAATAGAAATCTTGGAAAAAACACATTTTTTCATGTTACGATCTTTGTTCTACCAACAGACAATACTGACCATTGATTTTGCACCACCGGGGATGTTCCGGATTGAGCGGGCAGGTTCCCTACCCCGGGGGAACCGGTCAAGGGACGGTCAGAAATAAAACTATTTCTATCATGGCAATATGGGTGTCAAAGTTCACCATTTTCAAAATCAAGCTCATCTATGATCCCCAAAACCACTTTTGGGCCGATCTGGCCACTTTGGGAAAGGTTCCCGGTACTCCGGTGAAATCCGGAATAAGGCAAATTACGGGATTATTTCTGAACAATTTTTGACTGGGCAATATGGGTGTCAAAGTTCATCATTTTCAAAATCAAGCTCATCTATGATCCCCAAAACCACTTTTGGATCGATCTGGCCACTTTGGGACCGGTTCCCGGTACTCCGGTGAAATCCGGAATAAGGCAAATTACGGGATTATTTCTGAACAATTTTTGACTGGGCAATATGGGTGTCAAAGTTCATCATTTTCAAAATCAAGCTCATCTACGATCCCCAAAACCACTTTTGGACCGATCTGGCCACTCTGGGACCGGTTCCCGGTACTCCGGTGGAACCCGAAATATGGCAAATTACGGGATTACTTCTGAATAATTTTTGACTGGGCAATATGGGTGTCAAAGTTCATCATTTTCAAAATCAAGCTCATCTATGATCCCCAAAACCACTTTTGGATCGATCTGGCCACTTTGGGACCGGTTCTCGGTACTCCGGTGGAATCCGGATGGCAATTTACGGGATTATTTCTGAATAATTTTTCACAGGCAATATGGGTATCAAAATCATCATTTTCAAAACAAAGCTCATCCATGATCCCCAAAACCACTTTTGGACCGATCTGGCCACTTCGGGACCGGTTCCTGGTACTCCGGTGGAACCCGAAATATGGCAAATTACGGGATTATTCCTGAATATTTTTTGACAGGGCAATATGGATGTCAAAGTTCATCATTTTCAAAATCAAGCTCATCTATGATCCCCAAAACCACTTTTGGATCGATCTGGCCACTTTGGGAAAGGTTCCCGGTACTCCGGTGAAATCCGGAATAAGGCAAATTACGGGATTATTTCTGAACAATTTTTGACTGGGCAATATGGATGTCAAAGTTCATCATTTTCAAAATCAAGCTCATCTATGATCCCCAAAACCACTTTTGGATCGATCTGGCCACTTTGGGACCGGTTCCCGGTACTCCGGTGAAATCCGGAATAAGGCAAATTACGGGATTATTTCTGAACAATTTTTGACTGGGCAATATGGATGTCAAAGTTCATAACTTTCAAAATCAAGCTCATCTATGATCCCCAAAACCACCTTTGGACCGATCTGGCCACTTTGGGACCGGTTCCCGGTACTCCGGTGAAATCCGGAATAAGGCAAATTACGGGATTATTTCTGAACAATTTTTGACTGGGCAATATGGATGTCAAAGTTCATCATTTTCAAAATCAAGCTCATCTATGATCCCCAAAACCACTTTTGGATCGATCTGGCCACTTTGGGACCGGTTCCCGGTACTCCGGTGGAACTGAATATGGCAAATTACGGATTATTTCTGAACAATTTTGACTGGGCAATATGGATGTCAAAGTTCATAATTTTCAAAATCAAGCTCATCTATGATCCCCAAAACCACCTTTGACCGATCTGGCCACTTTGGGACCGGTTCCCGGTACTCCGTGAAATCCGGAATAAGGCAAATTACGGATTATTTCTGAACAATTTTTGACTGGGCAATATGGATGTCAAAGTTCATAATTTTCAAAATCAAGCTCATCTATGATCCCCAAAACCACTTTTGACCGATCTGGCCCTTTGGGACCGGTTCCCGGAACTCCGGTGGAATAAGGCAAATTACGGCTGAACTTTTGACTGGGCAATATGGATGTCAAAGTTCATCATTTTCAAAACAAAGCTCATCTATGATCCCCAAAACCACTTTTGGACCGATCTGGCCACTTTGGGACCGGTTCCCGGTACTCCGGTGGAACCCGGAATAAGGCAAATCACCGGATTTTTTCTGAACAATTTTTGACAGGGAAATATGGGTGCCAAAAATTATTCAGACATAATCCCGTAATTTGCCATATTTCGGGTTCCACCGGAGTACGGGAACCGGTCAGAAAGTGGCCAGATCGGTCCAAAAGTGGTTGTGGGGATCATGGATGAGCTTGATTTGTAAATGATGAACTTTGACATCCATATTGCCCAGTCAAAATTGTTCAAAAATAATCCCGTAATTTGCCTTATTCGGGTTTCACTGAGTACCGGGATCCGGTCCCAAAGTGGCCAGATCGGTCCAAAAGTGGTTTTGGGGATCATAGATGAGCTTGATTTTGAAAATGATGAACTTTAACACCCATATTGCCCTGTCAAAAATTATTCAGAAATAATCCCGTAAATTGCCATATTCCGAGTTCCACCGGAGTACCGGGAACCGGTCTTAAAGTGGCCAGATCGATCCAAAAGTGGCTCTGGGGATCATGGATGAGCTTTGTTTTGAAAATGATGAACTTTGACATCCATATTGCCCAGTCAAAAATTGTTCAGAAATAATCCCGTAATTTGCCTTATTCCGGTTTCTACCTGAGTACCGGGAACCGGTCCCAATGTGGCCAGATCGGTCCAAAAGTGGTTTTGGGGATCATGGATGAGCTTGATTTTGAAAATGATGAACTTTGACATCCATCTTGCCCAGTCAAACATTGTTCAGAAATAATCCCGTAATTTGCCTTATTCCGGGTTCCACCGGAGTACCGGGAACCGGTCCCAAAGTGGCCAGATCGGTCCAAAAGTGGTTTTGGGGATCATAGATGAGCTTAATTTTGAAAATGATGAACTTTGACATCCATATTGCCCAGTCAAAAATTGTTCAGAAATAATCCCGTAATTTGCCATATTCCGAGTTCCACCGGAGTACCGGGAACCGGTCCCAAAGTGGCCAGATCGATCCAAAAGTGGTTTTGAGGATCATAGATGAGCTTGATTTTGAAAATGGTGAACTTTGACACCCATATTGCCATGATAGAAATAGTTTTATTTCTGACCGTCCCTTGACCGGTTCCCTCGGGGTAGGGAACCTGCCCGCTCAATCCGGAACATCCCCGGTGGTGCAAAATCAATGGTCAGTATTGTCTGTTGGTAGAACAAAGATCGTAACATGAAAAAATGTGTTTTTTCCAAGATTTCTATTAACAAAATAGTGCGGGACCCAAAAATGGCCATTTTTGACCCTGTTTGACCCAGTGACCCACCGGAATATCTCCGGCCACCGGAACATTTCCGGGTTCTGCGGGTCATTTTCGGAAAAAAGACATTCTAACGAGTCCAACTAATAAAGAAGTATGCAAATTGGTTGAGTTTTCGCTGAGTTATGGCCATTTTAGTGATTCCAATTTCACCCAGGCCTATACGGGTTAAAGCTTTTAAATTTGGAAATGGATGTACACATTTTATTGGCCTGAGTCTGTTCTAATCGAAACCAACCAGAAAAATCAAAATATTGTGCTGCAACATGGTTAAAACTGGTGTCCCAATTCGCCCCCTGTGTCCCGATTGACCCCAGTTTACGGTACCTATCCAACGATATGTCGCATAAGAGATCCGGACAACGTTTTCATCAACATATCTGAGATCCGGCCTCCAAAATGTGCATAAATGACACTTAAGTGCTTATAACTTTTGATAGGGTTGTCAGATCTTCAATGTCTTGGACGCGTTGGAAAGGTCTTTCAAATACCTTTCTGAAAATGTATAACATGACAGGTTTTCTTACAAAAACCACCCTTTTTACAATCTTCCGAACTTACGTCAAAATTGTTTTTTTAGCATAACTTTTGAAGTACTTAACTAAACTGCATAATTTTTAATAGCGACTTATGAGACCCCAAGACGGATCGAATGAGGCCAAAACGGACAAAATCGGTTCAGCCACTGTCGAGATAATCGAGTGACCATTTTTTGATCAACATCCCACCACACACACAGACATTTGCTCAGAAATTGATTCTGAGTCGATAGGTATACATGATGGTGGGTCTAGGAGGTCTAATTTAGAAGTTCATTTTTCGAGTGATTTTATAGCCTTTCCTCAGTAAGGTGAGGAAGGCAAAAAAAGTGTTCAGGTGGTTTATGTATAGTCAAATAAGTGTTTGCAGTGTTATCTCATTATTATTGAGGCCTCATTTTCAACTCATGATAACTCGCACTTAATAAATGAAACTTTCGAGAAATTTTCTGCTCATTTTATCATATGAATTGATGTTCAAAATTTAATTTCATAGTTAAGAGTAATTCTGAGACAGCTATAAACACTTGTTTGGACATTTTGAAATGTTAGGCTTAACTGTTGAATACCAAAATAAATGTTATTGAAATGGTCACAAACTTTAACAATAGATACATTTTCAACACTGAAAATTAAACAAACCAGATTTTTCACAAAGTTGTTTAAAACGCAATAAATTTGAGATTTTCGGAAATTTTCTCCATAAAAAAGATCTAGCACCAGCAAATATTTAAGTAAAATTTTGTTTATATCTTCGATATTTTTTTTTCAAAAAAAATCCAATTTTTCTTAAATCAGATTTTGCTTAATTCAAATCTCTTCGTTTTAATTTTTTAAGGATTTATATGATTGTTGCAGCAGATTTAAGGCTAAAATCACTGAAAACACAAAAAATCGGAAAAAGTTTCCCCGAATCCTGATCGATTTCCTTTAAACATTTCTATATTGGGTAATTTTGGTCCCTAATTACGAATCCAAGGTTTTAAAAAATATAACCATCCACATTAACGACCCCTAGATCTTGTGAGGTCTCTATTGCAAGTTCCTGCTCGAACCAAAGCCTTGAATGGGGAGAGCACCCAAACCTCTTTCCACTCCAAGGAACCTTCCACCCCAGGGTTTGAACTGACGACCTTTGGACTGTGAGTCCAACCGCCGCCAGCGATTCCACCGGAGCAGGCTTGGTTTGATGTGTTGATTGTCTTTATAGCAGGGAGATGACTCCCACACCTGGAATGACTTAAATGGACATTGGACTGAGGACTCAAAAAAAATTGCTGCTGTTTATTTTTTTTATTTTGTAACAACTAATTTTCTTTTCAATTTACAGAAAATTGCAAACATTTGCTTTTCAGAACTCTTGATGAGGGTCGAATGCTTTCAATCTAGATTCTTGCAATTTTCCCAGAAAATCGATGTCTTTCCAATGAATGAAGAATTTGCAACTTTTAAATCGAAATGTTCCAGCGCAATCTAATTCAAAATTTTTTTTTGCGCTCTAACAATGCCAGCTACATCCATCAGAAAGATCGTCATTCAGCAAAATAAGAAGAAAAAAATACAAACCAAATCGAATTCCAAACTTTGTCCCTTTACCGCGCTGCATGTATGTGCCAATGGCAGACACGTCAACACATCTTCGTTGTTTGGTTTTCCCGAAGAATTTTCCACCAACTAGCCAGAAACCGCATCCACGCCAAGGGAGCCCTGAAAATTGCACCTGCTGGGACCGGTCCGTTCTTCGATACATCTTTCGCCATACATCAGAAGTTGGCATTGGCAGAGAAAGAAAAAAACTTTTTCCGCCACGTGGCCTCTCATACTTCCCCCTTAGGGTCACCCAGAGCAAAAGTTTTCCCACCCCGAATGCTGTAAATACACTTGCTGCTGCCTTTTATCTATTACGAGGGAGAAAACTTTTTTCTTCTTTTTTCCGTTGCCTTTTTTTCGGTGGGTCACATCGCTCAAGTCCAGTCCAGGGCCGATAGAGCTTGGCCATTGGCGATGGTCACCGGGCAGCGAATTTGCGGGGAAATTTATAGGACTTTGCTCACTTTTCTTCAAAATCACACCATTCCCGAGGAGACGGTTTTGCAGTGGGATCTTCTGGGATGCCTTTTTTTTCTTGCTGCTGGAGAAAGAACTCCAAATGTGTCTGGTTTGATTTAGGATTTTTCTTTGGCAGCCATTTATTGTAAGGGATGGATGGAATTTTAAAAAATTATAAAACAAAAAACAAAAAACAAAAAACAAAAAACAAAAAACAAAAAACAAAAAACAAAAAACAAAAAACAAAAAACAAAAAACAAAAAACAAAAAACAAAAAACAAAAAACAAAAAACAAAAAACAAAAAACAAAAAACAAAAAACAAAAAACAAAAAACAAAAAACAAAAAACAAAAAACAAAACAAAAACAAAAAAAAACAAAAAACAAAAACAAAAACAAAAAAACAAAAAACAAAAAACAAAAAACAATAAACAAAAACAAAAAACAAAAACAAAAACAAAAAAACAAAAACAAAAAACAAAAAACAAAAAACAAAAAACAAAAAACAAAAAACAAAAAACAAAAAACAAAAAACAAAAAACAAAAAACAAAAAACAAAAAACAAAAAACAAAAAAATTGTGCTCAAAAAAAGTTGTAACTAACACTTGAAATTAGATTGTTTTTTTTATTGAACATTAAACCCAAACACCCCTTACAGGACCCAGCTTTTCCACGTGGTGGCTGGCATTGGCTGGCCACCTCCCGCATATATCACACTGCGCCCTCACGAGAAAAATAGAATTGATCAAAAGCCAATGAAACGGAAAATGGTCATTTAAAAACTTTTCAGCAGCAGCACACATACAAAGCAATGGGAGACGTCGACGACTGTGTTGATTGGCTACAAAAGTTGGCCGTGGATTTTCCCCTCCCTGTACTTTCTCGCTAAGTCGGTCCTTTTACTCAACTTGTCCACCGTGGCGACCTGGGCTGGGAAATGTCGGAAGTCGAGACCGGTTGATATATATTTCTTTAAAAGTAAATCGATGTGATTCAAGTCGCGTTTTTGGGTGTGGGAGGGTGGAGTTTGAGTGTTGTGTGAAATTAATGGATCGATTCAAATAAATTAAAAAGGGATGCTGAAACTTTATTTTTGAAATTCTTTGTTGTGTAAAACGTTGCCTCAATATTTTGGCGGTAGTTGTTGTCTAATTTATGTTTGATATTGCTGAAGGAGAACATCCATTAATCCTACTCAGTGATTATCTAATCTCCCAAATATCACATTCCTTCAACACAAAACAGCTTATCTCTAATGACAAGTCCAAAAATATCACCATTGAGTCCTGGAACACATTATCTCAGTCCCAAAATTGAGCCACGTGCTCAGAGCAGATGATTATGATGACAACGACAATACCGCTCCACGCATGTGGCCTTCAGTTTGATCGGGATCGGCCCGCCACAAAAAAAACGTGCCACCGGCAGCAATTTCCACCCACACCCGCACGTGGTGAGTGATTGGCACAAATCTATTGAACGCCAGTTATGGTCCCCCGGGAAAGAAGCTTCCCCAGGACCTTGACGACTCACGACTCTGTCACCATTGCTGCCGTTGATTAGGGGCTGAGCCATTTTGGGAAATGCTTTCACACTGTTGCAACACTATTAGTCGATGACATTGATCCGTACCGTGCGCGAAGGGGAGAGGAAATGACGGCGATGATGACGCAAAACTGACACAACAATGTCAGGCTGATGACAGGGAAAAGTGATCCCATGTGGTCGATTGTGGGTGACCTGCTGTGTTGCAAATAGATTCTACCAAATTGTATTCATTCAGGTTTTCATTGAATGTGTAATTTTTGTTGCTATTTTTGTTCAGTCTTGTAAGGAAACATTTGTCAATTCTAACGTATTGTGTACTAAGCAATTCTCATTTTTAATTGAATAAACTCTCTATTATTAAAGAACACAAAATTCAAAAAATTAAATTCTGACGCATGGTTGCAGAGCAATTTTAACTTCGAATGTTTGGCCCTTTTAAATTTTTAATCTTGATTCGAAAATTTTAAAAATATTGTTTTCGAAAATATTGAAAAATTTAACGAATTCATGATATTCATCAGGTTCACATTTTTACACATTTTTGCCTTCCTCACCTTACTGAGGAAAGGCTATAAAATCACTCGGAAAATTAACTTTTTAATTAGACCTCCTAGACCTACCTTCATTTGTACATATCGACTCAGAATCAAAAGCTGAGCAAATGTCTGTGTGTTTGGCTGTATGTGTATGTGTAGACATGTGTACCAAATCAATGCCACTGGAATATCTCGTCACAGGCTCAACCGATTTTGGCCGGAAAGGTTTTAATCGATCCGTCTTAACGTCCCCTATGTTGCTATTTAAATTCATGCAGTTTTTTCATGTATTTGAAAAGTTATGTTAAAAAACTGTTTCTAATCTAATCTAACCATAGCGCAGCCAGTCTTTCGAGGGCATCCTGGAAAATGCCTTAGGTTGATTAACGCCTAGCATCCTCTTGTCATTATTAACAATTGCAGTGCCCCAATGCAATAAATTGCTTTGAAACATCATAAACGTTAAAGCGGCCAGGCCAACTGCGTAAAGTTTACCGCAAAGATGATTTGTTGAACTGGATTGAATTTGAACACGAATATTCAAACAACAATAGAGTTATCTACGTGCGCATGTATTGCGTGTGCGTACACGAAAAAGATTGAGGTTAAATTTTGTACCCGCCAGCAAAACAAATGGGGTGCTGGTGTGCGTGAGCTCGGGCTTAGATAACTCTATACAGTTCTGAATCTTAAGACCTTTTAGGTGGAGTAAGAATTTTCAAGATCTGACTTACCTATCTTCAATTACAAGCAGCTTAAAAAATGGTCTGAATTCACATAACCTCAACTGGTTGGGTCTGAGCGCCACGAAAAAGCCGTGTAGAGGGATGCCATTTTCCTCAAAGGCCGTGTCTGTATAATCTTGACAAAAAGTCTGTAGGTAGTCTGTTTTTTACTCATCACTTATTTTTAATAGGACTTCTTAGGTGCTGCGAACGTGAGGGGAGATCCATAAACATGTGGACACTTTAGGGGGATTGAAATCACTATAAATGAGAGGAAGGCACCAACCACCTAAAGGTGGATTAAGAGCGAGTTTTTCACCAATGTGTAACAGGTCGTATCGAGGTGCTCCGATTTGGATGAAACTTTCAGTGTTTGTTTGTCTATACATGAGATGAACTCATGCCAAATATGAGCCCTCTACGACAAAGGAAAGTGGGGTAAAACGGGCTTCGAAGTTTGAGGTCCAAAAAACCTAAAAAATCTTAAAATTGCTCGCATTTCCGTAAAACTTTATCAATTCCAACTCTCGTAGATTCATTTGAAAGGTTTTGAAGCACTTCAAAATGGGCCATAGACATCCAGGATCGGTTTGACTTTTTCTGATAGCTTTAGCAAACTACTGTTAAAAATTGTTTTTTTTTTAATTTACTTTTAGCAACAGCCTCCTACACCCATAATCTCACAGGTCAAAAGATAGGTAATTTCATGGACTATAAGCGTACGGTATTAACTTTTTGACCAATCGCAGTTTTTCTAATAGTTTTTCGATTTTTCTACAACAAAGATTTTACAACGATAGTTTTTGCCCTGTAGGCCTCCATAGTGGCACTTTTTGGTCTCAATTTGGTCATATTCTGAATCCTCGGAAAATTTCACGTTAGTTAGAAGTATTGGAGTGGTAAATTTGATTGGAAAAATTGCCATTTAGAATGAATTAAAATATTTTTTTAACAATTTGTTGGATTAGGGAGAAAACAGATATTCGCCTACTTGATAGAGCATTTCGACGTGCTATCATGTCGCACCCGCCATTTTGACGTTCCGAGAAAAACGCGTTTTAATGTTTGACCTTGAATAAACAAAAACGAAAGCACGCAATGTAAACAATAACAAACACGTTTTGTTTGGCTGACCATTCTGTGCATTGTCCCGAAGTTTGGTTGAAGTTGGTTGCTGGAGTCCCGCGTTATAATTAAAAATGTTTACGGTAGTCTAACTTGTACGTGCGTCAAACGCATCCTGACCTGAAATCCTTTGCCCTTTGTCGCACTTACATCAATTTTCAGGAGTGACAAGATAGCACGACAGGATTGAAACTTCTTTTATATGTAGAGTGACAAAAATTTTCGGAGCTTTTTTGGTTTTCATTGAATATCTCAGGATTGAAATCGAATTTTGGGGATCTGTGAAGGTCAAAAGATGAGACATTGTGAGCTGCACAAAATGGCGTTCTTAACTCAATTTGGCCCATAATGCACGTACGACAAGTTAGCATGATAGCGACGATTTGACGTTTTGATCACAGTGTAATTAAGATTTATTTCTTTTTTCAAAAATGTTTTATTTAATTATTTTTTAAATCAAATTTACCAAAACAATACTTCAAACTAACGTGAAATTTTCCGAGGATTCCGAATATGACAAAATTGAGACCAAAAAGTGCCGCTAAGGAGGCCTACAGGGCAAAAGCTAACGTTGTAAAATGTTTGTTGTAGAAAAATCGAAAAACTATGAGAAAAACTGCGATTGGTCAAAATGTTAATACCGTACGCTTATCGTCCATGAAATTACCTACACGGAAAGGGGATAGATCGCCAAACCAGCGACCGAATTTTGCTGGGTTGGTTTTGCTGATATCAGCGAAATTTTTCTCTAAACCAGCGAAATTTTTCGCTCAAAAAGGTGGCTGCGCGAAATCAAATCCAGCAACTTGGTTTCGCTGGTTTGTTATTTCCGAAACGGTTTCTTTTCCAGCGAAAGTTTTCGCTGGTTTGATACACATCCTTCCGACAGCCGTCATAAATATTTGTTATTGTTCACGTTCGGAAGCGATTTGTGGCAATCGAATTGCTTTAGGGGTTTTTTTCAAAACAAAAAAGCATGAAAAAGTTCTGCATCAAGTGTTCAGCATTAAAATACATACTCAACAGTTGAGGGTTCTTTTCAATGAAAAGAAGCACGTTTCCACACGGAAAGGGGATAGATCGCCAAACCAGCGACCGAATTTTGCTGGGTTGTTTTTGCTGATATCAGCGAAATTTTTCTCTAAACCAGCGAAATTTTTCGCTGAAAAAGGTGGCTGCGCGAAATCAAATCCAGCAACTTGGTTTCGCTGGTTTGTTATTTCCGAAACGGTTTCTTTTCCAGCGAAAGTTTTCGCTGGTTTGATACACATCCTTCCGACAGCCGTCATAAATATTTGTTATTGTTCACGTTCGGAAGCGATTTGTGGCAATCGAATTGCTTTAGGGGTTTTTTTCAAAACAAAAAAGCATGAAAAAGTTCTGCATCAAGTGTTCAGCATTAAAATACATACTCAACAGGTGAGGGTTCTTTTCAATGAAAAGAAGCACGTTTCCATAAAGTTCTCGCAGCAGAAAAATACGGTGCAGTGAAGCTGGAGATGTATTTGTACTGCTGCATAGATGAGTGCACAAATTGTCGCAGGTGGCAGCAAGAATCGTAGGCGAGGAACTTGACCATGGCCGCGGAACAGTTTGTGCTGTGGCAAGTAAGTACAACCTGGTTTATTTTGGCATAGGCTTCTGCCGCCAAAACAAAAAAAAACAAACGTCGGTGATAAAAAACACTGATCCAGTGCAAAAAAACACTGGTCCAGTGGAAACATTCGCTGAACCAGCGGATTTTTTGCCGGAACCAGTAGAATAATCTCCTGGTTGATTTTGGTACGAGCTGCTGCCGCGGAAAAAAAACCCGGACGTCAGCGATAGAAAACGCTGATCCAGCGTGAGAAACACCAGTTCAGTGAAAAAATCCGCTGGACCAGCGAATTGTTTCCCAAAACTAGCACAATAATCTACTGGTTGATTTTGGTACGAGTTGCTGCCGCCGGAAAAAACCCGGACGTCAGCGATAGAAAACGCTGATCCAGCGTAAAAGAACACTGGTCCAGTGAAGAAATCCGCTGGACCAGCGAATTGTTTCCCAAAACCAGTACAATAATCTCCTGGTTGATTTTGGTGCCCTGCCGCTTTTTCCAAACCAGCGAGAAAATTTTCTGATTCTAGCAAAACTGATCCCCCAAACAGCGACATTTTTCACCAAACCAGTGTTTTTTTTCACTGGTTTGGTAGAATTTTATCGGTTTCCAAACCAGCGAAAAAAAATTGCGATTCTAGGTAATTTTTGTGCAGGTTGAGAAATTAGCGACATTTTTCGCTAGTTTTAGCGAACTTTATCGCGATTTGGCGATGGATCCCCTTTCCGTGCATAAAGTTCTCGCAGCAGAAAAATACGGTGCAGTGAAGCTGGAGATGTATTTGTACTGCTGCATAGATGAGTGCACAAATTGTCGCAGGTGGCAGCAAGAATCGTAGGCGAGGAACTTGACCATGGCCGCAGAACAGTTTGTGCTGTGGCAAGTAAGTACAACCTGGTTTATTTTGGCATAGGCTTCTGCCGCCAAAACAAAAAAAAACAAACGTCGGTGATAAAAAACACTGATCCAGTGCAAAAAAACACTGGTCCAGTGGAAACATTCGCTGAACCAGCGGATTTTTGCCGGAACCAGTAGAATAATCTCCTGGTTGATTTTGGTACGAGCTGCTGCCGCGGAAAAAAAACCCGGACGTCAGCGATAGAAAACGCTGATCCAGCGTGAGAAACACCAGTTCAGTGAAAAAATCCGCTGGACCAGCGAATTGTTTCCCAAAACTAGCACAATAATCTACTGGTTGATTTTGGTACGAGCTGCTGCCGCCGGAAAAAACCCGGACGTCAGCGATAGAAAACGCTGATCCAGCGTAAAAGAACACTGGTCCAGTGAAGAAATCCGCTGGACCAGCGAATTGTTTCCCAAAACCAGTACAATAATCTCCTGGTTGATTTTGGTGCACTGCCGCTTTTTCCAAACCAGCGAGAAAATTTTCTGATTCTAGCAAAACTGATCCCCCAAACAGCGACATTTTTCACCAAACCAGTGTTTTTTTTCACTGGTTTGGTAGAATTTCATCGGTTTCCAAACCAGCGAAAAAAAATTGCGATTCTAGGTAATTTTTGTGCAGGTTGAGAAATTAGCGACATTTTTCGCTAGTTTTAGCGAACTTTATCGCGATTTGGCGATGGATCCCCTTTCCGTGTATCTTTTGACCTGTGAGAGTATGGGTGTTGGAGGCTATTGCAAAAAGATATTAAGGTTTAAAAAAAAAAACAATTTTTAACAGTAGTTTGCAAAAGCTATGAGAACGAGTCAAACCGATCCTGGATGTCTATGACCCATTTTGAAGTGCTTCAAAAGACCTTTTAAATGCATCTACGAGAGTTGGAATTGATATAGTATTACGGAAATGCGAGCAATTTTAAGATTTTTTTAGGTTTTTTGGACCTCAAACTTCGAAGCCCGTTTTACCCCACTCCCCTTTGTCGTAGAGGGCTCATATTTGGCATGAGTTCATCTCATGTATAGACAAACAAACGCTGAAAGTTTCATCCAAATCGGAGCACTTCGATACGACCTCTAGAACAAACCGAGCAGAATTTACTAATACTGCCTCTTAAATAACGTTTTTATGAAATATTTCTGAAAAAAGAGGTAATATTCAACCTACCAAATATTCATCCTCCCAAAATTAGATTTTTGTTCTGATTACAGCTGTTTGAATATTTACGCATCATTTTTGTATGGACAGCTGCCAAAATTGTATAGAACCTTGTATGGGTGCATCAATTACACAAAATGGTTTCTTTGGTCATAAGGAAGGCCTCCACGAAGTTTGAGCCAAATCAAAATATCCAAAAATAAAAAATGGTAAAAATGGTCTGGTAAATACAATTGGCTGTTACCTTTTTAGAATTAATTTTTGTTTGATTATATATTGTATTTTTATTATTTTCTTGCCCAGTCCGTTTTGCGATACCTGTCTGTCGAGTCGCATGTTTTTTTCGCGTCGTTCGTCGTCGGTGAGTTTGTCGGGTGATGGCACGCGTGTGTGTGTGAAGGTGCGGCTGGCTCTGGTTGAAAAATGACAGTTGAGCCAGTCCGTTTTGCGATGCCTGTCCGTCAGGTCGCATGTTTTTTTTTCGCGTCGTTCGTCGTCGGTGAGTTTGTCGGGTGAGTGCGCGCGTGTGTGTGTGAAGGTGCGGCTGGCTCTGGTTGAAAAATGACAGTTGAGCCAGGCCGTTTTGCGATGCCTGTCCGTCGGGTCACATGTTTTTTTCGCGTCGTTCGTCGTCGGTGATTTTGTCGGGTGAGTGCGTGCGTGTGTGTGTGTGAATGTGCGGCTTGCTCTGGTTGTCACGATGACAGTCGAGGCAGTCCGTTTTGTGGTTACCTGTATGTTTGTCTATTCCTTTCTATCGACGTGGCTTTTTTTCTTCTTAGTTAGATTGTAAATTTCAAATATCGCGATCGTCTTTCTCGTTAGTCAGTCGGGTTTCTTTGTTCTATGATTCGCGATTGTTTCATGGGAAGATTCGTTCTTAATTGCGTTAGCATAATATAAATTATATTTGACCTTTCGTTTCCCGCGAAATCACCTTTTAGCATTATAGCTCGTAAAGCACGGTGACAAATATTGTTTCAACGCGATTGTATAAGTCCTTCAGATAACTCATAACTCATCAGTAATAAATTGGTCGCTCATCTTATAAAAACTTAAAAGTATAAATAGTCTCAGGTCAACTCTACGTAAATGTGTTACGCTGAGTATAATATTTCACCTTTTAATTGCACACAATTTTGATTCTATCTTTCCACAGCCGGCTGTCTAAGATTAAATCATTTGTGCTAAACTCAACACCAAATAACCGGGAATGGTCTCATCCGCATCATCCGATTGTTTGCCTTGAGAATACATAATACATCACCCTATCACTCAACGAAATTCATTGATTATTGGGCCACATCATCATCCTCTATGATGAATCCTGGCCATTACCCTTTCCCACTAACAAAATCCCAAGTAGAAGTAGTTTTCCGGCACACGCGGGGGTGTGGATATCGTATAGAACCCACCCTTGGTAGCAGCCTGTGCTAACTAACATTCCCGTCCCGTTCCCTCGAGATCTACAAACTGACATGGCGGGCGCCGTTGGTGGCCAATGACTGTTTCCTATTAGCAACGGCTCTAGTTTTGATGATCGTGATGTTTTATCTTTTCAGCGCATTCATGCATGCTGTTGATAAGGGAAACATTATTTGATCGTTGAAGCGTATGACCGGTTGTGTTGATAGGATATTACGGTTCTGTTCAGTAACGGAGAAGGACAACCATGGGTGGTCTCTCATGCTCATGCTCATGCTCATGTATTTTTATTATTTTCTTGATTTTTTTTTTAAATTTTAAAGCCAAAGATCAGAAATTGAAATAAAACTATATTTTCTTGATATATTCTTAAAAATGCCATTAGAAATTATCTTCTCTAAAACACAATCATGAATTCAATCATGCCAGCGAATCAATACCCACTTGCAAAATCCAACCTCAACTTTCAGCAGCACAGAGAGGGGAAACTATTTTACACACGTTTACACTTTGATTGAGTTTTATTGACTTGTAATGTTTCTGCCAGCGGACGAAAGCTACCAAAGTTCGAATGAAATGGCGAACGGTGAAAAAAAAGTGATGAAGACGATACAACCGAACTGCGTCATGGGGAAAATCACTGTTTGTAACTTTTTACACCACTACCCAACTGAATCAAAAAGTGAGTTTCGATTGTAAGCGGTCCATCGTTTAGTTCGATTTATTTTCAAATAAAAAATTGTTTTTTTTTTTTATGTTTCATTTATTAGTTCGACACGATAAAAGCTTCCAACGAGTTTTGATGTGTATTTTTGATTATACTTTTTGAAATATCTATCGCAGTCTGACTGTACCAACCTTTAAGTTTCAACCCCTGGGGCTTTTCGTTGAACTATTTCTTTTTCTGCTGTTGGTGTTTGCACTGTAAAACAGACAACTGCAGTGCAAAAAAAAAAAAAGAAATCCAGTAGCAAAGAAGTTTCGTCCATCAGAGATACAACATCCAGTCACAGCAGCCGGCGGTGGCGCATTTCACCTTCACTCAGCACAATTTCCGAGCCAGAAACTCCCTGCTCTGGGCAAATATTGATAAGGGATTCTGTTTGTAGGTGCACAACATGTGCAGAGGGAACTCAATCAAAAAGAGTTCGCCAAAGTGATGGTTCACTCTGCTTTTTTTTCTGTAGGATTGAGAGAACATTCCAATGGGAATCAATGTGGTGAAATAGTCGATGCAAGTTCGAAAAGGGATCGATGAGCAGATGGTTTTATTTTATTTGGTATTTTAGATCAATTTTAGAAATACATCAGGGAAAATCAAAAATATTACTTTTTTAAATTCCGTCGCCAATCTATTTACTTTTCCTGTGATTATTGAATGACAAAACGGCATAATTTTCATCGTAAAAATAATATCACAGAAAAATTCTAAAGCATAAATTTGAATGATACAAAGTTAAACTTTTCAAAAAAGTTATAATTCTTGATACTGTTTTCGAGCACTTATGTTGACGTCAAATAACCTTAAAGTGGGGTAACCAGCGTTCCACTGTTATCATTAAATTCAAAGATTGTTTTCCGAAATTAAAAAAAATGTGTTTCAATGCAAGGCTTGTTTTTTCCGCAATCGTATAATCATATCATAACAAATGGTTAAATAGAAAGTGATAATCTTTTAAGGTAAGCGGATGATTCTGGGTTCGATTCCCATCTGCTGCAACCTTCCATCGGATGAGGAAGTAAAATGTCGGTCCCGGCCTTGGTTGTTAGGCCGTTAAGTCATTACAGGTGTAGGAGTTGTCTCCATGCCATAAGTACAAACAACACACCAAACCAAGCCTACTGCCGGTGGAATCGCTGGCGGCGGTTGGACTCGCAATCCGAAGGTCGTCAGTTCAAACACTGGTGTGGAAGGTTCCTTGGAGTAGAAAGAGGTTTGGGTGCTCTCCCCATTCAAGCCTTCGGACTCCTAGGTTCGAGCAGAAACTTGCAATAGAGACCACAAAAGCCCGGGGGTCGTTAATGTGGATGGTTTGATTTTTTTTTGATTCCCCCTTGTGACGTAGTTCTGGTCTTCTACTATCTACATCCAATCTCCGCCATTACAGCATAACGTCCACTGCCGTGATGCTCCCTCCCAATCCCAGCTTTGATTCTAACTACTCATAAAAAGGAAAAACATAGTTGAGAAAAGGTCAATGCGGATGGAGAGCAAATCGAGCTCTGTATCCCCTCACAAAGACTGGTAGTAAGTGTGAAAAAAGCAATGAAAAATATAAAGAAAGCCAAGTAGAAAACTGAAAAGATAATGTGTCCACGCGGATGGATCGATGATCCCCTTACAAGGACATATTAGAGACAGATAATATGGAGAGCAAAAGAAGAACAGAAAGTTAGGAATAGGAAATAGTCAATGCGGATGGAGTGCAAATTGAGGTCTGTATCACCAAACAAGTCAGTCTGTGTGGATCAATCGGACCGCGCACTGGACTCACAATCCAGAGGTCGCCGGTTCGAATCCCGGGGCGGACGCAAAAAATTCTAAGTGTAAATATAGGTATTCGGTGCCCTCTCCCCGTGCCCATACCTTCACACTTAGGAGACCCGGGAGGCGGAGTCTTGTCGCAAAAAGAACGATACACGCCTGTGGATCCGTTGACGAAACCGCAAGGTTTAAGAGGGCCACATTATAAGGTGTTACGTCGATTCCGTTTTTTTCATCACCAAACAAATTAAATACTTTCATTAATGTATTTAAAGTATTTAATTTGTTTGGGGACACTGAGCTAATTTAAAAACTTCAAATAAAAACTAAAAACTTTAAATACTTTACATAATTTAAAAACTATAAATACTTTAAATCCTTTTAAAACGTAAAATTCTTTATGGACTTTAAAAACATTAAATACTCGAATTTCTTTATAAACTTAAAATAACTTGAAATACTTGAAATAATGTAAATACTTGTAAAAATTAAATACTTTCAATACTTTAAATACTTTAAAAACTTTAAAAACTATAAAAACTTTAAAAACTTTAAAAACTTTAAAAACTTTAAATACTTTAAATACTTTAAATACTTTAAATACTTTAAATACTTTAAATACTTTAAATACTTTAAATACTTTAAATGCTGTAAATACTTTAAAAACTTTAAAAACTTTAAATACTTTTAATACTTTATATACTTTAAATACTTTAAATACTTTGAACACAATAAATACTTTGAAAACTTAAAATACTTTAAATACTTTAAGGTATTTAAATAGTTTAAATACTCTAAATACCTAGAAAAAAAAATCAAACCATCCACATTAACGACCCCCGGGTCTTTTGTGGTCTCTATTGCAAGTTTCTGCTCGAACCTAGGAGAGCACCCAAACCTCTTTCTACTCCAAGGAACCTTCCACACCAGTGTTTGAACTGACGACCTTCGGATTGCGAGTCCAACCGCCGCCAGCGATTCCACCGGCAGTAGGTTTGGTTTGGTGTGTTGTTTGTACTTATGGCATGGAGACGACTCCTACACCTGGAATGACTTATCGGCCTAACAACCAAAGCCGGGACCGACATTTTACTTCCTCATCCGATGGAAGTAAATAATACTTTAAATACTTTAAATACTTGAAATACTTTAAATACTTGAAATACTTGAAATACTTGAAATACTTGAAATACTTGAAATACTTGAAATACTTGAAATACTTGAAATACTTGAAATACTTGAAATACTTGAAATACTTGAAATACTTGAAATACTTGAAATACTTGAAATACTTGAAATACCAATCACCCCATGCACTCGAACAGCGACATAAAAGAGACGGAAAATAACACGAAAAAACAGGACTGCGCGTCCACACAGGCACCGCACCACTGCTGCCATTATTTAATTATAATGACCAATCACCCCATGCACTCGAACAGCGACATAAAAGAGACGGAAAATAACACGAAAAACAGGACTGCGCGTCCACACAGGCACCGCACCACTGCTGCCATTATTTAATTATAATGACCAATCACCCCATGCACTCGAACAGCGACATAAAAGAGACGGAAAATAACACGAAAAAACAGGACTGCGCGTCCACACAGGCACCGCACCACTGCTGCCATTATTTAATTATAATGACCAATCACCCCATGCACTCGAACAGCGACATAAAAGAGACGGAAAATAACACGAAAAAACAGGACTGCGCGTCCACACAGGCACCGCACCACTGCTGCCATTATTTAATTATAATGACCAATCACCCCATGCACTCGAACAGCGACATAAAAGAGATGGAAAATAACACGAAAAAACAGGACTGCGCGTCCACACAGGCACCGCACCACTGCTGCCATTATTTAATTATAATGACCAATCACCCCATGCACTCGAACAGCGACATAAAAGAGACGGAAAATAACACGAAAAAACAGGACTGCGCGTCCACACAGGCACCGCACCACTGCTGCCATTATTTAATTATAATGACCAATCACCCCATGCACTCGAACAGCGACATAAAAGAGACGGAAAATAACACGAAAAACAGGACTGCACGTCCACACAGGCACCGCACCACTGCTGCCATTATTTAATTATAATGACCAATCACCCCATGCACTCGAACAGCGACATAAAAGAGACGGAAAATAACACGAAAAACAGGACTGCGCGTCCACACAGGCACCGCACCACTGCTGCCATTATTTAATTATAATGACCAATCACCCCATGCACTCGAACAGCGACATAAAAGAGACGGAAAATAACACGAAAAAACAGGACTGCGCGTCCACACAGGCACCGCACCACTGCTGCCATTATTTAATTATAATGACCAATCACCCCATGCACTCGAACAGCGACATAAAAGAGACGGAAAATAACACGAAAAACAGGACTGCGCGTCCACACAGGCACCGCACCACTGCTGCCATTATTTAATTATAATGACCAATCACCCCATGCACTCGAACAGCGACATAAAAGAGACGGAAAATAACACGAAAAACAGGACTGCGCGTCCACACAGGCACCGCACCACTGCTGCCATTATTTAATTATAATGACCAATCACCCCATGCACTCGAACAGCGACATAAAAGAGACGGAAAATAACACGAAAAACAGGACTGCGCGTCCACACAGGCACCGCACCACTGCTGCCATTATTTAATTATAATGACCAATCACCCCATGCACTCGAACAGCGACATAAAAGAGACGGAAAATAACACGAAAAAACAGGACTGCGCGTCCACACAGGCACCGCACCACTGCTGCCATTATTTAATTATAATGACCAATCACCCCATGCACTCGAACAGCGACATAAAAGAGACGGAAAATAACACGAAAAAACAGGACTGCGCGTCCACACAGGCACCGCACCACTGCTGCCATTATTTAATTATAATGACCAATCACCCCATGCACTCGAACAGCGACATAAAAGAGACGGAAAATAACACGAAAAAACAGGACTGCGCGTCCACACAGGCACCGCACCACTGCTGCCATTATTTAATTATAATGACCAATCACCCCATGCACTCGAACAGCGACATAAAAGAGACGGAAAATAACACGAAAAAACAGGACTGCGCGTCCACACAGGCACCGCACCACTGCTGCCATTATTTAATTATAATGACCAATCACCCCATGCACTCGAACAGCGACATAAAAGAGACGGAAAATAACACGAAAAACAGGACTGCGCGTCCACACAGGCACCGCACCACTGCTGCCATTATTTAATTATAATGACCAATCACCCCATGCACTCGAACAGCGACATAAAAGAGACGGAAAATAACACGAAAAACAGGACTGCACGTCCACACAGGCACCGCACCACTGCTGCCATTATTTAATTATAATGACCAATCACCCCATGCACTCGAACAGCGACATAAAAGAGACGGAAAATAACACGAAAAACAGGACTGCGCGTCCACACAGGCACCGCACCACTGCTGCCATTATTTAATTATAATGACCAATCACCCCATGCACTCGAACAGCGACATAAAAGAGACGGAAAATAACACGAAAAAACAGGACTGCGCGTCCACACAGGCACCGCACCACTGCTGCCATTATTTAATTATAATGACCAATCACCCCATGCACTCGAACAGCGACATAAAAGAGACGGAAAATAACACGAAAAAACAGGACTGCGCGTCCACACAGGCACCGCACCACTGCTGCCATTATTTAATTATAATGACCAATCACCCCATGCACTCGAACAGCGACATAAAAGAGACGGAAAATAACACGAAAAAACAGGACTGCGCGTCCACACAGGCACCGCACCACTGCTGCCATTATTTAATTATAATGACCAATCACCCCATGCACTCGAACAGCGACATAAAAGAGACGGAAAATAACACGAAAAACAGGACTGCGCGTCCACACAGGCACCGCACCACTGCTGCCATTATTTAATTATAATGACCAATCACCCCATGCACTCGAACAGCGACATAAAAGAGACGGAAAATAACACGAAAAAACAGGACTGCGCGTCCACACAGGCACCGCACCACTGCTGCCATTATTTAATTATAATGACCAATCACCCCATGCACTCGAACAGCGACATAAAAGAGACGGAAAATAACACGAAAAACAGGACTGCGCGTCCACACAGGCACCGCACCACTGCTGCCATTATTTAATTATAATGACCAATCACCCCATGCACTCGAACAGCGACATAAAAGAGACGGAAAATAACACGAAAAACAGGACTGCGCGTCCACACAGGCACCGCACCACTGCTGCCATTATTTAATTATAATGACCAATCACCCCATGCACTCGAACAGCGACATAAAAGAGACGGAAAATAACACGAAAAAACAGGACTGCGCGTCCACACAGGCACCGCACCACTGCTGCCATTATTTAATTATAATGACCAATCACCCCATGCACTCGAACAGCGACATAAAAGAGACGGAAAATAACACGAAAAACAGGACTGCGCGTCCACACAGGCACCGCACCACTGCTGCCATTATTTAATTATAATGACCAATCACCCCATGCACTCGAACAGCGACATAAAAGAGACGGAAAATAACACGAAAAAACAGGACTGCGCGTCCACACAGGCACCGCACCACTGCTGCCATTATTTAATTATAATGACCAATCACCCCATGCACTCGAACAGCGACATAAAAGAGACGGAAAATAACACGAAAAAACAGGACTGCACGTCCACACAGGCACCGCACCACTGCTGCCATTATTTAATTATAATGACCAATCACCCCATGCACTCGAACAGCGACATAAAAGAGACGGAAAATAACACGAAAAACAGGACTGCGCGTCCACACAGGCACCGCACCACTGCTGCCATTATTTAATTATAATGACCAATCACCCCATGCACTCGAACAGCGACATAAAAGAGACGGAAAATAACACGAAAAAACAGGACTGCGCGTCCACACAGGCACCGCACCACTGCTGCCATTATTTAATTATAATGACCAATCACCCCATGCACTCGAACAGCGACATAAAAGAGATGGAAAATAACACGAAAAAACAGGACTGCGCGTCCACACAGGCACCGCACCACTGCTGCCATTATTTAATTATAATGACCAATCACCCCATGCACTCGAACAGCGACATAAAAGAGATGGAAAATAACACGAAAAAACAGGACTGCGCGTCCACACAGGCACCGCACCACTGCTGCCATTATTTAATTATAATGACCAATCACCCCATGCACTCGAACAGCGACATAAAAGAGATGGAAAATAACACGAAAAACAGGACTGCGCGTCCACACAGGCACCGCACCACTGCTGCCATTATTTAATTATAATGACCAATCACCCCATGCACTCGAACAGCGACATAAAAGAGACGGAAAATAACACGAAAAACAGGACTGCACGTCCACACAGGCACCGCACCACTGCTGCCATTATTTAATTATAATGACCAATCACCCCATGCACTCGAACAGCGACATAAAAGAGATGGAAAATAACACGAAAAAACAGGACTGCGCGTCCACACAGGCACCGCACCACTGCTGCCATTATTTAATTATAATGACCAATCACCCCATGCACTCGAACAGCGACATAAAAGAGACGGAAAATAACACGAAAAACAGGACTGCGCGTCCACACAGGCACCGCACCACTGCTGCCATTATTTAATTATAATGACCAATCACCCCATGCACTCGAACAGCGACATAAAAGAGATGGAAAATAACACGAAAAAACAGGACTGCGCGTCCACACAGGCACCGCACCACTGCTGCCATTATTTAATTATAATGACCAATCACCCCATGCACTCGAACAGCGACATAAAAGAGATGGAAAATAACACGAAAAACAGGACTGCGCGTCCACACAGGCACCGCACCACTGCTGCCATTATTTAATTATAATGACCAATCACCCCATGCACTCGAACAGCGACATAAAAGAGACGGAAAATAACACGAAAAAACAGGACTGCACGTCCACACAGGCACCGCACCACTGCTGCCATTATTTAATTATAATGACCAATCACCCCATGCACTCGAACAGCGACATAAAGAGACGGAAAATAACACGAAAAACAGGACTGCGCGTCCACACAGGCACCGCACCACTGCTGCCATTATTTAATTATAATGACCAATCACCCCATGCACTCGAACAGCGACATAAAAGAGACGGAAAATAACACGAAAAAACAGGACTGCGCGTCCACACAGGCACCGCACCACTGCTGCCATTATTTAATTATAATGACCAATCACCCCATGCACTCGAACAGCGACATAAAAGAGACGGAAAATAACACGAAAAAACAGGACTGCGCGTCCACACAGGCACCGCACCACTGCTGCCATTATTTAATTATAATGACCAATCACCCCATGCACTCGAACAGCGACATAAAAGAGATGGAAAATAACACGAAAAAACAGGACTGCGCGTCCACACAGGCACCGCACCACTGCTGCCATTATTTAATTATAATGACCAATCACCCCATGCACTCGAACAGCGACATAAAAGAGATGGAAAATAACACGAAAAAACAGGACTGCGCGTCCACACAGGCACCGCACCACTGCTGCCATTATTTAATTATAATGACCAATCACCCCATGCACTCGAACAGCGACATAAAAGAGACGGAAAATAACACGAAAAAACAGGACTGCGCGTCCACACAGGCACCGCACCACTGCTGCCATTATTTAATTATAATGACCAATCACCCCATGCACTCGAACAGCGACATAAAAGAGATGGAAAATAACACGAAAAAACAGGACTGCGCGTCCACACAGGCACCGCACCACTGCTGCCATTATTTAATTATAATGACCAATCACCCCATGCACTCGAACAGCGACATAAAAGAGATGGAAAATAACACGAAAAAACAGGACTGCGCGTCCACACAGGCACCGCACCACTGCTGCCATTATTTAATTATAATGACCAATCACCCCATGCACTCGAACAGCGACATAAAAGAGACGGAAAATAACACGAAAAAACAGGACTGCGCGTCCACACAGGCACCGCACCACTGCTGCCATTATTTAATTATAATGACCAATCACCCCATGCACTCGAACAGCGACATAAAAGAGATGGAAAATAACACGAAAAAACAGGACTGCGCGTCCACACAGGCGCCGCACCACTGCTGCCATTATTTAATTATAATGACCAATCACCCCATGCACTCGAACAGCGACATAAAGAGACGGAAAATAACACGAAAAAACAGGACTGCGCGTCCACACAGGCACCGCACCACTGCTGCCATTATTTAATTATAATGACCAATCACCCCATGCACTCGAACAGCGACATAAAAGAGATGGAAAATAACACGAAAAAACAGGACTGCGCGTCCACACAGGCACCGCACCACTGCTGCCATTATTTAATTATAATGACCAATCACCCCATGCACTCGAACAGCGACATAAAAGAGACGGAAAATAACACGAAAAAACAGGACTGCGCGTCCACACAGGCACCGCACCACTGCTGCCATTATTTAATTATAATGACCAATCACCCCATGCACTCGAACAGCGACATAAAAGAGACGGAAAATAACACGAAAAAACAGGACTGCACGTCCACACAGGCACCGCACCACTGCTGCCATTATTTAATTATAATGACCAATCACCCCATGCACTCGAACAGCGACATAAAAGAGACGGAAAATAACACGAAAAACAGGACTGCGCGTCCACACAGGCACCGCACCACTGCTGCCATTATTTAATTATAATGACCAATCACCCCATGCACTCGAACAGCGACATAAAAGAGACGGAAAATAACACGAAAAAACAGGACTGCGCGTCCACACAGGCACCGCACCACTGCTGCCATTATTTAATTATAATGACCAATCACCCCATGCACTCGAACAGCGACATAAAAGAGACGGAAAATAACACGAAAAACAGGACTGCGCGTCCACACAGGCACCGCACCACTGCTGCCATTATTTAATTATAATGACCAATCACCCCATGCACTCGAACAGCGACATAAAAGAGACGGAAAATAACACGAAAAAACAGGACTGCGCGTCCACACAGGCACCGCACCACTGCTGCCATTATTTAATTATAATGACCAATCACCCCATGCACTCGAACAGCGACATAAAAGAGACGGAAAATAACACGAAAAAACAGGACTGCGCGTCCACACAGGCACCGCACCACTGCTGCCATTATTTAATTATAATGACCAATCACCCCATGCACTCGAACAGCGACATAAAAGAGACGGAAAATAACACGAAAAACAGGACTGCGCGTCCACACAGGCACCGCACCACTGCTGCCATTATTTAATTATAATGACCAATCACCCCATGCACTCGAACAGCGACATAAAAGAGACGGAAAATAACACGAAAAAACAGGACTGCGCGTCCACACAGGCACCGCACCACTGCTGCCATTATTTAATTATAATGACCAATCACCCCATGCACTCGAACAGCGACATAAAAGAGACGGAAAATAACACGAAAAACAGGACTGCGCGTCCACACAGGCACCGCACCACTGCTGCCATTATTTAATTATAATGACCAATCACCCCATGCACTCGAACAGCGACATAAAAGAGACGGAAAATAACACGAAAAAACAGGACTGCGCGTCCACACAGGCACCGCACCACTGCTGCCATTATTTAATTATAATGACCAATCACCCCATGCACTCGAACAGCGACATAAAAGAGACGGAAAATAACACGAAAAACAGGACTGCGCGTCCACACAGGCACCGCACCACTGCTGCCATTATTTAATTATAATGACCAATCACCCCATGCACTCGAACAGCGACATAAAAGAGACGGAAAATAACACGAAAAAACAGGACTGCGCGTCCACACAGGCACCGCACCACTGCTGCCATTATTTAATTATAATGACCAATCACCCCATGCACTCGAACAGCGACATAAAAGAGACGGAAAATAACACGAAAAAACAGGACTGCGCGTCCACACAGGCACCGCACCACTGCTGCCATTATTTAATTATAATGACCAATCACCCCATGCACTCGAACAGCGACATAAAAGAGATGGAAAATAACACGAAAAACAGGACTGCGCGTCCACACAGGCACCGCACCACTGCTGCCATTATTTAATTATAATGACCAATCACCCCATGCACTCGAACAGCGACATAAAAGAGACGGAAAATAACACGAAAAAACAGGACTGCGCGTCCACACAGGCACCGCACCACTGCTGCCATTATTTAATTATAATGACCAATCACCCCATGCACTCGAACAGCGACATAAAAGAGATGGAAAATAACACGAAAAACAGGACTGCGCGTCCACACAGGCACCGCACCACTGTTGCCATTATTTAATTATAATGACCAATCACCCCATGCACTCGAACAGCGACATAAAAGAGACGGAAAATAACACGAAAAACAGGACTGCGCGTCCACACAGGCACTGCACCACTGTTGCCATTATTTAATTATAATGACCAATCACCCCATGCACTCGAACAGCGACATAAAAGAGACGGAAAATAACACGAAAAACAGGACTGCGCGTCCACACAGGCACCGCACCACTGATGCCATTATTTAATTATAATGACCAATCACCCCATGCACTCGAACAGCGACATAAAAGAGACGGAAAATAACACGAAAAACAGGACTGCGCGTCCACACAGGCACCGCACCACTGCTGCCATTATTTAATTATAATGACCAATCACCCCATGCACTCGAACAGCGACATAAAAGAGACGGAAAATAACACGAAAAACAGGACTGCGCGTCCACACAGGCACCGCACCACTGCTGCCATTATTTAATTATAATGACCAATCACCCCATGCACTCGAACAGCGACATAAAAGAGACGGAAAATAACACGAAAAACAGGACTGCGCGTCCACACAGGCACCGCACCACTGCTGCCATTATTTAATTATAATGACCAATCACCCCATGCACTCGAACAGCGACATAAAAGAGACGGAAAATAACACGAAAAACAGGACTGCGCGTCCACACAGGCACCGCACCACTGCTGCCATTATTTAATTATAATGACCAATCACCCCATGCACTCGAACAGCGACATAAAAGAGATGGAAAATAACACGAAAAAACAGGACTGCGCGTCCACACAGGCACCGCACCACTGTTGCCATTATTTAATTATAATGACCAATCACCCCATGCACTCGAACAGCGACATAAAAGAGACGGAAAATAACACGAAAAAACAGGACTGCGCGTCCACACAGGCACCGCACCACTGCTGCCATTATTTAATTATAATGACCAATCACCCCATGCACTCGAACAGCGACATAAAAGAGACGGAAAATAACACGAAAAACAGGACTGCGCGTCCACACAGGCACCGCACCACTGCTGCCATTATTTAATTATAATGACCAATCACCCCATGCACTCGAACAGCGACATAAAAGAGACGGAAAATAACACGAAAAACAGGACTGCGCGTCCACACAGGCACCGCACCACTGCTGCCATTATTTAATTATAATGACCAATCACCCCATGCACTCGAACAGCGACATAAAAGAGACGGAAAATAACACGAAAAACAGGACTGCGCGTCCACACAGGCACCGCACCACTGCTGCCATTATTTAATTATAATGACCAATCACCCCATGCACTCGAACAGCGACATAAAAGAGATGGAAAATAACACGAAAAACAGGACTGCGCGTCCACACAGGCACCGCACCACTGCTGCCATTATTTAATTATAATGACCAATCACCCCATGCACTCGAACAGCGACATAAAAGAGACGGAAAATAACACGAAAAACAGGACTGCGCGTCCACACAGGCACCGCACCACTGATGCCATTATTTAATTATAATGACCAATCACCCCATGCACTCGAACAGCGACATAAAAGAGACGGAAAATAACACGAAAAAACAGGACTGCGCGTCCACACAGGCACCGCACCACTGCTGCCATTATTTAATTATAATGACCAATCACCCCATGCACTCGAACAGCGACATAAAAGAGATGGAAAATAACACGAAAAAACAGGACTGCGCGTCCACACAGGCACCGCACCACTGTTGCCATTATTTAATTATAATGACCAATCACCCCATGCACTCGAATAGCGACATAAAAGAGACGGAAAATAACACGAAAAAACAGGACTGCGCGTCCACACAGGCACCGCACCACTGCTGCCATTATTTAATTATAATGACCAATCACCCCATGCACTCGAACAGCGACATAAAAGAGACGGAAAATAACACGAAAAAACAGGACTGCGCGTCCACACAGGCACCGCACCACTGCACAGTGGTCCAGATCGCAAAATTAAGTGGAAAATGGATTTTCCGAAAAATGGTGACGTTTTGGAGCTTTGGTGTCTTCAGAAGAGTTGTTGCAAATGGAAAGGGGCAACTTTTGGTTTGGTTCAAAATTAGGGTGGTTCACGATTAGGGTGATTTTGAAAATCTAACTTTTCAGGAATATTTTGGGAATTTTTGTCTTCTAGAAAGTTGATGGGCTTGCCAATCCAAGCAACTTTGTCGAAGACACCAAAATTTTATCTCGTAATCTACGCCTTCTATGACCAAATTTATAAAAGCATCTGAGCAAACCTTCAAAAATCAGTTTTTGAACGTGGCAATTCAGGTTAACTTTAGAGAAAAGTGATATTGAGCACTTTTAGAGCTCTACAAAACAAACATTTTCATTTTTGACATGTCAATTTGGACTTAAGGGTCAAAGTTACAGCCATTTAAGGTAAAAGATGCAAATTTAAAACTTAAATATCTCAAAATGGCGCAAGCCAAATTTTAAGCACTAGGTTGCATTTGAAAGAAGAGATCTAGCACTACAGACGCTGAAAAAATCTCAGGGGTGTTTTTCTTTAAACTTGAGATATCTTCATTTGAAAAAGTCTAATTTTCAAGGGAAAACCATATGGGACCACCCTAACGAAATTCGAAAATTGTCCAAATATATGTTTTTCCATGTAATTTTGCCCGCTGAATCTGAATCTGCCCTCAGAATTGAGCCAAAATGTCAACAAATCGATTTTTGGTCATATTTTGGGTTTCCATGTAAAATTATCATTTAAACCCAAAATATGACCAAAAATCGATTTGTTGACATTTTGGCTCAATTCTGAGGGCAGATTCAGATTCAGCGGGCAAAATTACATGGAAAAACATATATTTGGACAATTTTCGAATTTCGTTAGGTGGTCCCATATGGAAAATTAGACTTTTCAAATGAAGATATCTCAAGTTTAAAGAAAAACCCTGAGATTTTTTCAGCGTTTGTAGTGCTAGATCTCTTCTTTCAAATGCAACCTAGTGCTTAAAATTTGGCTTGCGCCATTTGAGATATTTAAGTTTTAAATTTGCATCTTTTTACCTTAAAATGGCTGTAACTTTTGACCCTTAAGTCCAAATTGACATGTCAAAAATGAAAATGTTTGTTTTGTAGAGCTCTAAAAGTGCTCCGAATATCACTTTTCTCTAAAAGTTAACCCTGAATTGCCACGTTCAAAAACTGATTTTTGAAGGTTTGCTCAGATGCTTTTATAAATTTGGTCATAGAAGGCGTAGATTACGAGATAAAATTTTGGTGTCTTCGACAAAGTTGCTTGGATTGGCAAGCCCATCAACTTTCTAGAAGACAAAAAATTCCAAAATATTCCTGAAAAGTTAGATTTTCAAAATCACCCTAATCGTGAACCACCCTAATTTTGAACCAAACCAAAAGTTGCCCCTTTCCATTTGCAACAACTCTTCTGAAGACACCAAAGCTCCAAAACGTCACCATTTTTCGGAAAATCCATTTTCCACTTAATTTTGCGATCTGGACCACTGTGCACTGCTGCCATTATTTAATTATAATGACCAATCACCCCATGCACTCGAACAGCGACATAAAAGAGACGGAAAATAACACGAAAAAACAGGACTGCGCGTCCACACAGGCACCGCACCACTGCTGCCATTATTTAATTATAATGACCAATCACCCCATGCACTCGAACAGCGACATAAAAGAGACGGAAAATAACACGAAAAACAGGACTGCGCGTCCACACAGGCACCGCACCACTGCTGCCATTATTTAATTATAATGACCAATCACCCCATGCACTCGAACAGCGACATAAAAGAGACGGAAAATAACACGAAAAAACAGGACTGCGCGTCCACACAGGCACCGCACCACTGCTGCCATTATTTAATTATAATGACCAATCACCCCATGCACTCGAACAGCGACATAAAAGAGACGGAAAATAACACGAAAAACAGGACTGCGCGTCCACACAGGCACCGCACCACTGATGCCATTATTTAATTATAATGACCAATCACCCCATGCACTCGAATAGCGACATAAAAGAGACGGAAAATAACACGAAAAACAGGACTGCGCGTCCACACAGGCACCGCACCACTGCTGCCATTATTTAATTATAATGACCAATCACCCCATGCACTCGAACAGCGACATAAAAGAGACGGAAAATAACACGAAAAAACAGGACTGCGCGTCCACACAGGCACCGCACCACTGCTGCCATTATTTAATTATAATGACCAATCACCCCATGCACTCGAACAGCGACATAAAAGAGACGGAAAATAACACGAAAAACAGGACTGCGCGTCCACACAGGCACCGCACCACTGCTGCCATTATTTAATTATAATGACCAATCACCCCATGCACTCGAACAGCGACATAAAAGAGACGGAAAATAACACGAAAAACAGGACTGCGCGTCCACACAGGCACCGCACCACTGCTGCCATTATTTAATTATAATGACCAATCACCCCATGCACTCGAACAGCGACATAAAAGAGACGGAAAATAACACGAAAAACAGGACTGCGCGTCCACACAGGCACCGCACCACTGATGCCATTATTTAATTATAATGACCAATCACCCCATGCACTCGAACAGCGACATAAAAGAGATGGAAAATAACACGAAAAACAGGACTGCGCGTCCACACAGGCACCGCACCACTGCTGCCATTATTTAATTATAATGACCAATCACCCCATGCACTCGAACAGCGACATAAAAGAGACGGAAAATAACACGAAAAACAGGACTGCGCGTCCACACAGGCACCGCACCACTGCTGCCATTATTTAATTATAATGACCAATCACCCCATGCACTCGAACAGCGACATAAAAGAGATGGAAAATAACACGAAAAACAGGACTGCGCGTCCACACAGGCACTGCACCACTGTTGCCATTATTTAATTATAATGACCAATCACCCCATGCACTCGAACAGCGACATAAAAGAGACGGAAAATAACACGAAAAACAGGACTGCGCGTCCACACAGGCACCGCACCACTGCTGCCATTATTTAATTATAATGACCAATCACCCCATGCACTCGAACAGCGACATAAAAGAGACGGAAAATAACACGAAAAACAGGACTGCGCGTCCACACAGGCACCGCACCACTGATGCCATTATTTAATTATAATGACCAATCACCCCATGCACTCGAACAGCGACATAAAAGAGACGGAAAATAACACGAAAAACAGGACTGCGCGTCCACACAGGCACCGCACCACTGCTGCCATTATTTAATTATAATGACCAATCACCCCATGCACTCGAACAGCGACATAAAAGAGATGGAAAATAACACGAAAAACAGGACTGGGCGTCCACACAGGCACCGCACCACTGTTGCCATTATTTAATTATAATGACCAATCACCCCATGCACTCGAACAGCGACATAAAAGAGACGGAAAATAACACGAAAAACAGGACTGCGCGTCCACACAGGCACCGCACCACTGCTGCCATTATTTAATTATAATGACCAATCACCCCATGCACTCGAACAGCGACATAAAAGAGACGGAAAATAACACGAAAAAACAGGACTGCGCGTCCACACAGGCACCGCACCACTGCTGCCATTATTTAATTATAATGACCAATCACCCCATGCACTCGAACAGCGACATAAAAGAGACGGAAAATAACACGAAAAACAGGACTGCGCGTCCACACAGGCACCGCACCACTGCTGCCATTATTTAATTATAATGACCAATCACCCCATGCACTCGAACAGCGACATAAAAGAGACGGAAAATAACACGAAAAACAGGACTGCGCGTCCACACAGGCACCGCACCACTGCTGCCATTATTTAATTATAATGACCAATCACCCCATGCACTCGAACAGCGACATAAAAGAGATGGAAAATAACACGAAAAAACAGGACTGCGCGTCCACACAGGCACCGCACCACTGCTGCCATTATTTAATTATAATGACCAATCACCCCATGCACTCGAACAGCGACATAAAAGAGACGGAAAATAACACGAAAAAACAGGACTGCGCGTCCACACAGGCACCGCACCACTGCTGCCATTATTTAATTATAATGACCAATCACCCCATGCACAAACGAGATGAGTTTCAAATACTATGATTTTTCCCTTTACTCTAAGAATTCTGATAAACTTATTTTCTTGTTGTTTTTCTAATTCTTTTGAACTTAACTGTAACTTGTAACTAGACAGTAATTAATTAATAATTGAAAAATGTCACTTATTATATTAATTGATTTTTGTTTACTACAAGCGTAACTTCTATCCTTGTTTGAGCAATATTGTGCAAACTTTCAAAGCATAACATATAACGTCATGATTCGAATTCCGGATGTCTTAGAAGCATATCATTTTTGTTATAGCTGGCAAAAAATCATGTAATAAGTTGAAAATGTAGAAATATCATCAGGATTTAGTGTAAACAGACAGTTTTATGAGAATGCATGCAAAATATGTCTTTTCAAACAATTTTAACATGTTGTGCTTCCAATTCCGGACACTGATAAAATCTGATTTGAAATCCGGACACTCGATTTTGCTTATGAATCGCACAAATTTGGACTGAAATAAGCTGTTCAAATCAAAACAATATGAAACCCATAAATTTCTGCTTTGCCTTCCCGGTGCTTCGGACACTTATGAAATATTTCAGTGAAATGTTTCGCATTTTTGTTAAACTTAAAATTTTGTTATATTTAATTGCTTAGGAATTAACGACAGCGTTCAAACAAACTGTAAATGCAAGTTGAAGTTAGAATTCATCAAATAACACTGTTTTGATATTCATAATGCGAACCTATATCCAAAAAACTGATTAAACAGGATAAGATGTCCGGGTTTCGATGCGTCTGGTATTTAGAATCATGACGTTACATTATACTTCGTTTTGATAAATCTGTTTGCTTTTATTCAACAAGCGAAATATGAGATGACAAGATTTAGTAAATTTTCATGAATTAGGGGAACGTGTGAAACCCGTTGAATTTGATATATCTTCATATTTTTTAGATAATTTATCCGTTGAATTCTGGCATATATTCATATAAAAATCTAAATTTTTGATTGAATGTCTGATTTGCAAAATTACGATGCAATGATGCATAAAATTATAATCAATGTTGTGTTTCTGCAAATGTTAATTATAAAATACTATCTGTACTTTCAACATGAAATTTCATAAATTACTGTAACAAATTTCATGTTTCTTGAATTTTATGTAAAATTTAGTATTTTTGACTCATGTTTAAATTCTTGAAAACCGTCGAGAAATTTTCAATTTCTGAGCTTAAAAAAACTGACCTGGAGATGACACACATTTTTCATAAATAAAAAATGATCTCACAAACGGGTAATTCTCCGCCAACTCACACAGCAGTTGCCTCGACCCCTCTTTGATTTGCGTGAAACTTTGTCCTGAGGGGTAACTTTTGCCCCTGATCATGAATCCGAGGTCCGTTTTTCGATGTCTCGTGACGGAGGGGCGGTACGACCCCTTCCATTTTTGAACATGCGAAAAAAGAGGTGATTTTCAATAATTTGCAGTCTGGAACGGTGATGAGAATTCCAAAAAAACGTATTTTTCATCTAAAAATAAATCTCAATTTTTTTTAAAAACTCTGTCATCTTCCGTTACTTAACTGTTAAAAAAAATGGAACATGTTATTTCATGGGAAATTTAATGTTCTTTTCGAATCTACATTTAGAACATTTTTTTTCATTCTAAAATTTTATTTTTTTTGAGTGTAACAATGTTCCACAAAGTTGTAGAGCAGAAAATTACTAAAATATTGATATACAATCTTGAAGGGTTTGCTGGTAAACATCACGAGTTATCGCGATTTTACGAAAAAAAAGTTTGTTTGTATGCAGATTATTGAAAACACATCTTATTTCCCATGTTCAAAAATGGAAGGGGTCGTACCGAAAATTTCAGGCAGGTGCGGTCAATCTGAGACAAAAACTGAAAATAAAATTTACAATGGCCTAATTAGGTATTCTCAAAACCCACTTTTGTGCTTTCTCGCCTCAAAGCTATTTGGCAAAAAATTTGCTCCGGTTGTTGATTTTTCTGGCGCTGATTTTCCAAGCAAAGTTGCTCAAAATCACCAACCACACTTGCCAAAGATTTCACAGCAAAGCTCGCGGCCATAAAACTGTGCCCAATTGTGGCTAGCAAATACGAACAAAAAAGGTGGAAAAAAAATCCAGGCCAGCCAACTAACAGCAAAGAAAAGCTTCAATCAAATCAACATCTCACCGCAGCACAACGGCAGCAGAACTGGCAGCCAGAGGAAAAGTTTTAATTTTTACAATTTTCTCCTTGTAATTTATATTGAAATACGTGCCTTGGTTATTTATGTGGGAAATGTGAGGGGAGGGGAAGAGGGGTTAAGTTGCGAAACTTTTTCTCCCCTGGCACCGAGTTCTCGGTTGGGTGTTTGTGTTGCACCCCTTTTCCCCTCCCATTGCAACCGTCTCACCCCTCACCGAATGGGGCAGCAGCTTTGTAACAATAATGGCTTATTCCAAATTTACCGGAGCAAAGTGGATAAAAGCGACTCGCTTCAAGTTTTTTCTCCCTCCAGGAGCATGAAAAGGAATAAAGTGGGGGAGGGGGTGAAACGGACCCCGGAAGGGGTAGATTGCAACACAAAAGAAAACCCGGAAGGAAGTTGGTTCTCGCACTCTTTGGACTCTGAGGAGAAAAGCGAATCGTCAACCTGCAATCTAGAGAGGGGGTTGGTGGGGGTGGTGAAAAAGTGCAAACAGAATTAAAACTTTAACTATGCATTTCCTTCTTTTCGGAGCTGGTAAGTGAGACGGAGGATCGGATACGGATAACACGCTTTTTTTAAGGATTTGGCAGAACAGGACAAAGCTGGGTCGTTGAGCGAATAAATAAACCAACTATAGTACAAAATAGGGCAACGTAGAGTGATGGAAACAAATAAATATTTGAATGGTTTTAAAAAACTAACTAGACAAAAAAAAAACATTTAAGATAAATAAAACATAAATTATTCAATAAACCGTAAACCATTGTGACATTGATAGCCGGGATGAGAGGGTTATGATTTTTTTTTGCAAATTGAAAAATTCGAGTCAAATACAAACGAAATAGCATGCAATCATACTGAGCTAAGTAGAGAAGTGTTCAAAGCAGCTGAGCAACTCTCTACGAAATCGGCCGATTTCGACCATTTTTATTTTTTGTATTTTTTTTTTGACTCAAACTTTGTGGGGGCCTTCCCTATGACCAAATAAGCAATTTTGCGTCATTGGTTCACCCATACAAGTCTCCATACAATTTTGGCTGCTGTCCATACAAAAATGGAATGTAAATATTCAAACAGCTGTAACTTTTGAGTGAATTTTCTGATCAATTTGGTGTCTTCGGCAAAGTTGTAGGTATTGTTGAGGACTTTTGAGAAAAAAATAGGTACACGGAAAAAAAAATTGCAGATTTTTTTATCAACATTTTTTTATTAAAACTCAATTTCCCAAAATACGTATTTTTTGATTTTCGAGATTTTTTTATATGTTTTAGGGGACAAAAATCCGCAACTTTTGAGCCATAGAAAAACATGGTCAAAAAATCTGCCGCCGAGTTATGATTTTTTGAAAAAATAGTGATTTTTGGAAAAAAATAAGTTTCATGCAAAAACAAGTTTGACATTACTTTTTAATGCAAAATTGAATTTGCAATCGAAAAGTACTTTACAGATTTTTTGATAAAGTGCTCCGTTTTCAAGATATAGCCACCAAAAGTTTGATTTTAGCGAAATATTTGCAGTTTTTCAATTTTTAAAAATAGTGACCATGAGTGACCATTTTTAAAAATATTTTTTTTTGAAAAGTTCAGAAAATTTGCTATAAAATTGTCTAAGAGACATTGAAGATTGGACCTCGGGTTGCTGAGATAGAGCCGCTTTAAGAAAAAGAAACACGAAAATTGAAGTTTTCTAAATCTCACCAAAACAACCCACCTTTTTCTAATGACGATATCTCAGCAACTAATGGTCCGATTTTCAATGTTAATATGAAACATTCGTGAAATGCAGACATGCATTGGCACTGCACTTGGTTAGCACGCGTGCTATTTTAACGGATAGCACTGCGCTATCGATCAAAGCACTCGCCCTTGCACTCTAACCAAATTGGTAACTAAGAAGTTTTTTCTTTGTTGATTTGAAATCGACTGTCACTGACAACTAGAAGGTCTTTCAAACAATTTCAACCATTTTCATCGGAAAGTTTGGTGTAGTTCTTGGGTTTTAGACTCTGGTTTGAAAGGTCCATGGTTCTATTCCCCTGAAGGTATACTTTTTTTATTTGTGTAATACACAAGTATTTTTTTCTTTTAGTTTGGCACGGCACGGTTTTTTTAAATGGCAAGAGAAGTTGAAAATAAATTAAGAAATTATTAAATGTTATAGAAAATGGATAAGCAATTGTACCGTTTGGGACTCTACAAACATCACGGATCGTTGAAATGAACCTTTTTGCCAATCGTTTTTTGCCCAGCGGCTGTAGAAATTGATGTTTACTCTGAGTGCTATTTTGGAGTGCTAAATTATAGCACTAGCACTGTGCAACGCGCAGTTTACTTTGAACTTGAGGTAGTGCTAATTTGATGTTCCAGTGCAGAGCGTGCCGATGCATGTCTGGTGAAATGTTCCGATCTTTTCGAAAAAAATATTTTGAAAATTTTTAAATCAAGACTAACATTTTAAAAGGGCCAAATATCAAATATTACGCCCATTGTTTTTGCATAAAACTTCGTTTTTTTCCAAAAATCACTATTTTTTAAAAAATTCATAACTCGGTGGCAGATTTTTTGACCATGTTTCTCTATAGCTCAAAAGTTGCGGATTTTTGTACCCTAAAACATATCAAAAAATCTCGAAAATCAAAAAATACGTATTTTTGGAAATTGAGTTTTTGTGAAAAAAAAGTTGATAAAAAAATCTGCAATTTTTTTTCCGTGTACCTATTTTTTTCTCAAAAGTCCTCAACAATACCTACAACTTTGCCGAAGACACCAAATCGATCAGAAAATCACTCAAAAGTCACAGCTGTTTGAATATTTACATTCCATTTTTGTATGGACAGCTGCCAAAATTGTATGGAGACTTGTATGGGTGAACCAATGACGCAAAATAGCATATTTGGTCATAGGGAAGGCCCCCACAAAGTTTGAGCCAAATCAAAAAATACAAATGAAATCCATTTCCGGTTTTGGTAGAGAATTGCTCGTATGGCTTAAGCTAAAATTTAATCGTTGTAATATTTTGACTTGCAACTTTGATTCAATCATATTTTGAGATATACCAGATAAAATGTCAAACTATTTTATTTTCATGACCTTTTTAATGTTTTAAAAAGACAAGTAAAAAAGTAGACATGTTCAACCAATTAATTATTTTATTTTAAATTTCAAGTTATTTTTAATTGATTATAAAAGCTTAAAAAAAATGGGGGTTTTTTTAAAACTGTATTGTTAAATGAATTGCTATTTAAATAGAATGGTAAACATACATATAAAAGCAACGAAAGAACCATTTTTTTGAATAAATTTTTAAATGAGAAACAGAATTTCATTTGTTTTGAAATAATAAGTCAAAATTTTGGTTCTCATCAGTTGTAATTAGATTAAGTTTTAATAATATTTCTTGTACACATATTGATTCTTTTAATTGAAACACGCCTAATTTTATTTGAACATTTAAGTTTCATTTATTGTTATAGAGCAATTCCATACCAAATAGGGAATCGGTTGTACCGAACCCTCGCGGATTTCAGTGAAACTTTGAAGACACATTATCCTAAGCTTATGTAAGCCATTTGTGTGTATATGAAGCCAGTTCCACTCGATAAAGACATTTGAAAAGGAAGAAAGTGTTTTAAATATTTTTGTATTTCTTAATTTAAAAATAAATGTATCTCGAAGCCGTTGCATCGTATCAAAAAGTAGTCAAAGACAAACTTGTAGGAAATTCGACGGGCTTTCCAAAAAATACACTGAAAGAAAAAAAAACACTCCACTTTTATGAGATTTTTTAATTTTTTAGTTTAAAAGACAAATTTGAAGGTGAGCCCACGATTTTTTTTAGTTCAAAATTTGTGTGCAAATAGCCTAAGATTGTTTTTTTTTGTGTGTGGTCCAATCCAATACCCGCTAACCGGTAGCGAAATTATGGGAAAGTATAGTTTGTATCAGACTTTGTATATGCCGAATGCTGATACAGCTTATCTCAGTCCCGGGTATTAGGTGGTGATAGCCCTCGCGCTGCTTCCAACGACCCGTTTCAGAATGACAGAGCTCCTTGCGGTCCAATTCCGAGGTCGCTGGGCATTGTTCGGCCCCGCCTAAACATAGAAGCAAGCATCTGAAGGAAACTCGATCTATATTTAGACTTCCAATCCCCTCAGGCAAATCAGAGATCAGCGCGTATTTAATATGAGAAGATAACATGTTTCAACACTACGGATCAATTCACTGCTACAGTGTAAACCTGATGATGGCTGACTGCTTAGCGTCCCAGACCACCAATCCAAAGGTGTGAGTTCGAATCCCACCTGATTCATTTTCGTTTTTGTTCATATTCAAAGTTCAGATTCCTGATTCCAAATTTCAAAGGTACCGACCGGGATTTGATCCCTGAACCTTCTTGTGTGCAAATAGCCTAAGATGTTACAAAAAGACTCACGAAAAATGCACCTCACCTTAATCTAATCTAATCTAATCTAATCTAATCTAATCTAATCTAATCTAATCTAATCTAATCTAATCTAATCTAATCTAATCTAATCTAATCTAATCTAATCTAATCTAATCTAATCTAATGTAATCTAATCTAATCTAATCTAATCTAATCTAATCTAATCTAATCTAATCTAATCTAATCTAATCTAATCTAATCTAATCTAATCTAATCTAATCTAATCTAATCTAATCTAATCTAATCTAATCTAATCTAATCTAATCTAATCTAATCTAATGTAATCTAATCTAATCTAATCTAATCTAATCTAATCTAATCTAATCTAATCTAATCTAATCTAATCTAATCTAATCTAATCTAATCTAATCTAATCTATTCTAATCTAATCTAATCTAATCTAATCTAATCTAATCTAATCTAATCTAATCTAATCTAATCTAATCTAATCTAATCTAATCTAATCTAATCTAATCTAATCTAATCTAATCTAATCTAATCTAATCTAATCTAATCTAATCTAATCTAATCTAATCTAATCTAATCTAATCTAATCTAATCTAATCTAATCAGACCCTAGCGCAGCCAATCTTTCGAAGGGATCCTGGAGAGTCCCTTAGGTTAGATGTCGCCTAGCACTCTTCTTGTCATTCATTAACATTTGTAGTGCGCCATTGCATCGGAATGCATTGAAACATCACAAGCGTTAAAGCGGCCAGGCCTACTGCGTAAAACCGTATCGCAGAGATTTTTCGTGATTGGGTTGAGTTTGAGCACTGAGTGTTCGAACAACAACACAATTTTGAATCGACATGGGAGGAAGAAGCGTGGGGACACACCACCATACGCTCCGAGATTTTGATTGTATTCGTTGGGAGCACCACGCTAAGAAGGTTTGGTACTCCAGGACCCTCTGGGATGGAACATTGTATTTCCACACTACTATTTGCCGTGGTTATAGCGCCGCAACTCGCTCTTTGTAACAGTATTCCTAATTCCAGTCCAAGCGCACCAAGTCCTCATGGCCTAGTGGTTAGCATTTTTGCTTACCAATCCAAAGGACGGAGGATCGAACCCCGCCTCGAGCGACTTTGATTTTTCGTTCATATCCATCATTTCAGATTTCTATGTTCTTAACATTCTCGTTGGGAGCAGATGGCATTCGAATCCAGAACCATTCGCTTTTAAAGCGAACACCGTGACCAGTCAGCCAAATACAAAAATCATTTTCTGATACTGTTTTTTTTTAAGTGCTCTACTGCCGTTCTACGCATAATTGTCCCATGTTCAAAAAAGAGCAACTGAGAAAAACGCGATTGAAATTTTTCGACCGATTTCTGTGTTTCTACGCATAATTGTCCCGTGGGTTCCTATTAACCCTATGTGTCCCTAATCGCCCCAGTTAGCAGTTGATCACCCTTTTTTTGTGATTCTCTTGCTATACAAAAGGTAAACAAGACATAATACTTAGTAAAACTAATGATTCCGTGTAAGAAAATACTTGGTGGGACAATTATGCGTAGAAGTTTAACGATGGGACAAACAGACTTGGTGTTGTTTTTCATGAGTTTCCGAACAAAGTACCAGATTTTATGTGTTTTTCTTAAAGTACACATCAAACTAAACTTAAAAATGTCATAAAGTCAAAATCGCCCAAAACTGACATGGGACAATTATGCGTAGAACGGCAGTCTAAACGTCAAAATTTTCAAAAACCGAATACGGGAACCGATTCTCCAGACAATTTTACATAAAAGTCTCCACTGTCATAAGTCCAATCCTTGTGGTTACAGCGGTTTTAAAAATTAAAATGTTGGAAAAATTGGTTTTTTTATGGTTTTGTGACAATTTCTATATGACAAACTTGAATTTTCAGTCTCGTAAATATATTTACCGGAAAGCAATTCCCCATTCAAAGTTTCATTGAAATTGGAGAGGGTCAAGAAAAAAGTACTTAAAAAATTCCTGTTTTGGGCTGGAATTGCTCTATAGATAATTGTTTTATTAAAACATCATCCCGGTACGAGAATCGAACTCACGACCTCTGGATTGGAAACCCAGCACGCCGCTAGTCGAAACCCATCCTCTACCGGTCAGTATTCCCAGTGAGCATATTTACTCTTTTAAGGGATCTGACTTTGCCGAGCCAGACAGGAATCGAACCCATCACCTTCCGCTTGCAAGGCGAAACCCGTAACCTCACGGCCACGGAAGCTCGGCTGTTTTGTCTCCTTTTTTTAGAATTTTTTTTTTGGATTAAATATACTTTATTGAATCTTTCTTATAATAATACCATTTGGTTTACATAATAAGTGGTCAGCTGTGGCTCTTCAGCTTTAAACGTTTTGTCTCCTTAGTTTTCACATTTCGCTAACTTCACTTCTTTAGTATTTCATTATTTGGTGCAAGTTAAAGCAACTGCCTTAACTTAACCTTATGAATCTTTTGTGAAATTTTCTGATTTTTTTAATAAAAATATTTTTAAAAAATTATGATTTAGTCTAAACTGTGAAATTTTGAAAATTATCGGTTTGTAGACCATTTTCAATGAAAAGATCAGAAAATGAGATATCGTCAGTTGTAAATTACAGGCTGATTAGGGGACACTAAAATATAATCAGTTTCATAGATTCAAATTCATTGTGTGGCTGTATCTCAGATACCTATTGCCCGGTTTTCAAATTTTGCCTTCCTCACTGAGGTAAGGCTATAATCCTGCTCTGAAAATGAACTTTTGATTAAAAGCTCCTAGACCCACCTTCATGTATACATATCGACTCAGAATCGAAAACTGAACAAATGTCTGTGTGTGTGTATGTGTGTGTGTATGTGTGTGTATGTATGTATGTGACCAAAATTCTCACTGAGTTTTCTCAGCACTGGCTGAACCGATTTTGACCAAACCAGTTGCATTCAACTTGGTTTAGGGTCCCATACATCGCTATTGAATTGTTTGAAGATTCGATAAGTAGTTCAAAAGTTATGTATAAAAATGTGTTTTCATAAATATCCGGATCTCAATTATATGCATGTAAACGATGTCCGGATCCATCATCCGACCCATCGTTGGTTAGGTAATTGAAAGGGCTTTCCAATGAGTCCAAAACATTGAAGATCTGGCAACCCTGTCTCGAGTTATTACCACATAAGTGATATTTATGTACTTTTTTGAAGCCGGATCTCACTTAAATGTATGTAAACGATGTCCTGATCCATCATCCGACCCATCGTTGGTTAGATAATTGAAAAGGCTTTCCAATGAGTACAAAACATTGAAGATCTGGCAACCCTGCCTCGAGTTATTACCACATAAGTGATATTTATGTACTTTTTTGAAGCCGGATCTCACTTAAATGTATGTAAACTATGTCCGGATCCATCATCCTACCCATCGTTGGTTAGGTAATTGAAAGGGCTTTCCAATGAGTCAAAAACATGGAAGATCTGGCAACCCTGTCTCGTGTTATTACCACTTCAGTGAAATTTATGTACTTTTTGAAGCCGGATCTCACTTAAATGTATGTAAACGATGTCCGGATCCATCATCCGACCCATCGTTGGTTAGGCAATTGAAAGGGCTTTCCAAAGATTCCAAATCATTGAAGATCTGGCAACCCTGTCTCGAGTTATTACCACATAAGTGATATTTATGTACTTTTTTGAAGCCGGATCTCACTTAAATGTATGTAAACTATGTCCGGATCCATCATCCGACCCATCGTTGGTTAGGTTATTGAAAAGGCTTTCCAATGAGTCAAAAACATTGAAGATCTGGCAACCCTGTCTCGAGTTATTACCACTTCAGTGAAATTTATGTACTTTTTTGGAGCCGGATCTCACTTAAATGTATGTAAACGATGTCCGGATCCATCATCCGACCCATCGTTGGTTAGGCAATTGAAAGGGCTTTTCAAAGAGTCCAAAACATTGAAGATCTGGCAACCCTGTCTCGAGTTATTACCACATAAGTTATATCTGTGTTCTTTTTTTCTGGATCTAAAAAAATGCTGAAATGTGTGTCCAAACCATATTACCCATTTTTGGTAAAAAGTGAGGAAGGCATCAACCACATAGGTGGATTAAGTTAGTTTTTTGAATGAAAACTGCAGGAAATTTTTCTAAAAAACGAAACTATTTTTCTAAGCTTTTCATAAATATTTTTTCCAGGATTAATTCAACAAATATTTTTAAACTGCAAAAAACTAAAAAGAAAAAGAAAATTTGTTCCTAAAAGTATAACTTGTAACTTGAAAATTTTATCAAAAAAAATTTAAGTACTTTTGATTGCAAATTCAATTTTTCTTTAAATATGATTTTTTAATAAATTTCTCTCAAAGTTTTCGATAATTAAAACAAAAAAAAAACAAAAAAAAAGAACCTAAACTTAATTTTGCACCATCACGCACTATGGCTCAGAATTAGTTTTTTTTAGTCCTCAAGTTTTATCCAAATCAAATCATAAAAAATTAAAAATTGCGAAAAAAATGCGGAATCGTATGAAACTAATCATTCCTGTAAATATCAAAATAATTTTTTACAAAAACCAAGAAATAACAATTCAAATGTCATTGAAGTCCACGTAGTCCAAAGTTTTTTTTTTGCCGAAAGTATTACGCTTGTTCCGAAAAACATAAAAAAGTACAAAAACCCATGTTTTGTATGTGACTTCATCGCGTCAAACCTAAACGAATGCAGATCATTACTTTGCCCCGAACCCGAGGAAATTCGTTTTTATTTGCGCTCGATACTTGAGCTTTTCTGCACAAGCTCTCCGCCTTCCCCAGCGGCAATGACTGTGACATTCAATTTTTGGTCGTTCGTTTCGTTTGTCGATGCTTTTTTCGGAGTAGTTGTTCAAAAGTTAAATTGCACGGTTGCAGGAGCCAAAAAAATGCTCCCTCTCCCAAGCTTTTATTTATGGTGGATTTGATGAACTTTCGATTGCCACCGTTGTCGACTTCACGACCGACGACGATGCGCGGGTGACTTTTGGGGAATCGTCAACCAAATGTCAAACTATGCGGAGTTTTTGCTGAGCTTTTGCCCCTGAAATAAATTGGCTTTCATTCACTGCAAATTGCGGTTTGTTGGGAATTAACGAGTTTCGAGCGTTCCACTTGTCGTTTGCGGTGCATTTCTCTCTCTTATTCGGGTACTATTGAACAAGGATTTTTTGTAAACTTTCCCTCAAACATTCGACAACAAGTTTATTTTCGCCATCTTCTAGACTGAAAATCAGCCAGCCGGTTAGGCATAAATCAAAAAATTTCCGGAAAATACCATTTTCCGCACTGGAAGCTGCTCAACCAGCTGGAAAATTATTCCTTCACCACCATCCACGACGATGGAGAAACAATCCGTACTTGAGGGAACTGTTAACCTTTTGAAGGAGGGAATTGTACCTTTTTCGTTTTTTAACGTTTTGCCGTTTTTTTTATAATATTGTTTGTTCTGTTTTCTAAAATATTGGGTACAACAAGTAATTGTAAGTTTTCGAAGTATTTTTTTGATTCCAATAATCAACAAGGAGTAGCAGATAATAAGTCATTTTGAGCTTTCAATATGCTACCTAGTAAACTTATAGTTTTACTATATACAAAGAATGATTGATGAATCGAATTTGAATTCAATTTTAAAATTCCGTGTTGTTATATTCAGCCGATTTCCAAAAAAAAAACGATTTTGTTTTACAGATGTTTTTCCAATTGAAATTTATTAATTTTAAACAATTGATTTGATAAAAATCTAATAAGGCGTTTAAAAAATGTGGCAAATCGAATAAATATTCCCTACTAAAAGGGGTAGAACATAACTGGTTAAAAAATAAAGATTTGAGATATTATCCACGAAATTAATGAAACTTTGTCCATGCATCTTAAAAGTTTATTTTTTTTTCTCTTGCTAGCGCCTAGTCTAGAGAAAAAATTGTTCAAAAATGGATTATGATGCAACTTACAGCTAAAATGAACTCCAAAACTCTGTTATTCATTCATAATAACTCATTGTATATTGATTATTCACCAATAAAACCGAATTGAATTTGTCCTTGCATCATTGCTTTTCCCATACTAATCTCTATACATACTGGCTGGTCATACAAAATGGGCATGGGAATATTCGTAAAAAATATCTTTTAAAGAATTATCTGATCGATTTGGTGTCTTTGGCAAAGTTACTGCAATCCTAAACTCTAGGTGTAAAAAATCCATTTTAGCCCTCTAAAAATGCTAAAAAAACTAAAATTAAAAAAAATATTTATTTCGGGAATTCAACTTCTACTGATTCAAAGGTAAGGTAAGGACAATTCTGAAATAGGTATACTTGAAAAAAAAAAAACATTTTTATTATTTACACAAAGAATTTCACAAAAACATATTTAAAAAAATATATTTAGGACAATTCTGAAATAGGTATACTTAAAAAAATACATTTTTTTATTTACACAAAGAATTTCACAAAAACATATATATTTGTTTGAGGCTTTTTTAAAAAGAAAACGAGTTAGCTTTGACCCAGCAAAGCCAAACAATATTTGGAAGTGCATCTCGTTTTAAAAAACTTTTTTTTTAACTTCAAAAAATATTAAAAAATATTTTCAACTTTCCTGTAATTAAACTTTTATTGTACTATGTTCAAAAACTGTATACTTCCTTTGCTTGCTTCTTAACGCTAACTCCCCAAGACAAAAGTTGTCCGCCCTGGCAGCGTATTTATTATGCAAATCATATTTTGTCATTTTTATGCGAGATTTAATACGATTTGCATACATTCCAGACTGTCTGTCCTCTCGGCATACTTTCTTGGATATTGTTACCTCACTCTCTCGGACGGTCTTAACAACCGCACCGCAATTTCCTTTTCTACGACCACTTGGCAAAATGCTGCCGCCCTTTTCTGGATCACACGGTAAGAGCCAACCAGATTGGGCTGTACCCTTGTTTGTCACTGCGAGTGAACAAATCATGTCGTAAAAACATTTTTATTAAGTGTTTACAGCTCCCGGATTATCTTCTCTTGGGGAAAAGAAAGAGCAGATTGCTTTTGGGAATAAATCGGATGATCTCAAGTTGACAGATTTTTTTTTATTTGAATGGAAATTGTCAAAATCACTCATTTTAAAAAGTTAGGAAAAAGAAGAAATTCGTACGAAACAAGTACTGCCCTGGGACGGGACGGCTGGATAGAGTCTTCTTTTTGAATGTTTACGTATGTATTCTTCTTCAGTTTTTTTGCAAGAAAATTCGTGTTCGAATACAAATATCAAGCAATCTGTGATTCAGATAGCTTGACAATTCAAATTTTCTTGATGATGTTTTTCAACTCAGTGCTCAAGCATGTGGATGACTTTTTCTTTTGTTGAAATGTTGTTTAGTTTTTCCTCGAAGGTTTTTTTTTAATTTGGCTGTTAAAATTTGCGGTTGGACGTGGGTGGAGAATCCTGAGTTTATGTTCCATCGTTTTACGGTGGATACGTTCATAAGGAGCTGCCGGATACAAAACACTAGAAATGGTTGGCAAATCAAAGATGACTCGAGGTCACGCTCGATACGATCACGACAAGTCAAAAAATGTTCACTTCTTCAATTTTTAATGTGTTTTTTATATGAAAGATTTTTAATTTTTGATTTGGATTTGAAAAATGCAATATGATTTAAATACGTTTTCTTACTTCAATCTAAAAAAAATCCTAAAAAGCCTGCAAGTCATTAAATGGGAGGGAAAGTTTTTTCTTATCTATAAATCTAGCAAAACAATGCCAAAGGGCCGTTGTGGGTTTGTAAACAAAGAGTGTGTCCCTTTCATGCCAGATGTAAACATCCTCTAGCGTGAGCAGGACACACTCTTTGTTTACAAACCCACAACGGCTCTTTGGCATTGTTTTGCTTGAAATCTGCTACTGTCGTTGTCCCGTTACGCAAAGAAAGTTAATAAATCTTTTTAAATCCAGTTCTACGATGTTGTTTCTTCACGCAAAATTTTAATTTCACGGGAAGCACAGGTTTAATATTGTTCAATGTAGATGACATTTCTATGTAACGCGCAAAAAAATAACAATAGTAAAAACAATGGGCAAAATAATCGTCAGTTCATGAAATGTATTGTTTTTAAAATGAAAATGTTGATAAGTCGACATTCGATGTACGATAGAAATAAATGCCTTTTAATAGAAAATATTTGAATCAATCTATTAATGCAATTGGGTACTAAAGTCCTATGCGAGGTCCTATGTCAATTTTTATGTACAACGGTAAAAAACACGATTAAAAACCATTTCTGATCACTTTTTTTCATTTTAATGCAATTTTTTTTTGACAAGACAACATTTTTTCGATGGATCAACTATGGTCCCCTTGGAACGAGCTGTCAAGTAGGAGCTTTTCTGTCAAGAAGGACCGCGAGGTTAATTTTTCAAAATTGATTTAAAAATCCATTTTAAACTCTTTGTGCTCGTACAAAGGGTCATTGCACTCAGAAAAATAAGCTTTATCGCTGTAAACAATAATATCAGCAATCTAAGCTTCATTTTAGGACCCAATTTACAATCATTTGTGAAATTGATTTAAAATTGTTTTATTTTTTTTCAACTCAAATTACAATACTTCTCATTTTCTCCTCATAAGAAAGAACTGGTTTAGGTTGACAGAAGCGGCCATGTTGAAAGTGGTTTAGTTTGACAATAGGTTTTTTTCTCTTTGTTTATCCCATCCCAGGTACTGCCAATAAAGATAAGCTCTGAAACTAGTTCGCCAGCGCTATCTACCGAAGAACATGTTCATCTGTGTTGCATAACCTTAGGCGTATTTTCAGTTCAAATGACAAAGCATCCTCCTCAGCCGGCAGATTGTTAGCTGGTAGAGCATAATTTATGCACAATCTCGTACAAACTTTTATTCCGGCACTCGGTCTCGACTGGCAGGGACTTGTTGCCAGAAAGTTTCCGACTTCAGAAATCAATGCAATTGTTGCATCGTTAGTTACTTTCCGGAAGAGGATAGCATAGCAGTCTGCATCTGCCAAACCCCCCGAGGGCTTCGAAGTTCTGGAACTGGCATGCCATTTTTTTAATGAGTCAAAGGATATGCGCCACTGGAACTGAAAGGATGGAGGACATACATTTCGAGCAGTATGCAAATGAAACTTGCCCAAGATAAATTACAAATCGTTTTGGCGGCCGAAAGTTGAACAATTAATCATAAATAATGGGCAGATGAGGAGAAGGGGGGAGCCAAGTGAAGAAGAACCAAAATGCAACAATAATTTTATTCCTAAACATAAATTGTCTGCACCATTTGCATAATGTTTCAACCAAAGTGCATCTCATTGAGGACGAGCGGGCGAATCGAGTCCTCTCGAAATAATCGTTCTAATAATGTTCATAAATTGTTGCAGGTGAACAATGGTTGGGAAAGGAGGGAGAGACAGAGGAAAAAATGTGATTAATTTGGCATTCATAATTAAAGTGTCCTCATTTCGTGGAGTGATATTCAAATGAGCTTAAATTTTCCATCAATTGTAAATTGACTTTTCCCCAGACTTGAGAAGGAGTTCAACCGAATCGAAACCAGGTTCGTAGTTGGGGATGAAATTTTTGCTCAAAAAAAAAAAAATCTTTTAATCGCTTTGATGATGTTACAAAAATTTACTTAAAATAAAATAACTAATAATATCGAAACTCATTCGTATAATTTCTCTCAACTACAAACCTGCCTTCCAGTTAATAGTTACGAGGGCATTCCATCACGTTCATAAAAGCAACACAGCACCATTGCGGAGAGGCAAAGTTTAATTAAACCAGTTCCCAACTCATCTCCGCTATACACCGGCAATTCTTGGTATCGTTCCTCCCTCTGATAAGAACACAGATAGCTGCGGGACCAAAGATTCATCAACTATCCCGGTTATTATGCGTATCCTTGGATGTTACCTCTGCCATATGGATTTTGGGTAGGGAAGTTAATTTTTAATGTCTCCATATTCATACGAGTGTTACCATCTTCAACAGAGCAAATCTTCCCACAGCCTACATAAAGTAGTGCTGCATAATTTATTCATGCAGAATAAAATGTGAAACTGTCAAAAGCACTTAAAACGGGCCGAAACTTGAAATTGCCACCTTTCCGGACCTCAAAAACCATGAAATGTTTTCGCAGAATCTTGCCTGGCAGAATGCGGGAAACAGCCGCATTAATATCCTAGAGAACGAGTGAAAGGGATCGCCATTAAACCACTTTTCCAAAGATGTACACACTTTTATGGCTTCTGATTCTGGTTTGCAGAAAAGTAGTGTGGTTGGAGGAACATTAGCTAGTGTTTTCTGCTTAGAAAAAGATCAGCTTTCGATTCGCTTAGCAGTGGAACGGTGGGTTTATTAAATTAAAAAATATAAATGTTTGATTTATTTCCAAATTATTTGTTTTGTAAGTATGAATCAAGAAACACAAAAAACTTAAATTTTCTCACATTCAATATACACTTTAAAGGAAACTTTTATTAACATTTAAGCATCCAACCTCCAAAAAAGATCCAAAAAACATGGAAAAGCAACTTTAACTCGCTGATTCTCGGGAATAACTTAACCAATCGATTCAATTCTTCTTTTTTTTTGAGTGCATTGTAATTATGTTTAGATAATTCCTGAACTTTGCAGAACTCGATTTAATCAAATCTGTATTTCTTTGCAATCAAAAACATCGTTTCAACTTGTTATTGCGCGTGTAAATAATAGATATTACAGATTTTTCCAATTCTTACATTTTTCCATTCATACAAATCACTGGAAAAAGGAATGCCAGCTGAGAACCAGCGAGTTGAAGTTACCGTTCCAACTTTTTTGGACGTCCGTGTAAGTTGGACATGAACCTGCGTTGGATGTTCCAGCGCCTCGCTTATCCGTTGTTTCGATTATCCGAAAATTTTCCATACAAACATCGGGAAATCGAATGAAGAATTAAAAAAATGTGTATTTTTTATTTTCTTACGGTAGATCAAATTCAACCACCGCCATACTGTTTGACATCACGGTTTTTATATTCCAAGATTCTCTCAAGCAGAGAGAGAGAGAGCATTTAGAGCATTTTGGCAATCCTTCAAAATAAATCATAGAACACAATGTTGTTATGTGATTCGATTATCCGGATTGATTTTTTTGGCTGGACTCCGGACATTCGAGTCTGGACTGTTTGCTCTCATTTTTGGTATTTGTTAAGGTTGTTTTGGCAACATTTCTACACGCAGGATGTTTATAGTTTTTAAGGTAAAACACGTTACTTAATCCACCCTTCGGTGGTTGTTGCCTTCCTCACATTTAGAGGATACTGCTATCCAAAATAGATACACAAGGGCGGACCTTTCAGTGTTCTATCAACTTGATTCATTATTCATACCATCTGATTGGGTAGTCAGGTCTTCATAATTCAGGGCACTTATGTGCTTATAACTTTTGATAGGGTTGTCAGATCTGCAATCTACTGAAATCGTTGGTTGGTCTTTTGATTACCTATCCATCGACAGGTCGCATGATAGATCCGGACAACGTTTTCATCGAAATATATGAGATCCGGTCTCTAAAAAGTTTCTAAACAACACTTAAGTGCGCATAACTTTTGATAGGGTTGTCAGATCTTCAATCTTTTTAACTCGTTGGAAAGGTCTTTTTTTATTATTATTATAGAGACTTCACACCATTGTGCATTCATCTCTTCAAGGTGGATAGTGAAAGAGGAAAGGTCTTTTGATCACCTATCCATCAACAGGTCGCATGGAAGATCCGGACAACGTTTATATCGAAATATATGAGATCCAGCCTCTAAAAAGTGCATAAATAACACTTAAGTGCGCATAACTTTTGATAGGGTTATCAGATCTTCAAATTTTTGAACTCGTTGGAAAGGTCTTTTGAATACCTTTCAAAATTTAAAATATTTGTTAGAAATATTATGTGGGAATTACATTCACCTTACCATACAATCACATTTTCTGATAATTTATGTTTTCCAAAAGTCTGGGGTTATTGTGATTGGGTGCGTTACTGTGAATAAGTTGTCTCTTTATAATTGGGGTTATTGTTAAATGGATTGAAAAATATCATTTTACATGCACTAGATTTTGCTTATAATATCTGTAATTGAGAAAAGTAAAAAAAGTTCAAAATACAAAAAAAAAAATGCAATATAAAATACTTTAGATATCGAAAAACACAAATTTGTCTTAAAGATTTACTGAAAATTAGTAACCGAAAAGTTTTAATACAATCATCTTTTGCAGAAATGGAGATGAATTTGATAAAATGGAGTCTTTTTGTAAATCTGTTCGATTTGTCGGAGTTGCAAAATTTCCAAAAGTCAGAATATTTTTTTTATATTTAAAATTAGTGATTCAATGTTGCTGATAAGTCATGCAGATTGTTCTGAGCCACTGAAACCGTTTAAAGTCTTCTTTCAGTAATACATATTAAAACAACATTAAAATTTTTAAAGTATAACTTTGAGCTGAAAGTTAAAAAAAATTGTTTTCAATTTTTCATGAACTTTTGGCAAATATTGAGTAGTGAAATTTTCAACAATAGTACCAAAATTTTGGAATTGAAGTCTTGAAAAAACTTACCCGAATCCGCAGTTTTGGGTTTTGAACAATTTGAAAACTCCTCAAAATATAAGAATAGTTAGGGATTTATCTTAGCTAACAGTGATGAAGTATTTTAAAACAGGTTTCATCAAAATCATTAGATTACTTTGAATTTTCACTTAAATTTGGTTTTCATATGGGATTTTGTTTACTGGGAAATTAATAACCAAACTTCACAAATGGCATTTTGTTTATGTTGTTTATAAGGGAGAAATTCGTTATATTTCCAGGTAAAAAACATTTTTTAAATTTCATCATAGTGTCAATAAAAAAAGGCGCTCAGACATTATTGGTTGGACTCTTTATGAGTTGGCGAAAATAAAAAGTGATTTAAAATTATTATTGAATATTCTAGCCCAAACATGCTAAATATTATTTTCAATGCAGAAAATGCGTTCTAGATTGTTTTCAGTTGATTTCACTTTTATTTTCATAAACATTTTGAATTTGCAACGGCCTTATTGGAAGCACAACATTTTATTATTAAAAACCGAATATTTTTTTTCGTTTGCCTTTGTTTATGGTTCTTACATACAAATTTGTCGATTTTTTAATATGTTTCCATCCTTGTATTCTTTTGTATAAGCAGCACGTATTTTTTTGGAGAGAAATTCATATGATGCAAAATCGCTCTTTTTGTCATAGGAAATTTTTAGGTCTAGCTCATTTCTCCGAATGATATTTCCCCGACTTCCATTTCCCCGAAAATTATTTTCCTTAATTGGCCACATCCCCGAATACCACTTCTCATAATCAGCCACATCCCCGAATGCCTTTCCCCGAAGTGACACTTACGCAAGTTGCCGTTTATTTGAATTTGAATTTTCCCGAATTTTCATAACTCCCAATCATCATTTTCGCTAAAGCCTTTTTTTATTCCGAGTGAAACTTTTTTGGTGCCTTCGGTATGCCCAAAGAAACCATTTTGCATCATTAGTTTGTCCATATAATTTTCCATACAAATTTGGCAGCTGTCCATACAAAAATGATGCATGAAAATTCAAAAATCTGTATCTTTTGAAGGAATTTTTGATTGATTTGGTGTCTTGGGCAAAGTTGTAGCTATGGATACGGTCCACACTGAAAAAAAATGATACGCGGTAAAATTTTTTTAGTGATTTTTTATTTATTTTTTTGTCACTAAAATTTGATTTGAGAAAAACACTATTTTTATTTTTTTTATTTTCTGATATGTTTTAGAGGACATCAAATGCCAACTTTTCAGAAATTTCCAGGCTGTGCAAAAAATCTTTGACCGAGTTATGAAATTTTTAAGCTAAACTGAATTTTCAAAAAATCGAAATATTGGTCGCAAATATTTTTCAACTTCATTTTTCGATTTAAAATCAAATTTGCAATCAAAAAGTACTGAAATTTTGATAAAGTGCACCGTTTTCAAGTTAAAGCCATTTTTAGGTAACTTTTTTGAAAATTGTCGCAGTTTTTCCTTTTTTTTTTTAAATTAGTGCACGTGTTTGCCCACTTTTGAATAAAATATTTTTTTGAAAATTTGCGATAATTCTCTTTATTTTGCTTTCTTGAACTTTGTTGATACGACCTTTAGTTGCTGAGATATTGCCATGCAAAGGTTTAAAAACAGGAAAATTGATGTTTTCCAAGTCTCACTCAAACAACCCACCATTTTTAATGTTGATATATCAGCAACTCATGGTTCGATTTCCATTGTAAAATATGAAACATTCGTGAAATTTTCCGATTTTTTCGACAAAAATATAAAACATAAAAATGTTTTTATTTGTTTATTTTTCCAGTAATCATTTAGAGTTCATGTGAAACATCAGTTTGGCTTCACAAAATTCGTACTGAAAACCCACCGTGCCAATTCCCTCACATCTGAAACTCATCGCACTGGAAAAGCTGTCGGTATCAAAATAATAAGTTAAATTAAATGTTGTGCCATTAAGTTTAACTGCAGCCTTGCACGCTAACTCATACGTGCTAAAGACTTTTCAGGCAGGAAGGAGTGTGTAAGTTTAGTTTTAGAGATTGGATCTCCGCAGTTGACAGTCGGTCGGGACCTCCTAAGTCCCGCAAGATATGAGGGTGCCAATGTGCAGTAAGTCTGTGAAGTATGTTGGTTAGTAAGCTCTTTCGAGTGCGAGAGTGCGAGTGCTTTTTCAGGAGGAAAACTTGCATGTCTGCATATCTGAGAGGGATGCACTCTTCTGTAAGAATTCATCAAGAGTTTGAACAACTGCAAAAAGAGCTGCTGCTGCTGCTGCTCTTATCATGGAATATTTAAATCTTTCTTCCTGTAATACCGGTTCTTGGATGATGATAATGATGGTGGTGGCAAAAGAGTCCTCGTGGATCAAAGTGCTGCTCCAAAGATGAAGTGAAGGAACGTTATTACGATCTTGAACCCGGAGCTTCCCGGTTATGAATAGTGAATCTGGGTCCGATATAACAGCCCCCATCGCAGAGATATCATTTTCAATAAATAAACTGAAGGAAAAAATGGTCCTTTGATGCTAGATTTGATGGCGGATTGAGAAATGAGCTACCGGTTGATGGCCGTAATGGCCAAGGCCCTGGAGGAAAACACCGCCGAAGACACTTTGATATTACCAATCCTTCGCCGTAGATAAACTGCAATAACTTTATTTATACTATATGAATATTTTATGAAGTACTTAGCATAATTGAAAATTATTTCCGCTGCAGGGTTGCTCTGCTGTACCTTTGAGTTTGTAATATCTGCCAAGAAAAAAGTGGCGCTATTTTTTCTTCCTCAAGCACGTGCTTCTTTATGTTTCCACCCTGGTTGTGACTTCTTGTTGGGAGGAGGGTTGTTTCGAGGTTGGTTGGCAGAAAAATTGCACAAAAAAGGGGTCGTCGTGCGCTTGCTGCGGGCGAAATGTGCGTGTAATTTTGAATAATTTCTCAGGAGATTTTAGCGAGCGAACCGAGTGATTTCGTTTACCCGGGAGTGGTTGTAAATTTTGTGGTACAAAACCCTCCTCCCCAAATCGGGTCCGGTGGGAGGGGAATTGGTAGCAAGATAGAGAGCAGTGGCAAGGGTTTCGTTATTTTGGTAAGCGAATTTGTAATAGCGAATTTTACTAAACAATAGAAGGGTAATTCTTTTGTTTGATAGCTATAGCTGCTTAAATTATTTTACAATTTATTGTTAGAAATGACACCGACCAACACAAATTCTGCACAAGCTCACCTTGAGGGAAAACATGAACTTTGGGGTCTTAGAAACATGTGCACTTTGAAATTTTCAAAATATTTGGACAGGGCCGAGTGGCTCCAAAGTTTGTATGAAGAATTAGCACGGTTCGCTCCTTGTACATATTGCATGCAATTTCTGGATTGAATGCAAGTGCGACGAACCACCCTCACTATTCAGACACACTTTGAAGAAAAACAGTCATTTTAGTCAATATTTGTAGGTCAGTGTTATTTGTAGGGTTAGTTAAATTTCACGATTTCGCGGACAGCGTGAATTCCGAGAAATTTGGCTTTTTCCGTGAAATCCCATGAATTTTATGTTTGTAACGATTTTTCTCAAAATGATTCATCAAACTTAAATAGGAATAATAATAATTTTTTGAAATACTGTTGAATTAAACGCGTGCTTGTTTAGTACCCTTGTTTAATCAATAATATAGGGCTAATGATTTTTGACGGTTTCGTAAACGCCGTAAAATTCGTGAAATTTATCAATTTTCTCAAATCACTTTTTTAAATAATAACATAATTAATATTTCATCCATACAGACTATTTAAGTAAATTTTATTTGTTTACAATTGAATAGCTTGATATGAACCTTTTGAAGAATTGTTCCAATTTTTCAGTTTTATTTAGAAACTAACTTAGTTTAGAAATATTTTCATTTGCTGTAATAACAATTTTACTGCTGTTTTATTTGAAGTATCATTAGAAAAAAAAGAATCAAGCTTTGTTTTATTCAAATTAAAATAATTATTTTTTATATTTGAAATAAACTTTTTTAAACATTCCAGATTTTTCTGAATCCTATTTAATTTTAAGATATTTGGTTGTTTGGATGGATGATTCCCGTGAAAGGTGGACAATACTGCTTTCTTTTTGTTTTTGTTTTTATTTTGAATAAAAATTTCGATTTCGTTATAAATATATTCATTTTGCTTATTTTTTTTTTATTTTAATTTTGAAATGGAAGATGAAAACCTTTAAAATTATTTTTAATGGGCTAAATGTCGCAAAAATACAAATTATTTAACCTATTTTGGCTGGACAAGATTGTTAAATCTTGCTTTGATATGAAATTCGATAAAATCATTGTTATCCGAGCATTCGTTGGTGAAGGTTGTCTGAATCAACATGACTCGTCGCGTCCCGGCGCAAAACGCCGGCAATATTGCCCTACCTGCGGCTCAAGCAGGCAAAAAAGTGGGAATTTCCAAAAGGAAGGTTGAGGCCTCAACTGATGGCCAAAAACCGGGAATTTCCAAAAGGAAGGTGCTTTTGGAAGTGACATCGAACAGCAAAAAGACGAAAAAGAGCGACGGTACTGTACCGATGGATGAGGAGGAGGAGAACTCTTCATCGCACGAGGAGCAGCTTTTGAAGAACAACAAGTTTGCTGGACTGCCTGACGAGGACCAGGTAGCGGAAGCAAAGGAGAATGAAGTGAAACAGCGAAAGGAGAAACTGCCTCCTTTTTATGTGAGGCAATCAGCAGCAACGATCGACTTTCGAGCGGGGCTGGTTGAACTCATCAAGTCTGGGAAAGTCCAAGGCAACATTCGTCTGTGTCAGGACGGATTTAAGGTGCTGGTGCAATCCAGGCAGCACTATCAACTGGTCAAGGATTACTTGACCGAAAACGAGGCGGAGTACTTTACCCATGATGTCGTCATGGATAAGCCGTTCAAAATCGTCGTCAGAGGTCTGTACGACATGCCAGTGGAGGAATTAGCTGCCGAGCTAAAAGTTTTGAAACTGGATGTGTTGGCCGTGCACAAAATGAGCCGACGCAACAAAGACATCAAGTACCGTGACCAGCTCTACCTGCTGCATTTGGCTAAGGGATCGACGACGCTTCCTGAGCTGAAGGCAATTCGAGCGGTTTTCAACATTATCGTGTCGTGGGAGCGATACCGACCAGTGCATCGTGACGTCACACAATGCTTCAACTGCCTGGGCTTCGGGCACGGAGGTAAGAACTGCCACCTGAAGCGTCGTTGCGCCAAATGTGGTACCGATGCGCACATCACATCCCAGTGCATCCAAGATTCGCTGGTGAAGTGCCTCAACTGCAACGGTGAGCACTCGTCAACCGACCGAAAGTGCCCCAAGAGAGCTGAGTTCGTGAAAATTCGGCAGCAAGCATCGACGAAGAATCAGCCTCAGCGTCGTAGAACTCCTCCAGCCCTGGTGGAGCAAAACTTTCCACCTCTTCAACCGCGACGCCAGGTCCCGAACTTGGCACCGTTGCCGTTGGATCCCAGGAAGAGAGCTGAGATGAATCATCCACGGCCGGGTTCCAGCCAGGAGCCGAGACCGCCACCACCGGGCTTCAGCCAGGAGCCAAGACCAACCCAAGAACCAGCAGTTGAGGAAAATGGTAATGATCTTTACACCTCAACCGAACTCCTCAATATTTTCAAACAGATGTCCGCTGCACTGCGTGGATGCAAAACCAAGACCCAGCAGATTGAAGTGCTGACCTCGTTCGTCATCCAGTATGGATCGTAGGTCCCTCAAGCTGCTGAATTGGAACGCTTGCTCCATTAGGAGGAAGAATTTAGAGCTGGTGGATTTTCTTCGCGAGAAGGAGATCGACGTAGCTGCCATCACGGAAACTCATCTGAAGCCCGGTGAAAAAGTTTATCTGCAAAACTACAAGATCGCGACGCAGCTCGATAGGACCACCTCTGGAGGAGGAGGTGTGCTTGTCGCTGTTCATCGTGATCTCAAGCCACGCCGGCTGCCACACTTCAAGCTGGACATCATCGAGGCCGTTGGGGTGGAAATTCCCACTTCGGTTGGCCCAGTACTCTTCATTGCTGCATACTGCCCACGTCAGGTGAATTCCAGAGATGGTTCAGCAGCAAAACTGAAGAGCGATATCCAGAAGCTGACACGGCGGAGCGCAAAGTACATCATCGCTGGTGACCTCAACGCGAAGCATGAAGTTTGGGGCAACAGCAGGAGGAATCGGAACGGAGTGATTCTGCACAACGATCTGCAAAACGGATACTACAACGTTGTGAGTCCGGATCGTCCAACGAGGGTGGCTCGGTCTGGGAATCACTCAATCATCGACTTCTTCATTACCAATATGGCTGAGAACGTGGCTCATCCTGAGGTGTTTGAAGAGTTGAGTTCTGATCACTATCCGGTGGTTGTGGAGGTTGGAGCTTCCGTTACTCCGCAGCGGCAACCAACCCGGAAAGATTACCACAACGTTGACTGGCAGCAGTTTCAGCAAGTGGTAGACAGCAACATCGACTATGATCAACACCCGGAAACTTCTGCTGATATTGATCGTTCGCTGGAGGTGATCCAGCAGGCTATCAACCAAGCAGAGGCTGCCAACGTTCGGGAGGTTCCTGTTAATTTTAAGGTAACTGATATTGACGTAGATACTAAACACTTGATTAGACTTAGGAATGTTTATAGGAGACAATATCAACGGACTGGGGACTATGACAAAAGATTTCAGTTAACAATTTGAACAAAATCATACAAGACCGACTTGACAATATCAGAAATCAAGAATTTTCAAAACATGTAAGCCAGCTTGGGAATTATTCAAAACCATTTTGGAAACTTTCAAAAGTTCTTAAAAACAAACCAAAGCCTATTCCTCCTCTTATTGTTGAGGATTCTCCTTTGATTACATCCGAGGAAAAGGCAAATGCACTTGGGCTTCATTTTGTTAGTTCACATAATCTTGGCGCTTCCATGACCAGCCGTAAAGAAACATCAGTTGCCAATAGTATTTCAACAATCAATGACTCTACCTTTGAATTTCCTGCAGATTCCCATGTTTCTGGTGAGGAAGTCAAAGTTGCAGTTAAACAAATGAAAAATATGAAAGCTCCAGGCTTTGATAACATTTTAATCTGGTGTTGAAAAAACAGAGTGATCAGTTCTTTCAACATCTAGCCAATATTTTCAATAAATGTTTGCAACTTGGTTACTTCCCCACCAATTGGAAGCTGGGCAAAGTCATACCAATTTTGAAGCCTCAAAAGATCCAACATCGCCAACAAGTTATCGTCCCATTAGTCTTTTGAGTAGTCTGTCCAAACTCTTTGAGAAGGTCATCTATTCAAGGCTTTTGGATTTTACCAACGATAATAATATAATTTTGAATGAGCAGTTTGGCTTCCGAAAGGGACATAATACTGCTCATCAGCTTACGAGAGTAACTAAAATCATCAAGCAGAACAAGCTTGAGTCTAAATCAACTGCTATGGCTTTGTTGGATGTTGAGAAGGCTTTTGACAATGTTTGGCATGATGGTTTGATACATAAACTGTATTTATACGGTTTTCCAATGTATCTTATCAAAATTATCCAGCACTATCTTTCGGAGAGATCGTTCAAGGTTTTTCTGAATGGGATTGCTTCTGGATTATTCAACATTGATGCTGGGGTTCCCCAAGGAAGTATTCTTGGCCCACTTCTGTACAATATTTTTACATCTGATTTGCCTACTCTTCCTGGTAATGGTGTGTTGTCACTTTTTGCTGATGACACTGCCGTTATTTATAAGGGTAAAATAACCAGATATTTAGTTGGCCGTCTTCAGAAGGGTCTTGACGTTCTTTCCGAATACTTCATGACTGGAATTCGCATATTCAGAAACCCAAACCATCATTTTGTTTTATCAATTATTTGGATATAAGTTCGCATTATGAATGTCAAAACTGTGTAATTTGATGAATTCCAACATCAACTTTCACTTAAAGTTTGTTTGAACGCTGTAGTTAATGCCAAAACAATTAAATACAATAAAATTAGAAGTTTACCAAAAATGCGAAACATTTCACTTGAAATATTTCAGTGGCGTTCGAAGCACCGGGAAGGCAAAGCAGAAATTTATGGTTTCGATTTTCTTAAATTCTAGCAATTTTTATATAAACTATCGATTGTTTTAATCTTAACAGCTTATTTGAGACCTAAAGAATGCCATTCACTAACATTTCAGTCCAAATTTGTGCGATTCATAAGTAAAATCGAGTGTCCGGAATTCGAAGCAAAAGTGTCCGGATTTCGAATCAGCTTTTGTCAGTGTCCGGGATTCGAAGCACAACAAGTCATTTTAATTTTCAAATTCTGATGAAAAATTGTTAGAAAAGACATATTTTGCATGCATTCTCTTAAAACTGACTGTTAATACTACATCCTGATGATATTTCTTCATTTCCAACTTATTACATGATTTTTTGCCAGCTATAACAAAAATGATATGCTACTAAGTGTCCGGATTTCGAATCATGACGTTACTTTGGTGACTGGAAAATTCGCATAAATGCAGCCAAAACTCAAACCATCATTTTTCCACTTTCCAAATCTGCCAGATTTGCCCCAAAGGATGATGTTTTGATAAAAATGAATGATGTTTCGATACCCTGGTCAAAGGAAGTTGTCTATTTAGGTCTCATACTTGACTCTAAACTATTGTTTCGACAGCATGTAGATAAAATATTGAACAAGTGCAGCATTCTCATCAGGTGCTTGTACCCTTTAATTAACAGAAAATCAAAGCTATCTTTGAAAAATAAGCTAGCAGTTTACAAACAAATAATTTACCCCGTTATTGAGTATGCAGTACCTGTTTGGGAGTGTTGCGCTAGAACTCATAAATTGAAGCTCCAGCGTGTCCAAAACAAGGTACTCAAAATGGTTTTGAATGTTCCTGGCTGGACAAGATCAAGTGAGGTTCATGAATTAGCAGAAGTAAAAATGTTGGATCAGAAGATTCAAGAAAAATGTTTGAAATTCAGGGAAAAATGTGCTATATCTGAATACCCCTTGATTCAAGGATTGGTTTAGTTTATGGTAAGATTAAGTTAGTTTTAGGTTAGGTTATGTTTTCTTTAATTTTTTTTCCTCATTGTACCTAGTGTTACAAAAATGATAAATCATATACTTTTAAAGTTAAGAAAATGAACAGTGTTTAAATCACGAAAAGCAAACTAAAGCTGAAGAGCCACAGCTGACCACTTATTATGTAAACCAAATGTAATTATTATAAGAAAGATTCAATAAAGTATAATTAATTAATTAATTAATTAATTCGATAAAATGAAGCAAATCTGCGAAAACTTTTTAGCTTTATAAGGCAAATTAAAAAAAGGCAGTTCAATAAATGAGAATACGCATTCCCTACATTTTATTTCAAAATATATATAAAGCCCACCCATAAACCAGGTTGAATCTTATTGGAAAATTAAGAGATTTTTTTTTGTGTCAGGTTCATATGTATTGAAATTGTTTTAAGTTTATTTAAATAACATATAATGAAGCATAAAAAACAGTTTCTGCGATTTAAAAATAAGATTTTCAGAAATTTGCCTGAAATTTTGTGTTTTGAAATTGAGGTCCCCGTGAAATTTGCAATTTTCGAGCGTGAAAAATTACTAAGCCTAGCTATATTGTGGATTTCGCTCGTAGATGGATTTTCTGGCATCTTCTCTCGGTCATAAGGAACGGTCGTGGATAGACCTAGGGGTTTCCAGTTGGAGTGAAAAAATTCAATATCTAGAAAAATTATGGATTAAAATGTTGCTTTTTTATCACTTCTCCGACACCAGGAATAATTGTTTGAACATGCTCGCAATGGTTTTATTCGGTCGGAAAAATATTATTATTTTTTTAAAAACTCATTTTTAATCACATGATCACCCCTAAATCTGGCTTGATACCGCCATCATGGATGGTGGGACGATGTGAGGGGCGAAGAGATTTTGACATTTTTATGCCCGCATCTGGCCCGCCGTCTATTTCGTCGGTCGTTGAGTCGCCGGTCGTTTCCAGCGACCGAGTCCAGCTAGGAACTGATCGTACAATATGGTATTTTGTGAAAATTTGAGTATTTTATTCCAAAGACTCACAAACAGTGAAAATGAATGCAAAATTTCAAATCGTTTGATACGCATATTGCAAATTATGAAAATTTTAAGCACACCCAAAGGAAAAATATATCTCAAAATCTGCAACATTGGATTTGCTGCAGAAAATGTCATATTTTAAAACATTTTTTGCAGCAAGCCCGTAGATCATTTTTGCCCGCGTGTAAAAATTTCAGCGATCTGCAGTTCTCACCAACACATCTAAAGCTGGTCCATCCCCCAGCAAAACTCCAAAGAGAAGCATATCTTGGTGCTCTTTCATTCACTTTTCATCAAGCGTCCATGGCGTGGTGGTAGCGTGTCGGATCAATAATCAAGAAGTTGGTGGTTCAATACTCGTTCTGCTAAGTGTTTTTTTTTATGAAATACAATCAAAAAGCCGTCGGTTATGTCGATAATTGTCGGTAACGGGCAAAAATGTGATACTCCTATATCGCAAAAAATGCATGAGGACAGATTTCATGCAGATTCTGATATACTTTCCTGCCGCCATGCATCACAATCATGCGACTGCCAGTTTGGTGAAAGCTACAAATTACACACAATTGTAATTATTTTTTTGGCTCTTAATGAGAAAATTACCCTTCTGGAAATTGCAGATTTGAAAAGAACATAAAATTTTCCAAAAAATGATTTACCCGAAAAATATTAAAGTTGAGTTGAAAAGAATGGCAGAGGATTGAAAACTGTTTTTGTATTTTTTTCGCTGAAAGAAAAAGATTTTTTGGAATTCAAATTTTGCCTTAAAGTCATTTTGACATCAAAATTACTAATTATCACAATTTTTGGCTGCTTATGATTGCAAAACACGTCTTTTTTGAATGTGTAAAAATCAATGGGGTCGTATCGCCAATCTGTCACGACATCTCTAACATGGACCGCGGATTTGTGTGAATTGGCAAAAAAATCTCATATTTGGAAAAATTATCTCAGTAAGGAAGGTAAAACGATAATCTGGCGTTGTTAAAATAGTTTCAATAAATCTGCACTATTAGCATGAAAAAAAAAAACAAATTTCCCCAAGCAATTGAAACAACAAACGCCATCGTCATAGCTCACTCCGTAATCTTTGAAAAGTGTTCGCACTGGTACGCTCATATGCATTTTTTCCGGGGGTTTATCTCGTGAAAATATAATTTCAAGCCACACCAGGCCAGCAGGATCAAAGTGGCTCCCAAGGGGCTGCCACCCCTTCTGGGTGGCCTTTGACCCCGCCACCTCCTATCCCCTTATCCAAGTATACACAAGATAATGTCAGTTTTAAGCTTTTATTTTATGCTTTCTGAAGTTGGATTGCATCCAGCAGTAAATGTGTGTGCGCGCTTCTGTGCCACGTTGGCTCGTTTTTTTTTTGTCCAGAACTATTCCTCCAGGATTGGAAAGCGACCAAAGTGCAGGCAACAAGGAAATGCCTGCACCAGTTTGTTGTTTGTTTTATTTTCTGCCTTTTTGTGAGCTTTTTTTTCTCTCCCCCCTGCAGGACAAATTTGGAAAGAATGAGCCAACCCATTTGCGCTCGCTTTTCGCAGCTGTGTGCAAGATATTGTTCTCTGATGCTGCTGCTGCCTCTGTTCCGCCGGGTGAAAATCTTTCCCAAATGTCTGCATTTTCACCACGTGGCGGTGCAAACCAGGAAACCGTTGGAATGTGTGTTTGAGTGTGTGTGCATCGCACCGGAAATAGCTCGGATATGAACAGGCAAACAGAAATATAAATTCAGGAATGAATCACTCACAGAGATGTGAGAATTTTCTTATTTGTCTCAATTGTCTTTAATTGTCTCTAATTGTCTACAACTTTCTTCAATAGTTTATAACTCTATTTGGTTAAAAAAAAAAACATATTTTCAGAAATAGAACGTTCTCTTTAAAGAAACGTAAAAATCCAACTGCGAAATTATTCTTCCGCCAGAAATGTTTCACTGGGGTGCCACCGTTTTGGGGATTCCCTTGAAGGTTTTTTCCTCTGTGCTACCCCCCAAGGGGTTGCTGAATGGATGCTGGCGGATTCATGTGCACTAATGCTGCTCACATGTGTTATGCGCGTTTGCAAAAAAAAAGCAGCAACATAAAAATCCAATACATGCAATTGTGCACTCAAGCGCGCTCTTATGGCAGTGTTTATGGGAGCGATTGTAGTAAGTTTCAGCGGGTAAAGAACTTAGAGTTTAGAAAGCGTTTTAAGGACAAAAGTGATGATCATTGGGAGGCTTGCTTTTAGCTGCAAGTTAGTATTTTTAAGGCTTTTAGCAAATCTTGGATTAATCGGCCAAGATCAGTGAATTTAGCTGTTTTATGCTTGCACTTAAGTTTCTTGATCTATTCATTTTTGTATCAAGAATAAAATATATTAAATTTGTCTACAAAAGATTCCATGTAGAAGCTGAAAACATTACATTTCAATAAGAAAATTTAATATTTCGGTCTCTTTTACAAAATTCCTGCTTGGAATTAGTGTTGGCTTCAAACGATGAAGAAACCAAAATCTCTTTATAAACCTAATCTCAACCTTTTATAATATATCTAAAATTATTCATAAATATTCAACTGTATTCATTAATATAAAAAAAATCAAACATATTCCCAAATATTTAAAAATATTCAAATATATTCAAAAATATTCAAAAATATTCAAAAATATTCAAAAATATTCAAAAATATTCAAAAATATTCAAAAATATTCAAAATATTTTTGAATATTTTTGAATATTTTTGAATAGTTTTGAATAATTTTGAATATTTTTGAATATTTTTTCAAAAAATATTTTTGAATATTTTTTCAAAAATATTTTTGAATATTTTTGAATATTTTTGAATATTTTTGAATATTTTTGAATATTTTTAATATTTTTGAATATTTTTGAATATTTTTGAATATTTTTGAATATTTTTGAATATTTTTGAATATTTTTGATTATTTTTGAATATTTTTGAATATTTTTGAATATTTTTGAATATTTTTGAATATTTTTGAATATTTTTGAATATTTTTGAATATTTTTGAATATTTTTGAATATTTTTGAATATTTTTGAATATTTTTGAATATTTTTGAATATTTTTGAATATTTTTGAATATTTTTGAATATTTTTGAATATTTTTGAATATTTTTAATATTTTGAATATTTTTGAATATTTTGAATATTTTGAATATTTTGAATATTTTAGAATATTTTGAATATTTTGAATATTTTTGAATATTTTTGAATATTTTTGAATATTTTTGAATATTTTTGAATATTTTTGAATATTTTTGAATATTTTTGAATATTTTTGAATATTTTTGAATATTTTTGATTATTTTTGAATATTTTTGAACATTTGGGAAAATGTTTGATTTTTTTGAATATTAATGAATACAGTTGAATATTTATGAATAATTTTGGATATATTATTAAAGGTTGAGATTAGGTTAATATGAGTTTTGGGTTTCTTTATCGTTGCAAGCCATCGAAACACTAGTTCCAAGCAGGAATTTTGTAAAAGAGACCGAAATTTTTAATTTTCTTATTGAAATGTAATGTTTTCAGCTTCTACATGGAATCTTTTGTAGACAAATTTAATATATTTCAAAAATATTCAAAAATATTCAAAAATATTCAAAAATATTCAAAAATATTCAAAAATATTCAAAAATATTCAAAAATATTCAAAAATATTCAAAAATATTCAAAAATATTCAAAAATATTCAAAAATATTCAAAAATATTCAAAAATATTCAAAAATATTCAAAAATATTCAAAAATATTCAAAAATATTCAAATATATTCAAAAATATTCAAAAATATTCAAAAATATTCAAAAATATTCAAAAATATCCATAAATATTCAAATGTATTCAAAAATGTTTAAAAATATTCAAACATATTCAAAAATATTCGAAAATATTCAAAAATATTCAAAAATATTCAAAAATAATTTTTGAATATTCAACAATATTCAGCAATATTCAATAATATTCAACAATATTCAAAAATGTTCAAAAATATTCAAAAATATTCAACAAAATTCAAAAATATTCGAAAATATTCATAAGTATTCAAAAATATTCAAAAATATTTACGGAGACCGTGGTGTGGGGGTAAGCGTAGTTGCCTCTCACTCAGTCGGCTTGGTTTCGATCCCAGATGGTCCCGGTGGAATTTTTCGAGACGAGATTTGTCTGATCACGCCTTCCGTCGGACGGGGAATTAAATGTTGGCCCCGGTTTAACCTAGAGGGTTAGTTCGTTAGCTCAATCCAGGTGTGGAAGTCGTCTCTCTGGGTCCTGTCTTGGAGTCGATGGTAGGCAGTTGGGAGAACAATCCAAAGGTCGTCTGTTTGAATCCCGGCGTGGATGGAAACTTTGGTGTAAGAAGAGGTTTGCAATGGATCAACAATCATGCCTTCGGATACCTAGTTTCGAGTAGGAATCTCGCAATCGAGAACGCCAAGGCATTGCTGTTGAGCGAATATTTAGATTTTTCAAAAGTATTCAATAATATTTGACAATATTCAAAAATATTCAACAAATATCAAAAAATAACAAATATATTCAAACACTTTCATCAATATTCAACAATATTCAACAATATTCAACAATATTCAACTATATTCAACTATATTCAACAATATTCAACTAGATTCAACAATATTCAACAATATTCCACAATATTCAACGATATTCAACAATATTCAACAATATTCAACAATACTCAACATTATTCAACAATATTCTACAATATTAAACAATATTCAACATTATTCAACAATATCCAACAGTATTCAACAATATTCAACAATATTCAATAATATTTAACAATTTTCACCATTATTCAACAATATTTAACCAAATTAAAAATATTCAACAATAATTTTTGAATAAATGATCAACCTTTTTCAAAAGTATTAATAATTATTCAAAAACTTTAAACAGGGAATTGGGCAGTCCTTATGAAGCTTTTAAAAATGCCTATTTAAACTATTTGCCTTGCACAACCATTCACAGATTTTAAAATTCTCTTCTTCATTTTTATGCTGAGGCCACGATTCATGCCACCAAAATTTCCTCTCACCAAAAATTTCCCATTCAGTGGAATGCCAAAAAACCCAGCCAGTAACATTGGGAATTCTAACTGATGTCCTGCCATGGCGGCACTGTGGCCGATGCTTCCTGCTGTCCAGCCAGAGAGGCACTCCTCTGGGGGGATTACAGCTTCCAGTAGCACTACTGACTGCATTTTACAGCAATAAAGGCATGTTTTCACATTTGTTTGCCATTTTTATTTTCCACTGACTGGTGCGATTTTATTTTCGTCTTTTTTTTGGTGGTTTAGTTTTCTGTTTAGGGTAAATGGGGCCTTTATTGACAAAATTTGTAGGTGTTTGACTTCAATTGACTTTAACTGCCTTCATCTGTCTTCAGTTGTCTTCAATTGTTTTAAACTGTTTTCAACTGTCTACAGCTATCTTCAACTGTCTCCAAACGTATTCAATTGCCTTTAACTGTCTTCAACTGTCTCCAAACGTCTTCAATAGTCTTCAACTATCTTCAATTGTCTTAAATTGTCTTCATCTGACTTCAATTGTCTTCAACTGTTTTCAATTGTCTTTAATTGTCTTCAATTGTCTTCAATTGTCTTCAATTGTCTTCAACTATCTTCAACTATCTTCAATTGTCTTCATCTGACTTCAATTGTCTTCAACTGTTTTCAATTGTCTTCAACTGTTTTCAATTGTCTTCAATTGTCTTCAACTATCTTCAATTGTCTTCAATTGTCTTCAACTATCTTCAATTGTCTTCAACTATCTCCAATTGTCTTCAACTGTTTTCAATTGTCTTCAATTGTCTTCAATTGTCTTCAAATATCTTCAATTGTCTTCAATTGTCTTCAACTATTTTCAATTGTCTTCAACTATCTTCAATTGTCTTCATCTGACTTCAATTGCCTTCAACTGTTTTCAACTGTCTTCAATTGTCTTCAACTGTCTTCAATTGTCTTCAATTGTATTCAATTGTCTTCAATTGTCTTCAATTGTCTTCAATTGTCTTCAATTGTCTTCAATTGTCTTCAATTGTCTTCAACTATCTTCAATTGTCTTCAACTATCTTCAATTGTCTTCATCTGACTTCAATTGTCTGCAATTGTCTTCAATTGTTTTCATCTGTTTCCAATCGTCTTCAATGGTTTTCAACTGTCTCCACTGTCTTTAATTGTTTTCAATTGTCTCAAAATGTCACCATATGTTTTAGACTGTATCCAGTATTTGTTTTACCAAAATTCATCAGATTAGGTCTAGAAAAGGTCAAACTCCGTTTGATTCTCTCCACTACAACTGGCTAGTCTCCGAAGAGGGGTGCACTTGCAGCCCGTTTCTGATTAAATGGAACAACTTTAAGCGATTTGTCCGCGCCGCAGTGCGTTTCTGCTCGTATCAGCTTGTGCTGGAGCTTTTTGGCCTTTCGCAAGCCGGTTGTTCTGAAAGGGTTCAGAAATTGACTTGGCTCAACTCCGGCCACGATAGCAGTTCTGGGGAGGGGGGAAATTTTGGCCATTTTGGCCGTGATAGCGTGGCGAGATGTGGGCAAATTTATGGCTTTCAGTTCGAAATGTGTCTACGTTTGAATTGGCTGTGTAAGTGTGTGTGTGAATGGTGGCAATATATTTTGCAAGCTGGTGAAATACTTAATAGGTTTGAATGCTCCATTGGGTACGGGATTCGTTTGTTTTGGGGTTTGTGAAAACGTCTCTTTTATTGATATCTCAGATGTGAATTAACGAACATATTTACGCGACTTTTTGGCACGATTTGGAGAACTGCATTGCGGATTCTACGTGTTTATAAACCGGTTTTCATGAAGAATATTAGGCACAACTTGAATAGTTTTGAATAACAACAATAAGGTCAAGATAAACAAAAACATTGATGATGAAAACCATAACTTAACATAACAAATCTACATGAAAAATGACCCTGGTGAATCATAACATCTGACCTCGTGCTTTTTCCCGTCATCGCACTCCATCACACTTGGCAGATTTGTTATCCTGATGCCGAACCAAAATGACTAATGACTTTTTGCAGCGAGGCTTTCCAAACGGAACCGGATATCCTTATGCCACTGACTTTGTGTGTTGGTATGAGTGAATGCGTCAAGTATTTCATCTCTTTCTCAAGGAGCAGTAGTTTATCAAAATAAACCCACCCACGAGACCTCTTTGGCGAGATCCACTCGTCGTCACTTTTGCTGTCTATCAGAAGACTTCCCCACCCACTGATGATGTCAGATCGTGGAAGTTATCCCGGGGAAGTTATCCTGGACGCCATAAAGATGGCGGCCGCAGGCCGTAGGATAACTGTCAAAGGATAACTTCCAATCTTCCTCTTAGATGGGAAGTTATCCTGGGAGGTTATCCTACGGCTAAAAACGGCGGCCATCTTTATGGCATCCAGGATAACTTTAGGTTATCCTACGGCAGATTATGAAAAATAAATATGATTCAAGAAATTAAACACTGTTTAAACAATAACAAAGTTTGGTTTTCCAAAATCTTAAAAAAGGTGAATAATTTGGGTAACGGATTCAAAATTAAATAAATTCAAACATTTTGAAAAATCCCAAGGCTCCTCAGAAATAAATGAAAGGATTTAACTAAACAGTCAAAACCTCCCAGGGCCAGCTATGAGGAGTTGATAAAATTATTCTAAAAATGTAGAACATTATTTCCAAGTCCTACAAGCATGTTTTTCAATTCGGCATGCTTGCCAAGTAATTTTAAAAATGTTTTCAGAACATATTATAATAAAATTTGGAATAAATTCAAAGAAATTCTCAAAGAACCTCGTAGGGCCAGCTATGGGGAGTTGATAAAATTATTCTAAAAATGTAGAACATTATTTCCGAGTCCTACAAGCATGTTTTTCAATTCGGCATGCTTGCCAAGTAATTTTAAAAATGTTTTCAGAACATATTATAATAAAATTTGGAATAAATTCAAAGAAATTCTCAAAGAACCTCGTTGGGCCAGCTATGGGAAGTTGATAAAATTATTCTAAAAATGTAGAACATTATTTCCAAGTCCTACAAGCATGTTTTTCAATTCGGCATGCTTGCCAAGTAATTTTAAAAATGTTTTCAGAACATATTATAATAAAATTTGGAATAAATTCAAAGAAATTCTCAAAGAACCTCGTAGGGCCAGCTATGGGGAGTTGATAAAATTATTCTAAAAATGTAGAACATTATTTCCGAGTCCTACAAGCATGTTTTTCAATTCGGCATGCTTGCCAAGTAATTTTAAAAATGTTTTCAGAACATATTATAATAAAATTTGGAATAAATTCAAAGAAATTCTCAAAGAACCTCGTAGGGCCAGCTATGGGAAGTTGATAAAATTATTCTAAAAATGTAGAACATTATTTCCAAGTCCTACAAGCATGTTTTTCAATTCGGCATGCTTGCCAAGTAATTTTAAAAATGTTTTCAGAACATATTATAATAAAATTTGGAATAAATTCAAAGAAATTCTCAAAGAACCTCGTAGGGCCAGCTATGGGGAGTTGATAAAATTATTCTAAAAATGTAGAACATTATTTCCGAGTCCTACAAGCATGTTTTTCAATTCGGCATGCTTGCCAAGTAATTTTAAAAATGTTTTCAGAACATATTATAATAAAATTTGGAATAAATTCAAAGAAATTCTCAAAGAACCTCGTTGGGCCAGCTATGGGAAGTTGATAAAATTATTCTAAAAATGTAGAACATTATTTCCAAGTCCTACAAGCATGTTTTTCAATTCGGCATGCTTGCCAAGTAATTTTAAAAATGTTTTCAGAACATATTATAATAAAATTTGGAATAAATTCAAAGAAATTCTCAAAGAACCTCGTAGGGCCAGCTATGGGGAGTTGATAAAATTATTCTAAAAATGTAGAACATTATTTCCGAGTCCTACAAGCATGTTTTTCAATTCGGCATGCTTGCCAAGTAATTTAAAAATGTTTTCAGAACATATTATAATAAAATTTGGAATAAATTCAAAGAAATTCTCAAAGAACCTCGTAGGGCCAGCTATGGGAAGTTGATAAAATTATTCTAAAAATGTAGAACATTATTTCCAAGTCCTACAAGCATGTTTTTCAATTCGGCATGCTTGCCAAGTAATTTTAAAAATGTTTTCAGAACATATTATAATAAAATTTGGAATAAATTCAAAGAAATTCTCAAAGAACCTCGTAGGGCAAGCTATGGGAAGTTGATAAAATTATTCTAAAAATGTAGAACATTATTTCCAAGTCCTACAAGCATGTTTTTCAATTCGGCATGCTTGCCAAGTAATTTTAAAAATGTTTTCAGAACATATTATAATAAAATTTGGAATAAATTCAAAGAAATTCTCAAAGAACCTCGTAGGGCCAGCTATGGGAAGTTGATAAAATTATTCTAAAAACTAACTTAATCCACCTATGTGGTTGGTGCCTTCCTCACTCTTTTCCAACAATGGGTGATATGTAATATGATGGATTTGGAAACAAATTTGATCCAAAAAAACACACATTTCACTCAAGGGCTCATAAGTGGTCAGAACTCGAGGCAGGGTTGCCAGATCTTCAATGTTGTGGACTCGTTGGAAAGGTATCTCGATAACCTAATCAACGATGGGTCGGATGATGGATCCGGACATTGTTTACATACATTTAAATGAGATCCGGCTACAAAAAGTACATCAATATCACTTAAGTGGTCAGAACTCAAGACAGGATTGCCAGATCTTCAATGATTAAGACTCGTTGGAAAGGTCTTTTAATTACCTAACCAACGATGGGTCGGATGATGGATCCGGACATTGTTTACATACATTTGAGTAAGATCCGGCTACAAAAAAAGTACATAAATATCACTTAAGTGGTCAGAACTCGAGACAGGGTTGCCAGATCTTCAATGTTTAAGACTCGTTGGAAAGGTCTTTTAATTACCTAACCAACGATGGGTCGGATGATGGATCCGGATATTGTTTACATACATTTAAGTATCCGGCTACAAAAAGTACATCAATATCACTTAAGTGGTCAGAACTCGAGACAGGGTTGCCAGATCTTCAATGTTTAAGACTCGTTGGAAAGGTCTTTCGTTGGAAAGGTCTTTCAATTACCTAACCAACGATGGGTCGGATGATGGATCCGGACATTGTTTACATACATTTAAGTAAGATCCGGCTACAAAAAAGTACAAAAATATCACTTAAGTGGTCAGAACTCGAGACAGGGTTGCCAGATCTTAAATGTTTTGGACTCGTTGGAAAGGTCTTTCGATTACCTAACCAACGATGGGTCGGATGATGGATCCGGACATTGTTTACATACATTTAAGTGAGATCCGGCTACAAAAAAGTACATAAATATCACTTAAGTGGTCAGAACTCGAGACAGGGTTGCCAGATCTTCAATGTTGTGGACTCGTTGGAAAGGTCTCTCGATTACCTAATCAACGATGTGTCGGATGATGGATACGGACATTGTTTACATACATTTAAATGAGATCCGGCTACAAAAAAAGTACATAAATATCACTTAAGTGGTTATAACTCGAGACAGGGTTGCCAGATCTTCAATGTTGTAGATTCATTGGAAAGTTCTTTTGATTACCTAACCAACGATGGGTCGGATGATGGATCCGGACATTGTTTACACACATTTAAGTATCCGGCTACAAAAAAGTACATAAATATCACTTAAGTGGTCAGAACTCGAGACAGGGTTGCCAGATCTTCAATGTTTAAGACTCGTTGGAAAAGTCTTTCAATTACCTAACCAACGATGGGTCGGATGATGGATCCGGACATTGTTTACATACATTTAAGTAAGATCCGGCTACAAAAAAGTACAAAAATATCACTTAAGTGGTCAGAACTCGAGACAGGGTTGCCAGATCTTAAATGTTTTGGACTCGTTGGAAAGGTCTTTCGATTACCTAACCAACGATGGGTCGGATGATGGATCCGGACATTGTTTACATACATTTAAGTAAGATCCGGCTACAAAAAAGTACAAAAATATCACTTAAGTGGTCAGAACTCGAGACAGGGTTGCCAGATCTTCAATGTTGTGGACTCGTTGGAAAGGTCTCTCGATTACCTAATCAACGATGTGTCGGATGATGGATACGGACATTGTTTACATACATTTAAATGAGATCCGGCTACAAAAAAAGTACATAAATATCACTTAAGTGGTTATAACTCGAGACAGGGTTGCCAGATCTTCAATGTTGTAGATTCATTGGAAAGTTCTTTTGATTACCTAACCAACGATGGGTCGGATGATGGATCCGGACATTGTTTACATACATTTAAGTGAGATCCGGCTTCTAAAAAGTACATAAATATCACTTAGGTGGTCAGAACTCGAGACAGGGTTGCCAGATCTTCAATGTTGTAGATTCATTGGAAAGTTCTTTTGATTACCTAACCAACGATGGGTCGGATGATGGATCCAGACATCGTTTACATACATTTAAGTGAGATCCGGCTTCTAAAAAGTACATAAATATCACTTAAGTGGTCAGAACTCGAGACAGGGTTGCCAGATCTTCAATGTTGTGGACTCGTTGGAAAGGTCTCTCAATTACCTAATCAACGATGGGTCGGATGATGGATCCGGACATTGTTTACATACATTTAAATGAGATCCGGCTACAAAAAAGTACATAAATATCACTTAAGTGGTTATAACTCGAGACAGGGTTGCCAGATCTTCAATGTTGTGGACTCGTTAGAAAGGTCTTTCAATTACCTAAATAACGATGTATAACATGATGATGTTTGGTTCAGTTTACTGCCATTTATTCATCTTCCGAAAAAATGCGAAAACACATTTTTATACATAACTTTTGAACTACTTATCGAAACTTCAAACAATTCAATAGCACCGTATGGGACCCTAAACCAAGTCGAATGCGACTGGTTTGGTCAAAATCGGTTCAGCCAGTGCTGAGAAAACTGAGTGACATTATTGGTCACATACACACACACATACACACACACATACCCACACACATACACACAGACATTTGTTCAGTTTTCGATTCTGAGTCGATATGTATACATCAAGGTGGGTTTTCGAGCTTTTAATAAAAAGTTCAATTTTAGAGCAGGATTATAGCCTTACCTCAGTGAGGAAGGCAAAATGTAGAACATTATTTCCAAGTCCTACAAGCATGTTTTTCAATTCGGCATGCTTGCCAAGTAATTTTAAAAATGTTTTCAGAACATATTATAATAAAATTTGGAATAAATTCAAAGAAATTCTCAAAGAACCTCGTAGGGCCAGCTATGGGGAGTTGATAAAATTATTCTAAAAATGTAGAACATTATTTCCGAGTCCTACAAGCATGTTTTTCAATTCGGCATGCTTGCCAAGTAATTTTAAAAATGTTTTCAGAACATATTATAATAAAATTTGGAATAAATTCAAAGAAATTCTCAAAGAACCTCGTAGGGCCAGCTATGGGGAGTTGATAAAATTATTCTAAAAATGTAGAACATTATTTCCGAGTCCTACAAGCATGTTTTTCAATTCGGCATGCTTGCCAAGTAATTTTAAAAATGTTTTCAGAACATATTATAATAAAATTTGGAATAAATTCAAATAAATTCTCAAAGAACCTCGTAGGGCCAGCTATGGGAAGTTGATAAAATTATTCAAAAAATGTAGAACATTATTTCCGAGTCCTACAAGCATGTTTTTCAATTCGGCATGCTTGCCAAGTAATTTTAAAAATGTTTTCAGAACATATTATAATAAAATTTGGAATAAATTCAAAGAAATTCTCAAAGAACCTCGTAGGGCCAGCTATGGGGAGTTGATAAAATTATTCTAAAAATGTAGAACATTATTTCCGAGTCCTACAAGCATGTTTTTCAATTCGGCATGCTTGCCAAGTAATTTTAAAAATGTTTTCAGAACATATTATAATAAAATTTGGAATAAATTCAAAGAAATTCTCAAAGATCCTCGTAGGGCCAGCTATGGGAAGTTGATAAAATTATTCTAAAAATGTAGAACATTATTTCCGAGTCCTACAAGCATGTTTTTCAATTCGGCATGCTTGCCAAGTAATTTTAAAAATGTTTTCAGAACATATTATAATAAAATTTGGAATAAATTCAAAGAAATTCTCAAAGAACCTCGTAGGGCCAGCTATGGGGAGTTGATAAAATTATTCTAAAAATGTAGAACATTATTTCCGAGTCCTACAAGCATGTTTTTCAATTCGGCATGCTTGCCAAGTAATTTTAAAAATGTTTTCAGAACATATTATAATAAAATTTGGAATAAATTCAAAGAAATTCTCAAAGAACCTCGTAGGGCCAGCTATGGGAAGTTGATAAAATTATTCTAAAAATGTAGAACATTATTTCCAAGTCCTACAAGCATGTTTTTCAATTCGGCATGCTTGCCAAGTAATTTAAAAATGTTTTCAGAACATATTATAATAAAATTTGGAATAAATTCAAAGAAATTCTCAAAGAACCTCGTAGGGCCAGCTATGGGGAGTTCATAAAATTATTCTAAAAATGTAAAACATTATTTCCAAGTCCTACAAGCATGTTTTTCAATTCGGCATGCTTGCCAAGTAATTTTAAAAATGTTTTCAGAACATATTATAATAAAATTTGGAATAAATTCAAAGAAATTCTCAAAGAACCTCGTAGGGCCAGCTATGGGGAGTTGATAAAATTATTCTAAAAATGTAGAACATTATTTCCGAGTCCTACAAGCATGTTTTTCAATTCGGCATGCTTGCCAAGTAATTTTAAAAATGTTTTCAGAACATATTATAATAAAATTTGGAATAAATTCAAAGAAATTCTCAAAGAACCTCGTAGGGCCAGCTATGGGGAGTTCATAAAATTATTCTAAAAATGTAAAACATTATTTCCAAGTCCTACAAGCATGTTTTTCAATTCGGCATGCTTGCCAAGTAATTTTAAAAATGTTTTCAGAACATATTATAATAAAATTTGGAATAAATTCAAAGAAATTCTCAAAGAACCTCGTAGGGCCAGCTATGGGGAGTTGATAAAATTATTCTAAAAATGTAGAACATTATTTCCAAGTCCTACAAGCATGTTTTTCAATTCGGCATGCTTGCCAAGTAATTTTAAAAATGTTTTCAGAACATATTATAATAAAATTTGGAATAAATTCAAAAAAATTCTCAAAGATCCTCGTAGGGCCAGCTATGGGGAGTTGATAAAATTATTCTAAAAATGTAAAACATTATTTCCAAGTCCTACAAGCATGTTTTTCAATTCGGCATGCTTGCCAAGTAATTTTAAAAATGTTTTCAGAACATATTATAATAAAATTTGGAATAAATTCAAAAAAATTCTCAAAGATCCTCGTAGGGCCAGCTATGGGGAGTTGATAAAATTATTCTAAAAATGTAAAACATTATTTCCAAGTCCTACAAGCATGTTTTTCAATTCGGCATGCTTGCCAAGTAATTTTAAAAATGTTTTCAGAACATATTATAATAAAATTTGGAATAAATTCAAAGAAATTCTCAAAGAATCTCGTAGGGCCAGCTATGCGGAGTTGATAAAATTATTCTAAAAATGTAGAACATTATTTCCAAGTCCTACAAACATGTTTTTCAATTCGGCATGCTTGCCAAGTAATTTTAAAAATGTTTTCAGAACATATTATAATAAAATTTGGAATAAATTCAAAGAAATTCTCAAAGAACCTCGTAGGGCCAGCTATGGGGAGTTGATAAAATTATTCTAAAAATGTAGAACATTATTTCCAAGTCCTACAAACATGTTTTTCAATTCGGCATGCTTGCCAAGTAATTTTAAAAATGTTTTCAGAACATATTATAATAAAATTTGGAATAAATTCAAAGAAATTCTCAAAGAACCTCGTAGGGCCAGCTATGGGGAGTTGATAAAATTATTCTAAAAATGTAGAACATTATTTCCAAGTCCTACAAGCATGTTTTTCAATTCGGCATGCTTGCCAAGTAATTTAAAAATGTTTTCAGAACATATTATAATAAAATTTGGAATAAATTCAAAGAAATTCTCAAAGAACCTCGTAGGGCCAGCTATGGGGAGTTGATAAAATTATTCTAAAAATGTAGAACATTATTTCCGAGTCCTACAAGCATGTTTTCAATTCGGCATGCTTGCCAAGTAATTTAAAAATGTTTTCAGAACATATTATAATAAAATTTGGAATAAATTCAAAGAAATTCTCAAAGAACCTCGTAGGGCCAGCTATGGGAGTTGATAAAATTATTCTAAAAATGTAGAACATTATTTCCAAGTCCTACAAGCATGTTTTTCAATTCGGCATGCTTGCCAAGTAATTTTAAAAATGTTTTCAGAACATATTATAATAAAATTTGGAATAAATTCAAAGAAATTCTCAAAGAACCTCGTTGGGCCAGCTATGGGGAGTTGATAAAATTATTCTAAAAATGTAGAACATTATTTCCAAGTCCTACAAGCATGTTTTTTTCGGCATGCTTGCCAAGTAATTTTAAAAATGTTTTCAGAACATATTATAATAAAATTTGGAATAAATTCAAAGAAATTCTCAAAGAACCTCGTTGGGCCAGCTATGGGGAGTTGATAAAATTATTCTAAAAATGTAGAACATTATTTCCAAGTCCTACAAGCATGTTTTTCAATTCGGCATGCTTGCCAAGTAATTTTAAAAATGTTTTCAGAACATATTATAATAAAATTTGGAATAAATTCAAAGAAATTCTCAAAGAACCTCGTAGGGCCAGCTATGGGAGTTGATAAAATTATTCTAAAAATGTAGAACATTATTTCCGAGTCCTACAAGCATGTTTTCAATTCGGCATGCTTGCCAAGTAATTTAAAAATGTTTTCAGAACATATTATAATAAAATTTGGAATAAATTCAAAGAAATTCTCAAAGAACCTCGTAGGGCCAGCTATGGGAAGTTGATAAAATTATTCTAAAAATGTAGAACATTATTTCCAAGTCCTACAAGCATGTTTTTCAATTCGGCATGCTTGCCAAGTAATTTAAAAATGTTTTCAGAACATATTATAATAAAATTTGGAATAAATTCAAAGAAATTCTCAAAGAACCTCGTAGGGCAAGCTATGGGAAGTTGATAAAATTATTCTAAAAATGTAGAACATTATTTCCAAGTCCTACAAGCATGTTTTTCAATTCGGCATGCTTGCCAAGTAATTTTAAAAATGTTTTCAGAACATATTATAATAAAATTTGGAATAAATTCAAAGAAATTCTCAAAGAACCTCGTAGGGCCAGCTATGGGAAGTTGATAAAATTATTCTAAAACTAACTTAATCCACCTATGTGGTTGGTGCCTTCCTCACTCTTTTCCAACAATGGGTGATATGTAATATGATGGATTTGGAAACAAATTTGATCCAAAAAAACACACATTTCACTCAAGGGCTCATAAGTGGTCAGAACTCGAGGCAGGGTTGCCAGATCTTCAATGTTGTGGACTCGTTGGAAAGGTATCTCGATAACCTAATCAACGATGGGTCGGATGATGGATCCGGACATTGTTTACATACATTTAAATGAGATCCGGCTACAAAAAAGTACATCAATATCACTTAAGTGGTCAGAACTCAAGACAGGATTGCCAGATCTTCAATGATTAAGACTCGTTGGAAAGGTCTTTTAATTACCTAACCAACGATGGGTCGGATGATGGATCCGGACATTGTTTACATACATTTGAGTAAGATCCGGCTACAAAAAAAGTACATAAATATCACTTAAGTGGTCAGAACTCGAGACAGGGTTGCCAGATCTTCAATGTTTAAGACTCGTTGGAAAGGTCTTTTAATTACCTAACCAACGATGGGTCGGATGATGGATCCGGATATTGTTTACATACATTTAAGTATCCGGCTACAAAAAAGTACATCAATATCACTTAAGTGGTCAGAACTCGAGACAGGGTTGCCAGATCTTCAATGTTTAAGACTCGTTGGAAAGGTCTTTCGATTACCTAACCAACGATGGGTCGGATGATGGATCCGGACATTGTTTACATACATTTAAGTATCCGGCTACAAAAAAGTACATAAATATCACTTAAGTGGTCAGAACTCGAGAAAGGGTTGCCAGATCTTCAATATTTAAGACTCGTTGGAAAGGTCTTTCAATTACCTAACCAACGATGGGTCGGATGATGGATCCGGACATTGTTTACATACATTTAAGTAAGATCCGGCTACAAAAAAGTACAAAAATATCACTTAAGTGGTCAGAACTCGAGACAGGGTTGCCAGATCTTAAATGTTTTGGACTCGTTGGAAAGGTCTTTCGATTACCTAACCAACGATGGGTCGGATGATGGATCCGGACATTGTTTACATACATTTAAGTGAGATCCGGCTACAAAAAAAGTACATAAATATCACTTAAGTGGTCAGAACTCGAGACAGGGTTGCCAGATCTTCAATGTTGTGGACTCGTTGGAAAGGTCTCTCGATTACCTAATCAACGATGTGTCGGATGATGGATACGGACATTGTTTACATACATTTAAATGAGATCCGGCTACAAAAAAAGTACATAAATATCACTTAAGTGGTTATAACTCGAGACAGGGTTGCCAGATCTTCAATGTTGTAGATTCATTGGAAAGTTCTTTTGATTACCTAACCAACGATGGGTCGGATGATGGATCCGGACATTGTTTACACACATTTAAGTATCCGGCTACAAAAAAGTACATAAATATCACTTAAGTGGTCAGAACTCGAGACAGGGTTGCCAGATCTTCAATGTTTAAGACTCGTTGGAAAAGTCTTTCAATTACCTAACCAACGATGGGTCGGATGATGGATCCGGACATTGTTTACATACATTTAAGTAAGATCCGGCTACAAAAAAGTACAAAAATATCACTTAAGTGGTCAGAACTCGAGACAGGGTTGCCAGATCTTAAATGTTTTGGACTCGTTGGAAAGGTCTTTCGATTACCTAACCAACGATGGGTCGGATGATGGATCCGGACATTGTTTACATACATTTAAGTAAGATCCGGCTACAAAAAAGTACAAAAATATCACTTAAGTGGTCAGAACTCGAGACAGGGTTGCCAGATCTTCAATGTTGTGGACTCGTTGGAAAGGTCTCTCGATTACCTAATCAACGATGTGTCGGATGATGGATACGGACATTGTTTACATACATTTAAATGAGATCCGGCTACAAAAAAAGTACATAAATATCACTTAAGTGGTTATAACTCGAGACAGGGTTGCCAGATCTTCAATGTTGTAGATTCATTGGAAAGTTCTTTTGATTACCTAACCAACGATGGGTCGGATGATGGATCCGGACATTGTTTACATACATTTAAGTGAGATCCGGCTACAAAAAAAGTACATAAATATCACTTAAGTGGTCATAACTCGAGACAGGGTTGCCAGATCTTCAATGTTGTAGATTCATTGGAAAGTTCTTTTGATTACCTAACCAACGATGGGTCGGATGATGGATCCAGACATCGTTTACATACATTTAAGTGAGATCCGGCTTCTAAAAAGTACATAAATATCACTTAAGTGGTCAGAACTCGAGACAGGGTTGCCAGATCTTCAATGTTGTGGACTCGTTGGAAAGGTCTCTCAATTACCTAATCAACGATGGGTCGGATGATGGATCCGGACATTGTTTACATACATTTAAATGAGATCCGGCTACAAAAAAGTACATAAATATCACTTAAGTGGTTATAACTCGAGACAGGGTTGCCAGATCTTCAATGTTGTGGACTCGTTAGAAAGGTCTTTCAATTACCTAAATAACGATGTATAACATGATGATGTTGGTTCAGTTTACTGCCATTTATTCATCTTCCGAAAAAATGCGAAAACACATTTTATACATAACTTTTGAACTACTTATCGAAACTTCAAACAATTAAGCATATGGGACCCTAAACCAAGTCGAATGCGACTGGTTTGGTCAAAATCAGTTCAGCCAGTGCTGAGAAAACTGAGTGACATTATTGGTCACATACACACACACATACACACACATACCCACACACATACACACAGACATTTGTTCAGTTTTCGATTCTGAGTCGATATGTATACATCAAGGTGGGTTTTCGAGCTTTTAATAAAGTTCAATTTTAGAGCAGGATTATAGCCTTACCTCAGTGAGGAAGGCAAAATGTAGAACATTATTTCCAAGTCCTACAAGCATGTTTTCAATTCGGCATGCTTGCCAAGTAATTTAAAAATGTTTTCAGAACATATTATAATAAAATTTGGAATAAATTCAAAGAAATTCTCAAAAGAACCTCGTAGGGCCAGCTATGGGGAGTTGATAAAATTATTCTAAAAATGTAGAACATTATTTCCAAGTCCTACAAGCATGTTTTCAATTCGGCATGCTTGCCAAGTAATTTAAAAATGTTTTCAGAACATATTATAATAAAATTTGGAATAAATTCAAAGAAATTCTCAAAGAACCTCGTAGGGCCAGCTATGGGGAGTTGATAAAATTATTCTAAAAATGTAGAACATTATTTCAAGTCCTACAAGCATGTTTTTCAATTCGGCATGCTTGCCAAATTTTAAAAATGTTTTCAGAACATATTATAATAAAATTTGGAATAAATTCAAATAAATTCTCAAAGAACCTCGTAGGGCCAGCTATGGGAAGTTGATAAAATTATTCAAAAATGTAGAACATTATTTCCGAGTCCTACAAGCATGTTTTCAATTCGGCATGCTTGCCAAGTAATTTTAAAAATGTTTTCAGAACATATTATAATAAAATTTGGAATAAATTCAAAGAAATTCTCAAAGAACCTCGTAGGGCCAGCTATGGGGAGTTGATAAAATTATTCTAAAAATGTAGAACATTATTTCCGAGTCCTACAAGCATGTTTTTCAATTCGGCATGCTTGCCAAGTAATTTAAAAATGTTTTCAGAACATATTATAATAAAATTTGGAATAAATTCAAAGAAATTCTCAAAGATCCTCGTAGGGCCAGCTATGGGAAGTTGATAAAATTATTCTAAAAATGTAGAACATTATTTCCGAGTCCTACAAGCATGTTTTTCAATTCGGCATGCTTGCCAAGTAATTTAAAAATGTTTTCAGAACATATTATAATAAAATTTGGAATAAATTCAAAGAAATTCTCAAAGAACCTCGTAGGGCCAGCTATGGGGAGTTGATAAAATTATTCTAAAAATGTAGAACATTATTTCCGAGTCCTACAAGCATGTTTTTCAATTCGGCATGCTTGCCAAGTAATTTTAAAAATGTTTTCAGAACATATTATAATAAAATTTGGAATAAATTCAAAGAAATTCTCAAAGAACCTCGTAGGGCCAGCTATGGGAAGTTGATAAAATTATTCTAAAAATGTAGAACATTATTTCCAAGTCCTACAAGCATGTTTTTCAATTCGGCATGCTTGCCAAGTAATTTAAAAATGTTTTCAGAACATATTATAATAAAATTTGGAATAAATTCAAAGAAATTCTCAAAGAACCTCGTAGGGCCAGCTATGGGAGTTGATAAAATTATTCTAAAAATGTAGAACATTATTTCCAAGTCCTACAAGCATGTTTTTCAATTCGGCATGCTTGCCAAGTAATTTAAAAATGTTTTCAGAACATATTATAATAAAATTTGGAATAAATTCAAAGAAATTCTCAAAGAACCTCGTAGGGCCAGCTATGGGGAGTTGATAAAATTATTCTTAAAATGTAGAACATTATTTCCAAGTCCTACAAGCATGTTTTTCAATTCGGCATGCTTGCCAAGTAATTTTAAAAATGTTTTCAGAACATATTATAATAAAATTTGGAATAAATTCAAAGAAATTCTCAAAGAACCTCGTAGGGCCAGCTATGGGAGTTGATAAAATTATTCTTAAAATGTAGAACATTATTTCCAAGTCCTACAAGCATGTTTTTCAATTCGGCATGCTTGCCAAGTAATTTTAAAAATGTTTTCAGAACATATTATAATAAAATTTGGAATAAATTCAAAAAATTCTCAAAGATCCTCGTAGGGCCAGCTATGGGGAGTTGATAAAATTATTCTAAAAATGTAAAACATTATTTCCAAGTCCTACAAGCATGTTTTTCAATTCGGCATGCTTGCCAAGTAATTTTAAAAATGTTTTCAGAACATATTATAATAAAATTTGGAATAAATTCAAAGAAATTCTCAAAGAATCTCGTAGGGCCAGCTATGCGGAGTTGATAAAATTATTCTAAAAATGTAGAACATTATTTCCGAGTCCTACAAGCATGTTTTTCAATTCGGCATGCTTGCCAAGTAATTTTAAAAATGTTTTCAGAACATATTATAATAAAATTTGGAATAAATTCAAAGAAATTCTCAAAGAACCTCGTAGGGCCAGCTATGGGGAGTTGATAAAATTATTCTAAAAATGTAGAACATTATTTCCGAGTCCTACAAGCATGTTTTTCAATTCGGCATGCTTGCCAAGTAATTTTAAAAATGTTTTCAGAACATATTATAATAAAATTTGGAATAAATTCAAAGAAATTCTCAAAGAACCTCGTAGGGCCAGCTATGGGAAGTTGATAAAATTATTCTAAAAATGTAGAACATTATTTCCGAGTCCTACAAGCATGTTTTCAATTCGGCATGCTTGCCAAGTAATTTTAAAATGTTTTCAGAACATATTATAATAAAATTTGGAATAAATTCAAAGAAATTCTCAAAGAACCTCGTAGGGCCAGCTATGGGAGTTGATAAAATTATTCTAAAAATGTAGAACATTATTTCGAGTCCTACAAGCATGTTTTCAATTCGGCATGCTTGCCAAGTAATTTAAAAATGTTTTCAGAACATATTATAATAAAATTTGGAATAAATTCAAAGAAATTCTCAAAGAACCTCGTAGGGCCAGCTATGGGAGTTGATAAAATTATTCTAAAAATGTAGAACATTATTTCCAAGTCCTACAAGCATGTTTTTCAATTCGGCATGCTTGCCAAGTAATTTTAAAAATGTTTTCAGAACATATTATAATAAAATTTGGAATAAATTCAAAGAAATTCTCAAAGAACCTCGTAGGGCCAGCTATGGGGAGTTGATAAAATTATTCTAAAAATGTAGAACATTATTTCCAAGTCCTACAAACATGTTTTTCAATTCGGCATGCTTGCCAAGTAATTTTAAAAATGTTTTCAGAACATATTATAATAAAATTTGGAATAAATTCAAAAAAATTCTCAAAGATCCTCGTAGGGCCAGCTATGGGGAGTTGATAAAATTATTCTAAAAATGTAAACATTATTTCCAAGTCCTACAAGCATGTTTTTCAATTCGGCATGCTTGCCAAGTAATTTAAAATGTTTTCAGAACATATTATAATAAAATTTGGAATAAATTCAAAGAAATTCTCAAAGAACCTCGTAGGGCCAGCTATGCGGAGTTGATAAAATTATTCTAAAAATGTAGAACATTATTTCCAAGTCCTACAAACATGTTTTTCAATTCGGCATGCTTGCCAAGTAATTTAAAAATGTTTTCAGAACATATTATAATAAAATTTGGAATAAATTCAAAAAATTCAAAAATCCTCGTAGGGCCAGCTATGAAGATAAAATTATTCTAAAAATGTAGAACATTATTTCCAAGTCCTACAAGCATGTTTATCAATTCGGCATGCTTGCCAAGTAATTTAAAAATGTTTCAGAACATATTATAATAAAATTTGGAATAAATTCAAAGAAATTCTCAAAGAACCTCGTAGGGCCAGCTATGCGGAGTTGATAAAATTATTCTAAAAATGTAAACATTATTTCCAAGTCCTACAAGCATGTTTTTCAATTCGGCATGCTTGCCAAGTAATTTTAAAAATGTTTTCAGAACATATTATAATAAAATTTGGAATAAATTCAAAAAAATTCTCAAAGAACCTCGTAGGGCCAGCTATGGGGAGTTGATAAAATTATTCTAAAAATGTAAACATTATTTCCAAGTCCTACAAGCATGTTTTCAATTCGGCATGCTTGCCAAGTAATTTTAAAAATGTTTTCAGAACATATTATAATAAAATTTGGAATAAATTCAAAAAATTCTCAAAGAACCTCGTAGGGCCAGCTATGGGAGTTGATAAAATTATTCTAAAAATGTAGAACATTATTTCCAAGTCCTACAAGCATGTTTTCAATTCGGCATGCTTGCCAAGTAATTTTAAAATGTTTTCAGAACATATTATAATAAAATTTGGAATAAATTCAAAGAAATTCTCAAAGAACCTCGTAGGGCCAGCTATGCGGAGTTGATAAAATTATTCTAAAAATGTAGAACATTATTTCCAAGTCCTACAAGCATGTTTTTCAATTCGGCATGCTTGCCAAGTAATTTAAAAATGTTTCAGAACATATTATAATAAAATTTGGAATAAATTCAAAAAAATTCTCAAAGAACCTCGTAGGGCCAGCTATGGGGAGTTGATAAAATTATTCTAAAATGTAAACATTATTTCCAAGTCCTACAAGCATGTTTTCAATTCGGCATGCTTGCCAAGTAATTTTAAAAATGTTTTCAGAACATATTATAATAAAATTTGGAATAAATTCAAAGAAATTCTCAAAGAACCTCGTAGGGCCAGCTATGGGGAGTTGATAAAATTATTCTAAAAATGTAGAACATTATTTCCAAGTCCTACAAGCATGTTTTTCAATTCGGCATGCTTGCCAAGTAATTTAAAAATGTTTTCAGAACATATTATAATAAAATTTGGAATAAATTCAAAAAAATTCTCAAAGAACCTCGTAGGGCCAGCTATGGGGAGTTGATAAAATTATTCTAAAAATGTAGAACATTATTTCCAAGTCCTACAAGCATGTTTTCAATTCGGCATGCTTGCCAAGTAATTTAAAAATGTTTTCAGAACATATTATAATAAAATTTGGAATAAATTCAAAGAAATTCTCAAAGAACCTCGTAGGGCCAGCTATGGGAGTTGATAAAATTATTCTAAAAATGTAGAAACATTATTTCCAAGTCCTACAAGCATGTTTTTCAATTCGGCATGCTTGCCAAGTAATTTTAAAAATGTTTTCAGAACATATTATAATAAAATTTGGAATAAATTCAAAAAAATTCTCAAAGATCCTCGTAGGGCCAGCTATGGGAAGATGATAAAATTATTCTAAAAATGTAGAACATTATTTCCGAGTCCTACAAGCATGTTTATCAATTCGGCATGCTTGCCAAGTAATTTTAAAAATGTTTTCAGAACATATTATAATAAAATTTGGAATAAATTCAAAGAAATTCTCAAAGAACCTCGTAGGGCCAGCTATGGGGAGTTGATAAAATTATTCTAAAAATGTAGAACATTATTTCCAAGTCCTACAAGCATGTTTTTCAATTCGGCATGCTTGCCAAGTAATTTTAAAAATGTTTTCAGAACATATTATAATAAAATTTGGAATAAATTCAAAAAAATTCTCAAAGATCCTCGTAGGGCCAGCTATGGGGAGTTGATAAAATTATTCTAAAAATGTAGAACATTATTTCCGAGTCCTACAAGCATGTTTTTCAATTCGGCATGCTTGCCAAGTAATTTTAAAAATGTTTTCAGAACATATTATAATAATTTGGAATAAATTCAAATTCTCAAAGAACCTCGTAGGGCCAGCTATGGGGAGTTGATAAAATTATTCTAAAAATGTAAAACATTATTTCCAAGTCCTACAAGCATGATTTTCAATTCATGCTTGCAAGTAATTTAAAATGTTTTCAGAACATATTATAATAAAATTTGGAATAAATTCAAAAATTCTCAAAGAACCTCGTAGGGCCAGCTATGGGAGTTGATAAAATTATTCTAAAATGTAAAACATTATTTCCAAGTCCTACAAGCATGTTTTCAATTCGGCATGCTTGCCAAGTAATTTAAAAATGTTTTCAGAACATATTATAATAAAATTTGGAATAAATTCAAAAAAATTCTCAAAGATCCTCGTAGGGCCAGCTATGGGGAGTTGATAAAATTATTCTAAAAATGTAAAACATTATTTCCAAGTCCTACAAGCATGTTTTTCAATTCGGCATGCTTGCCAAGTAATTTTAAAAATGTTTTCAGAACATATTATAATAAAATTTGGAATAAATTCAAAGAAATTCTCAAAGAACCTTGTAGGGCCAGCTATGGGGAGTTGATAAAATTATTCTAAAAATGTAAAACATTATTTCCAAGTCCTACAAGCATGATTTTCAATTCGGCATGCTTGCCAAGTAATTTTAAAAATGTTTTCAGAACATATTATAATAAAATTTGGAATAAATTCAAAAAAATTCTCAAAGATCCTCGTATGGCCAGCTATGGGGAGTTGATAAAATTATTCTAAAAATAGAATAATTCAGAATAATAATGTTCTACATTTTTAGAATAATTTTATCAACTCCCCATAGCTGGCCCTACGAGGTTCTTTGAGAATTTCTTTGAATTTATTCCAAATTTTATTATAATATGTTCTGAAAACATTTTTAAAATTACTTAACAACACTGGCAGACAGGCACATTTTAGGGGACAACTGAACTTTGAATTCCAAATTATTTAATGTTCTGAAACATTTTAAAACAGCATGCCGAATTGAAAACATGCTTGTAGACTTGGAAATAATGTTTTACATTTTAGAATAATTTTCCCATAGCTGGCCCTACAAGGTTCTTGAGAATTTCTTGAATTTATTCCAAATTTTATTATAATATGTTCTGAAAACATTTTTAAAGCAAGCATGCAAAGCATGCCGTAGATTGGAAATAATGTTTACATTTTTAGAATAATTTTATCAACTCCCCATAGCTGGCCCTACGAGGTTCTTTGAGAATTTCTTTGAATTTATTCCAAATTTTATTATAATATGTTCTGAAAACATTTTTAAAATTACTTGGCAAGCATGCCGAATTGAAAAACATGTTTGTAGGACTTTGTTTGTAGAATAATTTTATCAACTCCGCATAGCTGGCCCTACGAGATTCTTTGAGAATTTCTTTGAATTTATTCCAAATTTTATTATAATATGTTCTGAAAACATTTTTAAAATTACTTGGCAAGCATGCCGAATTGAAAAATGCTGTAGGACTTGGAAATAATGTTCTACATTTTAGAATAATTTATCAACTCCCCATAGCTGGCCCAACGAGGTTCTTTGAGAATTTCTTTGAATTTATTCCAAATTTTATTATAATATGTTCTGAAAACATTTTTAACTTGGCAACATGCCGAATTGAAAACATGCTTGTAGGACTCGAAATAATGTTCTACATTTTAGAATAATTTTATCAACTATAGCTGGCCCTGGATCGAATTTATTCCAAATTTTATTATAATATGTTCTGAAAACATTTTAAAATTGGCAAGCATGCCGAATTGAAAAACATGCTTGTAGGACTTGGAAATAATGTTCTACATTTTTAGAATAATTTTATCAACTCCCATAGCTGGCCCTACAAGGATCTTTGAGCTTTGAATTTATTCCAAATTTTATTATAATATGTTCTGAAAACATTTTAAAATTACTTGGCAAGCATGCCGAATTGAAAACATGCTTGTAGGACTCGGAAATAATGTTCTACATTTTAGAATAATTTTATCAACTCCCATAGCTGGCCCTACGAGATTCTTTGAGAATTTCTTTGAATTTATTCCAAATTTTATTATAATATGTTCTGAAAACATTTTAAAATTACTTGGCAAGCATGCCGAATTGAAAAACATGCTTGTAGGACTTGGAAATAATGTTCTACATTTTTAGAATAATTTTATCAAGCTGGCCCAACGAGGTTCTTTGAGAATTTCTTTGAATTTATTCCAAATTTTATTATAATATGTTCTGAAAACATTTTAAATTACTTGGCAAGCATGCCGAATTGAAAAACATGCTTGTAGGACTCGGAAATAATGTTCTACATTTTAGAATAATTTTATCAACTTCCCATAGCTGGATCTTTGAGAATTTCTTTGAATTTATTCCAAATTTTATTATAATATGTTCTGAAAACATTTTAAATTACTTGGCAAGCATGCCGAATTGAAAAACATGCTTGTAGGACTCGGAAATAATGTTCTACATTTTAGAATAATTTTATCAACTCCCATAGCTGGCCCTACGAGGTTCTTTGAGAATTTCTTTGAATTTATTCCAAATTTTATTATAATATGTTCTGAAAACATTTTTAAAATTACTTGGCAAGCATGCCGAATTGAAAAACATGCTTGTAGGACTTGGAAATAATGTTCTACATTTTAGAATAATTTTATCAACTCCCCATAGCTGGCCCTACAAGGTTCTTTGAGAATTTCTTTGAATTTATTCCAAATTTTATTATAATATGTTCTGAAAACATTTTTAAAATTACTTGGCAAGCATGCCGAATTGAAAAACATGCTTGTAGAACTAGGTAATAATGTTCTGCATTATTAAAATAATTGTATTAACCTCTCATAGCTGGCCCAACGAGGATTTGAATTTTTATTTTCATTCATTCATTTTTTTTTTGGGAGCGTTTACGTTTTTCAGATTTTTTTTTTGCAAATTCAAATTTTGCATCATTAATATTTATTTGTTTTTCATTTTTATATTTTTTTAACACTGAACCTTGCAATTGTTTAAATAATGTTTACTTCCTTTAATCATTTTTATTTGTCATAATCGGCCGTAGGATAACCAGAAGTTATCCTGGATGCCATAAAGATGGCCGCCGTTAGCGGCCGTAGGATAACCGTCCAGGATAACTTCAGCCAGGTGATGATGTCTGTGTCGGAGAAGAAGTAAAACGGAACAATGGCCGGAAAGTGATTCATAATAATGATCCTTGTGAGGATGACGACGACGACGCGAGCATATTTCCCCCTCCCACACGGAACAAAATCCGGTTTGCGGAATCGCAAACTTTGCTTCCGATTTGCTCTACCAATCGCAAACCTCCGTTTACACCCGTCAGCAGGAAGCATTGCTTCCAATATCGCAAACGGTGATTTTCGATATCGCAAACGTAACGCCGTAACGTATGCCTGCCAAAAGCACGCAGCACGCAGCCACTACAATATTTACTGTTTTGAATTGACCGTTGCTTTTCAAATTTTGGATGGAAATAAGAAGAAGAAGAGGTTTCAATGTTTTTATTTATTTTATCTTTATTCAAAACCAAATCAAAGCAATTCTGTGAGCGGTTTACTACGAAATTTAATTTTTTTCGATGTGTTTTGCCTTTGACTTGTGAAGGTTCGAATGAGTCGATTGTTCTGATCTGGCCGTCCTCGTTGTCCGTGGGGCAGCAGTTTACCGCTGGGCGTCGGTGCCGCCGTTGGAATGTTACTCCCCGTGACGTGAGTCCCGGTGCTAGCAGTAAGAAAAGAACGTGGCGTGGCCGAAATGCACTCGTTGATGCCCACCTGCCAAAGTCTTTGTGGCCGGCACCGCGGCAGCTATGTTTTTTGGTAATAATTGTACAGATCCTACTCGTGCTCGGTGACGTCGGCGGCGGGGCCACCCGGACAGAGGTGCTGAGACCGATGCAGCGTGCTCGGGTCGTCCATCTGGCTGATTTCCCGCGTCGCGCAGCGAGCTGGCTCGTCCTGAAGGTTGACCGCCGATCTTCACTTCGAAAATCGACTTTAGCGGAGTGGTCTCCACTAGACGACCGTCCGCCTGGGAAAAGTCCCCAGAATCTCCGCCAGCAGAAGGATCTGTGAAGGTGTTCGCCGAACTCACGCTGCAATTGCGATCCGTAGACAGCGAAAGAGAACACCAAATTTAATTCCAATTTCTCGATTCTCGATTTTTCAAGAATAAAAAAAAAATTAAAACTTCCTGAAATTCTAAATTTTTTGTAAAAAAAGGGAATCAACGTTACACTAAAAAATTATCTACAATGCTCTAGCAATATCTAAAAATCTACAAAACTCTCAAAAGTTCTCTCAAATTCTTGAAAATTCTCCAGAATTCTCTATAATTTTCTAAAAAAAAATTAAAATCCTCTACAATTCTCTCAATTTTTTTAATTTCTCTTGAATCCTCTAAAGTTCTCTAAAATTATTTAAATTTTTATTCAATTCTCAGAATTCCCCAAAAATTCTCAAAAACTTTCACAAATTCTATAAAGTTTTCAAAAATTCTCAAAAAATTTCAAAAAGTTCTCAAAAATTATCAAATACTCTCAAAAAAATCAAAAGTTCTCAAAAATTCCAAATATTCAAAAAAAATCACAAATTCTCATAAAATTTCAAAAATTATCAAAAATTCTCATAATTCTCAATATTCTCAAAAAATCTCTAAAATTCTCTAAAATTCTCTAACATTCTCTAAAATTCTCTGAGAACCTCTGAAAATCTCTAAAATTCTCTAAAATTCTGTTAAATTCTCAAAAAATTCACAAAATGTCTCAAAAAATAATTCTCAAAACTTTTCAGAAACTCTCAAAAAATCTCAATTTTTTTTAAATCTGACATTTCTCAAAAATTATGAAAACTTCTAAAAAATTCTCAAATTTCTCAAATCCTCCATAAATCTCAAAAAGTTCTCTTCAATTATCGAATTTTGTTAATTTGATTCTCAAAAATTCTGAAAAAATCTCAAAAATTCTTAAAAATTCTCAAAATTTCTCAAAAATGCTCGAAAATTTCCAAAAACTCTCAAAAAAATTAAAAAAAATCTCAAAAGTTCTCAAATCATTTCAGAAATTCTCAAAAATTCTCAATTTTTTTTAAATCTCAAAATTTCTCAAAAATTATGAAAACTTTTCAAAAATTCTCAAATTTCTCAAATCTTCAATAAATCTCAAAAAGTTCTCTTAAATTATCCAATTTTGTTTATTTGATTCTCAAAAATTCTGAAAAAATCTCAAAAAAATTTAAAAATTCTCAAAATTTCTCAAAAATGCTCGAAAATTTCCAAAACTCTCAAAAAATTTCAAAAAATCTCAAAAATTCTCAAATAATTTCAGAAATTCTAAAAAATTCTCAAAATTGTCGAAAATTTTCAAAATCTTAAAATTCTCCAAATTTCTCGAAAATTCTCAAAATTATCAAAACTTCTCAGCTCTCCAAATTCTCAAAAAATCTCAAAAAATTCTCTAAATTCTAATTTTTTTATTCAATTTTCAAAATTTCTTTAACGTTTTCAAAAATTGTAAAAAATTCTCATTTTTTTCAAAAAATCTCAAAAATTCTAAAAATTCCAAAAACTCTGGAATATTCTAAAAAATTCTCAAAAATTTATTGAATTTCTCAAAATTCTCAAATTCTAAATTTCTGAAAATTTTAAAAATTTAAGAAACTTTTGAAATTTTAGAATTTTAGAATTTTAGAATTTTAGAATTTTAGAATTTTAGAATTTTAGAATTTTAGAATTTTAGAATTTTAGAATTTTAGAATTTTAGAATTTTAGAATTTTAGAATTTTCGAATTTTAGAATTTTAGAATTTTAGAATTTTAGAATTTTAGAATTTTAGAATTTTAGAATTTTAGAATTTTAGAATTTTAGAATTTTAGAATTTTAAATTTTAGAATTTTAGAATTTTAAATTTTAAATTTTAGAATTTTAGAATTTTAGAATTTTAGAATTTTAGAATTTTAAATTTTAAATTTTAAATTTTAGAATTTTAGAATTTTAGAATTTTAGAATTTTAGAATTTTAAATTTTAGAATTTTAGAATTTTAGAATTTTAGAATTTTAGAATTTTAGAATTTTAGAATTTTAGAATTTTAAATTTTAGAATTTTAGATTTTAAATTTTAGAATTTTAGAATTTTAGAATTTTAGAATTTTAGAATTTTAGAATTTTAGAATTTAGAATTTTAGAATTTTAGAATTTTAGAATTTTAGAATTTTAGAATTTTAGAATTTTAGAATTTTAGAATTTTAAATTTTAGAATTTTAGAATTTTAGAATTTTAGAATTTTAGAATTTTAGAATTTTAGAATTTTAGAATTTTAGAATTTTAGAATTTTAGAATTTTAGAATTTTAGAATTTTAGAATTTTAGAATTTTAAATTTTAGAATTTTAGAATTTTAGAATTTTAGAATTTTAGAATTTTAGAATTTTAGAATTTTAGAATTTTAAATTTTAGAATTTTAGAATTTTAGAATTTTAGAATTTTAGAATTTTAAATTTTAGAATTTTAGAATTTTAAATTTTAGAATTTTAAATTTTAAATTTTAGAATTTTAGAATTTTAGAATTTTAGAATTTTAGAATTTTAGAATTTTAAATTTTAGAATTTTAGAATTTTAAATTTTAGAATTTTAGAATTTTAAATTTTAGAATTTTAGAATTTTAGAATTTTAGAATTTTAGAATTTTAGAATTTTAGAATTTTAGAATTTTAGAATTTTAGAATTTTAGAATTTTAGAATTTTAGAATTTTAGAATTTTAGAATTTTAGAATTTTAGAATTTTAGAATTTTAGAATTTTAGAATTTTAGAATTTTAGAATTTTAGAATTTTAAATTTTAGAATTTTAGAATTTTAGAATTTTAGAATTTTAGAATTTTAGAATTTTAAATTTTAGAATTTTAGAATTTTAGGATTTTAAATTTTAGAATTTTTAGAATTTTGAGAATTTTGAGAATTTTGAGAATTTTGAGAATTTTGAGAATTTTGAGAATTTTGAGAATTTTGAGAATTTTCGAGATTTTTGAGATTTTGGGATTTTTAAAGAATTTTTAGAATTTTGAGAATTTTGAGAATTCTTGAGAATTTTGAGAATTTTGAGAATTTTGAGAATTTTGAGAATTTTGAGAATTTTGAGAATTTTGAGAATTTTGAGAATTTTGAAAATTTTGAGAATTTTGAAAATTTTGAGAATTTTGAGATTTTTGAAAATTTTGAGAATTTTGAGAATTTTGAGAATTTTGAGAATTTTGAGAATTTTGAGAATTTTGAGAATTTTGAGAATTTTGAGAATTTTGAGAATTTTGAGAATTTTGAGAATTTTGGAAAATTTTGAGAATTTTGACAATTTTGAAATTTTTGAGAATTTTGAAATTTTGAGAATTTTAGAGAATTTTGAGAATTTTGAGAGTTTTGAGAATTTTTGTGAATTTTTGTAAACTTTTGTGAATTTTTGTGAATTTTTGAAAGTTTTTGAGAATATTTGTGATTTTTTGTGAATTTTTGTGATTTTTTGTGAATTTTTGAAAGTTTTTGAGAATTTTTGAGAATTTTTGAGAACTTGTGAGATTTTTTGAGAATTTTTGAGAATTTTTTAGATTTTTTTAGAATTTTTGAAAATCTTTGAGAATTTTTGAGAAATTTTATAAATTTCAGAATTTAAAATATTCTAGAAATTTTATAAATTTTAGAATTTTTTTTTTTCAAATAAAGAAATATTTTTTTTATTAAAGAAAAAATACGGGTCCGGAGGTGGGTGCCTTTCACATCAGTGTGTCTGGCTTTGCTCCCAATCGGCCCATTTTACGCATTTTGCGAGACGAGATTCGGGGTCTCTTCTCCATCTGTATCGTGGAATAATCGCGTGACTTCAGCGGCCACCTATGATACTTCAAACCCGCATTCTCGTTACCGCCGGACATACCGTTAGCGCACTAAAAACTTACTAATAATTATTTCACTCGCGATTTGCCGAACAAAAAAAAATACTGCAGCGCAATTTCTGTTTGTTTATGTTTAAGCCGTTTGCGCGAGCTGCTGATTTTGACAGCAGCGTAACGCATTGGCTGCGTCGGGCGCCACAGAAAAGGGCACGGTAAACTTGGTGTTTGCGATATCGCAAACATTTTTTTCCAAATGCGGAAATAAATCTTTCAAAATCGGAAACATTTGTGATGATTTCGAAAACAGCCAATGTTTTCGATTTCATCGCGAAAATTTTTCGGATCCGCCGATCGGATTTTGTTCCGTGCAGAGACCGCAACAATGGGAAATCAAAATTAATGATTAGACTGTTTTTCGTGTCGTCGACGCCGGAGCAATTTTCTCATGGTTCTTACTTCTTCGTTCGCGGAAATGCCCGGAGTCGTGCCCCCCAAACTAAACAAATCATCCATTTTTCGATTCCATTCAATCGGCTCAGATTTTCGACACACTGCAGTGGAGGTGGTTTGTGACTTGGAACGCGGAATGGTTTCTTGTTTCGTTTGCTTATATGATACCGTAGGAGAAAAGCTTGTAAATCCATCGAACACCTAATGTTGACTTATTTTTTTTTGTATTTTCCTATGAGTTATAATATTTATGACTGTTTACATCCTTCACCAACCATTTTTATTTCAAGATTTTTTTAAAGTGATAATTTTGACGATATAGCCAGTTTTTTGAAGTTATCACTTCTTATAATCTTTTTTGTCCTTTACAATGTTTTATATTACAAAAAATTGCAGAAAATGACCTTTTGAAAGTTGTCTGGCAACAAACATATTACTGTTCTAGACATATATGTTTTTATGGAAAATATTGCGCGTATTCGCGAGAAAGACATGCGGCAAACCAGCCTCGAAACGACTCGCCGCACTTTCGGCAAATGCGTGTTGTCAAATCCCGAATCGCCTGGCATTGTTGCCAGGTATGTTTTATATTTCAGTTTCAAATCGCTGACAACAATGTCTATGGCATATCCTGAAATGCCGCGCGGCGTGTACATTTGAAAGAAACGGACAATATTCTCTACATTCTAGCTTTGCATGAAATATTTTCCTCTTTTTTTTGTTCAGCTTTTCGTAAAGCTGTTTCTTGTAAGGATGCCAGTTGCACAGATTTGTCTGTGTTTCACAAACATTTAAGCTTTTTCCATACATTTTTTGAAGGGAACAGACTTTTAAAAACTTCAATAAATTTAAATTTTGTAATAATATCGAAACTTATTGCTTTCGTCTTCAAATGCTTGAAAACGCAATTTCTGATGGATTTCCATGACTGTAAATTGATATATTTGAATTTTAGACAAATACACAGTAGGGTGCCCAGAATATGGACTCTGGGCTAAATATGATCAAAATCGGTCAACATTAACCCATTGATACTCGAAAAAATGTCTGCAAAACACAACTGTCTTACGGTTTGGTCTGCACGGTGCGCTTCTTCCATCAAAATATTCCCAAAAGTAAGATTCTCACTGGAAATGTAATGCTCTACTTTGTAGAACATAAACGAAACTATTGGCACTACGCCCCCCGGGGCATGGCCTTCCTCTAACGTGGGATTTCTGCTCCAGCGCCTCTGACGAGACAGGAGAAACCGGGACCGACGTTTTACTTCACCATCCGATAGAAGCTCAGTGGATAAGGCGGGAATCGAACCCGCGTCTCATAGCATCATCGGGATCGGCAGCCGAAGCCGCTACCCCTGCGCCACGAGACCCACATAGAACATACCAAAGCTATAAAACTCGATCCTGAAAAGTTATTAGTGATTTAAAAAAGTAATTTTTGTATGAAAAACTTTTTTTTCACCAGCATTAAGCTCGGGTATCAATGGGTTAATCTCAATCAATTTCGCTCAAAATTGGCACAGATGCTCAAAACAACCCAATAAACCATTTTCCGCTTGTGGAGCAGGGGGTCATTTTTTCTGGGCACCCTAATGCACAGACATACACAGACTTTTAAACATACATTTTTTAAAACCATGTGGCATCCCTGGTTTCTTAACTTCTTTTCTTTAGAGCTGCGTACTGACCATAACCAATGAAACATTGATGGAGTTTTTTTTGAAAAGGTCCAATAAACCAAATTTTCAGTTTTTGCTTTTTGGGTGTTTTTTAATACCCCTGACCAGTGTTTCAAATGAGTGAAAGAAATGCTATCAATTGATTTTCTCTGCACGAAAAACATCCGAGAGTATAGCGGCAGTCACTATAGCTTGTGAGATCTCTTTTTGTGTCTCGTGATTCCTAGCGATGTCATTCTCTCTCTCTATCACTCCTCCCCTTTTCCTCTACTATGCGTTCTCACCACTGAGTCTCTCAATCGCCCCGAAAACTGCAATGAGAGAACGCGAGATGGTGATTAGGAGCCGACCATGCATAAGGTCCCGTTAAACTGCGTTTGCGAAATTGGTTTTGTGGCGGCTTTTGTGGTTAAACGCTGTTGCAGTAGGATGCTCGTGGAAGCGGGAAAGAGAAAGAAAATGAAAATGTCGATCGCGAGTGTGTTAACACGAAAACGTGTTCGGCTATGTTCGGCGCTGAGAGTTTCAATAAGGAGAGAAGAGCAGTTGTGTTTGAGGCATGAATATTTAGGCGGGATATTTTAACAACCCGGCCCCTGACTCAAGGTGGATTCAAAAACACCCAAAAAGCAAAAACTGGTAACTTGGTTTATTGGACCTTTTCAAAACAAAAAAATCCAGATTTGTGAAATTTTTCGATCATGAACATGTCAAAAAGGCGTTACATTTAATATTTTGCTCTTTTGAATTATTAGTCTTGATTTCAAATTTTTCAATTATTATTTTTTAAATAGATTAGAAAATTTTGCAAATTCATCATTGAAAATTAGACCATAAGATATTGACATTATAAAATGGGGGGCTGTATTGGTGAGACTTATTTTTTTTATCGTGTTTCATTTTTATCTTAGCAACCACTGATCCAATCTTCAATGTTGCTTAGAAAAAAAATATGGAAAACTTTCTGATTATTTGAAAAAAAAAAAAAAAATCTGGATGGAGACTTATCGGCACCAGCCATACATTTTTGATGTTTTTATTTTGCTCACTCAAAAACGATATTGAAAAAAAACATGAAATTTTCCCATAATGTTACGTATCCGACATATTTATAAGTACTATTCTCTGGTCTTCTCGATTTTTGAAAAATATGTTTTTATTTAAATAGACTTATTTCATTCGAATGTACATGTCAGAAAAATTATACGTTCACAGCTGAGCAGTTCTCTACGGAATCAGTCTTTTTTGTTAAATTTTAATTTTTGTATTTTTTAATCCGGCTGAATCTTTTTTGGTGCCTTCGGTATGCCCAAAGAAGCCATTTTGCATTAGTTTGTCCATATAATTTTCATACAAATTTGGCAGCATTTGTTCTTCCTAGAGAGCCTATATGGAGAGGCGAAATGTTACTCTCAGGGTTCCAATCGAACTGTCAAATCGGGGTTCCAATCGAGCAATAAGACCATGCAAGAACAAAGTCAGAATCAATTGAAAATAATTTTGAGCAGAAAAATTAGATTAACAACATTCACAAACATTGTAAAACTATTATTTTTATCAAAATGATAGTTTTTGTTAAGTTTGTGCTAGTTCGGTACAAGAAACGTGCCAGCACAAAAAAGAATACTACAAGTTTTTCAACCTTAAATTTGAATGACTTTGAGTGTTTAGAATTTCTCCCAGAACATTTAATTTCCCTATGTAGGTCCCTAGTTCTCCCGTGTACCAGTAAACTCATACACCGTTTGAATTAGTCAGCTGTTGAAAGGTACCCCATATCTCAGCTTAGGTTAATTACTGCACTGATGTGTTTGCCAAAACAATCCAATAAATGAAATGAAATGAAAAATAATCAAATGTAAAAAATGGAAAATGTTATCCGTAAAATTTCCTACAAGCTCATTCATTTGTTTTGGTTGCAATGTTTCACTACATAATATATTTTTTCTCCCTAAAACGACCTGCCATGCCCAAACACAAGCTTTTATGGAGTATGTCTGTACAGGAATTTGTTCAGGGGACATTAAACTAGATCTTAAAGCCCCAGACGATCGAATTTGAATGACTTTAAAACGTCTGATACGCGCATTACTGAGAAATACTCGAAACTATTGTAAACTATTTTAGGAAATTTTTTGTAGTATGGAAACGTTGTTCGTGACATCCTAATCCATCCTCTAAGGGTGAGCACCAAAGTTTTGACAACTTTTCATTTTTTTGGGACGCCCTAATGACTCATATACATTGCCTAGCATGTTCGGCTTTTTGGGCCAACCAAAATATTAAAAAAAAACAACAATGACTATGTGGATAATAAAATCCATAATTTGCCAATAGACAGAATAAGGAACGCTTCCCTTAATAACCCAAGAACCCATTTAGGACCTTGTCTGGAATGTATACACAGTAGTAACAACTCAACAAAAGCTGAAAGCATCCCCCCTACTCCTTCTCCTTCTCTTCACCTTCAGGGTGGCAAACAAAGGGGAAAATTTATACACATTTTCCCATCTTTAGTGCGGTCTGAGAAGCCCATTCTTCAGAAGCGTTTCCTCGCAGATGCTACTCTTCATATAGCTTTCCTAGAGGGGTTTGCTCGCCGGCAAGAACCGATTATTAGACCTTCCACCACCGAACCAAAACTTGGTGGAAAACCGCTCAATCGACGGTGATTTCGACCACCATTGTTGAAAGTTCTGAAAGGTAAGGCTTCAATATTGGAAAATTGTGGGAAAAAGGGGTAGTTTTTCTCGCATCACTCATTTTAAAACACATTTTATGCCCGGACCAATTCGTTGAGCGGTTTCTTTCTTTGGCCGATGATGGTTTTGTGGGTTAGGTGGAGGTGACGGAAATGGGTTCTTTCTTCCTGACGGGCGGAGGTCCTGAATCAAGCAGTATTGGCAGCCCCAGACACAATGGGACGGTAATGGATTTGATTGGTGTGATGGTTCTGGCAGCTTATACGCCGTTGTGGTGATCAGGATGATGTCGTTGGGTTATCTGGGGAGGTAATTTTTGAGGAAACTGGAGACAATTTGCTTTGTTGAAGGATTTGTGTTTATTTGATTTTCAATCTAAATTCGTCTTTATTTTTGAACAGTCAATACTCACAGACAGCTAATAGATCACAAAATCTGTTTTCAGATAATGATTTTAATTTATTTTCACATTATTTTGTTTGACCAGCCTATGAAATTCTATGGAGGCTTGTATGGAAAAATGATATTCTGATATTCTTTATCTTAGGGATGTTCAAGAATCAAAATATTGTAGCTTCAACCAAATCGAACCAGAGTAGTGACTCCAAATTTGCATCCTCCAACAGAGGGAAAACTTTCTGGCAAATGTGTATCCTATCACGTAGGGACCTATATAGGGAAATGAAATGTTCTGGGAGAAATTTCAAACACCCAAAGTCATTAAAATTTAAGGTTGAAAAACTTGTAGTTTTTCTTTCGAGCTGGCATTTTTCTTATACCGAACAAGCACAAACATTACAAAAACTACCAGATTATTATCAACAACAGTTTTACAATACTTGTAATTGTTGTAAGTCTCGTTTTTTTTGCCAAAACTATTTTAAATTAATTCCAACCTTGTTCTTGCATGATCTTGTTGCTCGATTGGAACCCCGATTTGACAGTTCGATTGGAACCCTGAGAGCGACATTTCGCCTCTCCATATAGGCTCTCTACTATCACGGCATGGTAAACAAAACAAAGTATACGAGCGGTGATCATGTCTTGTCTTAATGTTTTGAATACACACGAAACCCCCAGATATTCGTAGGAGGAATACGACGAGCATGTGGTAGAGCTCTTGTCAACTTCTTCGTCGTGCTGCTGGCAAAAGTTTCTGCTCTAAGGATGGTGACGTTCTTGTACCCCATGATTGTTATGGCTGTTTGGTTGAAAAGCTGTTTGTTTTATTTTGCGGGTACAAATGAGTGTATATACGTGTATTGCGAATACGCAAGTGTCGCACCCCTCGGACACTGCTGCTGACCCTTTTGTGCTCCGTTCAATTGTTTGTGCTTACGATCGGTGCCCGTGCTATCGCTCAGTGAAGATCAGAAGTAAACAACAGTTTGGGACGAGCGGTAGTGCGGACACCGAAGTTGTAAGTTTTTTGTGTTATTGTGAAATATTTGTTGATTAAATGTTGTAATAAAATTACAGCTTTGTAGCGATCGATAAATTGAGTGTTTTAATTTGTCACGCTCACAATCCCGGTGTCCGTGCTCACATTCCGGCCGTTTCCAACACTACAAAGAACTTCGACCGATTCTGCCGAAGTTGATGACCGGGGACCAGTTCCAGCAGGAAGCAGATGTGCGTGGGTGCTAAGGAGCAGTTCGTCCGGATCGCGCTACAGAGAGGTGAGCTGGTGAAGCAAACAGCGATGGCGGTGGATGAAGCGTCCAACATGGTGTCAGTCGGGCAGAAGTTGCACGTTTCCAAGGTCGCTTGTTTTCACCCGTCGGCTATTCACCAGCAGCGTACTCACAAAGAAGCGTCCCGGAGAAATGTGTAGTGTTCGCGGCCGACAGTTAGCGGGTCTGTAACGCGGAGGAATTGGCCCGAGAGGAATCCGGAGATGTGCGCGGGAACGAAAGCTGACGGTGGCCGATGCAGAACCGTAACCGAAAGGCGGCAAATTGGAGTCGGCGAAGCAGCAGACCCAACCCGCTAGTAAGTTGCAGGAGTTGCAGCAAGAAGCCGGTCCAGCAGGTCCAGAATGCGACATCGAAGTTCGGTAAAACTCCGACTTAATCGAAGCAGGAGTGTTACGGGGGGAAGTATTGCGAATACGCAAGTGTCGCACCCCTCGGACACTGCTGCTGACCCTTTTGTGCTCCGTTCAATTGTTTGTGCTTACGATCGGTGCCCGTGCTATCGCTCAGTGAAGATCAGAAGTAAACAACAGTTTGGGACGAGCGGTAGTGCGGACACCGAAGTTGTAAGTTTTTTGTGTTATTGTGAAATATTTGTTGATTAAATGTTGTAATAAAATTACAGCTTTGTAGCGATCGATAAATTGAGTGTTTTAATTTGTCACGCTCACAATCCCGGTGTCCGTGCTCACATTCCGGCCGTTTCCAACAACGTGTATGCGAAAATGCATCGTTGTTCGGATCTAATCCAGCAATATTCTATTGTGTGGTGTAGGGACAGTGATGGCAGCTTTTCATCATTCACATCACTGATATTAAAGATTTTTTTGTTCGTTTTGTTTTCTGGCAGCACTGCCTCAAATCCTCACCACGTTCATTTTGAAGTACACACACATGGCGACACAGTTGTCTTGTTTCGTACTCTCGTACAGATGCCCAAAATAAGATCCTTCACTTAGTACTGCATCTCAGAACAACAACTACCAGGTTCTGCTCCTTCTGCTGATGAGAATGCCAGGGGTAGAGGACGAATGCCCCGAAATCATTTAGGGTACACCCCCCGTACTTGTTTGATGAACGTGACTATTAGACAATTTCATTTGTGTTTCTGTGACAATTCTGCCATTGTCACATGTGTGCTGCAGTTCCGCTCCTTCTCCTCATGCAAGAAGATAAACCCAAACCGAGTCTTCTTGAATCCGAGGCGGAATTTCGTCTTTTTGTCCCCGGTTCTGGTAGAGGGCTGATGATGAACACACATTGGAACATTCAAAAAGTTTTGTTTTCGTACCCTGTGAGTGAGAGCTTTTTCTCTCGGGTGGAGCTTTGCAAGGGACGCGCCAGTTTGTGGCAGCAACATTTGGGTAAGCTCTGTCCCGTGTCACGAACTACTGCAGCGTGACGACCAGCCAACCAGATGCAATATGCAAGGGCGGCTGATTGGGACAAAGTTTCAAGCGACAGTTTAAATTTTGACAAAAGTCAAATAATACTTGAAGTTTTGGAAATTTAGAAACAGTTGCAAGCATTACGTGCTTACAGTTAAACTGTTTGGTTTGAGAGAAGGAATGACTGTAAGGTGTATTTATTTAATGAATTTAATAGAAAATGAACTTTAAAAATAATTGACTTTGATATTTTACCTTAGCCTGACAAACTCATTTTTCGCCATTTAAAACGGTGCACATCAACCAGAGTTTTACACCCAGAATTTTGTTACAGACATTTTAGTATCTTTGAAACTACGGGTACTATCAAAATATGTTTTAATTTATCCCAAAATGTTATGTCCACAAAGTACTTTACAACAAAATTTGACTATTTTTACAGGATTAGGTTCGCAAGTCTCACAATTTTGGAATAAGAAGGCAACAACCAGAGCTGAAAATGTCTGGGGTCCTGACGCGAAAATCGGCGACGCATACACGATTTTTTAAGATCCATTCACTGAACCGCAAAACCGCGACATAAACAAACCCGACTCAGTCGTGAGTGCCCTAGCTCACTGAGCAGCTGCAATGCGAGGCAGTAGTCGGCCAACGCTCATACGACGTTGCACGCACACACATAAAGAAACAAGTTTTTACACAAAAAAGTTGGTATTTATGCGTGGAAATGTAATTTTGAATATAAGTTATGGTTGTTTCAAGTGTTTTGAACAGTCTAGAACCATTCAATTGTTTAAAAATAGTCAAAATAGTGTTTGGAGAGGATTTTACGAGTCAGTCAAACAACACGAATTGAGTGAGTGTAGCTCATTTTTTCACGTCTCTCATTCTCCAGCAGCCGACCGGCACGAGTCAGGCGGCAGTGGTTGAACGGACACAGTAGACTTACAAAGCCCAAACACAAACGATTTTTTTTTATCGTTTAAATAAATTTGAGCAGTTTTTGTTAAATTGGCCAAAAAGATAAACATTGTTAGCATCTTTTGGCATGTTCAGTTTTTGATAAGAATATTTATTCTTTAAAGTTATACTCGATTGAGTGTTTGGTATGTGCCAAAAAAATCTGTATTTGTGGCAAGCCTGGCTACCAGTGAACTGACATTTTGGTTTGCTTCATGTGTACGCTGGGTTGGAAACATTTTGCAGGCCTGGCAACAAGTTCTTTGGTTGCTGTGCACCCTTAAGATAATTTCAAATCATGTCACATCCAACGTTACGTTCTTTGAATGAATGTAGGCAGTGTTCTACCATCTCAATTGCGGCGAACATTCAGTGTAAAATAATCCTTTGTCATTTTGGTAATGCTTATAACATCACTTATGCTCAATTTTTTATGATGCTTTGACGATTCTTCTTCGATTTGCATGAAACTTTGTTCTAAGGGGAATCTTTTGTGTCTGGTCACGAATCTGAGATTTTTTATATTGACGGACGGGTGGTATGACCCCAACCATTTTTTAACATTTGAAAAAGACGTGTTTTTCAATAATTTGCAGCCTTAAATGGTGATCAAATTTTGGCACATGACATTTTAAAGAAAATTTATTGTACCTTTTGAAACTGCAATGACATAAAAGTGTATTTTTTTCATTTAGAATATTTTTTTCTTTTTAATATTTCACGTTTTCACTACACAGAAAAAAATAATGTAAATTTGGAAGCTTTAATTTTGGAAGGTTGAATATTACCTCTTTTATGATGTAATTTTACCTCAATTTAGACTGAAAAAGTGACATTACACCAGAAAAGTGGTAAAATTACACATTTCCAGAGGTAAAATTACACCTTTTTTCTGACATAAAAGATGTACCCCTTCCCAGATGTAATATTACCATGATTTTTTTTTTCTGTGTAGCTTTTGCAGGGTTATTTTTTTGAGTGTATCAATTTTCTACAAAGTTGTGGAGCAGACAATTACAAAAATGTTGATATGTAAACATAAGGGCATTTCGACGTCGTCGTGCTATCTTGTCGCACCCGCCATTTTGACGTTCCGAGAAAAACGCGTTTTAATGTTTGACCTTAAATATTCAAAAACGAGAGCACGCAATGTAAACAATAACAAACACGTTTTGTTTGGCTCACCATTCTGTGCATTGTCCCAAAGTTTGGTTGAAGTTGGTTGCTGGAGTCCCGAGTTATAATTACAAATGTTTACGGTAGTCTAGCTTGTACGTGCGACAAACGCATCCTGACTTTTCTGGCCTGAAATCCCTTTGGCCTTTTGTCGCACTTACATCAATTTTCATGGAGTGACAAGATAGCACGACAAGATTGAAACTACTTTCATAAGTAAAGTGACAAAAATGCACGGAGTTTTTTCGGTTTTTGTTGAATATCTCAGGATTGAAATCGAATTTTGGGGATCTGTGAAGGTCAAACGGTGAGGCATAGTTAGCTGCACAAAATGGCGCTCTTAACTCAATTTGGACCAAAATGCACGTACGACAAGTTAGCACGATGGCGACGATTTGCAGTGCTGGCTTATGAATACCGAAATGGATATGTTTTTTTTCGTTTTTTTGCTCTTGTTTACTTTCAAAATCAATAATTATGCGTTGATTCATATCTAGAAATGCTAAAAGTTAATACAACTTTTTAATCCTTTTGAAATTTTCAAAGAATAAACATTTTTCGAAAATGTCAAAAGTTCAACAATTTGCCCGAACCCGTTTGATTCCCACCAAATTTGCTCTCGAATTTGCCGCCGAGTACCAGTCGGGTACTCATTCTCTGATACCCAAAAAGTACCGGCAAGCCGGGGGCAAAGTTTTGAATGCGCGTTTCGGAGATTTTTGGATGTCTGCTGTCATTGGTGAGCGCAAAAGTGAATTCAAAACTTTAGGAATTCAAAAATGAAAATTTAAAAAATTTAAGAAATATAAAAAATTAAAATTTCAAAAGTTTAAAAAAAAATAAAAAAAAGTTTGTTTTAATTAAAATTATTCAAAAAATATTTAAGAGGCAGTATTTGTAAATTCTGCTCGGTTTGTTCTAGAGGTCGTATCGAGGTGCTCCGATTTGGATGAAACTTTCAGGGTTTGTTTGTCTATACATGAGATGAACTCATGCAAAATATGAGCCCTCTACGACAAAGGGAAGTGGGTTAAAACGGGCATTGAAGTTTGAGGTCCAAAACACATGAAAAATCTTAATATTGCTCGCATTTCCGTAAAACTTCATCGATTCCAGTTCTCTTAGATGCATTCGAAAGGTCTTTTGAAGCCCTTTAAAATGTGCTATAGACATCCAGGATTGGTTTGACTTTTTCTCATAGCTTTTGCAAATTACTGTTAAAAATGGATTTTTTTAAAACCTTAATAACTTTTTGCAACAGCCTCCAACACCCATACTCCCATAGGTCAAAAGATAGGTAATTACATGGACTATAAGCCTACGGTATTAACTTTTTGGCCAATCGCAGTTTTTCTCATAGTTTTACGATTTTTCCAGAACAAACATTTTACAACGGTAATTTTTGCCGTGTAGGCCAAGAAGACGGCACTTTTTGGTCTCAATTTTGTCATATTCGGAATCCTCGGACAATTTCACGTAAGTTAGAAGTATTGGAGTTATAATTTTGATTTAAAAAAAATTAAATAAAACATTTTTGAAAAAAGAAATAGATCTTAATTACTCTATGATCAATACGTCAAATGCTGTATCAAGTAGGCGAAAACTTGTTTTACCTCTAATTCGACAAAATGCTAAATAATATTTGAATTAATTCTAAATGGCATTTTTTTCAGTCAAATTCAAAATTTCAACACCTCAATCTAATGTAAAATTTTCTGAGGATTCCGAATATGGCAAAATTGAGACCAAAAAGTTCCGCTATGGCGGCCTACAGGTCAAAAACTAACGTTGTAAAATGTTTTTTTTCTAGAAAAATCGAAAAACTATGAGAAAAACTGCGATTGGCCAAAAAGTTAACACCGTAGGCTTATAGTCCATGTAATTACCTATCTTTTGACCTATGGGAGTATGAATGTTGGAGGCTGTTTGCAAAAAGTTATTAAGGTTTTAAAAAAATCCATTTTTAACAGTAATTTGCAAAAGCTATGAGAAAAAGTCAAACCAATCCTGGATGTCTATAGCACATTTTAAAGGGCTTCAAAAGACCTTTCGAATGCATCTAAGAGAACTGGAATCGATGAAGTTTTACGGAAATGCGAGCAATTTTAAGATTTTTTAGGTTTTTTGGACCTCAAACTTCAATGCCCGTTTTACCTCACTTCCCTTTGTCGTAGAGAGCTCATATTTGGCATGAGTTCATCTCATGTATAGACAAACAAACCCTGAAAGTTTCATCCAAATCAGAGCTCCTCGATACGACCTGTTTCACATCGGTGAAAAACTCGCTCTTAAAAGCCAACAAATAAAAAAAAATAAAACTTTTATAAAAATATAAAAGTTAGAATAAAAAACATCATCAAAATTTTGAGCTTAAGATTATTTATAAAATTGAAGAAAATATAAGTTTAAAAATTAAAATTTAGACTTTTTTTGATTACGGTCTATAATCCTAATCTAATGAAGTCTAGAAATAAATGAATTAATATAACAAAAATTTGAGAAACATTGAAAGAATAAAATCGACAAACCCAAAATTTAAAAGGAATCCAAATTAAAAATAAATCTTCAACAAATTAAAACAGTATGCAAAAATTTTTTGTCAGGCGACTTCTAGCTGTTTTTTTTAGCTGATCAAGTTGCAATATATAGCTGACATTGTCCTGATTCCAAAACACTATAAAAAAAGCCACGGGGTTTATGCACGATCCTTAATCATTGATGACAAGAAAAAATTGGGCCTTATCATACCACAAGTTCTTTCAGCATGCTTTCTTTGTTCTCGCAACGCTTGTCACAAATAATCACAAAGAATTAAATCACCAATTCCAAACTGTATTCTTCGAGAGTTAGTGCTCTAAGCATTTCCTTTAATAAACACAATGATTAACTTCCTTGCATTTTTTCCAGAATTGACTGTAGCCAATAAATTTATCTTCCGCTTGACTTAATCTCATCAACCCTTCAATGATTGCACCCCACTCAAACAACTTCTTTTTTCTTCATCACTCCCTTCTGGCAACTTTCCCCCTTATTGCAAGTCTGACCAATTTTTCCAACTGCACCACCCCCATTCTCCAGAAGTATCATAAACGGTAAACAGATACCTTCCGGGGTAGGAGCACATAAATTAACAAAATAATTTATCTAACGATACCCACCGGTAGTACTCTTGATCCCTGATGCTGTTCTGGCAGAGTGTCTGAGGAATGTCGAACCAGCCAGTGCTAGGAGGGGAAAAAAGCAAATTTCCTTTCTCGTTTTTCGCCTACTTCCCTGTTGACCAAATGGACCAAACAAATTCTCCGGAATGTTTCCTTTTGAGAGCCAAAGGTACCCTCTAGTTTTGCATACTTTCAGGCGCACTATCATCATTCAGGAGGAAGGAAATTTCGGTTTTCTCACTAAACTAATAGAATATTTTATTGTTGCTCGTTTGTTCCATGTGGTCTGGTCCGGGGTGTGTGTCTGTCGAAAAAGCTGCTTCTGGTCCATTGCTGTTGTGGTCAGAACCGATGAAGGAAAAGTCATCCTGTTCGTCTGCCGGAATTGCTCTCTTCCTCTTCAGGTTTTCCGGTGCACCCAGAAGTAATGAGTGTTGTTGTGTTCAGCAAAACACCCACCAGCTGGACACACTCCATGTGCACCCTTGAACGTCATACCGAACAACACTCTTGAAACTATGTATTTTGTTAGGATGGAAAATTGCCAGACGTGGTTTTCCGGAGGAATCCTTTTCTGCACAGAAATGGGGATAGATTAATTTATTTGCAGAATTGCAGTCGAAAGACAAATTACTGTTTAATTGTTTCTACAGGCTGGGCGGAGGTGCATCTCACAAACAATTGGCACAACCTGATGAGCTTTGGTATTTTGAAGAAAAGGGACATTCTGGATCTGGGAACGCCTTTCAACCTGGACAGTAGAATCTGGGCGTTAAGTTAAGGAATGAATTATGGCAGGAATTCTTTTCACTGTGATTAAATGAAGTGTCTAAATAAGTTGAGTTGTTAAGCATTCAGGCTTCACTTTACAATTCAACATGACATAAATAATCGTAAAAATCCGAGCTACCGTGGCCGTGAGGTTACGGGTTTCGCCTTGTTAGCGGAAACTGATAGGTTCGTTTCCTGTCTGGCTCGGCAAAGTCAGATCCCTTAAAAAAGTAAATGTGCTAACTGGAAATACTTACCGGGTTTCGACTAGCGGCGTGCTGGGTTTCCAATCCAATGGTCGTGAGTTCAATTCTCGTACCAGGATGATGAAGTTAAAAAAAAGGTGACTTTACAAAATTATTGTAATTTTTTCGTAATTAGAAAAATATGTTTAAAGTTTATGCTTCCCACTCCTTGAATAGCTCTGAATAGCTAATAAATAGAATTAAATGCTGTTTATTGGAGTTTGAAGCAATTAAACAGCTAAAAAAGTTTGTTATAAAATAGTACTATGAGAAAAACTGCAATTTGCCAGTGCTTCAAACGACCTTTCGAATACAACCAAGAGATTTTTAATGTTTTTGGACTTCAAACTTCAATGCCGAAGCTCCTCGATACGACCTCTAGAACAATCCAAGCAAAATCTACAAAGACTGCCTCTAAAAATTTAATTTGTGTTATGGTTGATGCGAATATTTTTAAAAGTTTGCGATTTAAAGCAACATTTGTTCTACCTTTACGCTTGTTAAGGGTACTGACAAAAAAAAAACAAAAAAATTAAAAGCCAGATTTATGGTTTTCATAGAGTTATTTTCAATGGTATTTGATCTTAATTTTTTAATAACCTTGTCTGCAATCTAAAACAAAATCACCCTTTCCTTAATTCGACTTTTCACACAAAAAAGTTGTTGATGGATATATTTTAGATGACAATAAAAGGCATATTTTTTTGGCTTTGGCACAAGTTGGTCAACATTCATTTGGCAGTGCTGCCAAATTTTTGAAGAATCATAATTATTGAATTTTCGAAAAAGGAGATATCATGATTTAAAACTATCGCCAATTACTATTTTTTTAAATTTGATTAAATCCCAACATTTGATATGGTAAAATGTCCCAAGTAACATATTTTTTTTCCAAGAGTTCTACAAGAGCTCTTCAAGATAGCTACAGCATAGCAGTTTGGACTGCGGTAGGATAAAATTCTCTTCAAAATTTCATCAGGAGTTTGGAAGAGTACTTGAAGAGAGTTTTATCATACCGCGGCCCAAACTGCTATGCTGTAGCTATCTTGAAGAGCTCTTGTAGAACTCCTGGAAAAAAATGTTACTTGGGTGTGTTTAAGGACCTTTTCAAAGCTTAGGAGTGACTTCAAATTTTGCTTTTTTTTTCAAATGAGCGGAAAATTTATAATTGTTTTATTTCTGACATGGAAAATTGAGTAGTTTTTCGATGGAATTGCAAAAATGTTTTTTCGATGCATTTTTTTTATTTTGTAGTACACTTGAATTAATCAGAAAATGTATTGGGGTAATTCACCGCCAACTCACACAGCAGTTGCCCCGACCCCTCTTCGATTTGCGTGAAACTTTGTCCTAAGGGGTAACTTTTGTCCCTGATCACGAATCCGAGGTCCATTTTTTGATATCTCGTGACGGAGGGCGGTACGATTCCATTTGCACATGCGAAAAAGAGGTGTTTTCAATAATTTGCAGCCTGAAACGGTGATGAGATAGAAATTTGGTGTCAAAGGGACTTTTATGTAAAATTAGACGCCCGATTTGATGGCGTACTCAAATTCCGAAAACGTATTTTCATCGAAAAAACACTAAAAAGTTTTAAAAATTCTCCCATTTTCCGTTACTCGACTGTAAAATTTTGGAACATGTCATTTTATGGGAAATTTAATGTACTTTTCGAATCTACATTGTCCCAGAAGGGTCATTTTTCATTTAGAACAAAATTTTTCATTTAAAATTTCGTGTTTTTCTAACTTTGCAGGGTTATTTCTTAGAGTGTAACAGTGTTCTACAAAGTTGTAGAGCAGACAATTACAAAAATTTTGATATATATACATAAGGGTTTGCTTATAAACATCACAAGTTATCACGATTTTACGAAAAAGTTTCAAAAAGTTGGTCGTCATCGATCATGGCCGTTCATGGTCACCCGCGACAGACACGGACGACGAAACAAAGAGAAACGCAAAAGTAACTTTTTCAAAACTTTTTTCGTAAAATCGCGATAACTTGTGATGTTTATAAGCAAACCCTTATGTCTATATATCAAAATTTTTGTAATTGTCTGTTCTACAACTTTGTAGAACATTGTTACACTCTAAAAATAACCCTGCAAAGTTAGAAAAACACGAAATTTTAAAATGAAAAATTTTGTTCTAAATGAAAAAATGACCCTTCTGGGACAATGTAGATTCGAAAAGTACATTAAATTTCCCATTAAATGACATGTTCCAAAATTTTACAGTCGAGTAACGGAAAATGGGAGAATTTTAAAACTTTTTAGTGTTTTTTCGATGAAAATACGTTTTTCGAATTCTGAGTACGCCATCAAATCGGGCGTCTAATTTTACATAAAAGTCCCTTTGACACCAAATTTCTATCTCATCACCGTTTCAGGCTGCAAATTATTGAAAACACCTCTTTTTCGCATGTTCAAAAATGGAAGGGGTCGTACCGCCCCTCCGTCACGAGATATCAAAAAACGGACCTCGGATTCGTGATCAGGGACAAAAGTTACCCCTTAGGACAAAGTTTCACGCAAATCGAAGAGGGGTCGGGGCAACTTTTCCCGATTTCGTGTGAGTTGGTAGAGAATTACCCATTGATGATTGCATTATTATCTTTTTTTAAGGCCCTATTCGAATTAAAAATAAGTTGAGGTTGTATTTCTTCTTTAACACCCCTTATACAATAATAATAATCATGCTTCAAACTTATTACTAAAAATTGAGCTCGGAGATTTGTTCTCCCGAATATCGTTAAATTTTTTAGAACTGCGTGAACTTTCAATATATTTTTACTCAACTCCTGATATACGAAATGATTTACACACGGAGAGACCGGCCGGGGCAAATCTAAGAAAATCTTGGTTAATTTAACTCAAAGTATGGGTTAATTTTTTACACAGCTATTTTTCAACAATCGATTGTTGATTTTGTTAACCCGAAATTGCTGACCACCAGTAACTAAAATTAACTAAAAAAACTAACTTAATCCACCTATGTGGTTGGTGCCTTCCTCACTCTTTTCCAACAATGGGTGATATGTAATATGATGGATTTGGACACAAATATGATCCAAAAAATCACACATATCAGTCATGGGCTCATAAGTGGTCAGAACTCGAGGCAGGGTTGCCAGATCTTCAATGTTGTGGACTCGTTGGAAAGGTATCTCGATTACCTAATCAACGATGGGTCGGATGATGGATTCGGACATTTAAGTTCTTTTGATTACCTAACCAACGATGGGTCGGATGATGGATCCGGACATTGTTTACATACATTTAAGTGAGATCCGGCTTCTAAAAAGTACATAAATATCACTTAAGTGGTCAGAACTCGAGACAGGGTTGCCAGATCTTCAATGTTGTAGATTCATTGGAAAGTTCTTTTGATTACCTAACCAACGATGGGTCGGATAATGGATCCGGACATTGTTTACATACATTAAAGTGAGATCCGGCTACAAAAAAAAGTACATAAATATCACTTAAGTGGTCATAACTCGAGACAGGGTTGCCAGATCTTCAATGTTGTGGACTCGTTGGAAAGGTCTTTTGATTACCTAGCCAACGATGGGTTGGATGATGGATCCGGACATTGTTTACATACATTTAAGTGAGATCCGGCTACAAAAAAGTACATAAATATCACTTAAGTGGTCAGAACTCGAGACAGGGTTGCCAGATCTTCAATGTTTAAGACTCGTTGGAAAGGTCTTTTAATTACCTAACCAACGATGGGTCGGATGATGGATCCGGACATGGTTTACATACATTTAAGTGAGATCCGGCTACAAAAAAGTACATAAATATCACTTAAGTGGTCAGAACTCGAGACAGGGTTGCCAGATCTTCAATGTTTTGGACTCGTTGGAAAGGTCTTTCAATTACCTAACCAACGATGGGTCGGATGATGGATCCGGACATAGTTTACATACATTTAAGTGAGATCCGGCTTCTAAAAAGTACATAAATATCACTTAAGTGGTTATAACTCGAGGCAGGGTTGCCAGATCTTCAATGTTGTAGATTCGTTGGAAAGGTCTTTTGATTACCTAACCAACGATGGGTCGGATGATGGATCCGGACATTGTTTACATACATTTAAATGAGATCCGGCTACAAAAAAGTACACAAATATCACTTAAGTGGTTATAACTCGAGACAGGGTTGCCAGATCTTCAATCTTGTGGTTTCGTTGGAAAGATCTTTCAATTACCTAAATAACGATGTATAACATGATGATGTTTGGTTCAGTTTACTGCCGTTTATTCATCTTCCGAAAATATGCGAAAACACATTTTTATACATAACTTTTGAACTACTTATCGAAACTTCAAACAATTCAATAGCACCGTATGGGACCCTAAACCAAGTCGAATGCGACTGGTTTGGTCAAAATCGGTTCAGCCAGTGCTGAGAAAACTGAGTGACATTATTGGTCACATACACACACACATACACACACACATACCCACACACATACCCACACACATACACACACACATACACACACACATACACACAGACATTTGTTCAGTTTTCGATTCTGAGTCGATATGTATACATCAAGGTGGGTTTTCGAGCTTTTAATAAAAAGTTCAATTTTAGAGCAGGATTATAGCCTTACCTCAGTGAGGAAGGCAAAATAGTTGAAATTGCATTTTTTGTTGGTCAAATGGCCGAAAAAATTCTAGCAATCGACTGCTAGAATTTTTTTTTCAGAAAATTATCTAAAAATTTCTTGTTTTCAGCTGAAATATTGTGGAATATTCTGTGAAAAACTGGCTGAAACATATTTTTCAACAATTTTTTTCGTTGTATCAACCGAAATATTTTTGTATGCAGCAAATTATTAGTGGTTTATAACAAAACATTTCTTAATTAGACATAATTTATGTAAGTGTTGATATATATTTTCTATAATTATCTAACGATATAGGCTGGGCCGATTTTCTAGCTATATTTTAACGAATGTCTTACTTGTATACTGAAAAATATTCGTACATGTAGTCAATAATTAGCTGTTGTTAGCAATATTTTTATTGAATTTATAGTGAATTTTATAACAATTAATGCTGAGTTTTTTTTTATTTTCGCATTAATTCTGCCTAAAAATTTAACGTTTTGTACTAATTTATTTTTTTTTGCATTAAGTTGTTAAATTACTGTTAAAAAGCATCAAAACATTTTTTTCCAACTGTTGTAATAAAACATGTAAAGTTTGACTAATTTTTAAAAAAATTACATTGCAATAATCTAAAAAAATATAAAAAAACATATTACAAAATTCTCGTGAATTCCTTAAAAATAGAAACCGAGCAAAATTTTTACCAAGTTTCAAGCTTATATTTTTATTATGTTGTATGAAATTAGGTGTTGTATTCACTTACCATCACTGTTAAATCATCCGATAAATCATCATCATCTACAACGGTCTCAGGACACAGAATTTTCACCAAAGTGAACCTTTTGCTGCAAATAGACATTTGGAATTTATTATTAATTTAATACCAAATTCTTCATTTCGGCTATAAACAGAAAAAGGAACGTAAATAAATGTAATTATAATGAGGAAAGAAGAAATATCAATAGTGCTACTTACCAAGCTTGCATTAATTTAACAATAACTTTTGGCAACACACTTTCACTGCATTTGATTCAATTTATACAACGTACTCCGATTCCTGAAAAAAAAATATTTTGAGTTTAACTTACCGGTTTATTGAGCACTTGTATTGCAACAAAACTTTCAAGATAATAATTATCTTATTTTATATCTATATATATAAAAAATTTCAATGGTTTTGTTCGAACGCGCATCAGTTCAATACGGAGGGTCGGATCGAGGTACTCTTTGCTGCGTTGGGTTCGTATAAGTCCAAGGAAGGTTCTTACGCCAAAAAGTGACAACTTTGGCCACTCTGGAACCGATTCCGGAAAATCTGCAGATTGTATGGGAAAAGCTGCGTAAAATCAAATTTTGATCACAGGAGGCTGAATTAGCAAACAAGCAAGAAACGTCAGGAAACCAAAAATGGGCAGAACGAAGTATGCCGGGAAGAGCTTGTATTTTTTATAATTTATTTTTTGATATTTTACTTCATCTCTATTTTCTATGTTATTTTATAATTGATGATTCCGAAAAAAATAATGGTTCATTAAGATTTTATCACGTGAAGCTTTTAAATGATTCAGTTTTCTAATAAGAATCACATTAGATAAATTATTGTGCAAAAATAAACCCATAATTACTTGGATTAACCAACATTTTGTTAAATTTGCCCGGGCGTTAAGAGTTGGCCCGCATCTCCCTTCTACTGCCGTCTCTTTCCATCAAACATTCTTATAACGTGTTCAACTCACTCGCATTAGAGGTCCTCATGGCGAAGGTCGTCCTCTTGCTCTTCATAGTTTATCACCTGCAAAGAAATCATCAACAAACCTACTCACCAATTCCACCTCCCCAGTTTCATCACTTTGATTTGCCACTTAGTGTAATTTTCACCTTTCACATCCTCTCACTTCATAATTAACAACACAAACTCACGTAAACAAACCCAAGTTCGTCTTTTAAATATTCAACCAAATGTAAATTATATTCAACCAACAAAATTTTTGATTTTCCTAAAACCAAAGCTAACAGTCGAGCACGTTCAATCGAGTTCGGGAAATCTGTTGGCTTTTTGCCTTTAGCATTTTCAACAAACAGGTTTTCAAATTATTACTAAATTTTGGTTAATTTAACTGAAAATTGGCATTGACAAGTACGTTTTTGTTAAAATTTACAAAAGTAAAATCAACAATTTTAATTGTTAAAATTTCTGGGCACAGTCTCTCCGTGCATCAATGTTAGACTATTTAAACAATCAAACTGTTTCAGGATTGACTTGGCAAATGCAAATGTGCTTCCGACAGTAAGATTTGTTTGCCCTAGGAGAAATTTTCACAAGTGCCACGCAGTGTATGTCAACCGGGGTCTCTGAGCATCGAAGAAATCGACACCCCGTCAAACATTTTGCAAATTGCTTCCGCGACGCCCGCCCTTCGTCGTCATTTTTCGTCAGCTCATTGTCGGATTTATTCACCGCAGGAGCCTCGTGTTCATTGTTGGCATCAATTTTCATCCTCCAGAAAAAATAAACCTCCCCAAAATAACAATTTGAAAATCTGGAGGGGAATCTTTGGTTCATCGACTCCGCCGACGAGAAGCCATTTCCGCCACAAAGTATCGTATTTACATTTCAAATATTCTCCATCAATTTGCAGATGGATGGAAAAAGTGGCTCGACTCGTCTTCACAGCAAGGATCACGCCTCCCTGAAGAATTGGAGGTCCTTTTCAATCACTCCCACAATGGACCAGCCAACGACGGGCCTGGAGGGGTGTGTTGGTATCTATTTTTCACTCTTCCCCGAGAGGGGGCATTGTGCAAACATGATTCCGTGGCATAATATTTATAAAGTCCCGACTTTGGTGGCTGGCTGGCGCGAAGAGTAATGCCCTCTGGGCTTCGAGGCGCGAACTCCGCAGCAGAGAGTGAGTGAAAGCCGGAAATATGGAAACAAGACCGGAAGATCCGAAGGAGACTGGGGCAGGGAGGTTGTAAGGGTGTGGATTGTAGTGTTTTCCTGAAATTATGTCTTGAAATGAAAGTGTGAGCTTTTCAGCACTGAATTGAATTTCTGAATTGAATTTCTTCGTCAACTCTATTGCAATTTCTACATGTCTCCCCTAGTCACACCTCTGATCTTTCAACCCACTCTTCTCCCACTAACCTTCCCCACAGGGCATTGTCGGATTGTGGCCGTGTCGCAGACCTTGTTTCCTGAGACCGCAGAATTCTCCACAACACCCCGAGACGACGGCCAACTTCTTCCACGTGGCTTCGTAATCACGGTTTGAAGAACTCGTTGACAAAATGGCTTTGCTTGTCTTCTTCCAGAGTGGCAGGAGGTCGCAAAAGTGGAAGAGCAAGACAATGGACCCAGACGAACCACCATCACCATTTCCGGGAGCGAGGCGGCTTAATTTGAAACCAATGTATCGTACCGGTTGAGGGTGCGTTCAGTCGTGAAAATTCAAACAGTTCAAAACGCTGGAAGGCACTTTTCTTTCTTTGGTTCGCTGTCGCAGTGTTGCCAGACTTTAAAATGAGTACCGATTTGCACGCACTACCGGCGAAGAACTTTGTTGCCAACGCAGAAGGAAGTCGACTTGAACGGGGGTGAACGGGATGTTTGGGTGGCTCGCACACGTGCCGGCACTTTTAAAAAACATGAAAAGGGGGAAAGTTTGAGCTTCCCGCGGGGAGGTTGGAGAATGGCCCAAAGCCACACCGGTAATGCAGTTTTTATGAATACTTCCCATCCACCCCCCCCCCCCCGCCCCTATTGTGTGGGAGAGTCGAATTTGTCGGTTTCTGTCGGAAAACGAATGGATCATTTCAGACTTGGGTGGTGAGGGGGGAAGAGAGTTCAAGAGAAGAAGTTTGCTTCCTTAAACACTATACCGACTACCGAACGGCGACATCGTCGTGGTCTTGAGGAACATGCTTTCGATGGCTCCACGTGGGAAATGACTTTCACGTTGAGGGGACTCAAGAGGTTTCGGATGGCTTACAGGAGGAACGACGAAAAACGCGTGCGTACAGTCAAAGCGGTTGAAAAAGACTTTTATTATTATAAACAGACAGTGACAGCTAGAGGAGCACGTCACTCAGGTCTGGCGCAGTAGCGCAGCAAAAAGAGGGGGCAGTGGTTGTTATCTCAACAGGGACTGCGGGAGAATCCCGCAAATTAGCGCTAAATTAGCGACTCCGAAACGCAACGCACCGCGCCCGAAACCAACCTGCAAATGTTACACTCAAACGGCTTATCCTTGGAGTGATGCATCTGAATGTGCTGCTTCAGCTGGCACGAGAACTTGAACACCTGAGTTGAAAAAGAATAACGTTAGTGAACCTCGCCTAGTCAGCCAGAGCTACATGAAGAAGTTACCTTCGCGCACAGTTTGCACTTTTTGTCGCTGTCGTCCGTGAGTATCTTCTTGGCGGACTGCGTCTCCTGCTTGGTGACCTTCATCCGCTCGATGTGCGTCTTGAGATGCTCGATCAGCTGGTCCTCGCGCTGGAAGGTGGCCGCGCAGACGACACACTTGTTTCTCTTTGGTGGACCAACGCCCTCGCCGGACTGTTTGTCACCGGCTTCGCTGCCGACGCCGCCACGATTCACCGGCATCAGCCCGACTACGGCCGGACTCATCTCGTCCGGTTTGGCGAGTTCCTCCGCGTTGAAGCTTTCGTCCTCGAGCAGCTGAATCGACGGATCATCCTCGGCGGACACGCGCTCCTCTTCCAGATGGGTCAGCTCGTGCCGCTTGAGGTTCAGCTTGTGCACGAAACTGTAGTGGCACTTGCCACACTCGTACGGTTTGCCCGGCTGATGATGTAGGGCCGTGTGCTGCTGCAGCTGGCTGCGGAACGTAAACACCTTCTGGCAGAGGTGACACTTGTGGTGCTCGCCCGAACGAACCCAGGACCGTTTCTTCTTGGCCGGGGGCGTTTCTTCATCCGGCTGGAGCGGGTCGGTCGCCGGTCGGACTCGATGACCCTTCAAATGCTGGTAGTAAGTGTGTAGACCCTAGCTCCCACGGGTCAGGACTCCAAGCGTGGCCGAGATGCCACCAGACTGGATGACTGCTGAACAGGGACTGATGCCGTGCTGCCGTGCGCTGACAGCTGTGTGTGTAGACGTGCGGAGACAGGGGGTTGATGCCCGTGCACGCATATTGCGAACCATAGACAGGGGGGCGCTATACGGGCCCACACATCTCCCCCCTTCTCTAGAAAAAAATACAGCAACGCTGGTGTTTCTCATTTGAGGGCACCTTCCTGCTGAAAACTGACATGCACCTTCCTCTAAGCTTTAGATTCGGGACAAGGATATAATATTCTAATCATTGTGGAGACGCTAAATTGTTGCCGACACCCTTGCAGCCACCACGATGAACACGCCTCGACGATTTCGATTATTATCGATTATCCTTATTTTTGATGTATTTCCCAACACATGTTTACAAAACCATTTCTTTCTTCTCTCTTTCTTCCACTTGTTCGCTATGGGACCATCCATATTTGTACCTCCCCACTTTTTCTACTTTAACTCTTTCCTTACCTTTACCAGGCATGAGCCAGCGAGTGTTCACCAGTCGTTGCGGCCTTTCAGTGAGATCACAAGCCAGAAAGGCCTTTCAGTGAGAGATCACAAGCCGTTGATGTCTTCCGTTGAGCTCACAAGCCAGACAGGCCTTTCAGTGAGTGTTCACCAGTCGTTGTGGCCTATTCAGTGAGTTCACAAGCCGGAAGCGCCTTTCAGTGAGAGATCACAAGCCGTTGCTGAATCGTTGCGGCCTATTCAGTGAGTTCACAAGCCGGAAGGGCCTTTCAGTGAGAGCTCACAAGCCGTTGCTGAATCGTTGCGGCCTATTCAGTGAGTTCACAAGCCGGAAGGGCCTTTCAGTGAGAGCTCACAAGCCGTTGTTGAAGTCGTTGCGGCCTATTCAGTGAGTTCACAAGCCGGAAGGGCCTTTCAGTGAGCGCTCACAAGCCGTTGTAGAATCGTTGCGGCCTATTCAGTGAGTTCACAAGCCGGAAGGGCCTTTCAGTGAGAGCTCACAAGCCGTTGCTGAATCGTTGCGGCCTATTCAGTGAGTTCACAAGCCGGAAGGGCCTTTCAGTGAGAGCTCACAAGCCGTTGTTGAAGTCGTTGCGGCCTATTCAGTGAGTTCACAAGCCGGAAGGGCCTTTCAGTGAGAGCTCACAAGCCGTTGTAGAATCGTTGCGGCCTATTCAGTGAGTTCACAAGCCGGAAGGGCCTTTCAGTGAGAGCTCACAAGCCGTTGCTGAATCGTTGCGGCCTATTCAGTGAGTTCACAAGCCGGAAGGGCCTTTCAGTGAGAGCTCACAAGCCGTTGCTGAATCGTTGCGGCCTATTCAGTGAGTTCACAAGCCGGAAGGGCCTTTCAGTGAGAGCTCACAAGCCGTTGTTGAAGCCGTTGCGGCCTATTCAGTGAGTTCACAAGCCGGAAGGGCCTTTCAGTGAGAGCTCACAAGCCGTTGTAGAATCGTTGCGGCCTATTCAGTGAGTTCACAAGCCGGAAGGGCCTTTCAGTGAGAGCTCACAAGCCGTTGTTGAAGTCGTTGCGGCCTATTCAGTGAGTTCACAAGCCGGAAGGGCCTTTCAGTGAGAGCTCACAAGCCGTTGTAGAATCGTTGCGGCCTATTCAGTGAGTTCACAAGCCGGAAGGGCCTTTCAGTGAGAGCTCACAAGCCGTTGCTGAATCGTTGCGGCCTATTCAGTGAGTTCACAAGCCGGAAGGGCCTTTCAGTGAGAGCTCACAAGCCGTTGTTGAAGCCGTTGCGGCCTATTCAGTGAGTTCACAAGCCGGAAGGGCCTTTCAGTGAGAGCTCACAAGCCGTTGCTGAATCGTTGCGGCCTATTCAGTGAGTTCACAAGCCGGAAGGGCCTTTCAGTGAGAGCTCACAAGCCGTTGCTATACATGCACTTACAAATCCTTCCCCCACAGGTCTTACTGAAGATATTCACAAGCCAGTCTACGCCAGACATGATAGAACATTCACAAACCTCCTCTTCCATGGGCCTTCCAGTGAAGCCATCTCTACCTCTGGAATGAGTGACATTTACAAGCCATTTCCTTCTTTTCCCCGAAAAAGATAGGAAAAAAAAACAAAAAAACTTCGACCGCTTTTTACACAGCCCACATTCCAATCTTCTGTATTTAGCGGTATTTAGTTACCGAGAGCTTAAATTACTAAGCAGAAGGAACATCTTGTTCTTGATTTTTCCTTAAACTTTAAATTATGGTTACGCACGACCAAACTTTTTCAAAATATGAGCAAAAGTCAATGAAATTACTAAATTGGGACCTGCAGACAAAGTCACAGATATTGTACAGATATTGAAAATCTGGCATCACTTCCAAAAGTGTCAACATAAATTTTCTTTCACTTTCTCGCAGTTCAACTTTTTTTTCAGTCTCCCGCTCTTTTTCTCACCACAGCAAAACAAACCATGCTAATGGTGCAGAAATCAAAAATTTCAGCCAAAAGTCCACGCTCTCCGCGCGACAGGCAAACCAAAATTTCGATTTTGAGCAGCATCCGGCCGATCCTCCTCCACAACCGAAAATCAACTCACCGATTTCCTTTTTTTTTACTTCACTCACCTGTCACTTAACGCGCTTGGCGTGCACCGATAACGCAAAACAAAACACTAGAGCTAAGCGAAAACAAAAAAACGTTCTCCTGGCAGGATCGCCATTGTGTAGACCCTAGCTCCCACGGGTCAGGACTCCAAGCGTGGCCGAGATGCCACCAGACTGGATGACTGCTGAACAGGGACTGATGCCGTGCTGCCGTGCGCTGACAGCTGTGTGTGTAGACGTGCGGAGACAGGGGGTTGATGCCCGTGCACGCATATTGCGAACCATAGACAGGGGGGCGCTATACGGGCCCACACAGTAAGCATCCTCCGAATCCAGTTTCTGCGAAACAAAAAAAAAATCCCGTCAAAATTTCAACGCACAGCGCAACGCCTACCGCGACCAAAACCCCGCCCGTTGCTATGCGTGAGCAATGAAAAACATAAATAGCTGCGCGCGCGCGCTTGGCAACGCCCCCCTTGGTAACGAATCAACAAGCCGAAAAGGTATATACCCGAGTGCACCCCTACCAAACCCCTCATTCCCAAACTGGAGATGGCGGCGTACGGTCGTATTCTACTATTTCTAATTCGCAATTTCTTTTCTCTCTTTCTAGCGCACCGCATGGGTGTCTGGCGGCCCCGACCAGCCTTGGCCTATGACCCGGATGCCGAATCGGGCATCCGGGACGATGACGATGACGATGACCTGGCAGAACTCGCAGTGGCCTATTTCGAGCGGCTCAACGAGACAGACCGCGCGACAGTGGTTCACGAACCGAGATCGCTGGCGGAACTCGCTTTCGCAGCGATCCCGGTTACGGAACCACTCGACGATTGGACCTCTAATCAGGTTTATTATTTCGGACCTGCTGGGGTGATTCTGGAAACGGAATCACTCTCAGATCAAAATTCTTTAACTATTTCGTTCCTAGCAATTCGATCGCGTCTGTGGTGGATCCGGCACTGCCGGGTCCATCATGGGCTTTCCAAATTCCAAATCAAAACTATTTTGACCAACCCGTGGTTGATCCGCCGGAGTCGAATCCAACCTCGGCTATCAAAATTCCTCTTGAAATTGATTTGGACCTACCTGAGGTGGATTCGACTCCGCTGGATCTACCATCGGGAATCGAAATTCTCCCTGAAAACATTATTTTGGCACATCCAGCGGCAATTCCAACCGAGGAATTGTCCGCTAATCCAAATTTCAAAGTTGAAACTTTTGGCAACTGTCAAAGTCTCGGTAACCGTGGTTTACCACGGTTGCTGAGATTGCGATATTCTAAATTTTCAGTATTTTCAAAGTATTTAACTAGTTTTTGCGTTTGTTCGTTGGTTGCTATTCTTTTTATTGTTGAGTCTGTTTGAAAAGTAGTTTAGTAAGATTTTTGGCATATTTTCAAAATTTTGCGTAGCTTTGTAGTTTGTTGTTAGTTTGTTATAGCTGGTTTTATTCTCTTTTATTTTTGTGTTTGTTTTTCCTCAGATGGAAACCTCGCCTCCTATCAGGACTGGAAAACCAAATCTTTTTGGTAACACAGAGGTAATTGTATTAAGTAACACGGTTTGGTAATATTTATTCTAACCTATTTGTTTTACGTTTATCTTCCTCAGATTTGATCGCTGCTTATCGGATTCTTTCGGTCCTCGACGGGAGATTGAAGGACGAGGTTCGGATTGGAGCTGTCGGAGGTGGAGCAGGTGGAGCATGAAGATGAAGTTTTTGTTTTTAATGAATTGTAATTTGCATTTATTGTAATGAAATACATTTTTTGTAAACGAAATACAGTAGTTTTTATTTGGAAAGAATGAAAGAAATTACTTTTTTTTTATTCAAAGATAAACGACTAACACAGAGCATTCTCACTTACGTAAAAACAAAAAAGTTTTAAAAATTTTTTAGCACCTTTAAAAAAGTTATTTTTTTTTTATTTGAGTTTTTTGAACCACTCAAAACCAAAAATTACTGAAATCCAAATTTGTCACGGGTTCTATTTTTTTTCTTTTTTTCTAAACAAGTTTTGCGTAGGGACCTATTAATACACGGTTAAAAAAAATAGAGATTTTTTTATTTAAATTTTTACCATTAAAACTTGATTTGCAAAAAAACACTATTATTATTTGTTTTTTTTTATGTGTTTTAGAGGACATAAAATGCCAACTTTTCAGAAATTTCCAAGGTTGTGCAAATAATCATTGACCGAGTTATGAATTTTTTAATCAATACTGATTTTTTCAAAAAATCGAAATTTTGGTAGCAAAAATTTTTCAACTTCATTTTTCAATGTAAAATCAAATTTGCAATAAAAAAGTACTTTACTGAAATTTTGATAAAGTGCACCGTTTTCAAGTTAAATCCATATTTAGGTGACTTTTTTGAAAATAGTCGAAGTTTTTCATTTTTTTAAACTAGTGCACATGTTTGCCCACTTTTGAAAAAAATATTTTTGAAAAGCTGAGAAAATTCTCTATATTTTGCTTATTCGGTCTTTGTTGATACGACCTTTAGTTGCTGAGATTTTTTTTTTTTTTTGGAGGGTGGTCCAGCCGCACATCGTTGATGTTGAAACCTCTAAACTGGGCCCTCGTGCTGTCACGTCCGTTAGTAGTCTTGTCGTACATTACAACTAGAATCAGATCTGCCAATGAATTAGTACACTTCGACCAAATAAACACTGACGCTGTATGGAACTGACTCTAGAATAAATGCACTGTTGTGTGTTATTCATGAGTCCAACTTATTCAATTATTCATTTAAGTCCAAATATTCATTTGCTAACTACTTTGGAATGAAAATCTAAACTTTAATCTAAAATCCTCTAAACTTAATGTTCAAAACTAAACATTCCTTTAACTGTTGTAGTACTACTTTTATAAAAAAAAAACAATAAAAATTTATGAACTGATATACAAATAGGACAGAATCGCGATTTGAAAAAGAAATGACCATTTACGTCAAAAGATCCGTAGTTCCTCGATTCGCAACAATGGCAGATACAACCATTATCCGAAAACCGTTAGTTCAACAGATCAACGAATTTTGTCCGATATCATTACATTATTGATTGATCGAGACTCTATGAAAATTTTGACATAAAATATGCCTAGTAGTCTACATCAATCAAAGTCTATTGACAGCATTACTCTTTACTCTAGTATAAAAATTGCAATGCTAAGCAACAACAGAATTGTACTATCCTGAAGTCCTAACCTAAAACCCACATTGTGATAGTGAAAAAGTCACAGGAGCAGCGGTGTCTTGTGCAATTGTGATATTTTCACTATCGGAGAACTACCTAGTTCACGAAGACAGCTTATCGGTCAACGCTTAAGCCCTGGGGCTGCGACAAAGCGAGTTCTCGTAGCATGAAGTGGTGTCCACATTGCTTATAAAAAATAATGTATACCCAAATTTTAACTAATTCACTAGGATCAAATCATGCCCCTTGACTGTACAAGGCCCAGGGGACCTTTAGTTGCTGAGATATTGCAATGAAAAGGTTTAAAAACAGGAAAATTGATGTTTTCTAAGTCTCACCCAAACAGCCCACCCTTTTTTCAATGTCGATATCTCAGCAACTAATGGTCCGATTTTCAATGTTGAAATATCAAATATTTGAGAAATTTTCCGATCTTTTCGAAATAGTAGTTTATGCAACAAGTTGGATAAATACGACGAGTGCTGAAAAAATCAAGTTTTGCAACGAGTTCCATACAACATTTTTCGCTATTTCGAAAAACAAGTGAAATTTTAAGTCGAATTTTCATGTATTTTGTCAATAAATCGTTTAAATCAATAAAATGTTGAAAAGTGTTACTTTTCGAAACAAGTGCTGAAAAGTTCAACTTTTCAGCACCCATTTCAATGCTGAAAAGTAGAACTTTTCAGCATTTATTTTGAGAAGTGTTGCTATTCGATTCTGTTATTTTTAGTACAGAAAAGTAGGCTATTTCGTCGTTCAAGAATGACAGGAAAAGTAAGTAGTTTCACAACAGAAGTGCAAATACAATATTTTCAAAATTTTCAAATCAAGACAAACATTTCAAAAGGGTAAAACATTCAATATTACGCATCGAAAAAATGTTGTCTTGTCAATTTATTTTTTTGTATTAAAATGAAAAAAAGTAATCAGAAATGGGTTTTAATCGTGTTTTTTACCGTTGTACATAAACACTTACATAAGGCTTTAGGATCCAATTTAAAAATCAATTCCAGAGTTTTTTTTGAAAAGGTCCTATAAGACAAAAGGTCTTTCATATGTTTATAGGACCTAATAAAAAAGTAGAGAATTTTACATGCAAATTCAAATTTGCAATGGCACATTTTTTATGGTTTACTCTGTTTCAAAATTTTAGAAATGTTCAGGCTTTTTTTAATTTTAAAATACATTGAACGGGATGATACAAATTTGTTCCCCAAGACAAATTACTTGCGATTTTGTAGTAAGGAGACAATGGAACAGTGGGAAATTCACTAATAATGATAATCGAAAAAAAAAATCTAAGTTATTCTCTATGTTTTTGGTAGTTGAAAGATAATCGTAAAATCAGATTTTCTAATACAAAATTTGGAATTCTTAAAATCTAGGGTATATGACCCTATTTTGGACCTAGTACCTATTTTGGACCTATTTTTATTAATCGAGGTAGTTCAGGCTTTTAAAGTACGAATTCACTGAATCCAACCAACAGAAAGTGTAAGCAGGATCGTTTTGTAGCTTACCTCTTCCAAAAATGTTAACATTTTTTATTATTTCCGCTTTTTCAGCCACTTTTTCCAATGCCATTCGTATTTCCTACCATTTTCCTAGCACATAGATTAGGTCCAAAAATTCCAGCCTCGTTGCTTATCAGATCTGGCTCGCGACACTTTGATGATTTTTCCTGTTTTGCACTGACACCAAGCAATTTCGTCCGGTTTCCGAGCCATGTAACTGTTGTTTATTCATTTTTTTGATGTTTTTCATCACTAAACCATTGAAATAACTATTCTATTATCGAAAAAAACTCAATCCAAAATATTTTTTCAAATCAGTCGCGTTGGATCAGTTTTTGGACCTACTTTGCCGTCGGTTTAATGCTATCACCAACACATGCATAACAAGGTGTTGCCAGTTTAATTTATCAATTTATTTCGATATTTCATTGAGATTTAGATGATTGTTAGGACCGATTGCAAAGTATCCCAAAATTTAAACTGATGTTGATTTATTTTTGCCGTAACATCATTATCACCAATTTAGCTGCATACATTTTTAATTGTTGCTTAAAAAATGCAAACTGGCTACCCTGTTGGAATTGAAGGGAAACGATTGAAAAACCTAAAGGGTCTAGTTCATTTAATCTTCAGCTGTCACCGTGACATATAAATAGCTGTCACCGTGAATTATAAATAAAAAATGCTTTGTATTGTCATCTGCACGTCTTTTAAATGCTCTTTACTGGAAAACAAACAAAATTTGGTTTGATTCACAGAAAAAAAAAATCAAATAAGTGTCGGAGATCGTGATGGCTGTTATGACGTATTGCAAACTAATCAGAAAAATATTCATATGGAAAAAATACCGTGTCAATCATGTTAGAAACACAATTGAACCAGCTAGAACGGGTTGTCTTTTATGTTCTAATGCTTGAACAATTAGGTCGTAAGAATACGCAAATTGTAAATAGGACAGAGACCTGCTAAAGACGCGCGAGTTTCCATTCAATATAATTAAAACACGTTTTCAAATTCAAATCCATTGTTTTATCATAATTTTTTAATTTCTGAAATAAATATTTTCCAAATTATAATCGTGGATGGGCCCTTTGGTTTATCAAACCGAGTTTCTGTAAGTGTGCGTGATGCCGCCGCAATTCGAGTTGTCCAAATTTCAACCAATCAGAGTGTAGGTCCAAAATAGGTTCAGCGATGTCTCCAAAATACATTCAATAAGTCCAAAAAGCATCAAAAAAATGTTTTACTTGAAATGCTTATTACAATGAAATGGTTAAATTATTTCCAAATTTCAATAGTACACTTTGTTAAGCATAAATTAAGGCACAAAACAATCCTAAAACGAGCCAAATTAGTTAGACCGTTCCTGAGAACAATGCGAAATATGTTGACGCTTTGCATAGTAGGTCCAAAATAGGGCCATATACCCTATATTAAAATCATCTTTTAAGCTTAAGTTTAGGATTAAAAAAGGAAAAATCGAAAGAAATGCCAAGAAAAAACTCGCTATATTATGGAAACTATTGCAAACTAACGCATTACAATCAATGTTAAAACATTAAATGTCTGTTCTTTTCAATCGAAACAATTTGGAAACTTTAAAATCAAGCATGCTTAATTTGTCTGAAATAAATGTTTTTCGCCATCCCATAAAGTACTTGATTCATAAATTTAAAAAATAATTACTGACGATTTCACATTTATTTTTTAATTATTAAAAAACAAACCAATAGTTTCGGAGATATTACGAGTTTAAATTTTAGAGCTAATGAGATGATGGATTAAAGGCTTTATCTCAGCAACGGTATTTTATGCGGAACCACCTAAACACACCAAAACTGAAAAAAAATGTAAAGGCATTTTCGTATGCAGGTATGGGTATGCATTTGAATATGATTTTTGAAATTGTGTTTGACATTATGTTTCAAAAATGTAAAATCTCCAGCACTTGATTTTGTACCACTTTAAACTCCCTTTTCAGACATATAAACAAAATTGAAATTGTAGTAAGGCCGTTGCAAATATTTTTCAAAGTTTATGTCGCCCCCCCTTCAAAGTTGGCTTGAAAAATCAGGGGGCAGAAAAAATGTTTCGAGAAACTTCATAATTTTAATGAAAATTAAAGTTTAACCAACTGAAAACCAGTAAAAATGCATTTTCCCCCCGTTTATAATCATATTTAGCATGTTTGAACTCCTCTGAAAACATTTTAAATTTTAATGCAATACCAATGTACAGTCCCACAATTTTTTTTTAGGAAAAAAAAAATCCGTCAATACCTCGTTATTTTCAAAACTAATGATTGGAAAGCAACTGTACGCCTGTAACAAGCATTTTAAAAACACTTTTTTCATCCAAATGTTAAAACCTTGTCTTGTAATTTCAATTTTTTTTTGTTTTTTTTTTATTTTTTTGTCCCCCCCCTCGACTTTGGTCAGAGCCGAGGGACATAAACTTTGAAAAATATTTGCAAACGGCCTAATAGAGATAAATATTTAATAATAATAATAATTTCTACGCATTTATTTGATTTTTTTTCTGAAAAAATCAAAACCTGCAATTTACAGATGACACCAAAAGTTGTCCGGTATCGGCTGGAGTGCTGCACGGAGAAAAAAGAGTTCCGAAAATCGTGCAATCGTGTTCATGAAATTGGGATGGTACGTTTTTGAAAATCGTTCTCCGTGTAGTAATGGAAAGTTACATGAAATTGTGGTGGGTATTTTGATTATTTATGAATTGGTTAGTAATTCATTGGAAATTTAAGTAAATTTTTGTAATTTAGAAATTTTAAAAAAATATTTGGTGATTTTCAGGGATTAACTGTGTAATAAGTTCAATTAAATTTAAATATTGACATGATGAAGAACTCTATTAAACCTTTTTTAAATCTGGTAGCATAAGATTAAATTTCATTTGAAAAAGTTCAACTAATTGTTGATACCTTCATCTGGGGCGAGTTTGGACTAATTGATCACATTTTTGCACATCATTTTGAAATTTTTATTAAGTTTCGGTTTTTGTTTTTTACTGCTTAGAAATGTTCCTTATTTTGCAAATTTGTATTTGATGTTTTGTATTTTTTTTATTTGGATTGAACATATGAGAAATCATTTCTAAAACTGGAAATTTCTTTAAACTGTCGGCCTTTCGTATTATCAAACAGCATTTTTGTACCGGCTCGTCCATAAAGTATATTTTTTTTGGAAGCTGTTCATGCAAAGATTATATGTAAATAAAAAAATACACTAATATACTAAATATTCGCAAACAAAAACGTATCACAAGATGCTTCCTACATTATTGCATACATGTGATAATATGGCAAAGTACTCATAAATTCATAGAATATTTTTTTCCTATCTAAGGACCCAAAGAAATAGTTTGATAAAAGCCCTTTAATGCCAGATTGAATGAAAAAGCAAGACTTAACTTAAGATCAAATAGTTAACGATTGATTTTATGGGATTTATGGTTCACTTATTTTTTTGGGAGGGACAGCATCTTTTAAATAAAGTTGAACTTATAAAATTTTGAAAATATTATCTTTTATTTTTAAGTTATTGAACAATAAATGAACATCAGAAATTCTTTTTCAAATATAAAAAATAAAAAAAACATTTGATTTGATAAAATGTTTCGTTTTCAAATTATAGACCTTCAAGATAAGGAAAATTGCAGGAAATTTCAGTTCTTATTTTTTTGAAGAGTGACATGTCTTTTATGCATGACGTAATCAACTTGTAAACTTCTTGAATATAAAAAAATATTTTAAATATTAAGAACGGTCTTATCGTTCAAAAATTTTGTTGGAAATGATGACTGGGTCTGGCTACTCGTCATTAGTTGGATAATTGAAATACCTCTCCAATGGGTCCAAAGATTTTCCTCAATAAAAAAAATCTGTTACAATACCAATCGTCCCTAGATTTAGGGGAGTTATTTAAAGGATAAAAAATTGCTGCTCTGGTAATAACAATTTTGTAAATAATACCTAAAATACTATATGAATTTGAGGGCGGCTTGAACCACCTTAAGATGGATTAAGTAACGTTTCACCATTGTTTTTCAATAATCTATATAAATAAAAAAAAATCGACGGTTTTGAATCAGTTGAACACGGAACGTCGGATCGATGTGCTTTTTGTTGCGTTAGGTTCGTGTAAGCCCAAGGAAGGTTTATATGCTTAAAAATTGCCACTTTGGCCACTCTAGAACCAATTCCGGAGCATCTGCAAATTGTATGGGAAAAGTTACGTAGAATCAAATTTTGATCACAGGAGGCTGAAAAAGCAGAAAAGTTAAAAACGTCAACAAACGAATAAAAGGCATAACGAAGTTTGTAGGGTAAGGCTTGTATTCTGATAAATATTTTTCGTTATTTTGATCGATCAGAATCAAGGGACTTCAATTTAAAAATATTAAGAACGGTCTTATCGTTTCACATTGTAAACATTTTTTTTTTTAAATCATAGTCTTTATCGACGCTGTAGTTGAAAATTATTAAGCAAGCAAAATTATTAAAATATCCCTTCTCTTTCCAATCCTAGCTTGTCATTAAAGGTAAGAACAAGATTGTCCGTCAGACCTGGACGCAAACGCAAAATTTTGCGCCTGTCATCATAGCCTGCCAGTCATCGACCATTGAACAAAGCAACCCCTGTAGATTGTTCGACTGACAGTTGTTGGAAAAATCGAACTGGCACAGCGTTCTGCGTTCACCACTGCGTCGAACGGACAATCTTGTTCTTAGCTTAACACTGGAACGCCCAACGCATGTCAAACTTACACGGACGCCCAAGCCTCCCAAAAAAGGTGGAACGGTAACTTCAACTCGCTAGTTCTCGGGCATTACTCAACCAATCGGGACGATTCTTGTTTCCAGTGATTTGTAAGAATGTCTAGATGATTCTAAAATTTTGCAGAACTTGATTTGAACAAATCTGTAATTTCTGCGACCGAAAACATCGTTCCACCTTTTTTAAAAAGACTGCCTCCGCGGAATTTTCGGCGAATTTTTTTTTACACGCGAAAAAAAAAAGTTGAAACGATGTTTTTGATCGCAAAAATTAGAGATTTGATCAAATTAAGTTCTGCAAAGTTCTAGAATCATCTAGACATCCTAACAAATCACTGGAAAGAAGAATCATCTTGATTGGTTGAGTAATGCCCGAGAACCAGCGAGTTGAAGTTACCGTTCCAACTTTTTTGGAGCCTTGGGCGTTGGAATGTTAAACACGTAAAATCAAATTATCTTGTAAATAAACATTCATTGGACTTTGTCAATGTTTCCGGCAAAGACTGTTTTTCAGAAGCATTATCGCTTATGACCGTTTTTAAAAAGCGCTCATGTTTAAAGATAACTTGACGATTTGTTGATGAACCTTTTAATATGATATAAATTTGACTTGGAACTAACACAATGTTTTAAATAAATGTTTTAAATAAATTGCTTCGAATCTGACATTTTAACCTTGTTACAATATTTGCAGAGTTTCCCAAATTTCAAGCTTTGAAGTTCTTTAAAAACTAACTAACTAACTCTATTTTGACTGTAGTCCCGATTTTCCCTAGTTGATGGTGCTAAAATTGTTCTGCTTATTCCTTTACCAATCAAATCCATATTGAGAGGTAAAAGCCCAAGCAACATTTTTTTCCAGGAGTTCTACAAGAGCTCTTCAAGATAGCTACAGCATAGCAGATTGGACCGCGGTAGGATAAAACTCTCTTCAAGTACTCTTCCAAACTCCTGAAGAAGTTTTGAAGAGAATTTTATCCTACCGCGGTCCAATCTGCTATGCTGTAGCTATCTTGAAGAGCTCTTGTAGAACTCCTGGGAAAAAATGTTACTTGGGAGGTAAAGCTTAACCCACAGTGCAACCGGAAGTGGCTTCACGCAGCCAAAATCCCCACGTGGAAACCACTCCGCTGCCTGTGGGACCAGCTTTATAACCACAGCACATAGGTTCATACATTGTCCTGACACACACAAGTACACCTTTGTACCACAGCAGTGGTGGTGGCGCCCTAGGGGACAAACTCAAGACGGATTCTCTCCCCTCTCGGTTGGTTTCCGGTGGATCTTTGGTGGAAGTTTCTTTCCTCCAGTGCGGGCGTGTTCATGTGAGTGAATCTCATGAATATGTAATCAAAACTCGTCGTGAAAGTCGTTGCATATCATCATCGCTTACGGTAACGGAGTGAGGCGGCGTGGGAGTGAGTTTGAGACATTTTAAAATGAAACAGTTCATGATTTCTGGTGGGTAAGATTTCACATTGATTGTATTTAGTGTAGTTAATGTGATATTCAGAAGCAGAATGAAGAATGATTTCATTAAAATTTTCACCACCAAACTTCAAGAACACGAGTTGTCCTCGTTCAGCGACAGTAATTTCAACGCCGGCCGGCCTGCCAGCCCCGAGCCATGGCGTCATCAAGTCTTGTAAGGTCGACAGCAGCCCGCCGGGAGACATATAACCCCGGAGTTGACTTCATCGTCCTTTTCCGATATAGAACGAGCAAGCTGAAAAAGAAAAAAAACTCAGTAACAGTAACTTTCCCGCGATAGGAATATGGGATAGTCCATCAGCAGAACGAGATAACGAGCGTGATACGACCGTATAACCTCATCACCCGGCGGAGAGGGTGCGAGGTCCAATTTTTATAAGTCTACTGCAGAAATAAATGAGATGAGAAATGAGAATGAGGCTGCTGGGCTTCCCCTCATGGCTCGGTCTTCTTCTTGGGTCACCCAAGAACAATCACCAGGGCGAGAAGGGAAAACGATTCTTGTCGGAGAGCGAAGAAAAAAAAAGTGATAACGTAATCATAATTTTATTACGGCGCACCACGGCGTGCCCAGCTTCTTGCGAACGGAAACCCAAAAGTGTCGAGATGGTTTGGCCGATTTGGGATATCTTGGCCGCTGCCGTCGCCAGTTTGGTGCCACCATGCGAGGATGTGCTGGAGTCATCTTAACGAGAAAATGTCCGCATGTCGCCCCGAAATCCTTTTTCCACTTTGTCTTCGGAGATTCCATTCGAACCAACTAAATTTGTTTGCTGTTCATTTTTAATCTTATTAGATTGGTTTATTGTTTGTTCTGTTGTTCCGCTGCGCTGTTGTTGTTTTTATTGTACTGATGATCTGCTTTTTCCTAAAACCTTTTCGTCCTTTGCAATTCGCTATGGAATCTTTCATCTTGATCCATTTAACTCTTCAGAACCTTGACTCAAAGTAAGCTGTTAGGAAAGAAAAAGCAAAAGAAAAAAAAAGAGAGCAGAAAATCATCACATCCGAAACTGATAAGAACAAAAAAGGACCATTCGCGTTGCTGATGATGACGACCAACGCGATGGTCAGGATGGCCAAGTTCTTTCATCGCCGGAGACGGAAATGCTCATGAAGATTGGATTAGATTCTTTTCCATTGTGTGTCCCACATTTATTGCCCATGCACTTCGATTGGATGCGCGAGAGCAGGATGGCATTCTCCCGCCCGAATTCTGGACTTTCAAACTGTTATGATAAAATTTTCGTGCCAGGAATAGCAAATATCCACTGTTGCTCTACATTTGAGTTAAAGGGAAGGGAATAAGTCCCAGGGACATCAAAAAAGATACCGATTTTGAGTGGGTGGATCCAAACACACACACTTTCCTCACACACAGAATAGGTATTATATACGATGATGAAAGCAAAAATGCCAACTTTTACCCGAAATCCGGCCACGCCACGGCAACCCAAAAATGGGAAACGTAAATCCTCAAAAGGATATTAATCTTTCTGACGAACGAAAATTGAACACGACGAAAAAAAAACCGAATGGATGCTCCATTTTGCTAGCAATTTTTTAACGAGGGACTTCCGTGCCGCACTTTCAGGAAAGAGTGAATTTGTGATGTGTGATTCCTAGGAGATTTTATTACGCTTTCAGTGTAACAATTACGATGGACTTCGTTTTGATCAAGAATGCGAACGTTACCAACGTTCTTTATCTTCAAAAATAATTAGATTCTAAGGTTGAAAACGGCGATTAACATGTGTAAACAGCATTCATTCATAAGAAGCCAACTAAATTTGTTGAATAATTTTAAAAGTTGGGCAATACATACAAAAAATCAGAGTATTCCTTTAGTAGGTTTAGGGATACAAATAAAAGATAATTTTTTGAAGTAAAGTCTTGTGTGTGTGTTTCCTAATCCATCACCCGATAGCCGACAACGAAATTATGGAGAAGTGAAAGCTGTATGTGATTCGGATAATGCTGTTTTAGCTTGTTTTATCAAAGAAGTCTTTTATGGACATTGTTTCAAATCGTAAAGGCAAAATACAAATGTAATCAGATTTACATTAATTTGCAGCCAGAATTACGATGAGGAAGCCATCCGGAATTGTGCGACCTATCTAATCATTGATAATGATAACTAAAAATGTAATATACTTGCTGAATCTGCAAGAACCCAGAAGAGTTTTTTTTAAATTTTAATTGAACATTTTTTGCACTGTCGTGTTTTTCTCTCTTTTTTGTTTTAAGAGTATATAGATGTTCAAGAGCAGACAATGAAAAAAGTTAAGGAAACTGATAAGAAATATTAATGATGTTCAAGGAAACATGAACTTGGGAAATGCGTTAATATACCTGTTTCTGGTATCAATATTTAATAAAAGTATTCCCGAACACCTTATAATTTGTCTTAAAGAAGACCAAAGTATTTTTTTTTATTCATATCTTATTTTTATTAGGTCCTTTAAGGTGCAACGACCAGGTTAGGACCGAGGATCAGTTTACCATCAAAATATAACATAAAAATACAAAAAAAACTCATTACACTCCATACTTGGAGATCATGTAACTGACGAGGGTTACTTGGTCCAAGCGGGTCTTGCAGGTTTTGAATCTGCCGATGTACTCGGAGAAAATGCCCCACAGCTCAGCAGAACTGTAGAGCACCTCCCCGGTTTCCTCTTTCGTGGCTCCACCGTCTCGGGAGCCATTGCTTCCTTGGCTTCTTCCTGCGGGGCGAGGACGATCCTTCGATTTTCCGTCCGGGGCTGCACCCGGCAACGGAGGGAACTCCGCCGGCGTGAACGCCGGAACTGCTGGACTCTGCTTCTCCGCCTTCCTTGCCGGCGGTTTCGGTTTCGACGCCTGCTGGCGCTTCTGGATGAAGTCCGCACGCTTGGGGCAGACCAAAGTAATATAAATTTAACGTTTTTTTTTATTTTTTTATTTTGCAGACTTGCAAAATATGCCGTTGATCGGATACCACATTAGGCTTGTGTTTGGTATTATAGTATTTTATCAATATGGAAAAATTTCAATTTCATAAAGAAAATTATGACTAGTGCGTCCATCCCGGGAATTCCCGGGACAAAAATCCCTAGAGTTTTCCAACACCGGGAATTCCCGAATCCCGGGATTTTTTATAATTTGTCCCGGGAATTCCCGAAATTAAAAAAAAACAAATTTTGGCCAGGAAATATATTTTTTTTTTGTAGAAATACATAAATAGTTGAATACATAGTAATCGATAAGAATTAAAAAGCATTAAAGTTTGTTTTCGGCATATATCAGCAATAATTTGGCTTATTGGTGTAGATTGTTAAATTTGAGTTTACAGATTCACAAAATTCCTAGTATTTTAAATACTTTTCATTAATCTCTCTTAGAGGGTGACGAGCGGGAATTCCCGGGAAAAAATTCCCGGGAAATCGACCATTTTTGGACCTCTCGATTCCCGGGAAATTCGGTCGAGACTCCCGGAAAATTTTGAACTTAAACTATTGAAGCAAAATTATATAAACTAATCAAGAATTATTTGAATAATTCAAAATTGTTTGGAACATTGGATGTTTAATGTTCGATGTTCAAGTTCGAATAAACCAGTGTTTTTCTAATCTTTCTATTCATATTTTTTTTTAAATTTTAACTTGTCAAAAATTCCAATAACTATAATCGAGAGAAGACAAAAAAATTTGGACCCCAAAATTTACCTTAAAATATTTTTTGCAGTTACACCCCAGAAATGAAATTTAATGATTTTTTTTTTATAAATCCAGTGTTTTTTTTTAATGTCCTATAAGATATTGAGTTTCATATGTTTATAGGACGTTACTAAAAAAACTCTAGAAATATTTTTTTTGTTTATTATTTCTAAGAGGTTATAGCTTTTTCAAGATAAGTTCAAATTCCATATCTTTTCTCGAGCATAGCAATGTTTATATATATATATATTTTTTAATTCTTAGTACCTAAGGTAATTTCGCTGTATCAAGGTAATTTCTTTTTTTTTGTAATAGGCCATTTTATGTTTCACATCAACCTCAATATTAATTATATTTTGTAAAAAAAAAACTCTGGAGCGGTAATCTTTGTAAAGTTAAGATTCGCCAATTGTAAACACTCCAGTTTTCCTGATAGCTGTAAATATGTATATCTTAAATTAAAATTTTAAGTTGACCTTAAAAATTATGAAAAAAGTTTAAATTGTTGTTTTGAGTCGTTATATATCATATTGCAAGAATCTCGATACTGGGAAATTATATATTAGCTATGTTTTTACTTCACAAAAATTTAATAATAAGAAGTTCTTGGAACAAGTTTGTGCAACATTTGAAAAATCACTCAGTGCGAATTATGATTCGTAAACATTTTAAACTATTAAAGTAAACTATATAGTTCAACTAAATTATGAGGATACTTAATTTAACGAATGAGTAACGAATTTTATACTTTTCTTTTTAAATTATGCCACTATTGGCATAGTAAAAAAACTCCCGGGTCCCGGGAATTCCCGGGAAATAGCCAAATTCAACTCTCGATTCCCGGGAAATTGAAAATCTCGAGAATCGTCACCCTCTAATCTCTCTATATTTTTAACAGACTGGTTACTACATTTATGAATATTAATAATTTTAAAAATTGGAAAAATATATTAAACTATTCAGACTTTAGTCCCAGTTTTCTCCAGTTGGCCAAAGCAGAATAAAAAACAAAAAATAGATATTCTAATTTATTTTAAGGGGTTACATGCATGTAGAAAATGCAAAAAAAAAAACTTTTTACAGAAAATTTATTTAATCCACTTGAAAGATAATCACTCCTGAAAGTTTCATTAAGATATTTCATTATTAAACTTAGTAAGAGGCGATTTAAGCACAAATAATTTGGCTTATTAGTGTAGATTGTTAAATTTGAGTTTACAGATTCACAAAATTCCTAGTGTTTTAAATATTTTTCATTAATCTCATTATATTTTCAACATACTGGTTACTACATTTATGAATATTAATAATTTTAAAAATTGGAAAAATATATTAAACTATTCAGACTTTAGTCCCGGCTTTCTTCAGTTGGCCAAAGCAGAATAAAAAACAAAAAATATATATTTTAATTTATTTTAAGGGGTTACATGCATGTAGAAAATGCAAATAAAAACTTTTTACAGAAAATTTATTAAATCCACTTGAAAGATGATCACTCCTGAAAGTTTCATTAAGATATTTCATTATTAAACTGAGTAAGAGACGATTTAAGCACAAAAGTTTGCCATGCGCAAAGCAAACTGTCAAACCTTGTGAGCATTTTTTTTTCTCAAGATAGGATGGACCAAATTGGCTGAAATTGGGGAGAAGACTCACAAGACCTCCCGTGTGCATGACGATGCCCGATTTTTGAATTTTGCATATTTAAAAAATGCATGAATCAAAATCTCTCTAGCTTTTATATGAAAACATAAAAATATTTTTATCTTATATAAAAATGAACTTTTTTGAATACCGCCCTTCGTCAGGCACACGGAACCAGTTTAACGAGTGTTCACCAAAATTATGAGCCGATTTGGTCAAAGCAATGTTGAGATATCGTGGCACCCATTTTTTTTAAACTGTCAACTTCAAAATCTTATATCTCGGCAATGGTACAACCAAAATTTTTTAAATTTATGTTGATATATGAAAAAATATATTTTTAAGTCTTGAAAAAATATTTGAATAGTTTGAATGTGTTCTCATACCAACATCTGTCATTTATGCCGATTTACATTTATGTAACTCCTTAAGCAATTTAAAAGCTGTCGTATATGTTTAGATTGAAGTGTAGATTATCACCAATTTAGATTTTATGAATGTTTAAAAAAAATCCCGGGATCCCGGGAATTCCCGGGATTTCAAAAATATGTTTCCCGTTTCCCGGGAAATTCAAAACCCGGAACTCAAAATAACAATTTTCAACGCAACTGTTTTTTTTAAAAGCACTATTGAATTTTTTTTTAAAAGATAGTGCATGGACCTACTTTTTTGGCATGAACCTAATATAATCTCGGGAAAAAACATTAACAGTTGGAAAATATTTCGAAAATAAATTAAAACGCTATCCATGTCACCCCAGTTTACGGTACTTTGATTAATAAGTTAAAAAAGTACAAATCCATAGTTTTGACTTTTGGTGAACTTGAATCCAGTTTAATTTTAATAATTTTAATTTTTCATACAAGAAGCTATACCAAAATTTGGTATTCCTGTGTTATTTACCCCCGCTCAGGAATATCAATTAGAGGGAAAGTACTCCTAAATATTTATAATGAAATTATCAATCACGATTCAACCAAATGTTGCCTTTTACACCAAAGTATGTGTTTCTAGTGTAATTCATGTGAATCTTAAATGTACTCCAAATGATCACAATTTAGAGCTATGCCTTTTTGCAACATTGTTATTTGAAATGTTGTTTTTGAAAAACCTTATTTTAATTTGGTGAATAAAAATTGCAAAAAAAATACCTCTAGATTTTCAACAGGTTTTAAGGCCGTTCCAAATATAAGTTTATGTCGCCCCCCCCCCTTCCTTCAAAATTGGTCCGAAAAATCAGGGGGCAAAAAAAAATGTTTTTTTTAATATCACAATTTCAATGGAAATAGAAGTCTAATCAGCTGAGAACAATCTTAAATGCCTTTTTCTGCAATTATAATCAAATTTAACATGGTTGAACTAGTTTGGACATATTTTGAAATTTTATGAAATAACAATGTACAGTACCGCAAAAACAAAAATAAAATTTTCGTCAGCATTCAGAAATTTTGGAAATCAATGACGGCAAAACAACTGGACAGTTGTATGATGCATTTTAAAACACTTTTTTCATTCAAATGTTGACACCGGGGCCTGTAATTTCAATTTTTATCTATTTTTTTTGTTGACCCTTCAAATCCACAAATTCGGAACATTTGTTTCTTACGGATGTAAACAAACTTTGGTTCTCTCCATGAGTACATAATTTTTACAAAAAAATGACTTCACGCACTGAAACCAACGAAATGCAAGCTTAGTTATGTTTTATGAATGGTCTGATAACTTTTTTTTTGTAAAAATATTAGTTACATTCAGGTGTTTCACAATTGTGGGAGGCACAATAACATCCCACGATTATGGAACAGGCAATTTGGGGCCGTGTTTAGCTGATCTGAATGATATAGTCTTGAGGTGATTTTTTCTTGTTTTAAAAATACAACTTTAACTGGTGAAATAGCAAGAGAATGTCCAAATAAAGGTCCTAAAAATAGTAGGGTCGACAGAAAAGATGCATTTGGCATGCTATTGACAAATTGTCACATAAATGTTCCGAATTTGTGTGTGTTCCGAATATGTGGGATGACTGTTTATTTTTATTATTTTATTATTGTTCGACACAAACACAGAAATAAGAACTTTTATAAAAATTAAAATTAAAACATAAATTATTTGAATCGCTATTTTTACACGGTAAAAACATCGTGTTAATATTACGTCAGGTAATTGTACAATCATTTATGGCAGAAAAAAAGTTTAATTTTCCTTCTTAAAATGTGTAAATTTACCACTATTTCGCTGCAATGCCACTTTTTCAGACTTAATAGAGGTTAAATTGCATCATGAAAGAGGTAATATTAAACAATTCCATTTATAACCTTCAAGGTTTACACAATTTTTTGCTGTGTATGCTTTGATATTTCAATAATTTTAATTGTTACTTACAATAAAATTACGGATAAGATGGGTCCAACATAATACTCAAAAAAAAAAATAGGTTATGATTTGGTAGAAATATGATAAAATAGCCAAGTCAAACTTGCATAGATCAAATCAGTTTAATTGTTTAAATATTATAATAAGGTTATACCAAATTAATAAAGAATTCAAATGCAAATTTCACAAATTTGGCACCAATTTGGCTAAACAATTCACCGTGTTAATTATATTCAGATCGATTTGAAGAACTTTTTGCAAAACGGATCACGCTTATACCATACTCATAAAAAGTATGTACAGGTTATCAAAAGTACTTTCACAAACCCTTAACAATAATTTTTCTCAATTACCTCCCAAAAACTGCTGCGCCCAATCGCGGATTAACCTCTCGCGTGCCCTTTTCACGCTAAAATTAAGGAATTCTGCTCGAGGGCCTCGAAAGTGCTGCACACACTAATAAATACATCGTTTTAAACTGCAATACGTCAATCAGGCTGACAAATTGCTCACGCATTTCAGGCCAATAAAATTAATTCATCTCAACGTGGCGTGGCGCGGCTTGGCGGCAGTTGCGAGCCCGACGACGGACAATCCGTTCCGTGGTGCTTCACGGTCGTCATCACGCCAAGACGCGCCCCGAAGAAAGAGCTGCGTTGATGGACCCCGGTCGTCCAATTTCGCAAGGAGATCTCTTTCTGCGAACGGGTTCCTTGTGAACTCAAAATTGTTTTCTTATCTATTTTGTTTTATATGTGTACACATTTTTTTTACTATTAAAGAAGTACTAAAAAAAATGAAAAAATAAATATTTAATTATGAAGTTCCAATAAATATCTCGATTTTACGTAGAACCCCTTTTTGAAGGGGCTATTACTTCACCTTTGGTGATTCGCGATCGTGTGATGATTAAGGGCCCTGGGAAATCGATGCCAGCACACAAACACACACTCTTCACAGCTGGATTTCGATTATCTGCGCTGCGCGCACCTTTCAACGCCAAACACTCGCTACATTCCTTGACGGGACGGTCCTTCGGATCTTGCTGTGGATATTTAGTGCTCTTCGTTGCCATTTTTTAAAGGCTTGCGGCGCAAAAATTGCAACGTTCTTTTTTCACGCATGCTGAGCTCTTTTGACGGGTAAAAATTGATTTAGGTGCATAAATTGGACAATTTTCATTATGAGTTCGGACCCCGCGCTGATTTTTAGCGGGGAAAGGAATGCCATTAGATTGGTTTCAGCGAGGGCAGTGTTGTAAGATTATTTTGAAATTTGGTAAATACATAACAATTAAACCTAATTAGTCATGTTTATTCACCATTGAAATGCTATTAATTATTTAAAAACAAAAATAAGATTAGGCAATCACCTAAATAACATTATTGAATATCTGTTATATAAAATGTAGCAACTGGCGCACAAAACCGATTCTCAACCCATCATTTTTATTATATTTATCATTTTTCATCAGTTAATTGATGAATTATCATCAAATGTTTCATAGTTCAAGTACCCCGAATAAAATCAACAACAACTATCATCAAATAAACGGTAAACATTTTCGAAAGGCTGAGAAAATAACCTGCATTTTGCTTTCTGAACTTGGTTGAAACCATTGGCCATTAGGGTGGTCCAAATCCGGGCTTTCTCGGGGCTAGCCCCTGAAATCAAAGCAGGCACATGCATTTAAAAATTATTATTTTTAAGTAGCCCTAGATAATCAAGTTGCTTGGTGTGGCAAATTAATTTAATTTTTAAGCCTAATTTCCAATATTTTAACAAAAAGTATCACAAAGTAATGTATAAATTAGAACAGTCCTACTACAGTCAATATCAATAAATTCAAAGAAAATTTTTTTTCTTAAACTTTTGTGTTATTTTTTTTTTTCATTTGATGGTGGTCCCAAAATCACACATTTGTAAATAGACTTAAAATAAAATAAAACTAAAAAGAAAAGTAAATTTTTGTTAGTCTCATTCATCAGTCATCAGAGGAGAGAAAATTAGAACTGTAGTTACATTTGATCTTTTTGGGACAAATTATTTGAGCAATTCTCTACGAAATCGGCCGATTTCAAACATGGGTCATTCCATCTCAACTGTGCACGAAAAAGTGCAAATTTGAAAATTACCCTCTCCGATCCTGCTCAAATTTGGCAGGGCTGTTGATACTATCGAAACATGCAAGAATCCCGAATTTCATCCAAATCGGACCACCCCCTCCATTTTTGTACTTACTTACTTACTTATGCGTCCTGCTCCCCAGTGGAGCATAGGGCCGCGTTGAAGGATTTCCACTGCTGACGGTTCTCAGCTTTCGCCTTCACTTGGCGCCAGCTCAACGAAGCGTCCACAGCACTGATTTCTTGGTGGAGGCTTCTCCGCCAGGAGCCTCTTGGTCTGCCCCGACCACGTTGTCCTTGCGGGTTCCAATCTAGGGCTTCTCTGCAGATCTCGTGCGCATCCTTCCGTAGCGTGTGGCCAACCCATCTCCACTTCCGCTCCCGGATCTCGATGTGTATCGGCCTTTGCTGACACCGCCGGTGCAACTCTGAATTCGACACCCAGTTGTCGGGCCACCAAGCACGAATGATGTTGCGTAGGCAGCGGTTCACAAAGACTTGTAGTTTCGACGTATTCTGGCTCGATACGCACCAAGTCTCACTCCCGTAGAGTAACACCGACTTGACGTTCGAGTTGAAGATCCGTAATTTTGTGCGCAAGCGGATTTGGTTTGATCGCCACAGGTTGCGAAGACCCGCAAAAGCACCCCTGGCCTTCTTGATCCGTGTGGATATGTCGATCTTGGTTCCACCATCAGGCGCAATCTGACTACCAAGGTACTGGAAAGTGTCGACCTTCTCAACTTGTTCACCAGCTACAGTGAAGCTTTGTGCGCGTTCCGTGTTCACTGCCATCGACTTGGTCTTAGAGACATTGACTTTTAGACCTGCCGCAGAGGAGCACGCCGCTAGGTCGTCCAGCTTGTTCTGCATGTCGTTTCCTCTCTGCGAGAACAGCACAATGTCATCGGCAAAGTCGAGGTCGTTGAGGTGCTCCATTCTTATCGGCTGCCACAGCAGCCCTCGGTTTTGCACACGGTCTAGCGCTCCAGCTAACACCTCATCGATGACGATGAGAAATAGCAAAGGTGACAGGATACATCCTTGCCTCACCCCGGCCACCACCCGGATTGGGTCAGACAAAACTCCGTTGTGTAAAACACGGCAAACGAAAGCTTCGTACTGCGCCTTGATGAGGTTGACAATCCTCTCTGGGACGCCCTTGCGCCCAAGAGCTTCCCAAAGGTTTTCGTGGTTGAGACGATCGAACGCTTTTTCATAATCGACGAACACCAGGTGAAGAGAATCCTGGAATTCGTTGACTTGTTCGAGGATGACACGAAGTGTCACAATGTGATCCACACATGACCGGCCACTCCGGAACCCTGCTTGCTGCCGTCGAAGAGTCTCGTCTATCTTCGACTTGATCCTGCACAAGATCACCTTGCAGAGAACCTTCAGGATTATGCACAGCAGCATGATGCCACGCCAGTTGAGGTCCATTTTTGTACCTCCCCAAAAAATCGACTTTTTGGCGATTTTTGTGCGAAACCCCTATTTTCAAACGGCGATAGCTCAGGAACCACAAATCTTAGAAGGTCGGTCTTAGACTCAATTTTGAAGGAAATTGGACGTAGAATCCATTTCTGAGATCAAAATTTTGATTAATTTATTTTTTCTACCTGTATTGCGCAATTGAAAACTTTAAACGGCCGTATCTCAAAACACCCCATCTTATTTTTTTTATTTGACCTCACCATCGTGTTTCCCGGCCAATTTCACATAAGAATCACTTATCGACAGAAAGGAATATGTTTCGTTCCAGAGATATCGAATTTTAAAGTTTTTAGTATTTGAGATTACCTACATTAGCTTCATTCGCCGCATATACTAGAAGCACTCAGGAGCGCTATTCAATAATTACTACCTGATGTTGTGGAAAATGATTAATTAATTTTTTTTATAATTTCACGCAATTTTCAAATAGCTAATACCTTAATCATTTTTTTGTTCAAGGAATATTTATTGGGTTATTTTGAATGTACCGTTTTTTACGAGTTGCTAACCGTTTTAGAGTACCCCTGAGGCCATGACTAGGGCCTTTGTCATGAGCGGTAGCAAATAGTGCCATTCAGCAAAAACCCCAAAATCTGCTTTATGGTTCAAAAGATGGATCATATTAAATCGATTTTTATATTGTGAGCCAGCTCCATTTACTCAATGGATGATTTTGGTCAAGGTACATTTAGTAGCCGTATTGTGTTCCTAGAATCCGAAATGATAGAAGAAAAAAACATTATTGTTCGGACGGTGTCTAAATCATCGCTACTAAATTTTGGGAACTAGCTGAACTTTGTGATTTTCGTATATTTTTCAGTTTTATACCTTCCAGAAATCCTTTTCCTACTCCTTGTGATCGTTCTTCATGAGAATACAACGTATCAACAAATTTTATTCATTTTAATTCATATTTTTTACTCAATAATGTATCGTGCACTTATTGTTCAGAGTAACTTACAAGATCAATTGCATTTTTCTGCTCGCTGCATCGGAATCCAATTCTGCCCTGTACTGTGTGTCGTTATTGCTCTATCCTGTGGGTTAGCATAGAAATTCATCTCATTTTTTTTAAGCGGATAAACATTTGCGATTTAAGGCCTTTGATCATTTTTGAAGAAAATTGATCATCACTCTAAAATGTTCTGTACTAAATCCAATTTAGCGAATTTCTGCACCAAATGTAATCAGCATGTGCCAGTTGTTGCCTTCTCAAAGCCACTGAAAGAATTGTTGGTCTAAATCAAATGTGTTTCAATTTTTTCAAATGTGGTACAATCATTGACATCCTAGTTGGCAATCATTGATCAATGACGATTTCCATAACTTTGCAATTATTGGGATAATCGTTACCAAAAGGAATCAGCTTGTGTAGGGCACTATTCTAAACAATTTGTAAAAGGAATGTTGTCAAAATATTAATAGCGACGCAATATATCCAGAACGAAAAATCATGGCAATGATGGAAGTCTTCACGTTAACGCCTACAGTGTTATACAGTTTATTTTGCCCAATTTGCTAAAGATTATTTAATATGATATCTTATTCCAATAAATGGCCAGGTAGCAGTTATTGAACAGCGCTCATGAGTGCTTCTAGCAGATGCGGCGAATGAAGCTAATGTAGGTAATCTCAAATACTAAAAACTTTAAAATTCGATATCTCTGGAACGAAACATATTCCTTTCTGTCGATAAGTGATTCTTATGTGAAATTGGCCGGGAAACACGATGGTGAGGTCAAATAAAAAAAATAAGATGGGGTGTTTTGAGATACGGCCGTTAAAAGTTTTCAATTGCGCAATACAGGTAGAAAAAATAAATTAATCAAAATTTTGATCTCAGAAATGGATTCTACGTCCAATTTCCTTCAAAATTGAGTCTAAGACCGACCTTCTAAGATTTGTGGTTCCTGAGCTATCGCCGTTTGAAAATAGGGGTTTCGCACAAAAATCGCCAAAAAGTCGATTTTTTGGGGAGGTACAAAAATGGAGGGGGTGGTCCGATTTGGATGAAATTCGGGATTCTTGCATGTTTCGATAGTATCAACAGCCCTGCCAAATTTGAGCAGGATCGGAGAGGGTAATTTTCAAATGCTGTTCCGCTTCAGCTGGAATGACCCACATCTTATTTTTTGTATTTTTTTTGGCTCAAATTTTGTGGGGGCTTTCCCTATGACCAAAGAAGCTATTTTGTGTCATTTGTTCACCCATACAAGTCTCCATTAGGGTGCCCAGAAAAAATGACCCCCTGCTCCACAAGCAAAATTTTGTTTTTTGGGTTATTTTAAGCATCTGTTCAAATTTTGAGCGAAATTGGTTGAGATTAACCCATTGATACCCGAGCCTAAAGTTGGCGAAAAAAATGTTTTTCATACACAAATTACTTTTTTAAATCGCTAATAACTTCTCAGGATCAATTTTTACAGCTTTGGTGTGTTCTACAAAGTTGTAAAGCATTAAATTTCCAATAAGAATCTCACGTTTGGGAATATTTGGATGAAAGTAGCGCACCGTGCAGACCAAACTGTAAGAAAATTGGGTTTTCCATACATTTTTTTGATTTTTCCCATACAAACTTTACCTTCGAGTAATCAATCAATCAATGTTGACCGATTTAGCTCATATTTGACCCAGAGTCCTAAAATAGCCCATGGAACAATATTCAGCTTGTGAAGCCAGGTTTTGAGGAAAAGTCCCATTTTCTGGGCACCCTAGTCTCCATTCAATTTTGGTTCTTGAATATTCGAATATCTGTAACGTTTGAATGAATTTTCTGATCCATTTGGTGACTTGGGCAAAGTTGTAGGTATTGTTGAGTAATATTCAGAATAAAATAGGTACACGGAAAAAAATTGATAATTTAATTTACTTTTTTTTGCATTGGTGTTTACCCGTTTACTCTGTTATTGACCAGGACCTCCAAGTATTGCTCCCTGGACCACAGGTGTTGATTATTTAATTAACTTTTTTTTCACAAAAACACTATTTCTCAATATACGATTTTTTGATTTTCTGGATGTTTACATATGTTGTAGGGGACAAAATCTCGCAACTTTTGAGTCATAAAGGAGTAGGAGATAAAAATTCTGTCACCGAGTTATGATTTTTTGTTTAAATAATGATTTTGAGAAGAAAAAAAAATGTCATGCACATAAGTTTTTTGACCAGATTTTATTTAATGTAAAACAAGCTTAACATTAACTTCGTCTTGTTTTTGTTTCGTTTCTTGACGTTTTTATTTTGTTTGCTTATTCAGCCTCCTGTGATCAAAATTTGATTCCATGTAACTTTTCCCATACAATCTGAAGATTTTCCGGAATCGCTCCTAAAGTGGCAAAAGTTGTCACTTTTTGGCGAAAGAACATTATTTTAAAACGTCAAAAAAGCCTAAATGTATCGAACAAATTTAAACTTGGCAATATTTTGAAAAAATAAGAAAATGTAAGGTCCTTTTCCATTGCACATTCGGTTTTACATAAAAACAATTTATTTTTAACAAAAATCACTATTTAAAAAAATCATAACTCATCGCCAAAGTTTTGGTCCATACATCTGAAAGCTAGTGGTTTTTGGTTTTGTGTTTTTTAACATAAAAAAATCGAATAAATAAAAAAATACGGATTTTGGGAAATTTATTTTTTGTGAAAAAAGATAATTAAATAATCATAATTTTTTCAGTGTATCTTTTTTCTGAATAATCATTGATACCTACAACTTTGCCGAAGACACGAAATCAATCAAAATATTCCTTGAATAGATACAGTTTTTCGAATAGCTACGTACCACTTTTGTATGAACAGAACAGTGGGGAAGGGCCCCACAAATTTAAATCCATTTCCGGTTTTGATAGAGAATTGCTCATGTGCTTTTGCAATAAAACGATTTTGTAGGACCGTGGTGTAGGGGCAAGCGTGGTTGCCTCTCACCCAGTCGGCTTGGGTTTGATCCCAGACGGTCCCGGTGGCATTTTTCGAGACGAGATTTGTCTGATCACGCCTACCGTCGGATGGGGAAGTAAAAGTTGGCCCCGGTCTAACCTAGATGTTAGGTCGTTAGCTCAATTCAGGTGTAGGAGTCGCCTCCCTGGGTCCTGCCTCGGTGGAGTCGCTGGTAGGCAGTTGGACTCACAATCCAAAGGTCGTCAGTTCGAATCCCGGGGTGCATGGAAGCTAAGGTGTAAAAAGAGGTTTGCAATTGCCTCAACAATCAAGCCTTTGGACACCTACTTTCGAGTAGGAATCTCGCAATCGAGAACGCCAAGGCAATGCTGTAGAGCGAATAATTTGATTTTTGAGTAATTTAATTTAAAATAGTAAACATATTATTCAAATGTTGCCTGCTGATAGCACTGCCAAGATTTAGCATCCTTTAGGCCCCCATCAAAGCGAAAACACACTGAAGTGCACACACAAATACACATTTCTGTATCCGACGACCGCATGCTGATTTATCGGAGTCAATTTGCCTTTCGCGCCTGCCTCCAACACAGCCAAAGTGGGCCCTCTGGCGAAGAAATCGCGTTCGGATTTTGTTCAATTGGATTGGCCCTCTCTCTCGCTCTGCTTTTAAGAAGAATGAAGCTAAAATGTGTTCCGCGAAGATATCGAGAGCAATATTTATTCAAAAGCGTCGTGAGCGATGCATTAGTCAGCCGGGAGCGATTGAAGAAACTCCTCTTCTCACCCAATCGTGGCCTATGGTCATTATCTGGATTGTTTTTCGGTTTCAGATTTTAAATAGCCCATTTTTTAGCTGAGAAATGGAACGTGTGCAATTTTCACGATGACACACTCGATCTTGGTTGGTTAGGGTGCTCAGTTAAATGAAGTTTAAAATTATATTTGTTGAGGTACCCCAAAGAAAACTTAAATCAATGTGAAAATAGTCGGTTCAATTCCGTAGCAGTAAATTTTGATTTTGTTTATGAACAAAACATAAAAAAAATATTTAAATTGAAATTTACAAAATGTGATTTTTTCTATAGTAATTATAAAATTTTAGTTAACTGACAAATATAAGACCCATGACACTTTTGTTAGTGTTGGTCTAAATATGTCACCAACGATTAACATAATCCTAACAAATATACAATTATGTTGAACTACTCTATCTATTTCCGCGGAATGACATCTCTGGTAGGCAAGACAAGATTGAAACTCATCCGACACACAATCACACAAACACACTCATGCCAAGGCTTTTATTTCTCATTTTTATGTTCAATCTTCATTTCTAGGAAACAACGAGCCGCAACGTGATATCACACAACGCTTCAGACAGGCACAAACTCAGAAAAAAAGAGTTGAGCTCAAGTCAAAAAAAAAGAGCCAGTCAGAGTCGTCCAAGGGGAGCCAGCCAGAGTTGACGTCTTGCTCTAGATTGGGAGAGCTGCTCACTCCCCTTGGATTTCTTCTCACCCCTCACAGATCATATGTGAGTAACTGTGTGTATGCTTATGTTAGGGGTTGTGTGGATGCGGAGAAAAGGATTTGGCGCCTTGTTTTCCGGGTCATTAAATGAATTTGTTTATGCTCCCCGCGACTATCTGGAATGCCACTAGTGATGATGACAGGAATAGGGTTTGGTACTTTTTCTACTTTAATGCCAAATTGCGCTTGTTAAAAAAACAACTAAAATAGTCAATGGTTTCTGAAGAATAAATATTTTAAAATAAGTAATCCGACTAGCTTTTTATGAACATAATGAAAGTAAAAGTTTATAATTTCAATTTATTAGATTTAACATTTTATTTCTAATAATATTCTACAAAAAAATAGTTTATGATCGAGTAAAAGTTCACTATCTTTTTAAATTTGTTGAAGGATGCTTGAATTTGATAAAAAGATAATATTGAAGAAATAACTAACAACAATGAAGAAAAACATCTTTAAATTCGCTTCTGTAGCCAACTCTATCACTCCCCACAGGAGCACAGCACGCGTGGATCGGCCGCTCGCTGCGTGTGTTCTCTGCACGTGCCAGCAGCCCAAGGATGAATATCGGAGTCGTCGTCGTTCAGCAGAATATACAAAAAAAAGAAGCAAATACAAATGGGGCCACATAGTTATTAATGTATGCATGACAAGTAGATGATTTTCTAAGAACGCAACGATCCGCCACTCACATAGGCAAATCATAGAGGGAAGATGACGCACACTCTTCCACTTTTCAAGCTTTTTATGTGGTGTGAGAAAGAATTCTTTCGCCGGAAGTCGAAAATAGGCCCCAGGAATCCTGGCCCTGGCAATTGTCGCGACTAAAGGAAATTGTTTTCTACGCGCGCTAGGAATGAATCATGACTTTTGGTGTGCGGCTTTTGTTTGTGGATTTATGGCTCGCAGTGGATTTGGAAGTCGAACAAGAGGAAAAAGTTTTAAATTTGGTTTTGGGCACATCCCCGTATTTTTTTTAACTTAATTGCATTGTATTATTTACACTGTTTCAATTTTAAACATTTGTACATTTTTACCTTTTTTATAATAATATGATTTGATATTTTCTTCCTATATTAATTCTGTCATTACTTTAAAAAAGTAAAATAATTAAATTGTTAGCTCTACAGTAGCTTGTCCCATTTTGAGGTAATGTCGAGGAAATTCTGGTGCTCACTTCTTAAATGATAGATAATGATGTTAGGAACAATGTTTTCTTGACTAGAGAAAATAATTAAATACTTTCTCACATCCCCTATTCGATTTATTAAAAAAAAGTCACTTTGTTGAAAAATTTTTCTAAAATTGTTTGGAATAAACACAAAAACTGTTTCAATATGGTGTGTATTTTGCTCAAACGATAGGTTTTTGTCCATAGATCAAGATGAAATATCAATTTCAGCCTAAAATTTAAGTTTTTGGCTTCTAACTGACTGAAATATGTCGAAAAAATCACATTTTTCGAAACTATTTTCAGAAATGCTCATTTAATTTAGGGTAGCCCATTTTCCCAGCAAAACCATTTTTCCCTTTGAGAAAATGCTATTTTGACACTCCGGTGCCGAGATATTTGAGTTTTTGCGAAAAAAAGTGCCAATTTTCAAAATTTCTAAGAATTCAGAAGCAAGGCCTACTTGTTACACGACGTTGCAAGCATATGTCTTAAAGGTCAGGGTATGCTTTCTTATAGTAATTTTGGCCGCTGAATCCGAATCTGGAATCTAGTTTCGTGTTTACAGTGATGTTTAGGAGCTACGCCCTTTCGGATATTATTTGAGCAACAATTTAAGTCGCTTGCAAGTTCGGTAAAATCTCGGTTTTCGTTCCAATTTGAACGATATTTCACTCACAGAAATATTTAAGTTTAATGTTTTCTCATTTTCTGATTATCTTAAGAATATCGCATAAACGCATTTTTCAATTTGATGGGGGCTAAACTTAAGGATTGATTAGTAAATAGCGAAAAATAAAAATCCTAAATATTTTTTTTTATAGTTGTAACATAAATTTTTCATAGTAAATATTCGGAAATGTCTTCTAGAACTTAGTTTTAATGCCATTATCCAAAAAAAATTATCCAAATGGAGCCGCTTTTCCTAAAATTTTCTTCGGTTTTCTTTTCTATGCTCCCATATTTGTTATTAATGATTAATTATTCAAAAGTTATAAATTTTTAATGCATGTTATAGCTTCAAAGTCAATTCACAAATGAGACATTTATTATGGAAATAAAGAAGGGAAATTTCGAAAACTCCAATGAATATTTCACATTCACATCAATTACGAAGTTAGTTAAAACCCCATAAAATCAAGGCTCATTCCAAAAGCATTCTGGTTTTTGTGGTTTGGTTGAGCGTTTTAGCAGAATGCATTACTGTGAATACAAAGAGACGAGTTGTTCCTTTTAATTCCGCTATATATTTTAATATCTTGACAGATACGTATTTCGTCTACTACTTGCAGACTTCATCAGTGTTCTGTTCTCGACTTTCTGGTTTTTTTAAATATGATAAAGGAAAGATTAATTTTGAAGGGAAAACCACAATAAATATGAGCAATTTTCCACCCAAGGAAATTCTAATTCCTTCCCTATGATCAAAGAAGTCATTTTGTGTCATTGGCTCACCCATACAAGGCTCCACACAATTTTGACCGTGTCCATACAAAAATGGTACGTAAGTATTCGAAAATTGGTGAGTTTTGATGGAATTTTCTGATCGATTTTGCTTCGTTTGTTGAGTTTTAAAGAAAATTACATGGATTTTTTCAGATTTTTTAAATATATTATTTTTTTACAAAACAACAATTTCTCAAAATCACAAAAAATATTTTTGGACACTTTCTTTGAAAAAATAGAAAACATCTTTAGAAATAAAATTAAATTTTAGTCAAAACCATTTTTTGACTTCAATTTCTTTGTAAAATCAAATTGGCAATCAAAAAGTTCTCTACAGATTTTTTGATTAAGTGCACAGTTTTCAAGATATACCTACTTAAAACTTAATTATTTCTATTTCATTTCTTAGAATACACCTGAAATTATGTTTTAAGATAAGATCCGAAAATTACATATAAAATTGCCTAAAAGACATTGTAGATAAGACCCTCTGGTTGCTGGAATACAGCGAATAAAAAAAGAAACAAGTGAATTGAAGTTTTTTGGTTCTTCACATTATAATTTTACAAAAAATCAAACTTTTTTCAAGCGAATACAAACATGTTAAGAATGATAAACAACGCAGCAAAAAGTATTTCTATTTATTTTTAGTTGATTGCACGTCAAGTTCCATAGAAATTTTGAAAGTTGTTTAAAACAGTATGTTTTTTGCTTTCTGATTTTTCGGGAAGATTTATAGGAGGAGGAGGATGAGGAGGGGGGGGGGGGGGTTGGTAGAGACATAAATATTTGCAACGGCCTAAACTGCCGTTCTACGCATAATTGTCCCATGTTCAAAAAAGTGCAACTCGTCGCCATCGTGCTAACTTGTCGTACGTGCATTTTGGGCCAAATTGAGTTAAGAACGCCATTTTGTGCAGCTCACAATGCCTCACCTTTTGACCTTCACAGATCCCCAAAATTCGATTTCAATCCTGAGATATTCAACGAAATCCGAAAAAACTCCGTGCATTTTTGTCACTTCACATATGAAAGTAGTTTCAATCTTGTCGTGCTATCTTGTCACTCCATGAAAATTGATGTAAGTGCGACAAAAGGCCAAAGGGATTACAGGCCAGGAAAGTCAGGATGCGTTTGTCGCACGTACAAGCTAGACTACCGTCAACATTTGTAATTATAACTCGGGACTCCAGCAATCAACTTCAACCAAACTTTGGGACAATGCACAGAATGGTCAGCCAAACAAAACGTGTTTGTTATTGTTTACATTGCGTGCTCTCGTTTTTGAATATTCAAGGTCAAACATTAAAACGCGTTTTTCTCGGAACGTCAAAATGGCGGGTGCGACAAGATAGCACGACGACGTCGAACTGAGAAAAACGCGATTGAAATTTTTCGACCGATTTTTGTGTTTCTACGCATAATTGTCCCGTGGGTTCCTATTCGCCCTGTGTGTCCCTAATCGCCCCAGTTAGCAGTTCATCACCCTTATTTGAGATTCTCTTGCTATACAACAGGTAAACAAGACATAATGCTTAGTAAAACTAATGATTCCGTGTAAGAAAATACTTGGTGGGACAATTATGCGTAGAAGTTTAACGATGGGACAAACAGACTTGGTGTTGTTTTTGATGAGTTTCCTAACAAAGTACTAGATTTTATTTGTTTTTCGAAAAGTAAACGTCAAACTAAACCTAAAAATGACAAAAAGTCAGAATCGACCAAACATGACATGGGACAATTATGCGTAGAACGGCAGTAAAGTAAATCAAAAATTAGAAACCATCATTTCTTCGAAAAAGCTCACGATAAAAAAAATGCAGAAAACTTCAACAATATTTAAAAATGTTGTGTTAAAATTGGTAAAACTTTTCAGTTGAATCCTCTAGTATACACAACTAAAAAAAA